>NC_042615.1:781536253-782136253 GCF_901001135.1 Rhinatrema bivittatum
CATGCCCTTGATAGCTTGGGCAGTCTCACGAGTGTTCTACAAAATAAATAAATAGGAAGACCAGTCTTGGGAGATGCAGACTTAAAAATAAAGCAGGCTTGCTTACCTGTAACAGGTGTTCTCTGAGGACAGCAAGATGGTAGTCCTCACACACGGGTGACATCATCGGATGGAGCCCAGTACAGAACTTTGATCTCAAAGAATCTAGAACTTTCAAACATGCCCGACTGAGCATGTGCAGCTGTTAGTCATCATTCTGCCCCCCAGGTAGAGTCCCTAGGTCCATAATATAGCTAATACATGAAGAAACCAACTCCCAGGGGAGGCAGGTGGGTTTTGTGAGGACTAACATTCTGCTGTCCTCAGACAACACCAGTTACAGGTAAGCAGCTCTGCTTTCTCCGAGGACAGGCATGACAAAGTGGGAAACTGCACCGTGGTGAAAGCACCATCTCTCTCCCTTTTGCCTTTGAGGCAGCTGACCCACAAAGGGGTCTAGGTGGGAAAAGAGTTGGGTTCTACAAAGAGAAAACCATAGAAAAGACAGACAGAAAACCCCAATGTGCAGCAGAGGCACCTAAGGCAGGGAGTGATGCAAATACCAGCAAGAAACATACTCCGCATCACAGAAAACATTACAAGCAGGGTTTCAGATCAGTAAACCTCAACGACAGTAGGTCTGGAACCTCCTGGATACAGGAAAAAGTTTAGAGATGTAAACAGATGACAGCATAACTTCCTTTGGTGTTAAAAGAAACTAAAAAAAAGCAACTGAGGCTTTGAGAGTTTTCTAGAAAAAAAAAAAACAAAAAACTGTGGTCCACTGGCATCTGAAGGACAGAATACATCTGCAGAAGTGTGCTGATAGGCACAACGGGCAGAAAAACCCAAGCAACGCTTGGAAGAATAATCAGCAACAACGGAAGGATCTGTGACAAACCCTACTTGCGAATGTACCAGACAAAACTAATCATGCAAGACCACATCAAGAATTTCAGGGGGATGAAAGGCAATCCCTGAATGGGATCACTACCCCAAACCCCCGAGCAGGAAGATAAGTTAGGCCTGAAGCTCACCCACCCTGCACCCTTGTCAATGGATGTCTACAGGATAGTTCAGGTGAGCAGGAAGGCACTTTGGACAACCCAATGAAGTGAGAAAAGCTAAGGCAGTATCGGCCAGGGCTTGGTAAAAATATAGGGAAAAAGTGGTGTCTCTCTTTCCTTGCAGGTATATGCTAAGATATATCACAAATGCCCTAGCTTTTCTTCCCCTCCCCTAGACATTCCAATGGAAGTCAAAAGGAACAAAGAACACAAGGAGGCAAACCGCTGGACTGCAGGAGTAAGAACAAGTCTTTAGATTGTGTATCTCAACCCCAAGCAAATAACTCACTGCCAATTCCAGTAGGGAGTTACTCACAGAGACAGCGCCCTCAGCCTGCTTTGAACAGCTGAAACAGAGAGTGAACCCCACCCCCAGGGAAGAAATCCAGAAACACTCACCAAGAGACAGGAAGCAGAAATACCGCAAACCCCTATAGAACATGATTTCTTCACCGGCCTGGAAATCCTAAGGGTACTAGGGCAGGATCAGTGTGATCTTGGAACAGACTGTCCAGCATCCTGGCCTAGATATCAATGCCTTAGCCATCATTACATACACTTCCCTCAAGGAAGCATGCGATCCAGTAAATGGAACAAATGTTGCATGAACCAGGACTTTCCTGTTCACAGACAGGGTTATACAAAAAATGGGAAGTATAGCTTGCAAGCCACTGCAACCAAAGAGTAGCACCTCTGTTGCAGGGTCCCTTGTCCCCCAACTCCCTCAGCCATGGATATGGCAATAGGTTGAAAGGCACACTCGCCAATTAGATGGATTAGAAACCTCCTCACTGAGGTAGGGTCTCCGCAAGTGAGAATGACTGGCAATAGTGGTCCTCCACGAAAAACGCCCATTCAGCTCAGCAGGTATCAAAGGTGACTCCCTGGATGGTAGAAACCCTTAATCTTCACCAGGGAGCTACCCCGAAGAGGAGACACCTAGTACGATGGGGAGACCGAATCTGGAATGGCTGCCTCACAAAATAGACTTAAGTAGAGCGCTACTGGCCGACCGGCTCTCGGATCCTGCAGCAAACAGAGAGCGATTGCCAGTCAGAAGCAGTGACATCCCTTCTCCAAGAAATGGAGAACGGGGGGGGGGGGGGGGGGGGGGGCGGGAGGAACAGGACATCCACTGTAGGGGTGGACAACCAGGTGTCCAGGGTGGGGAGATCTGCAAGGGGTGCCCTGCAAATCTAGTTGTATCTCCCCTTCCTGAAGGGACAGAAAAGCAACAGGAATTGAGGCCTCCTGATCCCAAAAAAACCTTCCAACTCTCCAGGTGAGAGTTGGGTTACAGTCACTAATTGCTGAGATTCCATAGAGGAACCGGTCACTTTAATGGTGGTTGGATTTGTTTGACCCATTGTCCCTGGGCCATCAGTTCCTGACAGTGGGCTCCCCACCCTCACAGGCTCGCATCTGTGGTGAGCAAGATCCAGACCGGTGGGGGTAGTGCATGTAGGAATGCGCACCGGGAGGCTTGGTTGAGTGCTCCGGGTGCACCAAAGATGTACATGCGGAATGCCTAAAGACGTGCGCGCAGCACAATTTGTGCGCTCGGGCCATTTATGTGGGCCGCTATGCACCCGGCACCGTTATGCGAGTTGCTGTGCGCACAAGTCTGCTGTGCACACGGCTCAGTTGAGTGGGCAATACGGCGGCGAAGGAGGGGAAATGGCGCCGACGACCACGCGGACAAGATGGTGCCCCCCCTCCCGCCCTCCCCGGAGGGTCTCCACGTGTGTGGACCCTCACACTGGATCGGGGTCTAGCCCAGATGGGGCTGCTCAACTGGACCACCAGTATCAACCCTTTAAGCCAGGCAAGTGGTCACCGGGAAGAGGAGTCCCAGGCCGAGTACTCAAGGGGAAAATCCCCCCTGGGACCCTGCAAAAGCTGTGAGACAGAGCTGTCTCACATAGACAAGAAGTTTGATTTCCTTCAAATTCTTTTTTTTTTTTTTTTACATATAGAAATTAATCAATACTTGCTTGATCCTGGAAACAATCAGGAGAAAGAAAGAAATCACCACAGTGTGGAAAACAAAGAAAGCTAGGGAACTGCAGGTTCAACTGCCTGCCTCTGCTGGGAGACAGAGAAATACTGAAGGGACGCAGGGTGAACACTGTCCTAATATAGGATACCTTTTCAGTTTTTCTCTGTCTCCCTCTGCTGGACAGGAGGCTCAACCCACTGTCTGGACTTATCCGGGTACGTACAGGGAATCTAGTTTTACTAGATCTGTCAGCCGTCTTTGATACAATAGATCATAATATCAAGATGGTTAGGTTAAAATAACCTGGTATAGGGGGCAATGTCCTACAATGGTTTTCATCCTAACTGATCTTTCATTCAAAATAAGAATTGAAGGGTGCACATCTGAAATATTTCAAATAGAAATAGGAGTACCACAAGGGTCAGCACTATCGGCTATGTTATTTAACATATATATGTGCCCACATTGTCATTTCTTATCAGGCTTGAGTATTAACTATTTCATCTACGCTGATGACATCCAATTCTGTATCCCAATAGATACATCAATTGAACACTCTTTACAAATTCTGGAAATTTACTTTTCAAGCATTAAACTCTCGAACAGGAAAATACCATGCGTATCCCCAACGCCAAACACCTAAATGATCAAACAAAAATCAAATTATCTGATCACGGGCGTGATTTGGGTATTATAATCGATAGTAAGCTCTCTATGAAAAAAACACATAAATCTAAAAATAAAGAATGGTTATCACAAATTAAATATATTAAACGATTAAAACCATTACTACCTCATATTGATTTTAGAACAGTCTTACAAACACTGATTTTCAGTGAATTAGACTACTGTTAACTCTCTTCTATTTGGACTACCACTTCAAATTTTACAGAATGTGACAGCAAGAGTCCTTACAGGTGGTAAGAAATATGAACATATTACACCAACCCTAAAATCTTTACACTGGGTCCCGATCAGATTTAGAGCCCAATATAAAACACTGACGATCATATATAACTCTCTCTATAATAACGTAGAATGGCTAAACGCATCTCCACACCCCCAACAGATCTTTAAGATCAGCTAATAAAGGTCTTTTGCAAATTCCCACTGTTCAGGGGGCATGCTTGGCCAGACCTAAACTCTGGAATACTATGCCAGTAGAACAGAGACTGGAATCAGACACTAAGCTCTTTAACAAAGGCTATCTGCCATCGCGTTCTCGGTCACAGATAAAGGATAGCAGTTATAGGTCAATAAAGATGGAATATAGCTTGAAATCTGATTATCAATTACATTTTATCATATTGTTGATGTGGTTTTATTTAGATTTTAATATATGACAAACTATATGCCATGTATTTATATTTTAATTTTATTGTAAACTGCCAAGTTTGTATCCCAGATTGACAGTATATAAATAAATAACAACTACCCTCCTGGTATCCACACCATTGGTGTTCAACTAGAAACACAGTCTTAGGTCAGTCCTGTGGCTTGCCCTGAGGGAAAAACAAACACAAACACACACACACACACACACTAGAAAGCAACTGGAAGAACAGTGCCCTCCACAGTAAAAGTACACCGACCAGTACTCATACAGTGGTATCCCATCCTATGGATGGCGGCACATCTACGAACCTACTCACTGTGCTTGTAAACAGAATCCCAGGGCACAGCAAGGAAAGAGCACCACCTGTTGAGTCTGTGGCTGCCAAAAAGCAATCAAAGAGTGTGTGATGGCGCCTTCCTCGCCAATGCTCCCTAGCACCTCATGGTCCAGAACAGATGAGACTGATACCTTGACACGAAGATGGCAGAACCCTGGCATAGCTGTGTACTGCACTGATAAGAGAGAATGCTGCCTGCCAGCGCCCAATGCATTTGGAGTAGATGACCCCTGCCATACCCGACCACACATGCTGCGTTCCACTGTCGCACTAAATCCCAATGGAGTGAACAGGAACAGTGTGATGACGGCATCCCCAGTACCACTGGAGCTCCGATTATAGCATGGTGGTGGATGGCGTCGCCCTATGGTACCACCCATACCCGATAACGCTCCAAGAGGCAGAACACAGTACTCGAAATTGCTCACCACCATTTCCCTCATGGAATGGCAGCAGCAAAATCCATGGCATCCGATGGTGCCCATGGTGCTCTGCGGCAGTGTCCTGTGGCATCCAACCATGTCCACTGCTGCCCACCATGGTGACGGCACCCATAGTGCTCTCATGCTCACCAATGATGGCACGCATCAATAGCACCAAATGATGCTGCACCCAGGGCTTCGACAGAGCTTGACCATGTCTTGCCCAGTTCAAAGGTATATAGTGCCATCCCTGGCGCCTCAAGCACCTGCGGATATCGACAGCCCAGCAGCACCAATAGAGACCCTAGTGTGCAAAGGGATTGATGGACCCCACGGTGCTAAGAATGCCAGGGGCGCCTGCAGGCAGAGGCTCTGCAGCCCCAACACACATCACCAGTGCCCAGAGAAACCACTGACTGCTGGCACCATTGGCAGTTCCCCTCAGCTCAACTATACATCCGAGGGCATCGATGCTGCAAGCTCGATGGTGTCCCTCACCAGAGACTATGGCTAACGATAGCTTTGACAGCAAACCTAGCGCTTATTAGCACCAATGGTGCATTAAGCCAGGTGGGGCCTCAGATGCCCCCCCCCCCCCGAGATCATCAGCATCCATGGTGCCAAATAACCATAGGCCAATGATGGGGTAGCATAATGCCCTGTCTGGACAATGTAAAGGAGCCTTGAGGGCACCAGACCACTGCACCTGGATGCCTCGGCGCTGGTAACCCCAATGCTCGATAGCACCAAGTTCGCCGAAACCCATTGCCCAAGGGCTTCAGTGGCACTCGAGGGCTCAGGAGCCCCAGTGGTCGATGGCCTCATTTAGTGGCATTCCCAGTGCCTCATCGATGGTGCTTGCCATCGTCAAGGGCGGCAACAAATGGCATCACTGGCCTCAAGGGCAGCCACACACCTCAATGGGATCGAGAGTGTCGATGGCATTGAGGGCGGCTCTGATAGCATTGAGGGGACCACGGCGCTCAATGGCAGACTAGTTCCTTTGAATGTGGGAAGGATGGCCTCTCCACATCCCATCCCCCCCCCCCCCCCCCCCAAATGGCGTGGTCCTCAATCTCGTCACTGTCCAAAACCACCATCGATGCCGATCGATCGGTGAAACAACATGGAACTGCCCGGGTAGAACTCAGGCAAGTCCCCAAGCTCAGTGGCCTACATGGATCACACACTGACTGCATTCTGTCAGTCCTGCCAGCACCTGACAAAAGTTAAAAAAAAACAGAGCAAGGAGAGTACAGATACTAAACTGCAGGTGGAGTATTTATTTAATAAGAGATAGTATTAGATGCTGCCAGGCTGCAAAGCAATTAAGGGCCGCCATGCGGCTGGCAGACAGTGGAAAGAGGAAGAAAAAAAAAAAGAAAGAAAACTATGGTAAGGTAAAAGAGAAAAACAGCTGCAGCTCTAGAAAAAAAAAAACAGTTTCAAGACTGTGAGGAGAGCAAAGCTCAATACTGTAAAACACATGGCTCCGCAGGAAAAAAAAAAAAAGAGACTGACGGACTCTGCCTAGGGGGCAGGGTGATAACTACAGCTGCCCATGTGTAAGGACTACCATCCTGCTTGTCCTCGGGAAAAAAATACAATAAAAAATTACAGCACAGAATTGGAAAGCCAACATACACTGTAAAAAAAACAAACAAACCTATAAAAGTACTAATTTAAAATTCAATAATAATTATGAAAAGAAACTCAATTGTGTACCAGACCCTTTTATAAGGCTAACACAAAATTTCAGGCCTCCTCTGCATCTTCCATTCCTACTCCAAATTAATCTGAGTCATACAGCACCCCTCCCTTCCATGCTACCTTGCTTTAGTAACTGATGGGGGAAGTATCTACCTTGAGTTCAATCAAGCTCCACTACTCATCTCAGTGGCAATCTGTATTTGCTAAACATATTTGGCACTGCTGGAGATGTGGTTGCTCAGAATTCAGAGTATTTTCATTATTAATCCAAAGGTGTCCTAAGCAAGTCATCATTGCAACCACAAAGTGCTGTTTCACCTACAGAGCCACTTTTTAAACCTTAAAATTTTAAGAAAACCCACTTTCCTCAGGAAGGTTTTGGGGCACTTAACCTTTACTTATTTTAAATTCCTATCTTAAAAGTGTGTTGAATCAGAAAAACCTCCATTCATTCTAAGTAGTAATTTCTCTCTCTAAACTATCATCTTTGTAAGATGTGATATCTTTTAAAAGACCAACCAACAAAAAAAAAAAGCTATATTTACCTGAGGTTTCAAGACCTCAGATAAATTAAACCAGTCTTTCTTAAGCTGGCCCTGAAGTGCCCATTAGCCAGTCTGGTTTTCAGGTCATCCACAATGAATATGCATGTCATGTGCATTCTCTGTGGATGTTCTGAAAACCTGATTGGCTGTGAGGTCACCAGGAAAGATTTGGGAAGTCCTAGACTAGGGACTGAAAGACCACTAAAAATAGTGCTTACCGGAGGTCTTGAAATTTCAGATAACAGTTTTTCTTGGCCCTTTAAAAAAGTATAACCTACAAAGACTCCAGTTTATTCTAGGCCAATAAAACTATTGAAATCTTCAAACTGAAATGTTGGGGGAAAAAATGCTATGGAAGATTGGTGTGGGTAGGACCGATTTCTTGTATGCTATATAATAATATCTACTGATACAAGCTTTTCAATTTTTAGAACAAAAAAAAAAAAAAAAGCCAAACAGGACATACCTTGAAGTGGACTCGAAGGTTGGAACCCCTTGCTTTGCATGCTGTCAATATAAACAACAGTAAGGTTAGGTTGCCCCAATTCTCACACTCACTGTAAATTAGTATAGAAGCATACTGGGAATGTTGCCTCTACTTACATTTGGTAGGGTTCTCTGGGTCAAGCGAGTAGCGGACCATTTTTGGAGATTAACTGTGGGAAGTAAAAAATGTAACTATTCAAAAATGAACAAAACAATTAGAATACCAGATAAATTAAAAAAAAATCTGACTTGCACAATTTAATATGAGAGCTTCTCATATTCAATAAACTTCTCCCAACCCCTGACCTTTCAAAATACTGACCTAGACAACCATACATTTCTTCTACTAGTCATCCTCCAATGAAGAAGTAGCTGCTCAGAATTCAATTTGTTTTCATGATTAATCCAAAGGTGTCCTAAGCAAGTCATCACTGCAGCCACAAAACACTCTCTCAAAAGCTTCCATATTAATTCTGTGTAGAACATCTAACAAAACATATTTATGAGTCAAATAAAAGTACAAGCCTCTAAAACAAGAAGAAAACTAGTAACTGTCATGCAAAATGTGCTCTTCGGACATGCCAAGTCTACAAGGGACCATGGCTGCTGTATACATGCCCTGAACCACTCAAGATCGCCTTGCCACCTCGAGCTCTAATACCTGCTCAGGATGTAAAATACGACGGTACAGGACGACAACGAGGCCCATCTGGCCTGCATGCAACTTGCAAAGAGCTTGCACACAAAAAAATCAAGCAGCAAAAAGTACGATATTCCATTTTATCTATCACGATCACCGTTGTCCTGTATCTCTATGAAACACCGCAAAGCTTTAACAACAGAAATCTACAGACCAGCCCGGAGCTTGTAAAGCCTCGATGGTGAGAATGATCAAAAAGAAACCACAGCCCAACTGGTGGAGGAAAGTGCGAGGATTAAAGTCGGATTCCAGGTACGGCCTACACAACCTCAGACTCTCCATCTCTGCCTAAATCCGGCACAGACCGACGGGATTTATCCACCGCGGCCCCCTCCCAGGGCGGATAACGCAGTCCGACCCAGCACCGGGTTTCCTCTCTCTCGCCGATCACTAAAGCCCCGGCCCTGCGGCCACCTAGTACAGTCACTGCTCAATCTCCGCCCCGTTTTGCCTTATTGACTGCAACGATGCCGAATCCCACTCCATATCTGCACTTTGCGGTGTTTTAAGGCATCCGTCCCGCTGCTTCTTCCTCGTTTGAACCTCTTAATTGCGTGATGCCGGAAATATTCCTCGGATTGAGTGTCAGACGTAGGACACCATACCAGACTCACCTCAGGCCGCGCAGGAAAGAGGGACCCCAGAGCATTCTGGGAGCGGGATCAGTGCCGGCAGTTCTCGCGATGCCCCGGCTCCTACCGACCTGCGCGAGAGCAGCCATTGTTCCGGAAGAAATAACCGACTTCCGGTAACATGGGCGGAAGCGGCTTTCTGACAAAACATTAAATAGGAAGTGCTGCGGGACAACAGGATAGTCAGATAATCGAAGGAGAGAGGAGTCCTCGTTTGTCGTTTCCTTGAGTCCGAAGTGATAAGCAAGAGAAGGTATCTTGAGACAGGATACCCCTTTTCACTGTTGCGAAGAAGAAGAGATCCTGTCTTCCTCGTTACATCTAGTGAAGAGAGACATCCCGCTTTCTCCCTGTTCCCACTTTCTTCCAAGACCCATCAGAAAATTAACTTTAGAAATTGAACAAGTGTGGTACGTGTAACTTCAAACGTTGAATTCGATGCAACATTTAATTTGGTCTACGGCAACAAGGCATTTCTGAGTATCGTCGTCCTTGTAAATAAATAGCTGTAACCCAAAATAATTTACCTAATTTTTCTTGTTCTTATGCAAAGTTCTTTCTCCAGCGGCAGATGTGAGGACTTTTCATCCGAAATGACATGGTTTGTTTTATTAGTTTGGTGTCATGTTCGTTGAAGTTGTATCTTTTTAGGTAGTGGGTTCCTAGCCCAGTACTAGAGAGAGACACCTGACCAATTTGGTTTTCAGGAAACCTGTAATGGATATGCATGTGATTAGATTTGCACACATTAAAGCCATAATACGTGTTACTCTTGAATCTGTCCCCTTGGAGCTTTATATCTTGATATGTGGTCCTTCAACGTCCCTTCTATTTATTTATTTAAACATTTTTATATACCGACATTAGTTGTGGACATCATGCCGGTTTACAGCAAAACTGGTTAAACTTGGAAATTACATTTTAATAGGGGAATCAAACTGGGAGGAGGGTAACAAGAAGTAGAAGAGAAATAACGGTAACATTAACATGGTTCCTCAGTGTGAGGAACCATGTTAATTAACTATTGAATTAAGGAGGTCTAAATTAAAAGAAATCAGGACCTATATTTGTATTCCCCAAAAGAGAAGCAAGATGGGGTGAGGGGGAGATGATAGAGATATTTAAATATATCAATATATCCTGTCGCAAGACAAGATATATTGATATATTTAAATAACAATATATCCTGTCGCAAGACCATTTCCATGTTTTGAACATAAGAAAAACTTCACTGCAGAAGTATACCTCTCACAGTACCAGAAAATCCTGGAGATCACAGATTATAATCTTTTTAATAAAAAATTGAAAAATTAATATTTCAAAATGACTTTCTCATGATCTAATGTGCTTGTCTGTTTTTCTCTTATTTTATATTTTCAACTTCACACTTCATCCCGCCCGCTAAGATTAGCACAAAAAGGCACTCTGCAAGCTCCTCCCATTAAATCATCTTTAAGGAAAAGAGCTCTATCCACTGCAGGCCCCAAACAATGGAACTTGCTTCCTCCTGAGCTCAGACTGATTCATTGCCCTACCAGTTCAAGAAAAGACTCAAGACTTGGTTGTTCGGTCAAGCATTCCCATAACTTCTTGAGTCACCCATAACATCCACAAACTGTCACAGACTATTGCCTCCACAGACTGTCACAGACTATCGCTATCCATGACCTAAGTTTATGGTTACTTAGCTACAGTAACTTCTTCCCCCCCCCCTTCCTCCCTCCATTAGTTAATTACCCTCCTATTTTAGCTTGTTACCCTTTAACTCCAATTCGTTTGTAACTGCACACATTGTTCTTTTTCCTAGTTATGTTCTCCAAGTTGTTCATCTCCTTGTTCATTGTAAGACACTGTTGTCATTATTTTCTACTTGTTGTAATGTAAACCGGAATGATAAGTAACCCTGTCACTTGAACTTCGGTATAAAAAAAAAAAAAGTTATAAATAAATACCTGAAAAGTATTAATGCACAAGAAGCCAATTTTTTTTTCCTGTAGTTTGAACACATTTTGTCATGGAGTATTTTGTTTCTTTGTGAATGCAGACTTCATCAGTTCTAATCTTGCCATCATGGTGTGCATTCCTTGCATCGTCATTCCAATTGTGCTCTGGGTGTATAAGAAATTCCTGGAACCATATCTCTACCCCTTCATTGGTCCATTAATCAACCGCATATGGCCCAGGAAAGCTGTTCAAAATGTTCAACAGAATCACAACCAAGACAAAGGGGATTGTAATGGAACTTACAAGGTAAAGATGCTCTTTTCCACAAAGGACATAGAATGCTAGAGGCTTGGAGTACATTATGGACAAAACATGCAGATTGGCAGCTGGGGTTTGCAGTTTTCTCCCATAGTTCATAGGAGTGTGGCATGAAAGATGGGCCCAGAAATTTTTCCAATGGAAGCTAAGAAGCAGCCTTGATTGTTACTGAGGATTAGTGCCACAATCCATGTATCATTTATTTATTTAATATTTTGTCCAAAGGTACTCTTGGAGAGATACAATGTAACATCAGTAATATTGGACAACAATAAAACAAACAAAATACATCATAAAGCACTGAAAACCACAGAAGCAGAAAACTCTTATGAAATTTAGTGTTAGAAATTTATTCATTTAATCATATCGCTGATAGTGTCCAGTTCCAATTGAGCTGGAAGCCCAAAAACGCAGGAGGAAAATGCCAGGGCCAAAATAAAAGCTTTTGAAAGCATCTCTAAGTCACTACTGCTTTTATGAGTCCAATTAGGTTGGGGATCATTCGTGAGGCCCTTGATCAGAGCCCAGGGTAGGTATTAAACTGCTACAAAGTGTGAATGCAGCACCGATAGCTGAAGAGCAAACCATCATCAGAGCCCCATGCAGCTGTTATGTTGCTATAGATAAAGTGAAAATACAGCATAGATGACTGAAAAGTGACCCAGGAGAGTCTTTAAAATGGGGACATGACTGTAAAAAGAAATTTAATGCAAAAAAAAAAAAAAAAAAGCAAATTTGTGAAAGAGCACTGACAACATGATATAGCCAAGAAATGAGCAAGGCAATACAGAGAAACTTAGCTAATACTGCTACTTTAAAGAGTGGTGTTTTACTGATGTGTGTGTTTCTCTTTCAGCTTGAAAGTACTGAACCAGCTCATGAAAGTGCTAGAAATGGACCTGCAGAAGTTTTGGACAAAAAGACCAATTAAGCAGATTTCTCACACTTCCAAGAATAGATTGAAAGACTGCTCCCTCCATGACTAATATTGCTGCTCTGAGAGTGAAAATACGTTGTGATTATTTTACAGGCTCCCCTCCAATTGAAGATAGGGGTTTAGCATATTTCTGCTTAAAATGTTGAAAAAAGGGATGCCTAACAAATCTATTTATTCTGCATTTCTCTCCCATTCCATGTTCTCTATTTCTTCACTTGTAAATTCTCAGAAAGTAATAGAAACATCTTTAGGTATATTTGGCTGGTGAGATAAATAGAGATTTACAATGTGTAACATGTTTGCTGTTGAATAAAAGTTTTCCTATTACTTCATTTTCAGTATCACATTTTAAAATGTGAGCACTCTGGGATTAAATTCAGTCAGGTTCAGGTTTGGTGATTAAAATCCTTGTATCCTGCGTTAAAAATAAAATAAAACTTGGGCTAGCTCACTATCAGTGTGCAGACATGCAGAGGAACCTGGCTGGTACATAATCCCCTGTCCCCTTTCCCACTCTTTCCAGATATAGCTGTTGTCATTGCTTAATTTTATTACCTGTATATAAACTCTTTTGAAACTATTGTGCTGCTCAATTGGGATAGATCTTTCTTCTTCTCATTCCAACCACCCACTTCCCTGCTTAAGCTTATCAATTCTAAGGTTAATAGTAGTGCATCAGTGCTCAGCTTTCCTCTTTGTTTTACCCATAGTTCCAGATCTCAACTTTTTTTAATGCTGTCTCCCTAGCCTCCACTAGAGAATGACTAAGACTTTGTTTCGTTAAGATTCAGAGTGAGTTTGTTGTGTGAGAGCAAGGCTTTTATTGTGGATAGGCATATTGACATGAAACATGAGGTGCCTTGCCAGGGGCAAGAAACATTGAAAATCGGCTCCATAGAGTCAGTATGAGACACCCAGGGGTAGATTTTATAAACTTGCACGCACTTTTGTTCGCGCACCAAGCGCAAACAAAAGTACGCCGGATTTTATAAGAGACGCGTGTAGCTTATAAAATGCGGGGTCGGCACGCGCAAGGGGGTGCACCTTGCGCGGGCCGAGCCCTACGTGCGCTGCCCGTTCATTCCGAGGCCGCTCCGAAATTGGAGCGGCCTCGGAGAGAACTTTCTTTCCACCACCCTGGCCCTATCTAAACCCCACCCCTACCGTTGTCGGCAGAGTTACGCCTGCCTGCGGGCTGCTGGCGCGCCATCACCCGACCCGGGGGCTGGTCCGGAGGCCTTGACCATGCCCCCGGGCCAGTGTCACGCCCCCGGCACACCTCCCACCCCACCCTGAAATTCGTGCCGCCAACCCGACACGCCCCCTTTGCGAAGCCCCGGGACTTGCACACACCGCCTATGCAAAATAGGCTCGGCGCACGCAAGGGGCTTTTTTAAGGGTTACGCGCATAACTTATGCACGTAACCCTTTTAAAATCCGGCCCCCAGAGTTTAGAGAAGGGAGCAGGGGAAAGTCAGGTAAATGTTGAATAGGACTGATGAAAGCACTGAGCCCTATGGGGGCCCATGTAGATATGTTGTTATCAATCTGGAGTTGACTTCTGTCTTACAAATATGATCTAAACGAGGAGAGGACGTAAACCTCTCCTAGTTGTTATTGTGGATAGGTGGTGTCATGGTATCAAAGGTAGCAGTCAGATCTAGTAAAGTTGAGTATGTAAGATGTTTAGTTTATTAGCATTTCTAGACCGTTACATCAGACATGCCTTTGCAACGGTTTACAAGTTAAAACACACAGGAAATACATTGTTTTGTTAAAAATAATAACAGCTAAAAACTACATAAAAGAGGAAAATTTAAATAAATTATAAAAAGTTAAATCTAAAACAAAATATCAAGTTGCATAAATAGCAGATGTGCCGGCAATAAAGCCATGGTGAATAATATAGTAGCAGTTGAGATTAGCCGTGTCTTGATACTGTAGTTTTGCCTGAAACCAAAGTGGCAGTGGTCCAAAATTGTGTTGCCTTCTAGATGATATGTAAGTTGCTTGAGTTCAGTTGCTTCAATAATTTTGGATAGAAAGTGAAGAGAAAATATAGAGTGATAATTTTGAAAAGTCAGAACTGTTTTTTTTTTTTTAAGGATTGGATGAACGGATGAGATAGAAGCTGGCCAGTCTCTAGTGAGAAGTTGACCAATTTAATGATTGAAGGGGCAATTTTGTTGCATGCTATTTTCAAGAGTGGTGTGGAGTATGGATTGAATTTGAAGATGATTTGTACAATTTCAGTGCTGGATAAGTATTCAGAATTGTCCCATTGATGATAAGGTTGCATGATTTGGGCTGAAGGTGGTGTAAACTGTGGGGAAAAAGGCAGATAACGTTATTTTGCAGTTCAGATAGCTTGCAAAGGAGTCATATATTGACAGACTGGGGGAAGATTTGGGTATCTAGGCTTGTTGCAGAAGATTTAATGAGATAGTTAACTGTGTTAAACAATAGTTCGGGCCTCTGGGGTTGTTCCAAGATGCTCTAATACATTGGGTGAAATACTTTTTCTTTGCCATATTCACCGCATTTATGTACTGAGTGAAGTTGAAATTATATCTTTCAAGGCAGTTAGGGGTTTTACGTTTTCACCAATTGGATTCTTATCTCAGTAGGGTACATTTCAATCTATTCAGTCATGATCCCTTTACTGTAAGTCCATATTTTACGTTTTGTATCTCACTACAGAGAAGATGTATAGAAGTGGTAGCCTTGTCTTTTAACTTTAGATCTAAGAACCTTCTAAGAAACTATTCACAGTCCCAAAAGTCATGGTTTGCATTACCAATGTTTTGTTTTTTTTACTAGCTATCTTCCATTTTCTGTTATCCAGCTAACTAGATAGATAAATACAGATATAATCTTTACATTTATATCCTGCCATTTTAGACTAAAGGATTCCTCAAACTAGCTTACAAAGTTAATAAACAATTCATAAATAAATTTAAAATACATTTTTGTGCTGTATCCACACAGGCTCTAGATTGGATTTTTTGTTAATGTGCTCTGGTTTTGTTCCATCAGCAACTTTTTTTGGTTTTATTTTTTTTAATTTTGTATTAATATTTCAACAATTATTCAAATAAAGATATATAACAGAGCAATTCTAGATAAAATGATACAACACATCCAAGAAGGAAAAATAAATAAAAATACAGCAAAATCCAAGTCCATGATAAACAGCAGGAGAGGGACTGAAAAAATGATGCTTTTTTTTTTTTTTTTGATGAGTATCAGAATTTTAATTTTCTTGGTGTTCAGGCTTATTGCATAGACCTTACAGATTATGCATAATCTATCATTTCTTGTAGATCATCTTTCTTAGATGCCACCACTGCCATATCCAATATTGGTCAAGATTATACATTCCATATAGATTGAATAAAAGTGGGGAGAGTTGAAACCAAATGTGACCTCAACACTTTATTATAGCTATGTAAGACCACAGAGCAGAACCATAGCCAAATTCCAGTAGCTTTATTATTAAACCTGCTGCCATGTATATTCCTTAAGCAACTCCACTTAAGACCTAGATCTAGAAACCAAGGAACTGTGACAAATTATTACATTTTTACAATTAGCAGGATAAATTGGTCATATGGTTCCTGCTCCATGTATCCCTTTGTCTGCTGTATCTTCCTCCTCCATCCCTGGTTCCAGAGCAAACTACTCAGATCCTCCTTCAATCATTCTTCTATGAGCCATGTCAGACGAGATGCATGCAGCAAAATAACCCCGAGATTCATCAAAATGTGATGAGAGACTATCTATAAGGCCTTTATAGTAGTGAAGTATTTATTTCTCTATAGGAGGGCCATCTAATAGCTCGAGGTGAGGTGTTGGTGGTGGATTAGGGTTTAGGGGCCAGCTTTTCCTGCAGAATGAGACGTACGAACAGCATAGAACACCTCGGTGAAGCTTTGACGTCATTAGGGCAAGATAACATAGTTCAAAATGTCATCTTTGCGAGACTTTCCTCACTCCAAATGACGTCAAAGCTTCACTGAGGTGTACTGTGCTGTTCGTACGTCTCACTCTGCATGAAAAACTGGCCCCTAAAACCTAAACTACCACCAACACCTCACCTCAAGCTTTTAGATGCCCTTCCTATGGGCATATAAATAGTTGCATACTGTGAGGGCCTCCGCAAGGGCTCTCTCTCCTCTCCTTCACTCCACTTTCTCCCCCTTGCCTCCGAAGCCCAGAAATGGCCAAATGCAATTCAAAAAATTGCATTACGGCCATTTTGGGCATATCACACAGCTTAACACCAGGAAAAAAGGTGTAGTCATTTCTGGCATTAAAACCGTGTGATAGCATGCGTTATGCCATCGCACAATGCGATATTGCCCTTCATTTTCATAAATCCCGCCCCTTCTCAAAATTTGCACTAGCATTATAATTGCATGCATTATGACGTTAACGCCATAATGCATTTTGATGAATGACTCTATAAGAACATAAGGCTTCTCATACTGCGTCAGCCCGAGGTTCTATCAAGCCCAATATCCTGTTTCCAACAATGGCCAAGCCAGATCACAAGTACCTGGCAGGATCCCAAGGGGCAGACAGATTCCAAGCTGCTTATCCCATGAATAAGCAGTGGATTTCTGCAACTCTCTCTTAATAATGGACTTCTCCTCCAGGAATTTGCCCAAACCTTTTTTAAACGCAACAAATTCCAGAGCTTAATTATGTGTTGAGTAAAAAAAATGTTCTCTTATTAGTTTTAAATGTATTACTTAGTAACTTCATTGTGTGTCCCCAACTTTTTGAAAGAGTAAACATAAGAACATAAGAAATTGCCATGCTGGGTCAGACCAAGGGTCCATCAAGCTCAGCATCCTGTTTCCAACAGAGGCCAAACCAGGTCAGAAGAACCTGGCAAGTACCCAAACACCAAGAAGATCCCATGCTACTGATGCAATTAATAGCAGTGGCTATTAGCTAAGTAAACTTGATTAATAGCAGTTAATGGACTTCTCCTGCAAGAACTTATCTAAAACATTTTTTAACCCAGTTACACTAACTGCACTAACCATGTCCTCTGGCAACAAATTCCAGAGCTTAATTGTGCGTTGAGTAAAAAATAATTTTCTCCGATTAGTCTTAAATGTACTACTTGCTAATTTCATGGAATGCCCCCTGGTCCTTCTATTATCTGAAAGTATAAATAACCGATTCACATCTACTCATTCAAGACTTCTCAGGATCTTAAAAACTTCTATCATATCCCCCCTCAGCTGTCTCTTCTCCAAGCTGAACAGCCCCAACTTCTTCAGCCTTTCCTCTCAGGGGAGCTGTTCCATTCCCTTTATCATTTTGGTTGCCCTTCTCTATACTTTCTCCGTCTCAACTATATCTTTTTTGAGGTTGTACACAGTATTCAAGGTGCGGTCTCACCATGGAGTGATACAGAGGCATTATGACATTTTCCATTTTATTAACCATCCCGTCCTAATAATTCCTAACATTCTGTTTGTTTTTTTTGACTGCTGCAGCACACTGAGCTGATGATTTCAAATTATTATCCACTATGATGCCTAGATCTTTCTCCTGGGTGGTAGCTTCTAGTATGGAACCTAACATCATGTAACTACAGCAAGGGTTATTTTTCCTTATATGCAACACCTTGCACTTGTCCACATTAAATTTAATCTGCCATTTGGATGCCCAATCTTCCAGCTTTGCAAGTTCCTCCTGTAATGTATCACAATTCTCTTGTGATTTAACTACTCTGAATAATTTTGTATCATCTGCAAGTTTGATAACCTCACTCGTCATATTCCTTTCCAGATCATTTATAAATATATTGAAAAGCACCGGTCCAAGTACAGATCCCTGAGGCATTCCACTGTTTACCCTTTTCCACTGAGAAAATTGACCATTTAATCCTACTCTCTGTTTCCTGTCTTTTAACCAGTTTGTAATCCACAAAAGGACATCACCTCCTATCCCATGACTTTTTAGTTTTCTTAGAAGCCTCTCATGAGGGACTTTGTCAAACGCCTTCTGAAAATCCAAATACACTACATCTATCGGTTCACCTTTATCCACATGTTTATTAACCCCTTCAAAAAAATGAAGCAGATTTGTTAGGCAAGACTTCCCTTGAGTAAATCCATGTTGATTGTGTTCCATTAAACCTTGTCTTTCTATATGTTCTGTGATTTTGATCTTTAGAATAGTTTCACTATTTTTCCCGGCATCGAAGTCAGGCTCACTGATATATAGTTTCCCGGATTTCCCCTTTTTAAATATTGGGGTTACATTGGCAACTCTCCAGTCTTCAGGTACAATAGATAATTTTAATGAGAAGTTACAAATTTTAACTAATAGATCAGAAATTTCATTTTTTAGTTCCTGTAGGATGCATACCATCTGGTCAAGGTGATTTGCTACTCTTTAGTTTGTCAATCTGGCCTACTACATCTTCCAGGTTCACAGTGATTTGGTTCAGTTCGTCTCTCTCATCACCCTTGAAAACCATCTCCGGAACTGGTATCTCCCCAAAATCCTCATTAGTAAACACAGAAGCAAAGAATTAATTTAGTCTTTCTGCAATGGCCTTATCTTCCCTAAGAGCCCCTTTAACCCCTCCATCAACTAATGGTCCAACCGACTCCCTCACAGGTTTCTTGCTTCGGATATATTTAAAAAAGTTTTTATTATGAGTTTTTGCCTCTATGTCCAACTTCATTTCAAATTCTCTCTTCGCCTGTCTTATCAATGTTTTACACTTAACTTGACAATGCTTATGTTTTATCCTATTTTCTTCAGATGGATCCTTTTTCCAATTTTTGAAGGTTGTTTTTTTGGCTAAAATAGCTTCTTTCACCTCACCTTTTAGCCATGACGGTAATTGTTTTGCCTTCTTTCCACCTTTCTTAATGCATGGAATAACCCTGGACTGCGCGTCTAGGATTGTATTTTTAAACAATGTCCATGCCTGTTCAACATTTTTAACCTTTGCAGCTGCTGCTGATTAAGGTTTACTTGTTCTATTCCACTCATTATTTTATAGACCTCTATCATATCTCCCCGTAGCCGTCTCTTCTCCTAGCTGAAGGGCCCTAACTTCTTTAGCATTTCTTCATACAGCAATTGTTCCATCCCCTTTATCATCTTGGTCGCCCTTCTCTGTACATTTCCTAATTCTGCTATATCTTTCTTGAGATGTGGTGACCAGAACTGAACATGATACTGAAGATGAGGTCGCACCATGGAGTGATACAGAAGCATTATGATATTCTCTGTTTTATTCTCCCTTTCTAATAATCACTAGCATTCTATTTAAGTTCTTGGCTGCTGCCACACATTGAGCAGAAAATTTCAACATATTTTCAACGATGAAACCTAGATCCTTTCCTGAGTGTTGACTCTTAATGTGGAACCTTGTATTCTGGAGCTATAATTTGGGTTATCCTTCCCTAAGTGCATCACTTTGCACTTGTCTACATTAAATTTCATTTGCATGCCCAAACTCCCAGTTTTGCAATGTCTTCTTGCAATTTCTCACAATCCTCTTGTGATTTAACAACTTTGAATAATTTTGTGTCATCTGAAAATTTGATCACCGCACTCGTTATTCCCATTTCAAGATCATTTATAAATATATTAAAAAGCATCGGTCCTAGAACAGATCCCTGGGACACTCCACTATTCACCTTTTTCCATTGGGAAAATTAACCATTTAGTCCTACTCTATGTTTTCTATCTTTTAACCAGTTGGCAATCATAGAAACATAGAAACATAGAAATGACGGCAGAAGAAGACCAAATGGCCCATCAAGTCTGCCCAGCAAGCTACGCACTTTATCCATTTTTTTTCCCTTTTTCTCTCTCCCACCTGTTACTATTGGCTTCCAGTACCCTCCAGCCCTAATTCCCCTCCACCCAATTTAGAGAGCAGCTTTGAATCTGCATCCAAGTGACATCCAGCTCAATTGGGGGTAGCAACCGCTGCAACAAGCAGGCCACCCCCTTGCCCCATACTCTTACCCACCCCTGTTTTAATTTTTTTGTTTTGTTTTTTTTGGAAATAGCAGCCCTCCATCCTTCCGCTCCGTGAAGGTGGAACACCAACTACTGGCCACTGGCATCCCGCTCCGTGAACGCCTCTGTGGCTACTGCCGCTCCGTGCAGTGTTTGAATGCCGCTGTGGCTACTGCCGCTCCGTGCAGTGTTTGAATGTCTCCACTTTATTCACACCCTCTAGACTTGATGGATCCACAGTGTTTATCCCACGCCCCTTTGAAGTCATTCACAGTTTTAGACTTCACCACTTCCTCCGGAAGGGCATTCCAGGCATCCACCACCCTTTCCGTGAAGAAATACTTCCTGATATTGGTTCTTAGT
Organism: Rhinatrema bivittatum; assembly: GCF_901001135.1. NCBI lineage: Eukaryota > Metazoa > Chordata > Amphibia > Gymnophiona > Rhinatrematidae > Rhinatrema > Rhinatrema bivittatum. The sequence continues at coordinate 781,557,096 of NC_042615.1, forward strand.
CTTCCTCCCTGGAGCCTCAGCTCGTGACCTCTGGTTCTGCTGATTTGTTTCCGATGGAAAAGGTTTGTTGATGTCTTTGGATCATTAAAGTTTTTCAAGTATCTGAAAGTCTGAATCATATCACCCCTGCTCCTCCTTTCCTCCAGGGAGTACATATTTAGATTCTTCAATCTCTCCTCGTATGTCATCCTGTGAAGACCCTCCACCTTTCTGGTCGCCCTTCTCTGAACCGCTTCCATCTTGTCCTTGTCTCTTTGTAGATACGGTCTCCAGAACTGAACACAGTACTCCAGGTGTGGCCTCACCAAGGACCTGTACAAGGGGATAATCACTTCCCTTTTCTTACTCAATATTCCTCTCTCTATGCATCCCAGCATTCTTCTGGCTTTTGCTATCGCCTTGTGGCATTGTTTCGCAGACTTCATATCATTAACTATCACCCCAAGGTCCCTCTCCTGCTCCGTGCACATCAGCCTTTCCCTCCCCCATTGAATATAGTTCATTCGGATTTCCACTCCCCATATGCATGACTTTGCACTTCTTGGCATTGAATCTCAGCTGCCATATCTTCGACCACTCTTCCAGTTTCCTTAAATCCCGTCTCATTCTCTCCACTCCTTCCGGCGTGTCCACTCTGTTGCAGATCTTAGTGTCGTCCGCAAAAAGACAAACCTTACCTTCTATCCTGTCCGCAATGTCGCTCACAAAGATATTGAACAGGACCGGTCCCAACACCGATCCTTGCGGTACACCACTTAAAACCTCTCTCTCTTCAGAGAAAGTTCCATTTACCATCACGCATTGTTTTCTGTTCGTCAACCAGTTTTCAATCCAGGTCACCACCTCAGCACTCACTCCTAAGCTATCCCATGACTTTCTAATTTACTACAAAGTCTCTCATGAGGATCTTTGTCAAACGCTTTCTGGAAATCCAGATGCACTATATCAACTGGTTCACCTTTATCCACATGTTTATTTATGCATTCAAAAAAATGTAGGAAATTTGTGAGGCAAGACTTTCCTCGGCTAAATCCATGTTGACTTTGTCCCATTAAGCTATGCTTATCTATATGTTCAGCAATTTTTTCTTTATGATAGTTTCTATCATGCTGATGTTTGGTGTGGCTTTTAACCAAGGAGATGGCCTGTTTTACTGGGCTGCATCGGTGGCTACCCTAAAAGCTACAGCGGAGACTGAGAATGCATCCTGGCTCACTGGCCCTGCGCCTTGTGACTTCTGCTGATGGCCACCATTTACTGCCAGAGTGGACAGTGCAGTAATCATTTGCACAACATGGCAAAACTGGAAGTGCTGGTCCTGCTCACACTTCATCTTACCCCAGCCTCTGGACCTGTCCCAAGGAGCACTGGTTCTACCCCCACCTCATTTTACTCCTGGCCTCTGGATCTGTCCCAAGGTAGCACTTTTCCCGTCCATGTCTCATCTTACCCCAGCCTCTGGATCTGACCCAAGGAGCACTGGTCCTACCCCCACCTCATCTTGCTCCTGGCCTCTGGATCTGTACCAAGCATACTTGAATTCTGGCACAGTTTTGGTTTCCACCAGCAGTGCTGGCATGCTATTCCCATTAGGAAGTATATCCTCATATTTCCTCTGAACCTTCCTCCCATCGATTTGACCTTGAATTTCTCTTTTATGGTAAACCTCATCTTCTTGTACCTGCCTACTAGAAATGTTAATGTTTCTGTCCCCTTCTTGTCTGTGTTCTTAGTGCATTTTGAGTTCCTTAATGTTCACTATGCAATGTTTGCTTTCCAAGTCTGGGTCCATTTTGGTAGTTCTTCTCTGTGCAAAACTGCTTCTGTAACCTACTCTTAATTATAGAATGGCATTGTCCAGTCTCCCTTCTGTTCAGCGACAATAAATGTACAATCTACCATTAGAGCCCCCCCCCCCACCCAGATCATATGTTTCTAGCGAGACAGTCTGTGAGAGTGTGGGGGTACAAAGGACAGCAGGCAACATGTAGCCCATGAGTGATTCAGGCAAAAGATCCCAAAGTTCTTTTGCCCTTAGAATTTTTTTCTCATTTCAGGTTTTGTGAAGATGAACAGGAATAAGAAAAAGATGACTGAGAGCATGATACAGTTCACAATGGATATTTCCTTCTGCTGCTAATCTAGGCCTAAATGTTTAGGCCTGGATCAACCTTGAAGTAAGAGCGAAGGCCCCTCCTGCCTCCCTGCTTAGCTTGCCCTGTAACCTCCACAATCTTGCTCAGCCACCCCACTCAGAGACCTCCTCCTTTGTCTGCCTTGCTCTTACTACATGCATCCTGAAATGGCAACCTATCCCATCCCTCGCATCCACCTTCCCCTCTCCAGACCCCCTCCCTCCCCTGCCCAATATCCCTCACCCTTGCCTAAATCCCTAATCCCTATCCTCACCTCCCCATTGACGCAACTCTTAGGCCTCACCACCCTCTCTGTAATATTATTCAACGCACAATCTCTCTCAAAAAAGACACCCATCCTCAACGACCTGCTAATCGACTGCAAAATAAACTCAGACAAAAAGAGAGAAAATGGCACAAGGACCCAACCGCTCAGCATTCCGCCAGTTACAAAACTGCTCTACACTGCTACAGAACCACAACTCTGAAACACAAACGGGACTTCTATGCTACGAAAATACATTTATTGCCAAGATAATGGAAAGAGTTGTTAACCTACAACTCATGGACTACCTCGAAAATCACAAGATCCTCCATACCTCACAATTCGGCTTCTGGAAACACTTCAATATGGAATCGCTACTTCTCACCCTATCTGACCACATCTTCAGAGGAATGGGCCAGGGTCACAGTTACCTTCTTGCCCTCCTTGATATCTCTGCGGCTTTCGACACCATCTGCCATAATCACCTCCTTGCCCGCCTAGAAGGCATTGGTATATCAGGCCTAGCCCTCGCCTGGTTCAAATCCTATCTCTCGAACAGAAAGTTCTCTGTTAAAATAGGTAATGCCATATCCGCCCCCGACCCCCTACAGCAAGGAGTCCTACAAGGCTCGTCACTCTCTTCCATCCTCTTCAATGTCTACCTCACTCCACTTTGCCATCTTCTCTCTGATCTCAACCTTAAGTTCTATCTATACACAGATGATGTCCAGATCATCATACCTATTCATAATTCTATTTCCGATGCCCTGAAACATTGGGAAAACTGCCTCGCAGCAATCAACTCCCTACTCACCAACCTCCACCTCGCACTCAATACTAACAAAACCGAACTCCTGCTCATTTCCCAAAACTCCCCCCCATACCCTTCTTTGTCTAACAACCCCAACTTTAACCACACCACAGCTCAACCCTTTGTAAAGGACCTTGGAGTTCTCATCGATCAGCAACTAAGCATGAAGAAATATGTTAGCTCCATACTTAAAGAAGGATTCTACAAACTCAATGTCCTAAAAAAACTTAAACCACTACTATACACCCAAGACTTCCGTACAGTGATCCAAGCCACCATCTCCTCTAAATTGGACTACTGTAATGCAATCCTCTTAGGGCTCCCCACGCCATGATAAAACCACTAAAAATGCTACAAAATGCCACTGCTAGAATCATCTCAAATGCCCGCAAATCAGACCATATCACCCCCATCCTCAGAGATCTGCACTGGCTCCCTATCCCTTCATGAATTCTCTACAAAACACTGTCCATTGTTCATAAATCGACTCACTCTCATAATTCCAATTGGCTTGATATTCCTTTTAGCGCCCACCAATCTACTCGGCCCACTAGAACTGCTAACAAAGGTACCCTACTAGTACCCTCGCTTAAAATAGCATACCTCTCCTCCACACATGCCCTCTCGATTGCTGGCCCTTCACTATGGAACTCCTTGCCCCCAAGCCTATGCCTCGAACTATGCTCCATCAAATTTAAAAAGAAGTTAAAAACATGGCTGTTTAAACGAGCATATCCAGATTAGTCTGCCTCACCTTATTCACTCCCGCTAACTAACCTGTCTCCTCCCCATGTACTTCTGACCATGTAATCAAAATGTTTATCAGTCAAACATTGGTTACCTATGTACATATTACTATGATGTTATATTGTATCCTATATTGACGTCATCAGTTTCCTATATTATGGAGTTCTTTTCCGCTTGTTGTTACGCTATATTTCTACTCTGCACTTGTGTGATCTCCTTCCCAGTTTCATTCTCCCTGTTAAATATGTAATTTCAAACCTACTGTTCAAATGTGAACCGGTATGATGTTCCCACTAATACCGGTATAGAAAAGTCTTTAAATAAATAAATAAATAAATAAATAAATAAATCTTTCTAGAATGATCACAGTTCATGACTAATGAAATCTCCTGGGAAGCTGTTAAACATTTTTCTGCCTCCGCAAAGGAATTTTGTGACTAGACATTCATTCATTCCTGGGGACTTCCTTTTTCATTTTTATTATATTTTTCACAGGAATTTATCAGTCTTTTCTACAACAGGTACATAAACAGGAGAAATCAGTGGAAAGAAATTACTTTCATTTTTTTTTTTACAGGTAAATATTTTTTATTCTTGTTGTAATAAAGACTGATAGATTCCCAGGAAAAAATAAAATAAAAATGAAAAACTAAGATCTCTATTCATCCCTTATTCCAGTTCTGCTGCATAAGAGGGCCAATTGTGTCCTCCACCAAGTGAGGAAATATTTTGGCTTTTGGTAGCTGATTTCACTACTGTTTAATATCTGGGGATCATCACTTGTGTAACTCCCCCTTGACCGCTTACCTCGGTTCCTGGATTCAGGACCGACCTGGCAGGAGCCCCCCTAGGGAAGACTCCATCGGTCATAAGAACATAAGAAATTGCCATGCTGGGTCAGACCAAGGGTCCATCAAGCCCAGCATCCTGTTTCCAACAGAGGCCAAACCAGGCCACAAGAACCTGGCAATTACCCAAACACTAAGAAGATCCCATGCTACTGATGCAATTAGTAGCAATGGCTATTCCCCAAGTAAACTTGATTAATAGCCGTTAATGGACTTCTCCTCCAAAAACTTATCCAAATCTTTTTTGAACCCAGCTACACTAACTGCACTAACCACATCCTCTGGCAACAAATTCCAGAGCTTTATTGTGCGTTGAGTGAAAAATAATTTTCTCTGATTAGTCTTAAATGTGCTACTTGCTAACTTCATGGAATGTCCTCACCTTCTAGGTGCCTCCACCTGGGGAAGAAGGTGTTAGTGGGTGGGATTTTCCTCCCTTAGTCTTATATATAGTCTAATAGGTTTATTAGACTATATAAGTATATACATTTCTACATGACTATATACATTCCTAATAGGATGTCAAACAGCACACTTGTATACTTGTGGTTAATAGTCTCAGGCCACACACTATATACATTTCTACAAGATAGCAAGAACATTTAATATTTGGCAATTTGGGGTTGTTGGCCCCCACAATATACCACCATATACAATAGAAGGGACCTCTTGATTTCCCGCTTTTTCCCAATTCTCACCCATGTGAAAAGAATCAACTATGCTGGTGGGCACTGTTGGCATGGGCACTGGTGGGCACTGTTGGCATGGGGGGTCCATTGTATCTAAACCACTGCCATCTCCTTGGTGCCGCTTCCGCTCTGCTGAAAGGTCCGTGTCAATGCTGGGGACCACGCCCTCCTGGAGGACTACTCGATTTGCCGCTGGGGTCCACACCTTCCATAGGGAATGCTTGATCTGCCACTGGGGACCCCTTGCTCAAGGGGGACCCAGGTTTACCTCCCGATATACCTCTGGGGTCCATGCCCTCCTTGGGGACTATTCGATCTGCCGCTGGGGTTCATGCCTTACTGGGGGACCACTTGATCTGCCACTGGGATCCTCTTGCTGAAGTCACTTCCCGATCGGCCTGCTGCTAGGGTCCCCTTCCTCCTGGGGGACCACTTGATCTCCGGATCTGCTGCTGTGCTTCAGTTCCTCTTCCTTGATAGGAGGGCTTTTCCTGGCTTGGGTTTACAGCTCCACTAGGCATATGGCTTGTTTAGTGTTCAGTGATTCAGGCCCTCTGTAATCTCAGCTTTTAGTGATTTTAACTCTGCTAAGCTCATGGCCAGTTATTCGCTGTTACTCAGCCTGGATAGGTCACCTTCTCTTAGTCAAAAGGCCAAGACACAGGCAGGACCATGGGAAGAGAATATATGTACATCCTTCCATCTTGCCTGGTTTTTTTTTTTTTTTCTGTTATCTGAGAACTAAGTACCCAAGGTTCTGACTCCCCTTGTTAGGGTGAAAATCTGTTTTCTTCCTAAGACTATTTTTTCAGTACATTTCTCTCATAAATCCCTCTCTAATTCAGAATTCTCCAATGTGGGACTTTTCCAGTCATAGTTCTGTAATTTAGGTATGTGCTATGATCCTTTGATTAAAAGTGATATTTCACTGCAAGTTACCAACAGTAGTCCAGGGGGCTGTGACATGCATATCCCCTACCTGAGTTTCTGATTCATCTATTCAATGGTCATTTAAACACCTTCACAGAAAGGGGTCTGGCAACCTTTTCAATCTTATTCTAGGTTTCCTGGGCTGGTGGCTCATGTGACACAGCTGCATTGTCCTCTTTTTTTCTCTGCTGCAGTTCACTTAAATGATAGCATGCTTTTTACCCAACAAATTGAATGGATGGAAGGGGGGAGTAGAGCTCTGTTTGCTCATCTCTGTTCAAGGGTGTCCTCTACGTCTTATTTAGGAAAAATGTAAAATTTTATTTTGGAGATTTTTTGGCTCAGTTCTGCCAGGCTCCAGGTCACATGATGTCTTTCTAAAGGGTCAGCTGTTGAAGTATGCGCTGCAAGGAAAGTCTACAAGGGATTCAGGTACCCCATGGGCCAGTTTTGAAAAAAAATCCCCCGGGCTGATATTTTCCTGCAATCCGTCCCTGGATGCGTGATTGTGTAGAAGAAATCCAGGATCTGAAGGGTACAGAGGATTGAATGACTGTTTTCAAAGCAATGTTCTCTCGTTTTCTAGAAAATAGACAAGAGATGCGGTATGCTTGCTTTTCACTATTGCTCCTGCTGGTTTTTCAGAAGAGCGAGCCACGCTGTCCTTGGAGAAAGCAGCAGCCCCTGAACCTGCATGTGAATGCTAGTCAATTCCCAGCAGATGGCTCTCTCTGCAGGACAGTGTTTGTTTTAAAAGAGTTCTCCAGCTGAAAATCCAGTGGCTTGCTCTTTAAAATCATATACATCGCTGTTACATACAGATACTTTATCTGGTCAAAACAGTGTACAGTATTCATAAAAACCCAATAATTGGGTACAATTTTTTAAACAGACATCATCATATAATAAATCACGTTAACACATTGCAGACAAAAATCAATACAGATAATTTAAAAAATTGCTGAACTTTTTTATGACAACTATAAATAATATTTTTTGCCTCCATATACCTGTAATCATCTAAAATTAATCCATTGACCTTGCTTTATAAATTCATTTTGGAAAGTAACTTAATGGTATTTCTGCAGGGGGGGGAGCCCCCCTCAGACAAGGAGCTTGCCCCCCCACCCCCCCAATCTGGCTGGACCACTTTGATTGATTGGAGGGAAAGGCTCTTGGCACTTGCCCACCCTGAAATTCACTGTGGCCCCTGTATGCCCTCCCCTCCTCCCGATACAAAAGTTTCTGGAGCCACTGCTGCACTTCTGGACTCAGAGGGCAGCTTGGAAAGAGTGAGATACACCTCCAGCTCCTAAGTCCTGTCAGAGCCAAGACTTTCCTCGCTCATCTCCGTTCGGTGGCTCATTGGTTTTCAGAAAGGTAGGCTGATACCGGGCTGTAATTTCACAGCCAGAAACAGCAGCTACTGCTGCTGCTGCTGCTGCTGCTGCTGTTTTTTTCTTCAAACATTTCTTTTTTTTTTTGCAATAACTCGAAATTAAAAAAAAACAAAAACCAAAATGAAGCATGCAGAGTGAAATAAAGACAATTATCACAGCAGAAATCCAGAGAAAATTATTCATAAGCCCAGTTCTCTTATATAGTCCACTAGAAAAGAGATCGGAGAGGAAGCTCTGCCACTGGAAAAATAAATTAAAAAAAAAAAAAAGATAGAGTGATGTTTTCGCCTCCGGTGGAAATCAGTGTGGACTCCATACCAGTACCAATGGCGCATGTTAGTGAACAAACTCCACTTTATTGCAACAGCTACGTTTTATAGTCCACTGGCCCTGGAGGAGAGATTAGCACGGCTCTGGAGAGCCTGGGGTTTATTTTATTTTATTGTGTGTTTCTTAGACAGGCAGAGAGAGTTTACATACACAGTACAGCTCACACGCATCTTTCTATGTCAATTCTTCCAGTTGTTAGCACATGGTTTGTGTATCACAGTTGCCGCCGGACCTACGAAGAATTCATCATGTATAGTCGCAGCAGAAGTTGAGAAGTCTCAGGTTAAATTACATCTTTCTCAGCATGATGCTTGCTGGGGTTGTGATATGGGTTTTCTTTTTTATCACTATCTATCCAAACATCTAGGCCCCAATGCATGTCTACACCTCTTAGTTTTTCTCCCAGCAACAGAACCTTATCAAAGGATATTAGTGCTTTGTCTAGAGGAATAGGATAGGAGACGATGTCCTCTCATGGATTACAAAGACAGGAAACAGAGAGTAGAATTAAATGGTCAGTTTTCTCAGTGGAAAAGGGTAAACAGTGGAGTGCCTCAAGGATCTGTACTTGGAGCAGTGCTTTTCAATAAATTTATAAATGATCTGGAAAGGAATACGACGAGTGAGGTAATCAAATTTGCAAATGATACAAAATTATTCAGTGTAGTTAAATCACAAGTGGATTGTGATAAATTGCAGGAGGACCTTGCGAGACTGGAAGTCTGGGCATACAAATGGCAGATGAAATTTGGACAAATTCAAGGTGTTGCATATAGGGAAAAATAACCCTTGTTGTGGTTACACCATGTTAGGTTCCATATTAGGAGCTACCACCCAGGAAAAAGATCTAGGCATCAAGGTGGATAATACTTTGAAATCGTCAGCTCAGTATGCTGCAGCAGTCAAAAAAGCAAATAGAATGTTAGGAATTATTAGAAAGGGAATGGTTAATAAAAAGGGAAAATCTCATAATGCCTCTGTATCCCTCCATGGTGAGACCGCACCTTGAAAACTGTGTACAATTTGGTCGCATCTCAAAAAAGATATAATTGCGATGGAGAAGGTACAGAGAAGGGCTACCAAAATGATAAGGGGAATGGAACAGCTCCCCTATGAGGAAAGACTAAAGAGGTTAGGACTTTTCAGCTTGGAAAAGAGACGGCTGAGGGGGGATATAATAGAGGTCTTTAAAATCATGAGAGGTCTTGAATGAATAGATGTCAATCGGTTTTTTACACTTTCGGATAATAGAAGGACTAGGGGGCACTCCATGAAGTTAGCAAGTAGCACATTTAAGACTAATCGGAGAAAAAAATTTTTTCACTCAACGCACAATTAAACTCTGGAATTTGTTGCCAGAGGATGTGGTTAGTGCAGTTAGTGCAGCTGGTTTTAAAAAAGGTTTGGATAAGTTCTGGGATGAGAAGTCCATTAACTGCTATTAATCAAGTTGACTTAGGGAATGGCCTCTGCTATTACTGTTATCAGTAGCATGGGATCTTCTTAGTATTTGGGTACTTGCCAGGTACTTCTAGCCTGGATTGGCTACTGTTGGAAACAGGATGCTAGACTTTATGGACCCTTGGTCTGACCCAGTATGGCATCTTCTTATGTTCTTATGTTCTTATCTATGCAAGATGTATATGCTCATTAAAAATTGTTAAATTATAAATAAAGAGTTAAAAAAACATGGGAGGAGCCATTTCAATAAAGGTAAAAGTAACAGCTGACCTGCCTATCATATGTAGATATCTCAAGTAATTGTTATGTCAGACTACAATGATCTTTTTAAAACTACACCAGTAGACATATTCATCCAGAAGAGATCTCAGCTGAATGGGCTCATACGTTTAGGGGTAGATTTTTAAAAAATTGTCCGCACGTGTCCATGTGCACGTGCTACCTGGCGCGCACACATGGACATGTGATTTTATAACACGCGTGCACTGGCATGCGCATGTTATAAACTGCCAAGCCAGCGCACGCAAGGGGGGGGAAGATATATGCAGTTACACGCTGCGACACATCGGGGCCTTCCCCAGTTCTCTCCCAGTCTACTCCAATTAAGGAGCAGACTGAGAGGGAACTCCCCCTCCCCCTATCCTAAATCCCCCCAAAATCTTTATCTTACCTTTTGCTCCTGTTTCTGAGCAGGAGCAAGTTGTGCGCGCCTTGAAATCGGCCCAGCGCGCGTTAAGGCCCAGCCACGCGCAGAAACCCCCGTGTTTCACGCGTGTAAGTGAATTAAAGTCCGGCCCTTAGCTTTTACCGCTGTACTTATTTAGACGTTTACATGCATGTTCAGAAACGGGGTTCATAGCTGGTAGGCACTCTGTTTTAAATACTAGAAAATAGAGTGGTCCAGGCATTTGGGAGGGATAAAAATAGAGATTTTCGGGCTAGCCTGGCTTTCTGTAAAAGACATTTGATAGTATAGCCTTGGTTTTTAATGCTTCGGGATTTTAGCAAATATTGAATAAAGAACAATATGATCACTTGGATTAAATGACTGTGAAATGACCTCTGGGCAATGACATTTATCCCAAAATTGTGTGCTTAATAAGGACATATCAGAGATGCCCTTTATTCCCACTTTTGTTTTAACATTTGAACTTTAGATGGTTGAGCTAAGAGGCCTTCACATTTTCCGAGGTATCAAAGTTGGCAAAACTGAATCGAAATAAGATTGTTTGCTCATGGTGACTGCCAGAGACATTGAGACTGTGCCCTGTTAGAATTTGAGATTCCTTAGATTGCACCCCCTGCAAATGCCAGAAAGGATGGCAGCAGAGACTCGCCAGTAGTTGGAGACTTCATTCTCAGGTTCACGGTATAGGGTCAGGAAATGAACTGACGGGCTTCTGAGAGGAGCTGCTGCTGCAAAATCAGCAATGATGATTCACAAAGGAACAAATGACATGAACTGAGATTGTAGTTATTTCTGGAAGCAGCCACATTGGCAAGTAACAGACACTGTGGATTCAGAGGCATGGTGGAAAATAATATTTAGGGAATGGAGATCAAAGGCTGAAGAAGAGGAAGAGAAGAGAAGGAAATTAGTTTGATCTTTAGGTTCTGGACATCTGAAAATTGGACATTTCTACACTTTGCAACGGACGGAAATGGAAAATGAGCATCACTGTAATGATCAGGCCACATGGCAGATAAAGAAAGCATTTCAGAAAACTCTTCATGAGCTTAACCGAATCATATTCTCAGGGACCAGACAGGCTACATCTAAGACTACAAAGTGAGCAACTGACAGAACTGGAAAAATGTCATATATTAGCTTTTAACAAACCTTTAGGGGCAGAAAAAATAACAAAAGTCTATAAACTAATGCACATGCCATCAAACAAAGAATCTCCAGGATTTTATGGACTCAAACAGAGCAGTAAAGTCTCACCAATGTATTCAGCAAGGCAGTGGAAAAACATAATACAGGTTAGGATGCCTAGAACAGTTTGAACTAACAGAGATAAGCCAACATGGCTTCGGAGAAGAAAGTCCAAGCCAAACTAAGTCAATAATTTTATCTGACTCATGAAAGAAATGAATATCATCCATCTAGAGTTCAGTAAAGCATTTGATATTGTGCCACACAGGAAACTGCTGAACAAAATGCAGTAGATAAAGCAAGAATAAAGAGGAAAATTGTTATCTGGTGTGCTGGCTGGCTCCAGGAAAGGACACAAAGGGGTCAGGATAAATTACTTTGCTTGTCAACTGGAGGATGTAATAAGTTTGGTCCCCTAGGGCTATGGGCTCTGCCTGACACCATTTTGATTTCCACATCAGGGCTTCCCAAACTTGTCCTGGTGACCTCACAGCCAGTTAGTCGAATTTTCAGGATGTTACCAACAAAAGCAGTCCAAAGGGAAGTCAGGGTAAAAAAACAAAAAAATGTAGATCTTTCCCTATATACATACAACAGTTTGTATTCTCACAACACGTTGTGCCTCACCTTTAAAAAGCAATAGTGCATCTTATCTAAAGGACCTGTTACAGGAGGCTGTTACAGATGTTAACGTGTAGGCTGCTGCCACCTTGTGGCTGATTGTTATATTTCACTGTTTTTCTACTTCCTGTCTCTGTTGTTACTTTAACCTTGTGTGTTGCTTGCTGGATAATACAACATGGCATCTGTTCACTAGCAGCTCTCAGTTGTCTTTATTTCTACTGTAACGCCCCACCTAGAGGCAACCAGTGTGATGACGACTCTCCTTGCTACGGTGGCTCAAGTGTTTCCCAGAGTGGTTTTGGGGTATGCAGGTGGTATCCAATGCAAAAATTTTAATCTAGATTGAACAATAAAATATTTAGCATTTTCAGTGGAAAATATTCTGGACCAAGCTTTGCAATGGAGAATTTATTTTCTTTAATCCAATCAAACTTGATTACCTGCATGGCGCAGCAGTTACTACCTTGGGAAGCTTGCTGGGCAGACTAGATGGACCATTTTGGTCTTTTTCTGCCGTCATTACTATGTTACTATAAGAACATAAGAAATTGCCATGCTGGGACAGACCAAGGGTCCATCAAGCCCAGCATCCTGTTTCCAACAGAGGCCAAAAACCAGGCCACAAGAACCTGGCAATTACCCAAACACTAAGAAGAACCCATGCTACTGATGCAATTAATAGCAGTGGCTATTCCTAAGTATAATTGATTAATAGCCATTAATGGACTTCTCCTCCAAGAACTTATCCAAACCTTTTTTGAACCCAGCTACACTAACTGCACTAACTACCTTCTCTGGCAACAAATTCCAGAGCTTTATTGTGCGTTGAGTGAAAAAGAATTTTCTCCGATTAGTCTTAAATGTGCTACTTGCTAACTTCATGGAATGCCCCCTAGTCCTTCTATTATTCGAAAGTGTAAATAACCGAGTCACATCTACTCGTTCAAGACCTCTCATGATCTTAAAGACCTCTATCATATCCCTCCTCAGTTGCCTCTTCTCCAAGCTGAACAGCCCTAACCTCTTCAGCCTTTCCTCATAGGGGAGCTGTTCCATTCCCCTTATCATTTTGGTTGTCCTTCTCTGTACCTTCTCCATCGCAACGATATCTTTTTTGAGATGCGGCGACCATCCTGAGCTTCAGTCCTGCGCTTGTCCCACTCTCTGTAAGGTTGTGTAGGGCGCACAGTGGGACAGGGTGGTCTGCAACCAGCCCACGGGGGGGGCTGTGTAGGGCACCCTGAGGGGCAGTGCCTGCCTAAGTCTCCTAGTGCCTTGTCTTGTCCTAGTCTCCCTGACAGAATTGCCTCACTGCGGCCCAGGATCTGCTGCAGTTACCTCTTATTGTAATCACAGTGTGAGGGGATCACAAAATGGCCCCGTCATAACAGCCCCAGAACAGAAACTGCGCCATTTGAAAATTGTACAGGAAAAAACGACTTGCGGGCTCTCTGTGCCTTTCTTTTCCATCAAAGTTAATTCCAGAAATAATTTTGTAAAAAAAAATAAAAATTTTTACAAAATAAAAAAAAAATAAATAAAAATTTCCACAAATTCAACAGCAGATTCTGACCAGGGTGTGTTGTGTGGGCAGCATCTGCCCCGCAGCAAAGTTTGCATGGATTACACATTTTTTTTGTACTTCCTTTGAGGAGATGGAACACTGCGGTTCTCCTCCTGCTCCTTGCAGCTTCCAGTTCAGTCAGAATTGGCCCAGGTTGGGCTGTGGTGCCGTCAGCCTTCATTCACAAGTTCTCTGGAATTTTTCTACTGTTTTTATATCTCTACAGCAGAGCTTTCCAAACTTTTCATGTTGGTGACACACTTTTTAGACAAACATAATTTCGGGACACAGTAAGTCAGTCTACTAGCAAACCAGAGGTTAAAGGTTAAATGAACAAAATGTATTTCGACAATTTATGTATGTTTCCTTAAATATATACATAATAAAATGTTTCACGACACAATCTATCTTGTGAAAATCTTTCATTTATATTAAAAATATATAATATTCCAAGATTAATGTTATTGTTATAATTTATGAGTAACAATAATAAAACAAAGTTATTGTGTTATTCAATTTACCTCTTTAATGAGATATATGAGCTTGATGGGATGAGCACAGCTTTTGAATATTTGGTGTTAATAAGAAAGTCCAAAGGGTCTTCTGCGTAATTTTAAAAAGCTGGCCAGTTTCACACTATAAAATTATTTGATAGCCTCATTCAACTAATTCTATATGGCTATGAGAGTGAAGACTGGAATTTATAGGAAGGGACAGAATGTCAATATAAATCCTGCACCTCCAGTTCTGTAACTCTGTGCATCCACTGAAATTCCCCCAAACAATGGAGCTTGAATGTTTCCCTTACAGCTCATCATACTAAAAGATATTTTCAAATTCTGGTGTCACCTCACAGTAACAGCAGCACAAACACCTTCCACTGCCAGGCACATTGTAAACGAAAATAAAACCTCGCAAAAAAAAGACACTCAATCTATACTGCAATCCCATTGTAACATAACAGTAATAATACCAAGGACTCAAACAATAACCCTACCTGTGAAAAAGCAAGGGTAAATATTGTACTAGGTCCTAGAATACCAATACACCACCTACTGAGGAAACAAAACAAACCCGATTGCTATAGATCCCTATGCTAGTGAATTTCTCATCATGGTCACACACACAGAGCAGAGACAGACCCTCACCAAATACAGAATACAAAATAAAGGAGCACAAATTAGACAAAACCTGAAATGGAAACCCCAAGAAGCCAGACTCTGTGTATTAATAATGGAAAAACAGAACCACCATTCCTCATAAAACAAATAAAATCAAGAAACATAAAGCATCAGTTATAATAGTAAAACCATACTAATAAAAGAATATTTTAAAACTACTGATAAATAGAATTTCTATTCATTAAAATCATATACATTTTTTACAATTTCCTAAACACCAATAAAATATTTCAAAACAGCACATATATCAAATAACACCCAATAATTAAAACTAATAAGGATTTTAAAAAGCCCCTGCTGTCCATACGTGGGAGCTCTTGATTTCCAGTCACCCTGATATTGTCAAGGATTAGGAGGTTATCCTCTCTCTCTCACACACATACTCACATGTCCATTCTCTCTCACACATATACTGTCACATACATACACATTCATGCTCTTATACCCACCATAACCTCACAGACACTGACACACTCTCAAGCTCTAAGACACTCTCTCTCCCTCCACACACACACCCCCACACAAACTCTTACTCCCCTGGATTTTCTCATACATACTCTGTCTGGCTCCCTCACATACACACAAACACACACACCCAGGCAAGCTCCCAGTCATTCTCACACACTGAAACTGACCCCCAGGCAGGCTTCCATTCAATTTCACACCACTCCCTCAGGCATGCACACATTCATTCTCACACACACAGACCCCCAGGCAGGCACCAATTCATTCTCACACACACATACACCACACACAGGCTGGCACCTATTCTCACACATACAAACCCCAAGAAGACACCCATACATTCTCATACACAGACACACCCTCAGGCAGGCACACACTAAAGGCAAACCCCCTCTCTTTCTTTTGCCAGCAACCTCGGAGCCTCTCTCATTCCTCTGCTGCCACTGTCACTGCTGCCGCATGGCTATTGGGGAGGCGCTGATTGCTGCTATTGGCACTGAAGCCCATTCTGCTGCCTCCTCTGTGCAGGCCCCGTGGGTTTCCACTTCCTCCATGTTGATCTCGTACATTGTGAAATCAGCATAGAGAAAGTGCTACTCTTGCACATTACCAAAGATTACATGTGCCAATCAGTAAAAAGTAATTTATTTCTTTTTTTTTACCTTTGCTGTCTGATCTTAGTTTTCTAATCGGTTGGTCACAGGCTTTTTTGTTCCACCTCCCCTTTCTTATTTTTTTGCCAATTCCTTTCATATTGTCTTTTTTTCTATTTCTTTTCTCTCCATCTATCTTCTTCCCTCAAACATTCAGTCAGGTTCTCATTCTCACATGCTTTCTCTCTCTCACACACTCACAGGCTCTCTCTCATACAATCATTCATACAGTCTCTCTCTTGCACATGCTGTCTGACTCTCACACACCCAGGCTCTCTCTCACACCCACATGTTGTCTTGCTCAAGCACAGGCTCTCACTGTCACATGCTCTCTCTCATACAATCATTCATACACAGTCTCTCTCTTGCACATGCTGTCTGACTCTCACACACCCAGGCTCTCTCTCACTCCCACATGCTGTCTTGCTCAAGCACAGACTCTCACTGTCACATGCTCTCTCTCATACAATCATTCATACACACAGGCTCTCACTGTCACATACTGTCTCTCTCACACACACATAGGCTCTCTTACATGCTGTCTCTGCAAACATTCAGGTCCTCACTCCCACACACAATCTCTCAACTCAGCTCACAGACGCACACAATCGCTCAACTCACCTCATTCACGCACACAATCTCTCAACTCAGCTCACAGACGCACACAATCGCTCAACTCACCTCACACATGCACTCTACGGGCCCTCAGCCTCTCTCTTACCTCTGGGCCTCCTCTTCACGGGTTGCTGCAGGATGGGCTCTGCAGCGGCCCTGATCTTCTCGGGCCGATCCGCGGTGGGGACCCTGCATCCGGCCTTCTCCTCTTCTTACCCGCTGCAACAACGCTGCTGCTCCTCTTCTGCACGCGGCTGACGCTCCTCCCCCTTTCTGCCCGTGTGGCTCCGGCAACATTTTTCTTCCGGGGCCGCATGGGCAGGAAGGAGGCGGAGCACCTGCACGTTTAGACGTGCCCTTTTTCTTCGGGCCGTGGTGACGTGAGCTCCACCACAGCCATGCCGATCTTCCTGCACAGCGATTCTTTACTGCTCAGCCGCCAGTGGGATGAGCTCCACCGGCGGCTGCATTGGCTCCCACTTGCCGGTGTGTCACGTGCACCGGGCTTGCGCGACACACCGGCACACCTCAGGCGACACACTAAAGTGTCGCGACACACACTTTGGAAAGCTCTGCTCTACAGAGTTCATTTTGCCCAGGCATTGTAGTGACAGTCCTCACCCAGGGGTCCCCCTGGCACCTTACAATTGTGCACCCTAAGTCTCTGACTCTCTCTCCGGAGAGGCTATGAACGCATCTCCAGCCAGATCAGGGAACAAAGGATCAGACCAGGAAATCAAATTCAAAGCCCTCTGCACAGCGCTGCCACTGAGCCAGCCCTGACCACCATCATCCTATCTGTTTTCGAACCAGCAGAACTGTTTGATTTCTTTTCACGTGTTTTGTCTCACAAACATCCCAGAAAGGATTTCTTTATTATTTTTTTTTTTACTGAGCTCTATAAATGTTCAAAATCACAAGGGTGAGGGAGGGGGGACCTAGTTCCTGCAAATCAGATTAACCTGCTCAGGTTTTCCTGCTGCAAGATCATTTGGGCTATATGGAATGTCTGAACCAGGTTCAGGGTTAAAAGCAGAAAACCTAAAAAACAAAAAGCAGAAAACCTAACCTGCCACGCTCATAACAGAAGAAATGACCGAATGCCCTTATGCTCCGCCTGCAATCTGACTGCATGATAATGCATATGAGGTCTGCTGAGGTTCCCATCTGGCATACTGGAAGGCTGGCATTTCGCTGTCACCAAAATGCCCTCGTTCAGCCCTGAAGTCCCTGATCTATGTTGTTTGATCTGTCCTGACATTGCTTTTTTTTTTTTTTTATTTCATTGACCAGATGCAGCAGGGAGTCTGCCACACTCCAGCTGAGGCCCTGCAGGTGCAAGGCTGTTAGACACCCACCTCGGCAAACCTTACAGCATTGCACACAAACCCCCTCCCCACCACCACCATCATCATCTCTTCACACCCTTCCCATACACATAGTTAAACGCTACGCATTTATAGTTACAGATTTTGCATTTCCCAAGCAAGCCTCCTTGTATCTGTGTTTACTGAGGTTTTAAATCATTACAGGGTCACAATACAACCTGTTGCCAAAAGAACCCATGACTCCTTCGTTCATAAACTTCTCAACGCTGCACAGCTAAACTTAATCTCCCTGTTCCTTGCCTTTCAGCATAGTAATTTAACAGACTGGTAAACAGAACACTTTAGCTTTCCCTAAAGCCAACTTTCAGAAATTGACATAAGACAGTCTCTTCCTGGTTAACTGTGGCACTTAACTGTTAGTAGCAGTCTGACCAGTCTCAGCCTCATCAGATCCCTCCTTCATAGCTGTGCTGGAGAGGCACCACCAGGAACTCCTTGCTCTCCCTCTGCCCCCTTACCAGTGCTGCTGTAGACACCTCTTACACACTGAAGCCGCTACCCAAGAGAGGTGTGACTAGCCCCATCCATGCTCATTCCCCTTGCTAGAAGTCAGACAGCAAGGAATTCTGGGAGATGTAGTCCTAACCACAGTGAACTACATCAAATAATACCTAATATTAAAACTAATAAGACCAAGATTCCCCACTCCCCATACCTGGGTACATTTGATTTCCAGTTGCACTGAGATTATCATGGATTAGCAGGTATGGTAGAGGATATTGTTCAGCACAAACGTTCTCTCTCTCTCTTTCATCTACACAGGCTCTCTCACCCACATAGACAAACAGACACGTGCAGGCAGGCTCTCTCATACTGTCACACATGCTCTCTCTCAGCTACACACACACACATGTGCTCTCAATCTCACGCACATATGCTTTCAGTCTCACACACATATGCTCTTTCACACACACACACACACACATTTATTTATTTATTTTATTTATCGAGTTTTATATACCGTCATTCGGTTTCGCCATCATAACGGTTTACAAGTTTCGATGTATAACATTATCTACCTTAAGAGTTTAACCTTTTATTCATAATAATCCTCTTGTTGCAAATATTTGTAACCTGAGGTATCTTCCATGGTTGTGTAACCCTGTCCAACTTGTCAGAAACAATTTCTGTTTGTTTCTTAGATTTCCCTGAAAGGGAGCAGTGCAACCAAGGCTGGATTTATGATTATGGCACCCATAGACAGAGGACTGGGGGGGGGGGGGGTGTCTCCCCTGGAAATCAGAGCGCAAGAAGGAGTCTCTTTTTTTTTTTTTTTGGTAGCCTTCAGAAATTGGTGTCCTAGGCACCTGCCTACGTTGCCTGTGCCTAAATCTGGCCCTGAATCCAACATAGGATCTCCTACAATCTGAAATCTTGTTTGTCACAACTCCAGAGGAAAAGACATGATTGTGGCTGTTGGGAAAAAATATTACAAAACATCCATTGAAGAAAGAACATAATACTATAATAAATCTATTCTGTGGTTCTTTTTTTAACCTAATAGTGACTGGGACTGATTTTTTGGAAAATAAATTAGCTACTCCATGCTTCCTTCTAGAACTGGAAGAACATTTACATGTTTCCACGCTATTAGCTTTTATCGCATATCAGTGTGGATTTAGGGTGCATCATAGTTCCAAAATTCCGATGGTCTCAGTAATGGGATTTGCTTTATTAGAACTTAACAAAGGTCAGGCAGCGTTTGTTGTATTATGTTTCAACAGCATTTGATATGTTAAACTATCATATTCTGCTAAACAGTTTAATGGAATTAGGAATAGGGGATACAGTCCTCAGATGGCTTACTTCATTTCTTTAGGCATGAATCTTTCATGTAAAACCAAACAGTCCACTATTGGAAATAACAAGAAGTTCATTAGGTTCTTCTACAAGGGTCAGCTCTATCAGCCACCTTGTTCAATCTCTATTTATCCCCATTGAGAAGAATTTTAGCTAAACAGAAAATACATTATAAATTTTACACAGAGTACGTTATAGGCTGCTATTGCATTATTGTCAAACTGCCTGAATATTGTGGAAACCTGGATGCTCAATAATGATCTTTCCTAGCATGTGGATAGATGGATTCAGGACCAGTGGGTTATGCACCTCTGCCAGCAGATGGACATGGAGCAAACTGATGTCACAGTATATATACTCCTGCAGTGACATCAGCTTGCCAGTATTCTCTGTCTCCAGCAGATGCAGGATATGCATTTCCCTACTGGGGATTAGTTTAGATTTTAATAGGAGAAATAGAAGAACAAATTAATAAAATACCCCACTCTCCTGTGGTGATACCAAATGGTCCCTCCCCCAGTTGAGAATTCCTGAGGTGACTTTCGTGATCCCTCAGATGAGTGCCTTGGTCCAGTAGCTGTTTTCTTCAGCCAGCATGGACTTAGCTGTTTAAATAGCTGAAAGGCAGCGAGCGCAGGAAGCCAAGCACAACAGTGACAGCATATGCCCTCTACCCCCACAGCTGGAGACTGTCTCTGTACTCAGCCAGGAAAGGCTGAGCTCAGGTAAGTTTATAAAAAATAAAAGAAAGTCAGAGACAGAGTAGAGGGTTTGTGTAGGACTTCCTCCTGTCTCCGTGCTCGGTGCACCATTCTGACATTCGTTCCCCCTCCCATGGAGTTAAGGGAACTGGGCAGCCTGGTGGGTTGAGCAGTCTGAGTGGGCTAGACCCTGCTGTTAGGCTTTTTCCTATGCGCCGTGTGGTAGGTGCGGCAGCATTTTTGTGTGCTTTTCTGTGCGTTTGGCTGCCTTCTACAGGCCCATAGATGTGCACAGGTGCATCCGGCTGTGCATCCAAATCATGCGCCCAGTTTCTTTTGGGCGCACTGCCTGTGCACACATTCCCACACTTTTCGGTTGTGCGCCCAGGTTTGGCACAGTGACAGTGCGCTCAGTTTTGCAGCACATAGACTTGGGGCGCCTAACGTTTGTGTGCATACATTTTGTATTCCTAAATTTTTTCACCGTGAATCGGCTGGGCGCTCATCTTCAGTCATCTGTTAAGCGTACTGACGGACTAATGGCAACGGTGACAAAGAAGCCTAAGCGCCTTTCTCTCTGTGTTGCCTGTCATATTCGGGCATCTCAGCCTGGGTGCTCCCTCTAATATGTGTCAGCGCTGCTTAGAGGCTCAGGGTGAATTATCTTCCTCTGATTTTACTAAGCCTGGTTCTTCCCAGCCTGAGGATGGCCTGGTTAAAGACTTGTCTGGAGGAATGCCTGACCTTGGAACTCCCTTGCTGGTTCCTCAGCAGGGGACGGCAGCTCAGTGGGGCCCACACAAGTGCCTTCTGGCTTTGGTATTCATCCTTCTGCCTTTTCTTGGGTAGAATGTTTTTCAAGGATTGCAATCTTTTCTTCAGACATAGTCCTCAGCCCCGTCCAATCCTGGCAGGTCTGATCCTCAGGCGGTGACCTCTCCCTCTCCCGGTACTACGTTTAAGTGCGGAAGTACACCTTAAGCTGCAGATGTTTCTGACAGAAATCTGGAGGGCACTGATGATGAGACAGGTCCTGACTCTCTGGAGGACGGGGAAATTCCTCCGGGACTAGAACCGTATAGGACTATGTTGCGGTTCTTTCATAGAGATGAACTGCTGGCCCTGATTTCCCAGACTTTGCAGGGAGTGCCTGCTTCAGATTCCATGTCTAAGCCAAAGAAAAATCCCACTTTGGTTTCCTTGTGTAAAGTCTCTTGGTTTTTTTTCCTGTTATGGAAGCCATTCAAGAATTGATTGATCTTCAATGGGATACCCTGGAGGCAAATTTCAAAGGGGATCGGATCTTGGAAGGCCTGTATCCCCTGGATCCAGTGGTGAGAGAGCATCTGTGTTTTCCAAAAGTGGATGTGCTTGTCTGTGCCGTCTCTAATTGGACGACTATCCCAGTGGAGGGAGGAGCAGCCTTGAAGAATGTGCATGATAGGAGGATCAATAAATAAATAAATTGAGGCTTTACGCAAGCATTTGAAGCAGTGGCAATGACATTGCAGATAGCTTCCTGTTGTTCCCTGGTGGCTGTTATGCCTGTCGGTCGCAAACGGCTGTGACTGCGAGTACTCACTGCTTGTTCCACACTTCTACCCTCCCTGGATCTGCTTGCTGCACGGGCCTGCCTGCATCGCTGCTTTCCCCAGACCTCTTCGCGGAGGCATGGACACCATTACTTCCTGCTCTGACGTCGGGCCCTACTAGGCGCGCGCGCGCATCACAAGTCCCTCCTTTGAAGCCGCTTCGGCGGGAACCTCAGGGGCGTCCCCGTTTGATGATGTCATCAGACTCCTGTATTTAAGCTCCTGGTTCGCCCCCAGCAAGCTGACTTGGCAACAAGTTCTGTACGAGTCCTACGCCTGCCTCTTGTTCCTGAGATGCCGCTCCTGCCTGCTTCATGGACCCTGTCTGGCACCCGCTCCTCGGGGGTCAGTGTGCGCTCTACTGGGACTTGCTCCCTGGCCTACCCCGCTCCTCCGGCTGGCACTGCACTTCTTGGATCTCATCTGGCATCCTGCTCTATTTCTCAGCTCTCCTTGGGAACTACTGCAGCAACTTGTGAGTCCTCAGTTGGCCTTCCCCGCTCCTCGGGGTTGCGCAGTATTATTCAAGACTGTTCGCACTCCCTGCTCCTCGGGCCACGCTCACCTATTCTCAGATCATCACCCTGAGCTTCCCCACTCCTCGGGGCTTGCTCCTGGATATTCTACCATTGACAGCTGTCCCGCTCCTCAGGTCCTCTTCTCTACCCGCTACCCTCCGATCTCCAGGTGCCTGTCTACCTGAGCTGCGGGATTTGGGCTAAGGCTCACTGCCCTGAGGGTTCGTCTACACTTTCACTTCTACGCCCACTATGCTACAGCTCCACCCTTCGGGGCTGTCCTATCGGAGTATCTCCTGCTTGGTTGTTTGGGCGCCTACTGCCCCATGCTCTGTCTGGCGCCTTCTCGCACCTGTTATGGTTTTGAGGTGTTTGAGTGGATTCTTGAGTACTGCGAAGATGGCCACTCCCATGGGGAGGATCCCCGTGAGGAACCGCAGTACTAGGCTAGACTCTATACACGCAGACACAGAGAATTCGTATTTATTATACAGCTTAGTGGGTCTGCCCAGGGGTGGCAGCCGTGAGGTAACCCAGTAGAGTAGTCCAGGGGTCCTCGGCAGAGGAGACCTGTCCCACACTTCAATGATGGTAGGCTGCACTGGGTAGAAGAGAGAGTCCCGGATGTAGACTCGCAGCGCTGAAGCTGGAGGTGAGACAAGCTGACAAGGTTAGTTTACTCACTGAATAGATAGCTTTTTTGTTGAAGATCCTGGCAGGCAGAAGTAGTTGGTCTGCAGGCACCAAGGCAGGAAGAGCAGGCCCTCGAGGAGCGAGTATCCGGTATCTTAGATAGGCACCTGAAAGAAAGCATAGGGCCCCCGAGGAGCAGGTACCCAGGTTAGAGGTGAATGGCCCCGGAGGGCAGAGAGAACTTCCAGCGGCAGCAAGGAAGTGGCAAAGCAGCTTAGACCGGAGGCAATCAAATCCTTGCTAACTCAGTTTGTTAGCAAACGAAGGGCAGGCTAAATACCCGGATGGCGTGACGTCACTCAGAGGGGCCGCCCCCGAGGTTCCCACCATGATGAAGATAAAGACATGGGTGGTGTGCATGTGCGCACCCTAGGAGGCCCTCAGGAGAAACATGGCGAACACCATCGCCGTAGCTGTTCTGGGGACGCCGGAGAGTGCGGCATGATGACGCGGCAGCAGCCATCTTCCCAAGGCTTGTGGAGAGAGAAGGAAGAAAGGTGAGGCACAGAAGTTGAAGCCGTCTGAGACCGACGGACGCAACAGCACCAGACTCTCTAAGTACTGTCTACGATTCCCCTACAGGGGTCACCTCCTGGTCTCTGGGGTTCTCCCCACGACTGTGCACAGAGCTTCCTTACACTCCAACACCTCACCTCCTGATGGTGCGGACCTGTGGGGCTCCTCCCCACAGGCTGTGTCAACACGCACCTCGGGCCAAGGGTCCACACACACACACCAATCATAACAGTGGCTCGCTCTTGGTCTGCTTCTTGCTCAGGAGGTTGATGATTCTGGAGTAAGTTCCAGAGCAGTTTTGGAACCTGCTGCTGCCTTTTTAGCAGGCGCAGGCTGCGATTTGGTCCGTACCTGAGCCAGAGGAATGGCTTCGGTTATAGCGGCCAGGTATCAGTTATGGCTGCGAAACTGGTTGACTGACGCAACCTCCAAAGCTAATCTTATGAAATTGCCTTTTAAAGGCTTGCTCTTGTTTGGGAGTGAGTTGGAGAAACTGGCCAGTAAGTGGAGCAAATCCCCGGTTCCTCGGTTGCCGGAGGATAAGAAGCGGTTACTGCAGTCCTTTGGTATGAAGCCTCGTCTCAGGGGTTCCAAGTGGTTTTTGACCCTACAGAGGGTCAAGCTTTCAGAGGTCTCGGCCTTTTGGCAGGTCTCGGTCCTTTCATCCCAGTCAGCCCGTGAGGCACGGGCTTGGGTAGTGGATCTTTCCGAGCCTCACAATAAAGGTTTGCTGACCCATCCTTGGGACTGGAGGTAGGGGATGCCTCTCTCTCTTTTATCAGAGATGGGTCAAGATCACATCAGATCAGTGGGTCCTGGAAGCAATACAAGAAGGATATGCGCTGGAGTTCCGCAGTGCTCCTCGGGACGTGTTCATGGTGTCTCCCTGCCACTCCCCACAGAAGAAGCAGGCGGTGGAATCTACGTTGTCAAGGCTCCTCAGTCTGAGGGCTGCGGTTCCAGTACCTACAACTCAAGAAACCATGGGGCAATATTCCATTTATTTCGTTGTGCCCAAGAACAAGAGCTCTTTTCGTCCCACCATTTGTGGGTGACTCATTTTTGCATGGAAACATTGCACTCAGTGATACTGGCTGTGCAGTCAGGGGAATTTCTGACCTCCTTAGATTTGTCTGATGTGTACCTCCATATCCCCATTTGATTGGAACACAAATGTTTTCTGCATTTCACAGTGTTGGTGTGCCATTATCAGTTTTGGGCGCTGCCTTTTGGTCTAGCTGCCGCTCTCAGAACTTTTTCCAAGGTTATAGTGGCAGTGGCGGCAGAGTTGAGAGGATGGAATCCTAGTACACCCATATTTGGACAACTGGCTGATTCGAACTAAGTCTCTGGAATAAATCCACTTGGTGACCCTCAAGGTGTTCTCCCTGTTTCAGGAGCTTGGTTAGGTGGTGAACTTAGCTAAAAGCAGTCTTCAGCCATCTCAGTTATTGGAGTACCTGGGTGTTTGGTTTGACATGAGGCAGGGCAAAATCTTTTCTTGCCAGAAGTTCGTATTCAGATGTGTCTTTTGGTGAACACTATATGCCCGACAGTGTACTTGGTTTGATGGCGGCAACCCTGGAAGTGGTGCCATGAGTGAGAGCACATATGAGCCTTCTTCAGCACTCCCTGCTGTCTCGCTGCAACCCACAGTATCAGAACTATTCGATTCAGCTGCACTTGCCAATGGAAACCTGCTCTCACCTCCAGTGGTGATTGCAAGTTGATTATCTGGGAAAGGGAGTTTCTCTGACATCGCCAGACTGCTTGGTACTCATGAAAGATGCGAGTCTCTAGGGTTGGGGAGATTACAGTCAGGAACTAATGGCGCAAGGATGCGTGAATACAGAAGAGTCTCTCTGGAGCATCAAATGCCTGGAAGCCTGCATAGTCCGGCAGACTGCAGGGTTGAGTGGTCCAAGTAATGTCGGACAACGCAACAACAGTGACTTACATCAGTCGGCAGGGACAAACCAAGAGCCAGCAAGTGTTGCAGGAAATAAACCAACTTATGGAATGGGTGAAGAGGCATCTCCAGGAGATCTCGGTCTCTCACATTGCAGGAAAAGACAACGTAAGAGCAGAATTTCTCAGCAGAGAGAGTCTGGTCCCAGGAGAATAGGTATTGTCGAACGAGGAGTTTCAGCTGAGAATGGATCACTGAGGGGCCTTCTGTCCCTAGACCTGCTGGCAACTTCTCACAATGCAAAGGTTTCTTGATTCTTCAGTCGCAGGAGAGATCCGAGTTCCTTGGATATCAATGCTCTTGAGCAGGTCTGGCCAGAAGACAAACTGTTGTATGCCTTTCCCCAGTGGCCCATGTTGGGCAGAATAGTTTGCAGGATTGAAGACCACAGGGGGATGGTGCTCTTGGTGGCACTGGATTGGCCTAGAAGACCATGGTATGCAGATCTGCAAAGACTCCTGGTAGAAACGCCCCTTTTTCTTTCACCACAAAAGAATCTGTTGCAGCAGGGTCCTGTCCTTCATGAAGATCTGACTTGGTTATGTCTTACGGTATGGCTCTTAAGAAGACTTGTTGTTGAAGCATGGATATTCTTCTGCAGTGAGTGCCACCTTGGTACGAGCTTGAAAGCTCTCCACTTCCTTAGCCTATATGTGGTTTGATGAGTGTTTGAGGCTTGGTATGAGGATCAAGGTGTTCTTCCTCGTGCAGTTAAGATCCTGCTCATTTTGGAATTTTTGCAGGATAATTTAAATAAAGGGTTGGCCCTTAATTCCTTGAAGGTACAGATTGTGGCTTTTGCCTGTTTCAGGGGCCAGGTGAATGGTTAATCCTTATCGTCTCATCCTGTTGTGGACCATTTCTTGAAGGGAGTGAAACATCTTCTTCCTCCCTTTTGGTTACTGGTTCCCTTGTGAAGTCTTAGCCTGGAGTTGGGCTTCTTGGCGGGCCCTATATTTTGATTGCTACGTAGCCTTTCCTTGCTGTTATTGAAAACAATGTTTCTGGTGGCAATATGTTCTGTGCATCGAATTTCTGAGCTGCAGGCCTTGTCTTGCTGGGAGCCGTTCCTATGGATAACTCCAGGAGCGATACAGATGACTACTGTTCTGTCATTCTTGCCTAAAGTGGGCTCGGATTTTCACTTGAATCAGTCCATTTCTTGCTGTCCTTGGATAAGGAAAGAGATGCAGAAGAATATCGCCTGTTGTGTCAAGAGACATGTCGTGAGATATCTGAAAGTTTCTAAACCTTTCCGAAAGACGAATCGTCTGTTTGTCCTTCATGGTGGAGGAAAACAGGGTGAACCAGCTTTGCAGGCTACAATAGGTCGCTGGATTAAGGAAGTGGTCAGGCCGTGGATGCTGAAAAGCCATTGCCTACTCAGGGCTCAGGTAGTGTCATGGTCAGAGGTTAGATTGTTGTCTCTCATCAACATTTGCTGAACTGCGACGTGGTCTTCCTTACACACCTATTCCAGGTATTATCGACTAGATGTGCAGGCCCAGGAGGACGCAGCCTTTGCATGTGCAGTGTTGACTGGACCGCGGGCAGCCTCCTACCCTATTCAGAAGTAGCTTGGATATAACCCTCTGGTCCTGAATCCATTTATCCATATGCTAGGAAATGAGAATTACTACTTACCTGATAGATGGATAGATGGATTCAGCTTCCTACCCTTGGCTGCCGAATGATTGTGTGATGGTGCTTCTGTCTGGTTATGTGTTCCAGGGGATTACTGGCAAGTGTTCATCCAGTCCCTAGACTAGTGTTAATGTGCTTCTTGCCTGAGCTCAGTGTTTTATTTTGATGTTTGTAAAGCTTATTTATGAGCAAAATTCGCTCATTGTGAGTGGCTGTTTCTCTCTCACCCCATTGATGACTCTTCACCTTACACATGTATTCTCCCATTTTCATCGGAAGCCTATGCAGTCCGTCAATCCATTGTCAACAATTGGCATGTCTTACAGATACAAGAGGTGTTTCAGTCTCTCCCACGGATCACTTTTTCCAGAGCTTCTAATTTGAGAAACATTTTGGTTCATTCTGATTCTTCCAGCTCTTCAGCACAACACAGTGGTGTGAGCGGATCTCATCAACCCTGTAATAACTGCTCTATATGTACAGTTTCTATGTCAGTCACAAACAAAATTGTTCTAAAGACAGGCTATACCATTTTTTTAAAGTATATAACCTCTTGCCTGTCCACAAAGGTCATCTATTTGATTCGCTGTCCCTGTGATCTGTTATATATCGGAAAGACCAAGCGTCTTTTGAAGACTCGGATGATCAAGCATTGCTCTAACATCAAGCATTCCTGGGTTGACAAACCCCAGGTATCACATTGTATTTCATTTGGACATCGGTTTGAAGACCTTTCTTTTTGCACTATCAACCATGTACCTGAACATTGGTGCGGCGGCGATCGAGAATTACAGCTTTTAAAATCTGAGAAGCGATGGATATATAGGCTTGGCACCGTCAGTCCTATGGGTCTCAATACAGATCTTGATTTACATATGTTTTTGGGATGAAGGTCTTTTCGTATATGATTTTGATCTTTCTGAAAGCCTGTTTGATTTGCGATTTGCTCATGTATAATTTGCATTTCAGTGACATCACAGTCTGACATCGTGCTTTTCTGGGTATTTAATGAGACGTTTACGTCAGCCTCGTTTCCTCTTTTCCTGTGAAGAAGACAGTAGAGATGCTGAGTCCATTTTGAGATGGTAGCCTTTGGTGTCAAGATAAGTACTTGTTTCTTTTATTATCTATAATATCCCACTAAAAACAGGCTTCTTTTACATTTTTAGGCAAAGACTCTTGTGATATATCATTTCTTATATGCCCCTGATGAAGCATTACCGCAAAACACCGGCTGTGTAGGGCTGTGTTTATTAACAACAGCAAAGAGACTGCTGCCTAAAGTTTCTTCATGGATCAGAGCTGAAGTTAAATGTTTATATAGACTTTTAATGAAAAGATAAAAATAAGACAACAAAACATTTTTTGAGATTTAATAAAATTCAAACATTTTTGATAGTGATGGTGAATGATTAAAAGACCAGTTGGGTTCTTTTTCAGAAATCACAATGTCAGGCTTGCTGACACCTTCACTTAGGCTATATTTAATATATTTTTGTGGTTTTCCTCATTGTTTACAGGCAATGTTTACCCCAATATTGACTGGATAAATGTAACACCAGGACATGCTAGAGAGGTAAAGTTCCTGGATTAATAAATGACAATTTTATGGAGCAAATGGTTCAGGAACTGATGAGATAGGGAGCTATTTTAGATCTAATTCTTAGTGGAATGCAGGATTTGGTGAAAGAGGTAATGGTGATGGGGGCCACTTGGCAATAGTGATCATAACATGATCACATTTGAATTAATGACTGGAAGGGGGACAATAAGTAAATCTACAGCTTTAACATTAAACTTCAAAAGGGAAACTTTGATAAAATGAGAAAAATAGAAAAAAAATTAAAGCTGCAGCTACAAAGATGTGGACATTGTTAAAAAAATACCATCTTAGAAGGGCAGTCCAGATGTCTTCCATGCATTAAGAAAGGTGGACAGAAGGCCAAACGATTACAGGCATGGTTAAAAGGTAAGATGAAAGAGGCTATTTTAAGACAAAATATTTTCCTTCAAAAATTGGAAGAATCCATCTGAAGAAAATTGGAAAAAGCATAAGCATTGGCAAGTTAAATGTAAAATATTGATAAGAAAGGAAGCCTGCGAGGGAGTCGATTGGACTGTGTTGTGGGTGTGACACTTGGACCGAGGAGGAGTTGGCTTAACCTGCAGAAAGAAACCCTGCAGGTCTTCACCATCGGCTGGTGGAGTTGGCAGTGGCAGAGGCCCAATTGGAGCTTCACCTATACCAGCTCTTGTTCCCCTTAGGTTGAGCCTTTGGATGCTGGGGATGGCAGGACTGAGGCGCAGGCCTCTGTTGACGAGGTGGAGATCCATTGGGATGTTCAAATCAGAGGCCAGGGTCCAGGATAAGCAGAGCAGTAGCATAATCAAAGACAGAGAGTGTCAGAGCAGGCGGAGTTCAGGTTTGGTGTAAGGTCAGGTGGTGGTCAGTAGCAGGCAGAATTTAGTTGTAGTTGAAAGTCAAACAAGCCAATGTCAGAATCAGAGATCCGTCCAAAGGAAGATGGGATGGATAGGCAGACAGAGAGGCGAGGAACTGCACAGGTGGGCAGGAGAAGACATTGAAGAACTGAAGACTAATCACAGGATGAAGGCAAAGAACTCAGGGAAGAAGACCAAGAACTGTCAAGACAAGACCAGGGTTGCAGGAACGAAGACCAGAAACATAGGAACAAAGACCAGGAATTTGGAGTGGCAACTAACACTACACAGAGTAGTCGATATATTGCCGAGGCAAGGAAGTACTGCCGAAGTGGCTTTTTTTAGGCCCCTGCTGGTATTTTTCCCACCATGAGCCCATTAAGAAGGATTTTGTTGGGCGTGCATGTGCACTATGAAGGGCTCAAGGATGCAGAAGCATTGGAGGCAGGCTGGGCACATCGATCAGCCCCGTGACCAGCATCAGAGGCAGCTATTTCAGGCTCGGGACTGGAGGCAAGTATGGTGGTTCACGGCCCTGCCCTGTGAACTGCTGAACCTAACAGTCCATTAGATTGAGGGATTAAAAGGGCACTTAGGGAAGATAGGCTATTACGAATGTTGTGTCTGTCGGTCCTCGATGGCTTCGCCCCGTTTGCCTCACCTTATTCACGGCTCCTCCCGCTTACCTGGCAAGATGGCTACCGCCGCGTCTACAAGCCGACCTCTCTGGCGTCCCCGGAATGGCTATGGTGCAGCCTCCCGCCATTGCTCCTCCCAGGTACCTACTAGGGTGCGCGTGCGTGCAACCCACGTCTTTGTACCACTTTTGGGGCGAACCTTGAGGGCGTTCGCTCATGCTGACGTCACGCCATCTGGGTATATTACCTTCACTAATTTGCTAACTTGTTGAGTTAGCAAGGACTCGAATCCGTTCTTGTCTACGCTACTCTGCCGCTTCCGTGCTGCCGCAGGAAGCTCTCTTTCTGCCCTTTGGGGTAACTGCTAACCTGGGTACCCACTCCTCGGGGGCCCTCTGCTTTATTTTAGGTGCCTTACAGGGAACAAGTACTCGCTCCTCGAGGGCCTACTCTCCCTGCCTTGGTGCCTGTACCTTCTACAACATACCTGGTGGAATCGCATATCAACAGCAAACACCTAGTGAGTACTCTAACTCTCAGTCTATTTCATCCACAGTATCTCCTCGCTGGGAGACCTGCTGCGGAACCTCCTGACGTCATCAAGGAGAGAAGGGCTCCCTCTGCCGAGGACCCTGAGACTGCAACTTCTAGACTGCCTCACTACTGCCACCTCTGGTGGTTCTCTTCAAGCTGTCTAATAAAAGAACTCTTGTGTTTGTGTGATATGAGTCTAGCCCAGTGCTGTGGCTCCTCACGGGGCTCCTCCCTGTGGGCGTGGTCACCTCCACAGCACCCAAGGATCCACCCAAACACACGTAACCATAACAGGTATATACCCCAGGGTTCTGAAAGAACTAAAAAATGAAATTTCAGACATATTACATGTAATTTGTAACCTATCGTTAAAATCATTTGTAGTACCTGAAAACAGGAAAGTGGCCAATGTAACCCTAATATTTAAAAAGGGCTCCAGAGGTGATCTGAGAAACTATAGACCGATGAGCCTGACTTCAGTGCTGGGAAAAATCGTGGAAAATGTTATAAAGAATAAAATTATAAAACATTTAAATAGACATAGCTTAATGGGACATAGCTGGCATGGATTTACCCAAGGGAAGCCTTGCCTCATAAATCTGCTACATTTTTTGAAGGTGTTAATAAACATGTAGATAAAGGTGAACCAGTAGATGCAGTGTACTTGGATTTTCAGAAGGTATTTGACAAAGTCCCTCATGAGAGGCTTTGTTATGGGCCCCGGAGTCCGGGAAACCCACCTAGAGAGTGGCACAGGACTGCAAGGCAGGACTTGGGACAAGACAAGGACCAGTCTACCACCTAGCCAATACCCTCACCAGCAGGTTGAGCCCTTAGGTTCTGGGTGCCAGTGGGTCTCTGCGGCAGCAGTACATCATAGTGGTGATTCCACACAGGCAGGAACACAACTAGGAACAGCAAGGCTTGGACATGGCAGGCAGGCTTGGCAGGCAGACAAATCAGGCAGGCTGGATACTAAGCAGGATCTGGAACTAGACATAAGAAGAGTGAGACAAGGCAAGGACAAGACTTTGGTACAGATAGGACTAGATAGGATACTGGAACTGTTAGGGTTGTGGACCCTTGGGCCGGCTGAGACTGCAGGTGTAGTACTGTGGGAACCCACAGTAGGTGTCGCAGCCGGGAGGAGGCGCTGAAGAGGTGTTCCGAAGAAGGCTTCACCACTGGAAGCCCGAGGTCCCCCCAGGGGGAGCCCGTAGGGACCCGGGCCTCTTGGACTTAGGTGTGACCCTATGCGACCAAGGATCAAAGAAGCGGCCGAAGAGATGGTCGATGGGAACGGATGGGCCCTGGAGGCTAGAAGAGTCTTCACCCTTGGAAGCCTGCGGCTCCCCTGGGAGGAGCCCGTGAGGGCCCGAGCTGCTGGGACTTAGGAGAAACCTCCGGGAAAGCAAGTACCTGAAGACAACGAGGAAGCTGAAGAAGGAGTCTATGGACAAAGCAGGATCAGAAGCCAGAAGTCAGAAGTCCGAAGCCCGAAGCCAAACCAGGGGCAGAAGCTGAAGTCGGAGTTGGTGGACGAAGCAGGGTCAGAAGCCAGAAGTCAGAAGTACAAGCCAAGACAGCCCGGGCGTCCAGAGACAGCAACTAGCAACTCCTAAGAGTGGACCTTGTTGCAAAGCAAAGCTTAGGGCCAGCTGCAGGGCCCTGCAACGTCTGACATCATCTTAGGGCTGGGTTCAGTTTTCCCGCGCTGGCCCCTTTAAATGACGAGCCTCCGCGTGTGCGTACCTAGGGGGCGGGGCCAGCGTCCAAGGATTGGCGGCATCTCCCTCGCAGAGGGAAAGACGTTAGCAGGAGCCAGGTCGGGCCTACATGGCCAGAGGAGGCCTCCCAGCAGCCCGGGCCGGCCCAGAGGTAGGTGGAGGGACCGGGGCACGGCCCGAGACCGTAACAGGAACAAACAAGGCAGACTAGGGCAGGACTTAGACAAGGCAGACAAAGGAAACACCGAACAAAGAACATATAAGCTCAAAGGCAGCAAGGCTTGGAACAGACAGAACAGACCCGAATGTCCAAGGTAGGATACAAGAGAGAATAGGCTAGATGGCCTCAAGACAGGAAACAAGGCAGGATAAGCTTGAGGTCCTCATGGCAAGGCAAGGTAGACGGCCCATAGGCCACAAGGCAAGGCAAGGCAGAACGCCTGCAGGCCACAAGGCAAGGCAAGGTAGAAGAAGACAGTACAGCCCCTGGAGCTCTAAGAAACTTCACACCCTGCCTTAGCAGTAAGAATGACTGTGACTTGCAGAGCTGCAAGAAGCAACATCCATTTCCCACTCCCAGAAGTCAGGAGGAGCGCAACCTGTGAAATAGCATTGGTTGCCTCCACCCCTTCTGCATTTAGGAAGAGTGTCCCGTGGATTTAAAAAAGGGCCTCTCACCCTGCCCCAGTAGACAAAAGAAGCACTACCTGCAGAAAGAGAGAGAAAGAAGGAGCATGTGTGTGTGTGTATGAGACATTAAGCATGTGAGAGAGAGAGTGAACGAGCATGTGTGTGTGTGAGAGAGAGACAGCATAGGAGCATGTTGTGTGTGAACATGTGAGAAAGCGAACGGGCATGTGTGTGTCTGCATGATTGAGCATGTGAGAGTGAATGGGCATGTGTGTATATGATTGAGCATGTGTGAGAGAGAGCAAAAGCATGTGTGTGTGTTATGAATGAGTATGTGAGAGTGAATGAACACATGATTGAGCATGTGAGAGCGAATGGGCATGTGTGTATATGATTGAGCATGTGTTGAGAGAGAGCAAAAACGTGTGTGTGTGTGTGTATGAATGAGTATGTGAGAGTGAATGAACACATGATTGAGCATGAGAGAGCGAATGGGCATGTGTGTATATGATTGAGCATGTGTGAGAGAGAGCAAAAGCGTGTGTGTGTGTGTATGAATGAGTATGTGAGAGTGAATGAACACATGATTGAGCATGAGAGAGCGAATGGGCATGTGTGTATATGATTGAGCATGTGTGAGAGAGAGCAAAAGCGTGTGTGTGTGTGTGTATGAATGAGTATGTGAGAGTGAATGAGCACATGACTGAGCATGTGAGAAAGTGAATGAGCTTGTGTATGTATGTATAATTGAGCATGTGAGAGTGTTAGGATTCTGTGATGTCAGAAGGGGTATGAACCCTGGGCCGAAGTGAGAGATGGTACTGCCCATGGGGAGGAGCCCCGTGAGCCTCACTGTTGGGAGGCTAGGTCTCAGCAGAGGAAGGCACGAAAAGAATAGAGTCTTTATTAAAGAGATAGAAGCACTACCCGTGGAGCAAGGGGTGCCAGGAGAGAGAGAGAATCCACACAGACCCCGTGACACAGGCTCGATGAGATAGGTAGTGCCTGAAGGAATACCTCCGTAGTGCTGGTAGTTGTCCGTGAAGCGAATATACTGGAAAGGTCCGCGAAGCGGGGTTCGCTGAAGAGACCTTGAAGGAGATGGTAGTGGCCCGCGGGGCGGGGTACACCAATGATGACCTTGGTAATGATGGTAACCTGCAGAGTAGGAAATGCAGATGAAGCCCTCAGGAGAGGTGACAGCGGTCCGTAGAGAGAGGAGCACAGTTGAGGCCCTAGATGGAAGTGGTAATGGCCCGCAGCGCGGAGTACACCGGTGAGGGTCCTCGGTCGGCCTGGTAGTGGTCCGCAAGGCGGGGTGCGCCGTGAGGTCCTCAATAGCGTGGTAAAGATCCGTAGAGCAGGCACTTCTGACGGAGCTCTCTGTAGTGATGGTAATGGCCCGCAGCGCGGGGTACACCCGATAGGCACTTGGTAGATAGAAAGTGATCCTCAGGGCGGAGTACTTGTTGCGACCGTCGCTGCCCGACGTCTCCACTCCTCCCACCTTACCTCTTTGGCGACTCCCTCTTTGGTTGATGGAAGTTTGGCTGCCGCGGCATCATCTTGCCGACCTCCTCCGGTGTCCCCGAACCGGCTAGATGCTGCCTTCCGCCATGTTCTCCTGAGGCCTAAGGGTGCGCGTGCGGCGCGGCCTCGACTCAAGTACCAGCTGTGGTGTGAACCTCAGGGGCGTCCCCCTGAGATGACGTCATCATCACCAGATATTTAAGGTCTCTTGTTTTGCTAGCTAATCGAGTTAGCAAAGGGTTTCCTACCTAGCTGCCTCCAGGTATCGCTGCGGATGGGATTCACTCTCCTCTTACCTTGCTACTCTGCCTCCTCGGACTTTACCAGGGGTACCCGCTCCTCGGGGGCCTCGCTTTCTCTTTTGCTTTTCAGGTCGCAGTCTGGAACCGGTACTCGCTCCTCAAGGGCCCATGTTCCCGGACCTGCTACTGAATATAACTTCTGCCAGGAAGTCATTGCTGCCTATAACACCAGTGAGTTACCATTTCTCTCTCAGAGCTTTCCCTGGAACCAGGTACTCGCTCCTCGAGGGTCTACTTCATTCCAGCTCCTGGGCTGTTCCAAGAGACTATTGTGTGAGTGTTACCATCAAGGTTCTGAGGCCGCTGTTTTATTTTACAAATATTATGCTTAATATGAACTGTTGTGGCGCTCACTCCCTGAGTAGCCTGATTCCTATGTATTTCCTATCTGCGCTCACAGTTCCTATTTCTCCATCCCCACCACCCTGTTTTATGTAATTTCCAATCTTTACGTTTTTGATGTAAACCGATATGATGTCCCTACTAATATCGGTATAGAAATTCAAATAAATAAATAAGGTTCTGTTCCTGAACTCTGCATAATCTGCCTACTCACTATCTCAGTTTCTCTACAGCTCAGCCATCCTGGGATCGCTGTTCCAGTACCTGAGGGACTACAGCCCAGCCGGGCTCTTCCAGCTCACTACTGCCACCTCTGATGGTTCTCTAAAATAGTTTAATAAAAGAACTAGTGTATGTCTGTCTCCCAACTCTGAGCCTGACAGGTGGACCCTCTCGGGATCTTCCCCCGTGGGTGTGGTCATCTGCCACCAGCCCAAGGATCCACCCACAATTATCACAAATACTAACAGTACTCACAAGGAGTGAGTCGGTTCCAGGAAGCCCCGAGGAATGGAGCAGACAGAGTTCCAGGTGTCAGGCCCTCCGAGGGCCACATTGGAACTGGAACTGGAACGTAGGGTCCTCAGGAAGCGAGGCGGAAATAGCAAGGATGCAACTCTTTGCCAAATCATCTTTGGAGAGGGCCAGTAGGTTTAAATATCCAGAGATCCTGACATCATCTGGAAGGGACGCCCCCGAGGTTCCCGCCATGACGTGCATAAGACTGGCCTGTGTGCGCTCACGCGTGCCTAGAGAGATCAGAGGGCAAGATGGCGGTTGGCGTCGTCCGTGCCGACCCGGGAGGCCTGGAAGCGGTAGGCAGGTCGTAGGTAGCTAGCGGATGCTGCCAATCTACCCCATGGAGTTAGGGAGGTGAAGAAAGAGGTGAGCAGAAGTAGTCGCAGCCGTCTGTGACCGATGGGAGTAACAGAGAGAGAATGAATAAGCATGGGTATGTGTTTATGACTGAGCACGTGAGAGAAGTGAACGAGCATGTGTTTGTATGATTGAGCATGTGAAAGAGAGCACAAGCAAGGGTGTATGTGTGCATGATTGAGTATGTACAAAGCGAACGAGCATGTGTCTGTGTGTATAATTGAGTATGTGAGTGTGTGTGTGTGTGTGTGTGTGTGTGTGTGAATGACTGAGCATGTGAGAGAGAGTGAATGAGTGCCACAAACCCGCCCTTCTCCCTCATCCTGCTAATCCATGACAATTTCAGGGCATTTAGAATCAAACGTTCCCAGGTATGGAATGCAGGAGATTTATTAATCCTTATTAGTTTTAATGATTGGATGTTATTTGATGTATCTGCTGTTTTGGAGTATTTTATTGCCATTTGGAAAGGTTTTATGAGTTTTTAATTAATGGATGCAGTTCTATTTGTCAGCTGTTTTGAAATATTTTTTTATTAGTATGATTTTACTATTATGATTGTTTTGTATTTCTTGATTTTGTTAGATTTTTTTTATGAGAACAGGTGATGTTTCTGTTTTTCTTTTGTTGCACTGCATACAGATTCTTGCTTTTTTGCAGTTTCCATTTCAGTTTTTGTTTGCACATTTCTATTTATACTTTATGGTCTCTTTATTCTGTATTTAGTAAGGGTCTGTCTATGTTCTGTACATGTGATAGATGTTGTGCGTCCGGCTGCGTGGGTGCCTGTGACCAGGCCTGCTCACCTGGCATTGCCGTCCACAAGCGCAGGCTTACCCGCCAGCCGCTAACCCCCAGAGTCCCTGTCGCTCTCTGCGGCCTCCCTTGGCATCCCCATCTCCTCAGGCCTCACAGCGGAGCTCCCGTCGGGGCTCCGCATCCTCGGCCGGCTCATCCCCGCCCCTAGGCGCACGCGCAGCTGACCTCATCCTTTCAAGTGAATAAGAAAGGATACAGCTGTTGAAGGGAAAGTCAAGGGGCCAGATAGCTGGAGATGGTAAAAGGAGCAACTCAATGAGGGGGCGAGGGAGGAATGAGAGGGGGAATAGAGGGGGAGAGGTAGTGAGGTGTAGGATTGGCACAGAGAACTGGGAGTGGAGAAGGGGGTTGAAATCTAGATGAGTGGATAGAGAGGCAGAGATAAAGAGAATGAAGAAAAAGGAGAAGAAAAGGGAAAGATCAATATTAGACAGAGGTATAGGGGATAAACTGAAGAAGATAGGAGGAGAGAGATGAAAAGGA
Source organism: Rhinatrema bivittatum (assembly GCF_901001135.1). Lineage (NCBI taxonomy): Eukaryota > Metazoa > Chordata > Amphibia > Gymnophiona > Rhinatrematidae > Rhinatrema > Rhinatrema bivittatum. Next base: position 781,594,834 of record NC_042615.1, read on the forward strand.
AAATGAACAAGAGACACTGTAAAGGAGTTAGGAGACCAAGATGAGGAAAAAAGTGTAAAGAATGAGGACCAAACTGATTGGAAAAATAAAATGTCAAGATAGCAGGGGTACATAAAAGCATTTTATATTCAGTTTAGTGAATGGAATATGTCAGCTTTGGGAATGTGCAGCTCATCATATCTTTATTTTGCACGATACAGGAGAAAATTGTTGTGTGCATGGACCCTTGTGCTGAGGTGGAATTGGCACGACCTGCATCTGTGGGCAGATGGAAATGACGGGAGTAGAGGCCCTACTGGAGCTTCACCAATACCAGCCCAAGTTCCCCTTAGGTTGAGCCTTTGGGTGCCAGGGTTGGCTGGACTTAGGCACGGGCCTCTGCAAGAGTGGAGATCCGATGAAGAGGATAAGACGCAGGCCAGGGTCCAGCGCAAATGGAATGCAGGTGGAGTCAAACTGGAGTCCAGGCAGTGGTCAGTGGCAGGCGACAGTCAATCAAGAGTCGGTGTTCGGGCAGTGGTCAGTGGCAGGTGGAGGTCAATCAGAGTCATTGTTCAGGCAGAGTCAAAGCCAGAAGATCTGTCCAAGGAACCGGGGGAATGGAGAGATGGACAGGAGGCGAGGAGCAACACCAGTAAGAGCGGAGACACAGAGCACTGACCACGTAGGAGACAAGGAACTAAAGACTGACCACGAAGAAGAAAAGGAACTGGAGAAACATGGACCAGACTGCCAACACAGGAACCAGGAACAAAATCAGGAACAACGAAGCTCAGGCAAATCACTACTTCCAGGAAGTCAACCTATTACAAGGTGCCGGAGGACTGTCCTAGATGGCCTTATATAGTGTGGAGGCTATGATGTCATCAAGAGGAGCCTCTGCTGGATTCCTGCTGCTGGCCCTTTAAATTGCACAAGGTCAGCATGCGCGTGCCCTAAGAGGAGTAGGGCCAGTGGCGGTGGCATCCTGCCGTGAGTGCTGCGCGGCCTGCTGGCGCGTTAGAGGAGGGAGGCCGGCGCCAGGGCATCTCCGGGTTTTGGGGGTGAAGGTATGTGTGACAGCTCGTGGGAGGGCTCTGCGAGCTGCCGAACGCAACAGAACTGTGTTTCTATTTCTTTGGATTTGCATGGCATGCAGAGTCTGGCTTCTGGGGTTTTCAGTTCAGTTTTTGAATGAAGGTTCATGGCGTCAGGATCCCCGTAGTGCGTCCGATTGAGCTGTAAGCCGAAAGGAACAGGAGGAAACTACTGTTGTAAAATAAACAGGAAAATTAAAACCCCCTACATTTAATAGAGTTTCCCAGCTTGTGTAGTTGTGTGTTGTGTTCAGGGTGAGGGCACACATTTTCACTTAGCCATAGGTGCCAAATGGTCTGGCTTTGGCTCTGGGTCATGGAGCCAGAAGTGACACCATGAGAAGAGAAGAAGCTTCTGGCAAGACAGGGTTACATAGTGCTGGGACTTGGGCATGGAGAGCAGTGAGCAGTAACTTGACAGGACTAGTGATGAGGTTCACTGAGGGCCTCTGCAGCTGGGAAGGCATCAGGGAGGTAGGATAAGGCTGTGTAGCAGACAAAATCCTAACAGGTTTCTAAGAAAACTAAAAAGTCATGGGATAGGAGTCGATGTCCTTTTGTGGATTGCAGACTGGTTAAAACACACTGGAAAAAGGTAAACAGTGGAATGCCTCAGGTATCTGCACTTGGACCAGTACTTTTTAATATATTTATAAATGATCTGAAAAGGGGTAACAACGAGTGAGGTAGTGAGATTTTCAGATGACAAAAAATTTTCAGAGTAGTTAAATCACATGCAGATTGTGATAAATTGCAGGAGACCTTGTGAGACTGGAGATTGGGTGTCCATAAGGCAGATGAAATATAACATGGACAAGTGCAAGGTGATGCATATAGGGAAAAATAACCCTTGTGTAGTTACACAATGTTAGGTTCTATCTTAGGAGTTACCACCCAGGAAAGAGAGCTAGGCATCTTAGTGGATAATACATTGAAATCTTTGGCTCAGTGTGCTGTGGCAGTCAAAAAAGCAGAGTGTTAAGAATTATTAGGAAGGGAATGGCAAATAAAATGGTGGATGTAATAATGCCTCTCTATCACACCATGGTGAGACCGCATCTTGAATACTGTGTGCACTTCTGGTCGCCGCATGTCAAAAAAGATATAGTTGCACTGAAGAAAGTACAGAGAAGAGCGACCAAAATGATAAAGGGATGGAACATCTCCCTTATGAGGAAAGGCTGAAGAGGTTGGGGCTGTCCAGTTTGGAGAAGAGATGGCTGAGGGGGGATATGATTAGGGTTGCCAACTTTTCCATAGACCAGGACTGGACACGTGAGGTCCGGGGCTGGGGTGAGGGAATGGTACCCCCTTCATTTGCATACATTTTAGATCCTGCCAGTGAACTACCTAAACAGTGTATCTAAGTATCTGCAGAACCACTGAGAGCTGAGGGCTGTGCTGTGCACCACCGCCTCTCCCTATGTTGTCCAATCACAGCATGGGAAAGGAGGCAGGGAAACAGTACAGCTCTTCTCTGATAGGTTCTGACCTGCCTTTCTCTTCTTCTAACTAAGAGGCAGCGGGAAAAAGGAGAATCCACCTGCAAAACCAGACATTTGGCGTCCAGTCGGTACTTCTGACTAGACACTGTAGAGTAGAGAATGCCTGAAAACCTGGATATCCGGTCCAAAACTGGACAGTTGGCAACCCTAGATATCATAAAGGTCTACAAAATCATGAAAAGATGTGAACTGGTAAATGTGAATTGATTATTTACTGTTTTCGATAATACAATGATTAGGGGGCTCTCCATGAAGTTAGCAAATAACACATTTAAAACAAATCGGAGAAAATTGCCAGGTATTTGTGCCTTGGATTGGCAACTGTTGGAAACAGGATACTGGGCTTGATGGGCCCTCGGTGTAACACAGTATGGCATATCTTATGTTCCTATGTATAAGGTTTTGTCTGAAGCAATTAGGTCTGTGCATGGCCTAACACAATTTAGGTGTCTGTTAGCTCTCTTAGATGCCACTTCATGCCAATTTGGATGTCTGTAGATTTTCACAGGCACAACTGTGGTTCAGGTATCCATTTAGTTCCACAGGTCACAGTTTGCTTTGGTCCCTTTTTGCCTTTAAACACCACTCAAATGTCTATTTACTCTCACAGGAACAGGCAAAATTTGCTATGGTTCCCCTACACTATCAGTCTAATAGTGTGAAGCAAAATGGCGGACACGTCCTAGTCTAAATGACAAGAGGTGAATGGCACCTTATAGACTAACATCTAATTTTATTCCCCCCTGTGAATATTTGATTCTTATCTATATGCTCTTGTTAATTTTCAATGTTTAATTTATTCCCATGCTCCCACCCCCCCCTTCCTTATCAGTTCCATGTTTTCTGTAAAGCTTGTTGCTGCATTTTGTTTCTTGTCAACCAATGAAATGTTCCCAACGATCATCCGTATATAAAAACTGTTAAATAAGTAAGTAAGTGCTGCAACCTCAGTATAACCTACATTATAGAATGTCTTACACATCATCATGAATTTAATTCATCCCCCTGTGCTCAACATTATGGGGCAAACTCTGGCAGCCAATTACAAAGCAGGGATAGTTTTTGTGTATTTGACTACATAATCACACACACACACACACACACAGTCACCCTCGTTGTAGCCCGACGTCGATCTACTGAGGTCCAGGAAACTTTTATTGGCATGACAAGTTATAAACGTATTGTCCAAGTAATGTATAAAGTGGTTAAGTAAACGTTTTCCAAAAAGGGATCTGGAAAATTGTCTACTTTAAAAAATATCGTTACATTATTATTTCCTGGGAATGGTTGGGTTGAAAAAAACCCCAAAAGCTGTAATAATGCACAACTCAAACGGGGAATACTAAATGAATTCTGCGCTGAGAGGGCGGCTGGGCAGGAAGGAAGCAGAACAAAAAGGCAGCTCTATGTGCTAAGACTTACATTTCCCAGGCTGCCAAGCGCCGACGGGGCGTGCTCCGATGCCCATGCACGTGGTGCTGAATCGTGGGGGCAGGGCCTGGGCGTCGCATTCCTCCGTTCTCTCGCTCCGGTTGCGTGTGTCAGAGAGCCGGGCAGGCAAAGCCCTGTGCCCAGCACCCATGAAACGCAAGGCAGGAATCTGAAGCCCGGGAGCAAACTTGGGACCGCCTCCTCGTCCCACAGGATCAGGAGCTCAGGTGAATGTGCTGCTGCTCTCGGGCACCCTTTGAAACTTGATGGCCAGTGTAGTTGGTAGCCATAACCGGGGGGGCGGCGAGTGTAACTTACACCACAGTGACTCAGTGCTGCTGCTGCTGATGTTGCTGCGGCGGCGAATCGGAGACTTGAGCTAGCGCTGGAGAGCTTGCACTTTTCCAAATTTTTGTTTTGGCGGCTCTATGGCATCAGCTTGCCACCAGGCACGCCTTTTACCCTGGCTGACTCCCCTCCCCCCGCCTCTCTTTTGTTTGAAGCTGCCCTTCTCTAGGTTGAAATGCAGCTGTGCTGTCAAACAAAAGGCTGCAGCTGTTAGCGATAGAAACGCGAAAGTTGGGCATGGTTGCATTCCTAAACGGAGCATGGAGCTGACTCAGTTTTCTTCTTGGGCCATGTCCGCTTTATATGTATGTGTATATATAAAAAATGTATGACACCTGCCTTTGTGTATGTATGTGTGTATATATATATATATGTATGTGTGTGTGTGTATATATACACATGCATTTATATATATATATATATATATATATATACATACATACATCCACACATGCATTTATATATATATATGTATGTGTGTGTGTGTGTGCACACATATATATTCTCCCCCATTCAGATGGACAAAGCTATGCTGGGATCGCATGGCAGGGATGTCGATCTCTTTATATAGTTCTGGACAATATGTGTTGAGGGGTGGGTGAGTGGATAAACAATGTCTTGATATAGTAAAAATCCATTTTTTCCCCCTTGTGACTTCCGCACGCAAGGCCTCTCAGGCCATGAGAATAATCCTTTCTTATTGCATCATTGCAAGACATAAATTGAGTAACACCTCACACATTTGTTTCCAGCACCAGAATGACTGATCTCGGCATGCTGCTAGTGAATTATTAGACAATATTAGTGTAAGATTATTTGCATGCTTCTCGATCACTGTTTATTTCGGAGAGGTGTCAGGTTTGCGCTTCCAGTAGTGATGATGAATGATAAGTCACGATTCATTGTAAGAGCATTATATTTTGTATTGTTCTTTAGGAACTTGCCATGGAAGATGCTGGGCTTCGTGCTTTGCAAATACCTCTCTGGGGGCCAATTTTTTTCTCCTTTTGTGTGTGTGTGATCATGCAATTTTTGTAACGTTTTTTGTTTTGTTTCACGCTTGTCATTCAGGGTCATGAGATAGATCCGTGATAATGCTGTATTATCATGCTCGTTAACAAAAGGGAGAGGGGCAAAACAAAAATATCAGGTTTCTGACGCAGGTCTCTGTAATTCATGACTATGATTTTAATTACGCTCGAGTGTTGGGAGAACAAACAGTCTGTCAGTGATAGACTGCGGGATCACAGCAATTCTGCCTGTGGCTGTAATCACTGCTCCAATCTTCCTGTAATTTCTGAAAATAACACAAAAAGAAAATGCAGTGGGAGGGTGGAGGAGAAGAAGGGAGAGGTGAGCCTTTGTCCGGTAATATTATAGAAATATTTTTTTCCCCTTAGCGTTGGGTGCGGTTCCTGTCTGCCCGTCTCATGCCTGGCATCTCGCGCTGATTTAGTTCCTCTCCCATCCCTAGCATTTAGCATTTGCGGGAGGATTAGTTTTGTAAACGGCGGAGCAGCAAAGCTCCGTCGTGGATTACTGTTAAGGTGAGGGCGCATGTGGAATTTGGCTTAAAATGTGTGTGTACGCGCGCGCGCTTGCTTTCGCACGAGCTCGCAGGCAGTGTTGGAAGTGACACAGCATTTCCAGGCGATGCTGCTGCCGGGGCAAAGTCAGAGGGGGAGGTGGAAAGTTAGGAGGTGCCAATGAAAAGGAGAGTGCAAAACGGCGCCGCTCACATAGGCCTTTTTCTTTCGCTGGCACATTTTAAAAAGCTGTTCGTGCCATGTTTGAAAAGACTTGTCATAATCCTTAAAACCTTAAAGTATATGATAAAGTGTCCGGTTTTGTGTGGCAGAAAAAGGGTTAAGAGCTGCAGTCCCTCAAGCCCTGCTGTGGCTGAGACTGTACTATCCTACTTCAGGGGGAAGGGGAGAGTCTGCACTGATTTGTTTGCCTTCCATCTAGTATTACGGATTTCCTTTGTTTCGGTTTGGGTCAGTGGCTTCGCAGGCTGTTCAGTAATACTGTTTGCTGAGTTTGATGTCGTGTGCCTTAAAAACAGAAGCAAAAATCTCTCGGTTCAGCACCTTGCCCTTCTCTCTGTAGCAGTCCTCATCTCTTGGGAAGTTGTGGGTGTGCTATCCTTGTGTAAAAAGCTCTTCCTGTTACCCTCTGACTACAAAATTAAATCAGTTAAAGGGCTGCTGTCAGGCTCCCAGCGCCTTTTGATTTACTAGCGACGGTATTCCAGTAACTATTGGCAATGAAATACACTCTTTGTTCTCTAATGGAGACCTGCTGTAGTGCTTATGTGGACATGGGATTGTGCTCTGTATAGGATATGGCAAAGCTGAATTCTGGCTTGCTTGCACCAAAAACATAAGCCCGTGCTTCCTTCTCAAATCCTCCTCCCACATTCTTGTTTTGGTACCAAAAGCCTGTAGCCCACTCCTAGGGGAAGAGCTGGAGGGCCTAAATATTATGTGTTTGCTACAGGGCTGTCTGGGCTCCATCTTCCAGAAGCTACAGCATTACCAGCAGCTCATTGCTGGGAGGTCATCTTTTTTGCACTTACTCTGTGCCTTTAGAGGCCAGACCGCTGAATTTCTGCAGTTACTATGAAGCTTTCAGGACCAGAAGTTCATATTCCTTTAGCTGTCATAGTGCTCTTAAAGGCAGAACTTCATTATCTTGTACTTGATTTTGTCTTACGTCACCACTAATTATCTGATTTCTACAGCTTTCTCCCAAGCTCCATGTCGTCAAGAAACAGGCTACAGTCAATCCTCATTTTTTTTAAAGCTCCTGTCCTCTGCCATATGCAGATTTTGTAATTCTGTTTTTCAAAAACTGAATTTGGAAGTACAGTTGTCGTGTATGGAAAGGAAAAGTAGGTCTGGCTCAGTCGGTCCTTGGAAACCTAGACTCCGGCTTTGTATAGAGGCCTCGCCCATCCTGACTTTTCCTGTAATTCCTGTGGGTCTTACCCTGGCTCCTCCTACTCTCTACATCCAGGTGATGTTTGTGTGTCCCATCCCATGGACATCTTACACTTACTTCAGTCAGTGGCGTCTCACAAGAATTAGTTTGTTATAATTTAATCTAGTTCCTGTGTGCAGTTCTGCTTACCCCCCCCCCCTCCCCTATCAAAAAAGACTTATGGAGAAAGGCTAATAACATTGAGAGTTGAGAGGCTCTCCCCGCTCTGAATAACTCCGCCCCCCCCTTCCTCATTACAAACACTACAACTTTCTTTTGGTTAATAAAGGCCGCAGTTTATTTGTCACCTGAACCCCGAGCCTGTCGCTTTAATATACAATCATAACAAACCCCCCCTTTGCCCCACCCCCGAATCGCCCCCCACCACGCCCCAGTGGTAGAGGTAATCATTGTCCATCTCTCGTCTTACCCCCGCCTCTTCCCAGCCAGGGTAAGCACGCGGCCTTGAGCATCAGCCCCCCCCCCCTTGCTCATTGGCCATCTCGTGTAGCAGCCCCCAAACTACACAAGATTCCCCCCTCCCCCCCCCCCCCCCGAATGCCCCTTTACAGTAAATAAATAACACTTAACAAACCTTGGGCTCGGTTTTACCGCCACCCTCTGCGACAAGTTTAGAAGCCGACCCAGTACCACATAACACAACTGTGTTATTACAAGCATGTTTCTCCATTGGGAGGGAGGGAAAACAGAATCGCTGCCGCTGCCTCAGCCTGCCCGGACCGTCTGAGGTGCGAAAAAAACCGGCTCAGCTAGTAACCAATGCTGACAGCCAACGACAAGGCGGCATTCAAAATTGCCCCCTCGCCATTGGCTGCACCGCCGAGTCCCCTCCCACGGCGCTCCTCTCCTGTTATTGCTTGCGCCGCCTTACCGTAGATAAGGGCTATTTAGCTTGGAGTAGAGGGGATATGATTGAGATTTATAAAATCACGAGTGGGGTGGAACGGGTAAATAGGGAACAGTTTATCTGTGATCTTTCAGACAACATTAGGAGTAGGGGACCAGCCATCAAACTAGCAACCGGCAGATTTAAAACAAATCGTAGGAGGTATTTTTTCACTCGGCGCACAGTCGAACAATGCAATATGTTGTCAGAGGATGGGTGCAAGGTAAGGGGTTCAAAAGAAGATTGGACAAGTTCCTGAAGGAAAAGTCCATAAACAGTTAGTAGCCAGATAGACCTGGGAAAGCCTCCATCGATCCCTGGGAGTCAGGTACAAGACGTAGATCAGCTTCTGGGCATCTAACAGGCGCTTGTGACCTGGACTGGCCACTGTCTGATTCAGGATGCTGGGCTCGATGGAACTTGGTCTAACTCAGCCTGGCACTTCTCATGTTCCTATGAACAACTGTTGTGGATATCTAGAAAACAGAAAATAATAATAGGTGATATTCCAACCATCAAAGGTGAATAAGCCAGTAAGAGGAGGAAGGACATCAAAGGTTCAACACTGTCCATCAAATTCAAGAGCAAAATTTTACTGTATATAGGCAGGCAGAGGAATTCAGTCACATCAGCATCAGGCCAAATACTTGTGTCACTGAATTAACGGTCCCCCGACACGGGCCTTGTTTCGAAAAGACTGTGTCGGGAGGGAGGGAGCCCCCGAATGATAAGGAACTCATCTAAAAAAAACGAGAGGTGATGCGTAAGCACTGGATCCCCAAACAAGTGGAGAGAAATTCTGGACCGAACTTAAACCTAATTATTTGATTTGGAGCCTGCCCTTTCTAAATCCTGTTTTCCACTGTCTCTGACAAGACTATTGGGACGGCTTCTCCCTGCCCTTTATAAGAAGAATAGGCATTGGAGAGGGTGGCACACGAGATAAAATTCTACTCTTCAAAGACTGCTAAACGTTTCCCATGTGTGTAAATAAATTATACACAAAACTATTCTGTGCAAAGTGGTATTCCAGCATCAAAAAAGAATATCAATTCTTAATTTAAGACTAAATCCCCAGCGAGGAAAGAGGGAAATGCAAAGATTATGCCACTAATACCTTTTATTTCTTATGTTTTCACAGACTTGTAAAATAAAATTTGCGCATTATTTCATTATGACCACATACTCTTTTAAAAACAATCACCTTGCTCAAGCCTCTCCCCAGTTGTACACAGTATAATTTTGCTTTACATGGATCTGTATAATGCATGCTTTGGAGGGCAGTGAGAGGGAGAGAGGATCTGATGATGATGATCAGCACAGCAGCACCACGCAACTTAATATCATTATTACACTAAGTAGAAGCTTTCAACTGCACCCTCTTGGACATAAGGCCGGGAGTCAGTTGACATTTTTAGGCATGTCCTGAAGGTGCAGCGAGCAAGGTCCTTGAGAAAGAAGGATGATTGAGTTGTGTGGGAGCAAACCTTGGGGGTGTGCAATATATGTGAAGGGTTTACTTCTGAAGGAATCTTCCTATCCAGCATTCCTAAACTTAAAGAATTGAATGCAGGGGGAAACACAGGAGCAAACTATTTTTTTTTAAAGATATTACAAATTAAACTTAACTGGTTTTACTTTTTATTTTAAGAGGTGTGCTTCAAGCTTCCATTAGATCTGGCAGCTTTCCTCTGCCCAGCACCTACATGCCTGCCAACTGTCTTATGCCAAGTGTGACTCATTCAGTTTACTGCAACATAGCTTGCAAGGTTCAAGGGCAATCAAACTGAAAACTCATGTGAAGGTGCAGCTGCACCATGGGTCTATACAAGGGCATTATGATGTTTTCAGTTTTATTCTCTATTCTTTTCCAAATAATTCCTAACACACTATTTGCCCGGTTGACCACCGCTAGCGCTGCACACTGAGCTGAAGATTTCAAGGTGTCGTCCACAAGGGCTCCAAGGTCCTTTTCCTGGGTGGTTACTCCTAACAGGAAAGCCAGCATAGAGTACCTGCAGTTTGGGATTATTTTTCTCTAGGTGCGTTACTTTATTTGACATGGTGCACCCGGCGGGGATTCTTTTCAGTATAATTCTGCTTCAGCAGTGGGGGAGGGGAAGAATTGTCTATCTTGTTTGGGATGCTTTTTAAAAGCTGTGGTGTGGTGGAAATTAATAGCTTGGGTGGCCAACCAGGAAGCGTGAAAGAGCAGAAAGACGTGCCTTGTTGAGGACCTCAGTTCGTAATTTAGAGGAGTAGCATAAACTGGTTCCTCAGGTCTATCAGCAATTAGAGCCTGATAGAGGAAAGTTGAGGGCTTTTGTCTTTGGATTCCACTGATATCAAATTCAGTTGGTGAAACAAAAATATTTTTGAGTTTAGAAATAAAGCATCTTCACTGGTAGCTCTTAAGTTGCGTAAAAATGTAGCTGAAGGACAAATGGTTCAATTAGATCTTACCTGCTAATTGGCTTTCCTTTAGTCCTGACAGACCAGTCTACTTGAATGGGTTATGTCGTCCGGCCAGCAGATGGAGACAGATATTAAAAGCTCAGTGCTGACATCACTCCCCATATAAGACTCTGGTGCTGCCTTAGCTCCTCAGTATTTCGTGCCATAGCTACAAACCCCCAAAGGCAATTGTTAGTTTTGGTTTCCCAAATCATCATTGTAACCCAAAACTTGATACCATCCCCAACATTCGATCCCCGATTACTAGCTCAGGAGGAAGAATTCCTACTCCACGCTCACGATTAGGATTCCTGCTTTCTGCGTGGACAGGCAAATATGTAGGACTTTTTTTTCCCTTGAGGATAAGGATCCCCTGGAACTCAAAGAAAGATATTCAAGAACAAAAAATGTATTTTCACTAATCTCTATATGTGTTCACACATATATGTATAGACATACGCGTACCTATACAACTTTTCTTTTGGAGTAGTTCTCTTCCTGGGGTGGGGCTGTAGACTGGTCAGTCAGGATTAAAGGAAAGCCAATCAGCAAATAAGGTCTAATTGAATCTTCCTTATCATCCTGCCAGACTAGTCTACACGAATGGGATGTACCTAAGGGTATCCATCCCGGGTGGGAATAACGTAAGACCCGCTTCCAAGACTCTCATGGGAAATGGGGCATCCTTCTCTTGAAGGTTCAGCCTCCTGTGTCCTGTAAATGTATGCAAACTGCGCTTTCAACTGTCCCGCAGGTTTCCACTGGGCCTACTCGTGTACATACTGCCCTTGCTGATGCCAGGGCCTTTGCTAAGTGCACCTTAAGCCCTCGAGGCATTGCTTTTAATATGTATTGCTGCCATGATTGCTTACTCACTGCCTTGTGCCATTGGGTGCCCTTAGAGGACACTTAAACTTTCTGTGGGCCCCTGCGACAGACCCAAAGTCTGACTGCCTTCTTGAACTCTGTGACTTGCTAAAGTCACCCAAAAGCACTGCGCCCACCAAGGGATCTAAGTTCCTGCATCTGACCTTGACTTTCTGTTTTCCTAATGTCCAGTAATGAAATCTCTTGATTTACTGGAAACAACACTGTTCTTGGAGCAAAGGGAGCATCCTAGGTGCTGTGATACTCCATTTCTTTGGTATTTCCTAAGACCGCTGCTGAAATAGATTCGCCGACCAGTCTCTGAGCTGCTAGCTTGCCACGACTGAGAAGAAGGGGGAGATGGCTGTTCCCTCCCTAAGTGAGTTCCCTTTTCAATTTGAGGGAATCTGTGGTACTGGCTCCTCAGAAGAAAATCAGCTGAGAGAGAGTGAGGTAGCTTTTATTCCTATGTCTCTTGCAGCCAAGCAGAGCCTGGCACTGTCCTGTTCAGTTTGTTTGTTTTTTGTTTAATTCCGCTTTTTGGCACTTCAAGCGGCCAACATCCAGGTACTGCAGTCACCTCTCAATCTCTTGAGGGCCCACAATCCCAAGTCTGTAGCTGAGGCCTTGGAGGGAGATTACCACACCGAGGAGAGAAAAATGACTTGTCCAAGGCCATAGGGAGTGGCCATGTAATCTGGACGTAAGGCTGACCTTGCTGAAGCTCCAAGGCCCCAGGCTTTGCTACATGGCCGCCTTTGCAAAGGAGGCCCTAACGCCTGTCATTATCTAGCCTCCTTGTATAGCTGTTTCTTTTCATAGCCAAAAGAGCAGACATGGCCCTTCTAGGGAAGACATATTGGCCTAAGATAAAAAACCACCCTTTTGTGCCCCTCCCGGCCTAAATCCAGAGAATGTGCAGGCTTCTGGCTGATCCATCCTCCAAAACCTGGACATCAGCTGTGATCCTCCCAAGCTATTTGAACCCCCTGGTTCCTGCTTTTCCTTCTCGGCCTGGGGACTTGTTCATCTAAGAGCTTATTGGAGTTAACCTAAAGAGAACACCTCTAGAACGCCCCTATTTGACCCTTAGCAGGGCAAAGGCTCCTTCTGCTAGACCTTACGCTTCCAGGTCTCCAGACTGTCCGCTCCCAACGTCCTATTTATGACGATCTTGTTTATCATGTAAGCGGCTACTCGGTTCTGCAGGGGGAAACTCTTTCATGCACCAGATTTGATTGACTTACCAGAGTACTTGATAGCTCCCTGTTCTCTTGGTTTGCCCCCAGCCAATAAGAGAGCATCTTAGCTGCTACTTGGCTGCTCATGTTGAGCTAGCAGCCGATATGTTTTTGACTTTACATCCATCAGGGAAACTCTAGGTGGCCCGCGGTGTCCTCTGCTTGGACCCAACCGCCTTGGTTCTCCCCTAGGATTCCTATTCCTGCTAGATTAATCTTGCCTCTCTCAGCCTATACAATTCATGCCAAAGGTGCCAGTGCACCCTGAAGGGGAGTTGCTATCCACTCCTTCCTAGAGGCAATAGTGCAAACTCTCTAACCAGACACTAGGGAAAGACCTGTTACTCTTGAGATCCTCTCCTGAGAACACAGAGCTTGTTTTCTACAGGATCTTAGCATTGAGTTTTCAAAATAAGCAATATATAAACACTTGTAAATAAGTAGTGCAAGGCACTTAAACGAGGAAATATCTTTTCTCTGGGTATCGGAAGGTTTCACTCCTCCTTGCCCTCGGGCGCCTGGAGTCCAAGCTTTCCCTTGCTGCTGTCCTTGAGAGTTGCAGGAGCAGGCATCTGAACCACATTTGGCCATAGGCCTGTCCTGGTACTGGAAATCCTCCTGTGGTGGTCTCCCGTCCAAAGGGAAGGCTTCCCCCGAACATCTGTGACTGAAAACCCGAGAGCCTGCCCAATCTCATGCCATGGCCTACTTCCAGAGGAAGAGAGAGAGAGAGAAAAAACCCCTTCTGGACCAACCCTCCTCTCCCCAACCAGGATTTGGAGCTTCCAGTAAGTGCCCATCTACCTGGGATACAAAGGATGTTCTTTTTCCACGGAGAACCCTGTTCCAGCAATGGTTTCCCTGTGAGGGAGGGCCCCAGAGGAACTCTATAGCCCCTTTTGACCTTGCACTGACTGGGATAGAGGGGAGCCCACTTACCTCTCCTTTGTCAGACTCCCAGCGATGACTTTGCCTGGATCCTTATGTAAGGAGGCTCTAGACCTCCTCTCTCTGTCGATCATTACTTATGGGAAAAGTTCGCTCAGGACTTCCCTGAGGGATGTTGGACCCAACGCAGGAGGATTTGAGACACAAAGCCTTCTTCCATAGTAGCCTGGGGAGAGGATAGGAGAGGGAAAACCAGGTTCAGCGGAGTCTCCTGTCTAACTTGGGAATCCTTGAGCGGATGCCTTCCTCTGCCAGCTGTGGTTTTCCTAGCTGAAGGCAACGCTCACTTATTGGCTCTAGATTCCCACTTTGGGGAAATTTTCCTCCTGTGGGAACAAGAGTACTGGCTGGTTAAACATAGGTAGACAGTCATGTAGAGCTTAGAAAAAAAAAAAACGGAATCACTTCAATTTGTGCATTTCTTTCTTTCTTTTTTCGTTTTTCTTTCTTAAACAGGCTGCTCTTATTTTCAGCAGTACTAGACTTGAATTTTTTTTTTTTTTTTTTACAATTACCAAAATCCACTCTAAGTGGCTTACCATATTTCATAACCAACATTCATTTACAGCTCTTGTCATAATGATTTTACCAGCCCCCCCCCCCCCCCCATCGAGAAGAGGGGTAGATAGCTTCTCCCTCCATTGTTTCCTTAGCAAAGAGAATGGGAGAGCAGAGCTCCCTTGTGCTTGGAGTCCACCAGATGGAAGCAGTAGAGCCTCTATGGCAACCTGGCCCGCTCTTATCAACCACTGCTGCGCACCGAACTGTTACGCCAGGGTCATTACCATTGAGTCGCAGAAGAAGAGTCAACTGTTCCAAGCTGCCTATCAGTGTCGATGAGGAGATCAGCTATGACTACAAGTTCCCTATTGAGGAGAACAAGATTCCTTGTCTGAGTGGGACTGAAAACTGCCGGGGAACACCAAGCATGTCGCGTCTTTTAACCATAGCGCCTTGTGGTACTCTGTGGCACTCTATACATGCAGAATGTTGTCTGGAGGAATAATTCAACCTGGTATTGTCTATGCTCTACCTGCCTTTTTTTTTTTGTTTGTTTGTAATCTTGGTTTTTCAGTTTTTGGCTCATGATTGACGTTCTGGCACAAATATACCACATACTAAGCCACCTGCCATGCATATGAGGAGGCCTGGAGCATAAGATATCTAACTTCTGATCCCTCCCATTGGCGTCTCTCCAGTAGAGCATGGGAGGGAATAAAGAGACAGAGTATGTACAGTGATTGTCTGAATATAAATACTTACATCGTCTACATAACTCTTTTTATAGATAATCTATATAACTGTACATATATCTCTCCACATATTTAGGGTTAGCACCAACAAAGCAGTGAAGAAAAAGTTGAACCTAGTTAAAACCGGATACATTTACCTTCCAGAGGTTTGCTCTGTTTAGCCCTTTCTGACGGACCAAGCCAGGTTCCCAAAAAATCAATTGCGGCCAAAGCTTCAACTTACCCGTTAAGAAGTGCAAGGCACGTAGAGCCCCCTGCCCAGGGCTGCAAAGCCCTAATCATTAGGGTTGCTATTCACTTGCTCCACCCCCTAGCTGGCTTTTCCTGCTGCTGCTGTGATGCACTCATCAAGGAGCTTCTTAGCTGTGCTAAATCAGTGGCTTCAGAACCTGCAGTGAGCTGCTTCTTTCCAGCCTAGAACCATGCATAGATTTCTGTTTTCTCCTATAAGAAAATCATGAGTGCATTGTGCTGTGAAGTGAGAGGACAGACCTTGCTGGCATCTGAACCCAGGACTCTTGTTGACACCGGTTCACCGGAATAGCCGGTTGTTCAACAGCACGAGCCAGGCCCAACTTGTTTCCTCGCAGGGTTCCAGCATGAACTGGGGAGCTCACCTAGCCTTGCTTATGGTATATAGTGCATACTCCATGCTAATAGAGGGTGAAGTGACAAGGAACAGCAACAGGATTTGTGTAGACTTACCAGCAGCGATTTCTCTCTCCATCTTTGGCTCCTGCTTTACCAGGGAAAACCAGTGCCTTATCTGGCCTGTTGTCCTGCTCCACCGGGGAAATCAGGGCCATGGCTAGCCTATCGCCATGGGAGCTCAGTCAGCTGCTTCGGCTGCTGAAGCCACCAAGGAGAAAAATGCTACAAGGATTCCCCTCCATTGTTTGCTACTTGGTGCTGAACTCAAACTCCGCTGAGTAGGTTCCTCAAGAAGGGGAAGGAGAAGCAGATCATCAGTGAATGAGCTGTTCGGGCTCACAGTGAGACCAACCCACCTGGGTGCCTTGGACAAGGGAAAATCAGCCCTTGGGGGGGGGGGGGACTGTTGTCCCAGGCGGGTTCCATCTCGGCCCTGGCTTCTCTAGAGAAAGCGATCTTAGGAAGGCTGTCACCCAGGAGCCCCATTTCCTTGTTTGCTCTGTATAGCTGCAGCACCAATTCATAAATATGTCTCAAAATCTGCTGAGGCAGAGACAATACTGAGGAACTAAGGCAGTATCAGACCCTTATGTGGGGAGTGAAGACAGTGCTGAGCTCTTGGTCTCTGCTTCTATCTGCTGGCTGGAGGACATAACCCATTCGTGTAGACTGGTCTGGCAGGGCGATAAGGAATACCCAAAATGCAAAATAACAGGGTGGGAAGTTGGCCTTTGTTCAGGAGGAAACCATTAAGAGATTTAATGAGTTTTATCAAAAGTTGTAGGCCTGGGAGGCTTCTGTTAGTGAGCGAAGCATGGATGATTACCTAATGGAGCTTGACTTAAGTATGTTGACTCAGGAACAGCAAGCGAAACTGGATGCTGAAATTACAGAAGGGGAAATTTGTCTGTGAGTAAAAACTTGCAAGGTGGATCAATCCCCAGATTTGAAAATCAACTGGGAGGCCCCGTTAAAATTGGCATTTAATGATCTTCCACAGGGAGGGGAACTGGCACCTTCCATGTGGGTGGATGGTATCACGGTTTTTCAAAAGAAGGGAAGGACACATCTGTGGTTCCTTAGAGACTAAATGCTCTATTAAATATCAACATTAAAATTTTGGCGCAGATATTAGATAAATTAGCAATGGATTAATAAAGGGGCTGATTCATCCAAATCAGCCTGGATTTATACTGGGTTGTGAGACCTCTGATAACATTAGGAGTGCTTTTAATTTAATGTGGGCAGTGCAGGAGGGGCTAGTAGTATTGATATTAGATGTGGAAAAGGCATTCAAAGGCATCCATTGGCCTTTACATAAAGTGGGGCTTGAGGCACATTTTGAACATGGATACATAAACTGTATTTGAATTTAAATGTAACTGGTTTGTTATAATGTAAACCAGAGTGAAGGCTATGTCAGCTGTACCTCGGTATATAAACAAATGCTAAATAAATAAAGTATTTGGCCCGTGAGGCATTTGTTAGTGGCAGCTATTCGGATGCTTTCTGTTTGGGAAGGGGAACCAGGCAGGGGTGTCCTCTCTCCCTGTTTTTTGTTGTGATGGACTCCTTTGCAGTTGAGTGCGCTTGAATGGGGGTATTAGGGGCATTCATGTAGGCCAGAATGAATTTAAAATCTCATTATTCCCTAGCATGTAGACAGAAAGTCTCAGGACCAGTGGGTTAAGCACCTCTGCCAGCAGATGGAGACGGAGCAAACTGATGACACAGTAGATATACTTCTGCAGTGACATCAGCCTGCTAGTATTCTCCGTCTCCAGCAGATGGTGGATATGCATCTCCTTTACTGAGGATTGCTTCAGATTTTAGAAGGATAATTTTATAAGGAAAAGTAAAAGACCCGCTCTCCTGTGGTGATACCAAAAGGTCCCTCCTCCAGTTGAGAATTCCTGAGGTGATTTCCATGGTCCCTCAGATGTGTGTCTTGGTCTGGTAGCTGGTTGTTCAGCCGGTGTGGACTTAGCTGATTGTACAGCTTAAAGGCAGCGGGTGCAGGAAGCCGAGCACGGCGGTGATAGCAGATGCCCTCTCACTCCACTTCTGGAGACCGTCTCTGTTCTCAGACAAGAAAGTCAGAAACAGAGTTAGAGGGGTTGTGTAGGACTTCCTCCAGTCTTCGTGCTTGGTGTGCCATTCCGACATTCGTTCCCGCTCCCGGATCCCGTCCGTTGGGGTTAAGAGACCTGGGAAGTCCGCTGGGTTGAGTAGCCCAGGTGGGCTAGGCTCCACTGTTAGGCTTTCTCCTGTGTAGGCCATGGCCGCATTTTTTGCTTGCTTTTCTGAGTGTTCGGCTGCCCTTTACAGGACCGTTGATGTGCGCAGTGCGCCCGGCTGTGCGTCTGAATTGTATGCCATGCATAAAGAAAATCAGGGATTTAACTAGTATAATACAATCACAACCAAAAATCAACTAGCTAATATTATTACGGCACCTTAGTAAATCATGTGATCTCGAAGTTGTTATCTTCATTATCTGAATTAAAATTCCAATTTTTATTCAAAACTTTTTGTTAAAAAATATTTTTTTTAATTTTCAGATATTTTTGATATATTTATATAAGGAGAAGATTAGACCTCAGCACCGGCAAAATGATTCTGTCAAGGAGCAGAAAACGTTTGAGCCGTGTTGGTACAATCATTGGTCTAAAGTCTAATCCTATTGTTTTCTGTTTTCTATAAAATAAGTGTCATATAGACTACAATGTCCTTGTGATCAGAAATATAAATTGCAGCTCCGGTCAGAATCTTTTCTTTGAACTACTGACCACAATTTTTATGATATATTTAGCCTAAAATTCTTTTGGCTAAACAAGACAACCTCAGTTTTTAACTGTAGCCGCCTAAACTGCTGCAATTTCTCAGCGTGAACCGCCTGCTGTTAGTAAAATTGAGATTACTGCAATCACATGGAATTCAGTCTCGTTACAACTTCTCAATTACACTGACTTCAACTCAGAACAAAAAAGTTTCCAGTGAAAGTTGATGCCACCCGACAAATAAAACAGATAAACTGTTTAAAGTAATGGTGGAAACCATTAATGTCCCGACAATGACTTATCTGTATATTCAATTTTGTAGCCCGAAATTCTTTTGGCTGAACATGACCGCTTTAGATTTTAACTAAAGCCGGGTCGACTGTCCGACATCAAGCCAGCCCTGATGCAGGTTCCGAAACGTTAACGTCGGCGGCTTCCGCTGAGAAATTGCAGCGGTTCTGACAGAATCATTTTGCCGGTGCTGAGGTCTAATCTTCTCCTTATATAAATATATCAAAAATATCAAAAATATTGAAAATTTAAAAAAATATTTTTTAACAAAAAGTTTTGAATAAAAATTGGAATTTTAATTCAGATAATGAAGATAACAACTTCGAGATCCCATGATTTACTAAGGTGCCGTAATAATATTAGCCAGTTGATTTTTGGTTGTGATTGTATGCCATGCATTACACGTATCGGTAGTGCGTTCAGGTTTGGCGCAGTGGTTCAGTGCGCTTAGTTTTGCGGCACATAGACTTGGCACACCTAATTTTTTTGTGCGCATAAATTTTGTGCACTTAAAAAAACAAAAACATTTTCAGCACGCATCGGCTGGACACTCATCTTCAGTCGTCTGTTAGGAGTACTGATGACCTAATGGTGCCAGTGACCAAGAAACGTAAGCGCCTTTCTCTCTGTGTTGCCTGTCATATTGGGGCATCTCAACCTGGATGCTCCCTCTAATATGTGTCAGCGCTGCTTAGAGGCTCAGGGAGAATTATCTTTCTCTGATTTTGCTAAGCCTGGTTCTTCCCAGCCTGATGATGGCCTGGTTAAGGGCTTGTCCAGAGGAACACCTGATCTTGGAACTCACTTGACTGGTTCCTCCGCAGGGGATGGCAACTCAGTAGGCCCCGCAGAAGTGCCTTCTGGTTTTGGCATGGATCCTTCTGCCTTTTCTTGGGAGAAGTTTTTCAAGGATTGCAGTCCTTTCTTTAGGCTTGGTCCTCAGCACCACCCAAACCTGTTAGGTCAGATCCTCAGGTGGTGGCCTCTCCCTCTTCCAGTTCTATGTTTATGCGCCAAAAAGCACACCTCTGTTAGCTATGGTTATTCCCGACGGGAATCCGGATGGCACTGATGATGAGGTGCTGGAGTGCAGATTCCATGTCTGAGTCAAAGAAAATTTCTATTTTGGTTTCCTTGCATAAAGCCTCTTGCTTTTTACCCTGTTATAGAAGCCATTCAAGAATTGATTGATCTTGAATGGGACACTCCGGAGACAAATTTCAAAGGGGGTCGGACATTGGAAGGCTTGTACCCCCCAGATCCAGTGGTGAGAGAGCACTCACGTTTTCTGGAAGTGGATGTGCTTATCTGTGCTGTTTGTATGTGGACGACTATCCCTATGGATGGAGGAGCAGCCTTGAAGGATGTGCATGATAGGACTGAGGCTTTAAGCAAGCATTTGAAGCAGTGGCAGTGACATTGCAATTAGCTTCTTGTTGCTCCCTGGTGGCTTCTCTTGTCTCCTTCTCTCTCAGGAGGGTGATGATTCTGGAGTCAGTTCCAGAGCAGTTATGGAACCCGCTGTTGCCTTTTTTAGCAGATGTGGGCTGCAATTTGGTTCATGCCTCAGCTAGAGGAGTGTCTTTGGTAATATCGGCCAGGCATCAATTATGGCTGCGAAATTGGTTGGCCGACATGACCTCCAAAGCTAATCTTATGAAATTGCCTTTTAAAGGCTCGCTTTTGTTTTGAGAACGAGTTGGAGAAACTGGCCAGTAAGTGGGGCGATTCCCCACTTCCTCAGTAGCTGGAGGATAAGAAGCAGTTGCAGCGCCCCTTTGGAATGAGGGGTTCCAAGCAGTTCATCCCTACAGAGGGTTGACCTTTCAGAGGACTCTGCCTTTTGTCAGGTCTCAGTCATTTCATCCCAGACAGCCCAGGATCAAAGACCACAGGGGGATGATGCTCCTGGTAGCACCAGATTAGCCCAGAAGACCATGGTATGCGGATCTGTGAAAACTCCTGGTAGAGACCCCCTTTCGTCTTCCGCCGCAGAAGAATCTGTTGCTGCAGAGTCCTGTCCTTCATGAAGATCTGTCTCTGTTTTGTCTTACGGTATGGCCCTTGAGAGGGCTCGCTTGTTGAAGCGTGGATATTTTTCTGCGGTGACTGCCACATTGCTATGGCTCGAAAGTTCTCCACTTCATTAGCCTATGTGCGGGTTTGGCAAGTATTTGAGGCTTGGTGTGAGGATCGAGGTGATTCTCCTTGTTCAGTTAAGATCCTGCTCATTTTGGAATTTTTGCAGAATGGGTTAAATAAAGGGTTGGCCCTTAATTACGTGAAGGTACAGGTTTCAGCTCTTGCCTGCTTCAGGGGCCAAGTGGCCTGTTTCTTGAAGGGAGTAAAACATCTTGAAGGGAGTAAAACATCTTCGTCCTCCCTTGAGGTTACCATTTCCCTTGTGGAGTCTTATCCTGGTGTTGGGTTTCTTGGTGGGCCCTAAGTTTAGACTGCTGCATAGCCTTTCCTTGTGGTTATTGACCTTGAAAACAGTGTTTCTGGTGGCAGTGTGCTCTATGCGTCAAATTTCCGAGCTGCAGGCCTTGTCTCGCCGGGAGCCTTTCCTTCGGGTGACACCAGGGGCGATATAGCTGCATACTGTTCCCTCTTTCTTGCCTCAAGTAGTCTCGTATTTTCACTTGAATCAGTCCATTTCCTTGCTATCCTTACATAAGTGAAGAGATGTGAAAGAGTATCACCTGTTGCTTCCTTTGGATGTCAAGAGATATGTCGTGCGGTATCTGGAGGTTTCTCAACTTTTCCAAAAGATGGATCGTCTGTTTGTCCTTCATGGTGGAGGAAAGAAGGGTGAACCAGCTTCGCGGGCTACAATAGCTCGCTGGATTAAGGAGGTAGTCACGGTCACAAATGTGGATGCTGAAAGGCCATTGCCTACTCAGATTAGGGCTCATTCCACTGGGCTCAGGCAATGTCATGGGCAGAGGTTAGATTGTTGTCTCCCGTTGACATTTGCCGAACTGCGATGTGGTCCTCCTTACACCCTTTTTCCAGGTATTATTGTCTGGATGTGCAGGTCTGGGAGGATGCAGCCTTTGCATGTGTGGTGTTGACTGGACTGCGGGCGGCCTCCCACCCTAGTCAGGAGTAGCTTGGGTACATCCCACTGGTCCTAAGTCTTATCTGTGTACATGCTAGGAAAGGAGAAATGACTACTTACCTGATAATTTTGTTTTCCTTAGTGTAGACAGATGGACTCAGCTTCCTGCCCTTGGCTGCTGAATGGTTGTGTTAATGGTCTTCTTGTGGGGCTCCGTGTTCCAGGGGATTACTGGTAAGTGTTTATCCAGTCCCTAGATTGGGTTATATACATTCTTTACGTGGGTTCAGTGTTTCCTGTTGGTTGAGTATAGTAATGGCTGACTATTTTTAATCAAGGTTTTTGCTAGCCTGTCCATAGTTGCTTTTGAAGAGGATACTGGCGGGCTGATGTCACTGCTGGAGTAGATATATACACCGTGTCATCAGTTTGCTCCATTTGCTGGCAGAGGTGCTTAACCTGCTGGTCCTGAGTCCATCTGTCTACACTAAGGAAAATGAAATTATCAGGTAAGTAGCAATTTCTCCTTTGCAGACGTTGATCGATTTACTTTGACAGATACCTTGTTTTCCTTTCCTTTATTGGTCAGGGAAATTTTAAGGTTATGGAAAAGTGGCTGGGTTTAAAGTGAATATGTCTAAATTGGAAATACTTAATATTTCTTTTCCATGTACAATGATAAGACACCCTATAGGTGAAATTCTTCTTTCACTGACTCCGGAGAAGCTAAAATACTTAGGGATTATCTTGGTGGTCAGTAGGGATAGGGCAGGGCAGGCTAACTACATTCCCGGATTTCAAAGATTGTATGTGATTTGAGGATTTGGGACTCTGCTAATCCTTCTTGGGTGGGCAGGTTGCGGTCATAAAAATGAATGCTTTACCTCGGGTATTTTATCCGTTCCATACTTTGTCCTTTGCATGATCCAGAGGAAATTCCTTCTTTTTATTTGGAAGCGCAGACCCCTAGGGTATCATAAAAAATTCTGTTCTGTCTATGCAGGGATGGAGACTTGGGGAGTACCTAAGGGTGGAGGTCTATTATAAAGCAGCTCAGTTAAAGAGTGAAGTGGAGTGGCAGAATCAGGGCAACCCCTAAACAATGGGTGGAGATAGAGCAGTGGCAGACTCTCCGTGGGTACTAAAGGGGTTTCGTGATCCAAAGTTACTTATAAACCCCTTTACAAGCCATTTGCTTCAATTATGGCATTCAGTTAGAGAGAATGGTTTCATGGGGAAATATTCACCACTAGCACCTATTTATAATAATGCTGATTTTATTCCAGGGAGGGAGTCTAGTGTGTTTAAAAGATGGGGAAAAAATAGGCCTTGCTATATTTGTCCAATTAGTAGGGAAGACAGATCGCCTAGCGTGTGCTGCTCTCAAAGATCAATATGAGCCACTTAATGTGAAATTGTATGCGTTCCTTCAGGTGAGGCGCCATTTGGATATAATTGCGATGGAGAAGGTACAGAGAAGGGCTACCAAAATGATAAGGGGAATGGAACAACTTCCCTACGAGGAAAGACTAAAGAGGTTAGGACTTTTCAGCTTGGAGAAGAGACGACTAGGGGGGATATGATAGAGGTGTTTAAAATCATGAGAGGTCTAGAACCGGTAGATGTGAATCGGTTATTTACTCTTTCGGATAGTAGAAAGACTAGGGGGCACTCCATGAAGTTAGCATGGGGCACATTTAAAACTAATCGGAGAAAGTTCTTTTTTACTCAACGCACAATTAAACTCTGGAATTTATTACCAGAGGATGTGGTCAGTGCAGTTAGTATAGCTGTGTTTAAAAAAGGATTGGATAAGTTCTTGGAGGAGAAGTCCATTACCTGCTATTAAGTTCACTTAGAGAATAGCCACTGACATTAGCAATGGTAACATGGAATAGACTTAGTTTTTGGGTATTGCCAGGTTCTTATGGCCTGGATTGGCCACTGTTGGAAACAGGATGCTGGGCTTGATGGACCCTTGGTCTGACCCAGTATGGCATTTTCTTATGTTCTTATTATGAATAAGAAAGTTGGCAGTTTTTGCACAGACTTGTATACCCTTTTGAGATAATCTGTGTAGTAAACAGCTTCGTTCTAAAGGCTTAATTTCTCAAATATATAAACTGTTAATAATGCCTTGCCCAGAGGGAAAGCGATGATTGGAAGTATGGCTCAGACTGGCGAAGGTTTCTAGCTCTACTCGTTTAATTGAAGGTGGTATTTTACACCTCCAGCTGCATGGACTGTTCCCTGGAATATCGACTCTGTTGAAGAGAGCGTGGCGAGGTGGGAACATGGGGCATAAGTGGTGGTCCTGCACTTTGATTATTCCTTATTGGAAACAAATTCAAAAGCTAATCCATGAGATGACAGGTGCATTGGTGGACTGACATCCTAAGTTGGTCTTACTAAGCGCTGTGACTGAAGAGACTTCTGTGACTCAAGCAGGTTTTCATAGCCGCTCGGTGTGAGGTGGCAAGCCACTGGAAGAAGATCTAGCTCCCACCCATGACTGGGCTACGTAAAAGAATATGGTTGATCTGTAACAGGGATACATTGACAGCAGTTCATCATGACTGATTAGGTGCTTGTGGAAAGGTTTGGAGGCCTTTTGAAGGAGGGGATCATTTACAGCAAGGAGATGGGGAGGTGGGAAGGAATAGGATGGTCAGGTAGGGGTTAGTAAAGATATTCCGGGATACATTGTAGAGTGTGTTTTTGATTGTTTTGTTGTGCTGAGCTGTTGCTACCTGTTGATTTAAATTGTAATGACAAAATTCCCAGGAAACATATATGTTTAAAATACTTTATTCAATAAAAATTAAATGACAAGGAAAAAAAAATAGAATTCTGCTTCAGGGGTATCTTCATGTCAACAGCTTGTAATTTTGTAAATCCCACTCTAGTGGTGTTGAAGTTCTGCAAGCAGTGCACACAGGGACTGTCTGTTTAAATTCAAAACTAGGCCAGTCGAAAACTGAAATGTCAGCTTGTGCACATTACTTGGTCAGGCCCCCCCCCCCTAAAATCACATCCTCATTGTCATATCTCAGATCTGTTTGTCAAGAATACTTGAAATAAAATACAGTCCAGAATCACAAAAGTACATTCCACTCTAACTTAACCTTCCTGAAATCTTCATCTTCCTCTACACGGGCACGCTCGGTATTAATTGAATTACCGATTTCATCTCCACTACCTTTCTAATCCAGCCCTAAGATGTATATCTGATGCACCTGCTCTCAATCCCTTCTCTATATCCCACCAGTTAACACATTCTCTCATCCCTCCCCTGTATCCCATTATCACCTCTTAGCTACTCTTGTGGTAACAATGTTTCCTCTTCCCTGTTACCTCATCCCTGTAGACCTCTCCTTCCATGACTGCTCTAAGCAATGTACGTGGCCAACACTAAATGTATGTTATGTGATCAATATGAAGTACTTTAATTGGCTACCTATAATATTTATGTCATGATGTGATCTTCACTTGGAACGACGGTATATAAAATGGCTAAATAAATAAATATCAGTATTGAGATCTGGAGCAATGCTTGTTGTAGGCGAAAAGTTCATCGTTCCATACAATCGAGGCTCTTCTCCTGATTACCACTCTCTGTCCAGATGTGCATGGTGACTGGAGACCACTAATCTCTTGGTTTGCAAACGGAACTGGTACACAAGGAGTCTGGTATGATCCATTCTTTTTATCTTCCCAACAAAACACAGTCTGCTATGACTCATCTTGGGAAGTTTTTTGAGTGTACTCATTTTCTGTATAAGTTTAGGATTACAGTGTTTTAAGCCTTTTTGTCAGCATTGTGTGACATTCTTCATTTCAGGAAGTATTTTCCATGTCATGGTTAACTATCACTCCAGAAAGGCAATTTTTTTTTGTGTCAGTGAGGGGAAAGATGTTTTTAGCGCTTTTTAGAGATGAGGAGAAAAATGTTTTTGATTGTGATGCAAATGTAGCCCCTTCACAGTGAAAACAGGTACTCTATTAATATTCAGGAGTTGCAGTTTGGCAATACCTCTGTTGTGCCTTTGAACCCCGGACAAACAACTTAGGAGATGTTGTAATTTTTTTTTTCCTAGACCCTAGAGGTCTCTTCTCTAGAGATTTGTTGGGAGTCTGCAGGAGGGATCCAAGTGGAAAGAATCCCTTTGGATGAGCTCCCGTACCATCATGGAAGATTCCAGTTTTTTTCCTTATTCCTGCAGTAAGCTAGACCTGCTTAGGCCTCTAGGACCATTATGGTGAGCAACCTGTGACATCTCCATTTCGGAGCTTTTTTCTGGTCTCTAGCTGTGAGAACTGTAGGCCATGTTTTATTAATGTGGGGACCTGAGTAAAATCCAGGACTTACACACTTGAATGCTATGTTTGAAACTTCTAAAAAGCGAGGGAGAAAAAAAAAATCCCATCAGCTCACACAGTTGCGACTGGTCTTAAATCTTGAAAGTCCGAGTATTGCTTTGACATAGCTGCATCTTTGATTTAAAGAATCCTTCTGCTACTGTTTGCAGTTTTGATGAAATGTCCAGTCACTGGGGAAGTGGCTGGGTGATGGAATATGTAGATACTGCTCTACTGTAAATGAATAGACTTTTGCTGGAACCACAAGTTCTGCCAGAAGCCTCTCTCTTTTTTTTTTTTTTATTTACTGGGGGTTTAACAGAAGTGAGCTAGAGATCTAGAAGGCTCCATGAGTAAAAATCTAGTCTGTGTCTAAAAGAAGAGGTACTGTCTGTCAGCAGAGTGGTCTGATCAGCCCTGAGCAGTGAGTTTTTCACCCCTAGATACTCACTCCCAGCCCTTGAGGATTGCAAATAGACCAGGTTTTCGGGACATCCCTAATGAATATGGATGGAATAGATTTGCATACAGTGGAGGCAGCATGTATGCAAATCTATCATGCATATTCATTAGAGAACCTAGCCCGTTTGTGGTCCTCGAGTGCTGGGAGTGAATACCACCACACTACAACATCTGTCTGACTCTAGTGCCCATGTATGGAGTTTTTCCTCAGTACATGGTTATATAGACATTTGTCTCAGAAGTTGGCCAGACCATAGTATTTAACAATAGTGAAATGCACCAGGTATTGGTGGCGGTTTTTCTTTCTTCTTTTTTTTTTTAAAGCGGTTTTCGCCTGGAAATTTCAAGTTTTATTTAGATGGGAAATGCTATGTGGTCAAGGAACTACATGTTCCTTGACCACATAGCATTTTCTGTACATTAAACATAAACAAGAGTTTTAAAAAGGAAATTATATTGTGCTTACCATGTTTGCAGGAGTTTCTAATGAGCTGCGATAATTTTGTGGATGTCGCAGTGGCAGGGTTTGTGAGCTGTATGAAATCACTGAGAAGGCAGGCCCGCTGTGTCTTGATTTTTAGCAAGGAGAGACTTCAACCAGAGCTCCCACTCCCTTAGCCAGGTGACCACACAGCCTCTGCCCCCAAGGCGAACCTGAAGGGCAGAAGGTTAACAGTTGTTGACATCACAGTAAACCTTCCTCTACCAAATAAATGCGCTTTAATTAACCCCTAGGTTTATTGATTATACTTACTTTGAGGTTTGTAGGTATGTTTTCTGTCATGAGTGTTTATATTTGATCTTGGGCTTTGTATGGATTCCAGGCGTCTTTGATCTCTACCCAGCTTTGCTTTTTTAATAAATCTTTTCCATTATTTTATTTGGTATGGTTATGTACAAGAGGATAACAATGCCTCACTAGAAACTCATAGTTAAGAAATGCTTATCCTACTGCTTTGGCCATTATCATATCGTTCTCATGTCCCCAGTGGGGTCAGGTGGTAGGGCATTAAACCCCCATATTGTAAAGATTCTCATTCTCAGCCAAAAGGCCAAGAAGGCTCTGTCCTCAGATCTTACTCTTGATCTGAGCCAGAAAGCCAAGAAATGACCTCTTAATGCAATAATAACGTTCTTGTATCAGTTCGCCTTCTTGGAGTCCCACTTGAACAGAATGAAAAATAAATCAATACAATAAACACAGCAACAATAAATTAAGTGTTGCAATCTAAGGAAGCAATTTTAACGTGGGAGAGTTAGAATGTATAGCCCTGAATGAAGAAGTAGATATAATTGGTATCTCAGAGACCTGGTAGGAGGAAGATAACCAATGGGACACTGTGATACCTGGGTACAAATTATATCGAAATGATAGGATGGATCAAATTGATGGAGGGATGGCATTATATGTTAAAGAGGGCTTTGAATCAAACAGGATAAAAGTTCTGCAGAAAACAACATGCAATGTTGAATCTTTATGATTAGAAATTCCAGGTGAAAAATAGTAGTGGGGATGTATTACCTTTCACTTGGCCAGAATGAACAGATAGACAATGAAATGCTAAAAGAAATTAGAGAAGCTAACAAAATTAGCAGCACAGTATTAATGGGTGATTTCAATTACCCCGGTATTGAATGGGTGAGTGTCACATCAGGACATGCTAGAGAGGTAAAGAACATATGTTATGTCATACTGGGTCAGAGCAAGGGTCCATCAAGCCCAGTATCCTGTTTCCAACAGTGGCCAGGCCAAGTCACAAGTACCTGGCAAGTACCCAAACATTAGATAAATCACAAGTACTGTTGCTTATTAATTAACCTAATAGCAATTTATGGATTTTTTTTCTCTAGGAACTTATCCAGACCTTTTTTAAACCCAGTTACACCAACTGCTGTAACCACATCCCTTGGCAATGAATTTCTGTGCTTAACTATGCGCTGAGTGAAAAAGAATTTTCTTCAATTTGTTTTAAATTTTATTTTTTTTTATTTTATTTATTTAATTTTATATACCGGCAACCGTTTGCACATCGTGCCGGTTTACAGATAACTTACAACAAGGATATATAGGCAAAGCCTTTACAAGAAACAGTGTAAAACATAAGCTCAGAAAACAGAGCAGAAAACTAGATAACTTGTGGAAGGAGGGGGTGGGGTGATGGAGACAGAGGAGGGGGCAGGGGAGGGTGAAACTGGTACATAAGGAGAAAATATGTACAAGGGTCGGGTGATTATTGATATATACATATGCTATATACAAGATTGTTTAAGCGCGTAGAGGCTCAGTACTTGAGGTGAGGAGGTGTGTGCGGTTGCGTTAAGTGACAAAAATTATGTGCTGGAGGTAAGGTGTGGGGTTTGTATTTCCTTAGAAGGTGTGGGTGTAGGTCCTATGGAGGGGGTGTTAGTACGAGAGGGTGGTAGGATTAGAGTGTTAGTAGGTGATGATGATGATTGGGGGTATGCTTGGAGGAAAAGCCAGGTTTTGAGTTTCTTTTTGAAGGTGGGTGTGGAGGTTTCAGAGCGTAAGTCAAGAGGCATGGAGTTCCAGAGGGAAGGGCCTGCGAGGGAAAGGGCCCTATTGGTGGTGGAGATGAGTCTAGTGGATTTTATGGAGGGAGGAATGAGAGTTCCACGGAGAGAGGAGCGGGTGGGTCTTGTGGAGGTACGAGGGAGGAAGGGTGGGTTTAGCCAGTTGTAGTGTTCGTTGATTATGCTTTTGTGGATGAGGGTAAGGGTCTTATATAAAATTCGTGAGTGGATAGGAAGCCAGTGGAGATTAAAGAGGGTAGGGGTGATGTGGTCTTTCTTTTTGGTGTTGGTGAGGATGCGTGCAGTAGCGTTTTGAAGGAGTTGTAGAGGTTTGATGTAGGTAGCAGGGAGTCCCAGTAGGAGTGCGTTACAGTAATCAATTTTTGAAAAGATTATGGATTGGAGTACAGTACGGAAATCAGAGAAGTAGAGGAGGGGTTTGAGTTTTTTGAGAGTTTGTAGTTTGAAGTAGCAGCTGCTAAGGATAGATTTGATATATGGTTTGAAGGTTAGTTGGTTGTCAAGTATGACACCTAGGTTTCTTGTGTCAGAGAGAAAGTTAGAGGGTTGGAGGGTGGGGGGGGGAGGGTGTGGGGGCATATCTAGAGGAGATGAGGAGGAGTTCAGTTTTTTGCGGGTTAAGGGCTAGGTGCATGTCAGTGAGGAGTTGGTTTATGGAGGCGAGGATGGTGTTCCATTTTTGGAGAGCAGTGAGAACAGAGTTTGTGAAAGGAATGAGGATTTGCACATCATCTGCGTAGATGAAGTGTGTAATACCAAGGTTGGAGAGGAGGTTTGTGAGGGGGAGCATATAAATGTTAAACAAAGTGGAGGAGAGGGAGGATCCTTGGGGGACGCCACAGTCGAGATTGATAGGGGGGGACGTGAAATTGTCGGTAAGGACTGGGTAGGTACGGTTTTGGAGGAAGGATTTTATCCAGGAGAGGGCAGTACCTGAGATTCCTATGCTGATGAGAGTGTTGATGAGGATGTTGTGATCTACAGTGTCGAAAGCGGCGGAGATATCTAGCATGGCAATGAGATAGGAGTTGCCAGCGTCCATACCTTTGATGATGGTGTCTGTGAGGGAGAGGAGTAGGGATTCGGTGCTGAGGTGCTTTCGGAAACCATATTGTGTGGGTAGGAGTATGTTGGATTGTTCTAGGTAGTCGGAGAGGCGGGAGTTTACTAGTTTCTCAATGATTTTGGAGAGGAAGGGGAGGTTGGAGATGGGTCGGAGATTGGAAAGGTTGGAGGGATCAAGGGAGGGTTTTTTTAAGATGGGTTTGACCACGGCTTGTTTCAGGGAGATAGGTACTAGGCCGTGTTCCAGGGAGCAGTTAACAATTTTGGAGAGTGAAGTGGCTATGATTTTGGGGATAGCGAGGAGTAGTTTGGTAGGGATAGTTTCTGAGGGGTGGGAGGAGGGTCTCATCTTTTTTAAAATGTTTTCTATTTCTAGAGATGAGGAAGGTTCAAAAGATGAGAGGCTAGTGAGTGTCTGTGGGGTGGAGGGGGTGATGCAATTGGTGATGGGGGAATTTTTGGTATTCGGGGTAAATTTGGCGGTGATGTTAGATATTTTGTTCTTAAAGAACATGGCAATTTCATTGCATCGGGTTTGTGTGGAGGGGATTTGGGATGTAGGCAAGTTGGATTTGGTAAGATTTGAGACTAGAGTGAATAGTGCTTTAGGGTTGAATTGGAGGTGATGAATTTTCTTGGCATAGTATTCTTTTTTTGTTGTTTGAATGGCGTTTCTGTAAGCATGCATGAGTTGGTAGTAGGTGGTTTTTGTGGCAGTAGAGGGATGTTTGCGCCAGTGTCTTTCTGCTGTTCTAAGCTGGGTTTTTTGGGTTTTGAGTGTCTGGGAGTACCAGGGTTTTTTGGATGATTTGGTTTGTGTGATTGTTTTGTGAATGATTGGGCATAAATTGTTAGCGATTTTCTGAGTTGTTTCTGTCCAGGAGGATATAGCCCTGTCTGCTGTCTCCAGGTCAATGTGATTTGGGATGTTGGAGCAGGCAGTGACGAGGGTATCTATAGGGCAGGTTTTACGAAATTGGAAGGATTTAGATGAGCTACTTGCTAACTTTATGGTGTGTCCCCTGGTCCTTCTATTATCTGAGAGAGTAAATAACTGATTTACATTAAGTTGTTCAAGTCCTTTCATGATTTTGTAGACTTCTATCATATCCCCCCTCAGTTGTCTCTTCTCCAAACTGAACAACCCTAACTTCTTTAGCCTTTCCTCTTAGGGCAGCCATATCATTTTGGTTGCCCTTCTCTGCAGTTTCTCCAGTGCAGCTATATCTTTTTTGAGATGCGGTGACCAGAATTGCACACAGTATTCAAGGTGTGGTCTCACCATGGAGCAATAGAGGCTTTATGACATCTACCATTTAATTTGCCATTCCCTTCCTAATAATTCCTAACAGTCTGTTTGCTTTTTTGATCGCCACAGCACACTGAGCCGTCAATTTCATTGTATTAGCCACTATGACGCCTAGATCTCTTTCCTGGGTGATAACTCCTAAGATAGAACCTAACATTGTGTAACTACAGCAAGGGTTATTTTTCCCTATATGCATCACTTTGCACTTGTTCATATTAAATTTCATCTGCCATTTGGAAGACCAATCTTCCAGTCTCGCAAAGTCCTCCTGCAATTCATCACAATCCGCTTGAGATTTAATTGCTCTGCATAATTTAGTGTCATCCGCAAATTTGATCACCTCACTCGTCATATCTCTTTCCAGATCACTTATAAATATATTAAAAAGCACTGGTCCAAGTACAGATCCCTGAGGCACTCCATTGTTTACCTTTTTCCAGTGTGAAAACTGACCATTTAATCCTACTTTCTGTTTTTTGTTTTTTAACCAACTTGCAATCCACAAAAGGACATCGCCTCCTATCCCATGACTTTTCAGTTTTCTTAGAAACCTCTCATGAGGGACTTTTGTTGAATGCCTTCTGAAAATCCAAATACACCACATCTACTGGTTCACCTTTGTCCACATGTTTATTCTCCCCTTTAAAAAAATGTAGAAGATTTGTGAGGCAAGACTTCTTTTGGGTAAATCCATGTTGGCTGTGTCCCATCAAACCATGTCTATCTAAATGTTTTGTGATTTTATTCTTTATAACAGGTTCCATGATTTTTCCTGGCACTGAAGTCAGGCTCACAGGTCTATAATTTCCCAGATCACCCCTGGATCCCTTTTTAAATATAGGGGTTACATTGGCCATCTTCTAATCTTCAGATACATTGGATGATTTTAATGATAGGTTACAAATTAATCGAAAGAGGTCTGAACTTTTATTTTTTAGTTCTTTCAGTTACTACTATTATCGGAGGACATGGGGATTAATAACCATAACCAGTTAGCCTTGAAGCTTTTGACGCAACTGCAACATTGCTCTCCACTTTAGTGGGGGGTGGGGGGGGGAAGAGGAATTGGATTCAGATGGCAACCAACGCAGAGTCCTGATGTTTCGGTCTGGTGTACTGTGATACGCAGACAATAGGGAAAAGCACATGAATGCTTCTATGGCCAAGTCCAAAAGCAAAGCCTGTCAAGCAGCATTGTCTGAATTATCGAGAAGGATACTTACCCAGTAAAAATATTGCTAGCAGTAATTCATTATGAGTTTGACAGTTGCTTGGTTTTGACTGTATATATTAGCACCCTTATCATAAAGTTTGGAGGTAATTGCCTGGTGTGGCAGTTGCTACTCATAAGAGAAACGTGGGGGTAACCTACATGAGAAGCTTGCTGGGCAGACTGGATGGACCATTTGGTCCTTTTCTGCCATCATAACTATGTATGATATAATATAGAAAGCCTATGAATGATCGGTTGAACATTAGATGACCAAGTGGTAAAATGGCACTTAGGGATAACAAAGACTTAACAGAGAGATTAAATTAGTTCTTTGCTTTGGTCTTCACTGAGGAAGATGTAAGAGAAAGATACCCATGCCAGAAATGATATTCAAAGGTGATGATTCAGCAGAACTGAAACAAATTTCAGTGTACCTGGAAGATGTAATAGGGCACATTGACAAACGAAAGAGTAGAAAATCACCTGGACCAGATGGTATACATCACAGAGCACTGAAAGAACTGAAAAACGAAATTGTAGCCCTGCTATTGGTAATTTATAAACTATCATCAAAATAGTCTGTGGTGGGGGCGCTGTTCGGCAGCCGATGAGAGGGGACGCATGCCTGCAGAGCTCCGTCCTCCACAGGCTCTTAAACCCATCTAAGTAGCTTTTATACCCTGAATTTCTACTGCAAACGAAGACTGTGATGTGCGGAATTGAGTTGCTTAAGCCATAATGACAGCAAAAAAGAAATTAATGGACCTTAAATAATTTTCTAATGAAAAGACGCTCCAGGCCCTGACGACGGTGAGCAGGCAGAATTAAATATGGCCGCTGCAAGCGCGAGGGATGACGCACTAACTGACCCTTCCACACCGGGCATACATGCTGGCTCTGACCCGTTATCAAGAGATGAAATTCACTCCTGGTTCATAGAACTGCGCGCAGATATGAGGCAACATAAGACTGAGATTATGAACTCTGTCACTGACCTTAAAGAAGATCTCGCAGCACTAGGATCCAGAGTAGATGATATCTACAATAGGGTTGATACCCACGGAGAGGCTCTAACTCATATCACTGCTCAACAAACATCTATTTCTTCCGAACTACTGTCTCTCGCCGACAAGATGGAGGACCTAGAAAATAGGAGTAGGAGGTGTAACCTCCGTATATGGGGTGTACCCGACACTCCTGAATTCGCCGACGCCCAAACCACTGCCCAACAAATCTGCTCACATATTCTATCTCTAAGCCCTCAGGATCCGGCGGTTGCTGCGGTGTCTGCCTCAGATATCAGGCTGGAAAGAGCGCACAGGGCCCTGGGGCAGAGAAGAGACCAGAGAGCTAGGGATCTAGTTCTTTGCTTCCACAGCTATATCCAGAAAACAAAGGTTTATGAAGTGGCGCGACAACCTAAAGATCTTCAATGGCTCAATAATAAGATACTTATTTTTCAGGACCTGGCTCTGGTTACTCTCAAAAAGAGATATGAGCTTCATGAAGTCACCGCTAATCTTCGCAATTGTGCGATACGCTATCGCTGGACATACCCCTTTGGGCTGCAGTTTCAGGTCCAGGCGGTAACCTACTGGGTGAAATCCATTGCGGAAGCCATGGAAGCTTTTCAACAGGCAAAACTGCAAGCCACCTTCCAGGCACCTAAGATGGCTGCTACTCCACCCAAATTCAACAACGCACCCCGTTGGCAGCGAGCGGAGAAAGGAGGCAAGAGACTCCGCCGACAGTCTGACGTCCGACACTCTCCAGTCTCAGATCAGGGTTGAAGAGCTATCCTTGACAAGGAATTATTGATCTCAGCTTTTTGCCCTGTGCTCCAATTTCATTGATCAGCACGCAGGTGATCTGACTTTGTGGTTGTGTACCGCACTTTCTTAGTTTCAGGGTTATCTGTTTACAGTTTTTTATCAACTGGTGGGAAGAGAAAGGAGGCTGATGATAAGGGGGAACATTTTTCTCTTGGATAGGCCCAGTAGTGGGTGGAGGAAGAGAGGAGCAGTGGCAGTTTCCACGGGCCGATGCACACCCAGCCCTCTTCTCTCCTGATGATGGATCTGCAAGTGGCCACAGCTTTAGTAATGAAAGTAGTATGGGGCCTGTGAGCCAGTGCAAGCTCAGACCCTGCAGCGGTCCTCATGCCTCCTTCTTGAAGGGCTTTCTGTTACCATGGGAACTCATGCGAGGGCAGGGCCTGTGAGTGCATTCTGCCTTACAGGTTCCACACTGACTTCCACTGTTAATGCTGTTGCTGGCGCCTGAAGAGTACAGCCATTTGTGGTACTTGTGACCCCAGTTGAAGGTTTTGTGACCCCATTTGGGAAACCCTACATTAGGCTGCTGTTTTTAGAGATCTGCCCACAGTAATTCCAAGATCTTTTTCCTAAGTGGTGATGAGCGACCTAGGGCCTATCAAAATATGAGTTTTTATTTATTTTTTAACCATATGGATTACTTTGCACTTAACAATGTTGAAACTTATCTGCCAATTAATTGACCACTCACTCAGTTTTGTAATATCTTTGTGCTTCGATTTTGTGTATTGGTATTGAAATCTTGTACTGTGGCATGGTTGGTACTAGGCCCACGCCAACAACTGGCAGACACGCCCGAGACTGGGACAGAGCTAGACTTCACCTGTACCAGCCTCGTTCCCCTCAGGTTGAGCCTTTGGGTTCCAGAGACCAGCGGGACTTAGGCGACAGGCCCACAGGGTGATCAGGAAGAAAGAGTACAGCGCCAGGCTGAGGTCAGGGCAGGCAGCGTGCAAGGTCTGGGGCAGAGGTCCGTGGCAGGTGGCAGGCAAGAGAATAGTCGGGGTCTATAGCAGAGGTCAATTCTATGCAGGCAAGCAAAGGACCAGGACAAAATAAGGCTGGAGTCAGGGCAGGGTAGACTGGATTAGGAACAAGACTGGAGCATGACAGGGTCAGGAACGCTGGAGAAGCAACACGTACTGCTGAGGAGGAGGAGGATCTGTTGTTGAGGTGCCGGCTGGAAGCACAGCTGAGGTTTAAATCCCCAACCGGCGCTGACATCATCTCCTGGTGCCTGAGTCACTTTCCGGCTGGGGGGGGGGGGCCTTTATCTGTTGGAACGTGCTGTGTGCGTGCACCTAGGGAAGCCAGCAAGGGAGAGACAATGGTGGTGTTTTAGCCGTGAAGCAGGAGAGGCAGTGTCTGTAGCAGTCGGTGTGAGTGGGACTGGTTGTGGGGCTGTCCTGCAAACGTCCAACCATTCTGGAACAATTTTATATCACCTGTAGACTTTGCCATGTCAGGGTTTACTCTCCTTACCAGATTGCTTATGAATATATAGAGTGGCACTGGCCCTCGCACAAACCCTCATGAGTCCCTAATGTTTATTTATTTTTTTTGTTAACTTCTTTGGCGGTGAAAACTGGCTCTTAGCCCTACCCTTTGTTTCCCATCTTTTAACCAGTTTTGATCCATGAAAGGACTTTGCCTCTGATCCCATGTCAACTTTGCTTCATATAGAGCCTTTTAGGGATCTTATGAAAATCTTTTTGGAAATCTAAGTATATAGTATATCAACTGGATGGCCTGTATCTGCAGGCTTGCTGAAGCTCTCAGAGAGCTTTACCAGGTTATGGGCCGATACAGTAAAATCGAGGGAGAGTGGGCGCACAGTACACTCTCCTGTGCGCGCGATACAGTAAATAAATTTATTTAAATTAGGCCCGGCGGTAAAAAGAGGTGCTAGGGAAACTAGCGCGTCCCTAGCGCCTCTTTTCGGACAGGAGCGGCAGCTGCAGCGGGTTTGACAGCCGACGCTCAATTTTGCCGGCGTCGGTTCTCGAGTCCGCCGACAGCCACAGGTTCGGAAACCGGATGCCAGCAAAATTGAGCATCCGGTTTTCAACCCGTGAGCCGCGGGCCTATTCCAAATTTTTTTTTTTTTTTTTTACTTTTTTAAACTTTTGGGACCTCCGACTTAATATTGCCATGATATTAAGTCAGAGGATGCACAGAAAAGCAATTTTTACTGCTTTTCTGTGCACTTTCCTGGTGCTCGGAGAAATTAGCGCCTGCCTTTGCGGGCGCTATTAGGTTCGGGGAGGTTGGATGCGCGTTTTGGACGCGCTATTATCCCTTACTGAATAAGAGGTAAAGCTAGCGCGTCAAACGCGCGTCCAATTGCTGGCTAACAGTGCGCTCCGACGGCCTGTTAGTGAGAGAGATGGTACTTTCCTTTTCGGAAGTCCTGCTTCTGCTTCTCCAGCATGTCATATTTGTCTATCTGACTAATGATTCTACATTTTATTATAGACTGTACCAATTTACCTGGAACAGTAGTTAGACTTACTTATCTGTAATTCCCTGGGCAACTTCTGGAACCTATTTTATAGATGGGCAGCCTTTCAGTCTTCTGATCCTGAAGCTGTTTTTGTTGATAGGTTATACACTGTAGCTTTGTTTTGTTTTGTTTTTGTTTTACATTTTTATTTTGGGGAGGGAAGGAGCGGAAATGGCAGTTTTTCTTTTTTTTGGGCTCCCAGTTGAATCAGCGCTCAACGTCTGTTGGGTTATAGTACTGTGAGCCTTCTTTTGCAAATACTCTGGGTTGTTATCTTCTACTTTGTATCCTCCTCCCAGCTCAGCCCAGCAATTACATCTGCAGTCCTTGGCGAGAGGCCCAGAGCATGGCTCCTTCCCCCAGCACTTGAGGGGAAGCACATGTCACATTATGTGCACATTACTCTGTAACATAACTACTCTTTCTGACAAAAAACACCAGCAAAATCATTCCTCTGACTTTTTTCAAGCCTCATCTTACCCTCCCCTCTGCTAGCAGTCCTCTGCCGCGTTCATCTCCACCTAGTCAACAGCCAACTAAGTTCAAGGATTTATTGCTCACTAAATGTCCTTCTCCAGTAGAAATAAAACACTGCTAAAATATACCCACACAAGGCAGGAAAGTTAGCATATAATTTGTACACAGTCCCACAGACTTATAGAACACTCTATGGCTTCAGCTCTTAAAAGAGGGGAGCGGAACAGGTACAGTATAAATACAGAACAAAAAACGACACATGACGAGGTGGTTGTCGGAAGATGAGGACATCATGGGAGAGAAGCCTACCCCCAACATGAGTGCAACCAATTAAGCATAGACTGGACAGCAGTGTTTCTCAGGCTGATCCTGGAGTACCCCCAGCCAGTCTGGTTTTCAGGATATACTCAATGATTATGCATGAGATAAATTTGAATGCACTCCCTCTGTTGGAAGGGATATTCCAGGACTAGCTGTATGGTGCAGTGAGGACTCCCTTTAGACATTGGGTAGCTTGTGTCAGACAATGATACACCTTCATAGGATGTATGATTTTCTTGTTTTTTTTCAGGTCGCTTCTTTATGTAGGTCAATGCAAGCCAAGTAGCTGTTGGTATGGCACGCCAGACGCTGAATAGGTTTCAAAGGCCAGCTGCTAATGACTGCAGTCGTTTCACATATGAGAAGGTTTCTTCTCCAGGGACAGCCATTTAATATCCCAGCTCAAAGCAAAAGAGCAACTGCACCTTTTTTTCAATTATAGTAATGCTTCTCTGTCAACATGTAGGGCCGACGGCCATCGAACAAACCTGTCTCTCCAGCTCAGTAAAGTTTTACTACTGAGTATGTGTGGGAGTTCCCGCACGTGCGCTGTCTCGTGAGCCCCTCAGTCTTTGTCAGTGTTGCGATGCTGCCCACAACCGGAGCTACAGGCAGCCTCTTACCTTCTCCCAGCCTGCCTGCCTGCTCTCCACGGCCCAGAGGCTGCCCACGGGAGCCGCTATACCATGGTTTCCTGCAACCTGCAGGCTGCCATCTTCACCGCCCCTTATACGCGGCTGGAACCGTGATCCTGCAGTCCGGAGGCCGCCCTTGTTCTCTTCATGCAGCATGGGGCCACTGACGTTCACCACTTGGGTCGGTGTTTCCCATCGGCTGGAGCCGTCCTCTGTCTCCCTTCCTCCGGCAGAGAGCCGCCTTCAGCATCTGGGTCTGTCCACGACCCAGCCCTACTCCTCCGTCGTCAGCGGCAGGAGTGCCGCTCTCCATGGTCCTGCACTCCTCCTCCCTTAGGTGCGGGGCTGCGCCTCGCTCCCTCTCTTAAAGGGCCAGCAGGGAGTGGTTCCTGGACTCCACCTGATGACATCACTGTGGGAGTCGTCCTCTTCAGCCCTATATAAGGGCCCTGCATTATTCTAGCTTTGCCTTTGCAAGGACTCAGTCCTTCTTGGGACTCCTCGTCTTCAGCTCCTCCTAGGCACTCTGTTCTTTGTGGGATCCCGTGTCTTCGTCCTGGTCTCATGTCTTCGGTGTTTTCCTGATGTTCTGCTTGTTCATGATGTCTCCAAGTCCTGATATCTCCGAGGCTCCGCTTGTTCTGTCCCTGCGTAGTCTGCGACCAGCCCGGCTGGGGTGTGTATGGCACTCGGTGGAACGTCCATCCTTTGTAGCCGAGGATTCTCCATGTCCTCCATCTGATCATCATCATGCTCCTGGTTCCGGATATTACCTCCTTGTGGTCTGTCCTCAGTCCAACTTTGGGATACCTTCAGTTGCGTCTTCCACGCTAGGTCGGAAGTTTCGCCTTCCTTCTAATGACCTGTCAGATGCGTCGATCACGCCGGGTTCCCAAGGCTCAGTCCAGGACGTGGCTGCCAGGAGTCGTGGCCGGTTACTTTCATCCGTCTATCCTGACGTCCTTCATCTCGGATTTTTAGATGTCTGCCTTCCTTTCCTTCAGTACTCACCGCCATCTTGAACTCTAGGTATTTGAGTCGATGTCAGCTTATTGTCTGCTTCACCTCCAACGTGGTCCGCGACCAGCCAGGACTGGCTGTGTAGGGCGCATGGCGTGGCAGCACTCCTCTGATTCCTTCTTCATTCCTGAGTCCATGTCTGAGTCCACGTCTCATGTCTTCGCCCTTCAGTCCCTGTCCGTCCTGTCGCATTTGCTACTCCCGTGCGGCAGGTTCGAAAGGGCTATCGAGTGCCTGGAGGGACTGTGATGCGTCAGGTTTGGCAGAGGCCAGGGCCATTCATCTCTAGCCTCTCC
The DNA here is from genome assembly GCF_901001135.1 of Rhinatrema bivittatum. Taxonomy (NCBI): domain Eukaryota; kingdom Metazoa; phylum Chordata; class Amphibia; order Gymnophiona; family Rhinatrematidae; genus Rhinatrema; species Rhinatrema bivittatum. The sequence goes on from NC_042615.1 coordinate 781,634,677, forward strand.
GCCCGTGCTTGGGCACCCCTTGCTTGTCTCAGTGCTTCCTGGAGTCCTCTGCAGGCGCATCGTGTCCCAAGGGTACACCTCCTCGGAATCGGGAGCGCCCCCTAGCACTCCCTCCTACGGTTCCACAACAGTCAGAGCTTCCGCATGGATATGTACTCTTCCTCTCTACTTGAATTTTGTCTGATTCTCTGCCTTTGCAGTTTTTCAACAGTTCTACTCGTTTTTGAATTGCCTCGCTGCCCGGCAACTCCTCAACAGTACTTTTCAGTGCTTTATAAAAAAAACCACCCCTCTTCCCCTTCCCTTCCGAACATCAAAATGTCTAGCAACAAGAAGGCCATTCTCAGTGGTTTTAAGGACTGTTTTTGTGGCTGCAAGATGTCAGTCACTGATGGCCACAATATCTGTTAGAAGTGCCTGGGACCGGATCATGATTCGGCCAATTCCTATGGTTGTGGTCAGATCTCAGCAGAATAGGGCTTGGAAGATGGAGGTGCTCCACAGGTTAGTAAAGAATTGGAGCTGTTCTTCATCTTGGAATGTGGCCTCCTCAGGCTTCCTCTGTGCTGAGCTGAGCAGGAGCTCCTTGGGCAGGGTTCCTCCTGCTTTGGCACCAGGTTCCGGATCAGCCACAATTCAGGGGTTGAGTAAGATGTGAAAATGTCAAGTGCAGGAGCTGGCGCATTCCTCGGTACAGCCCCAGGCTGCATCCCCCTCTACACGGGGTTTATTGGCACCAAAGAAATGCCATTTGGCTCATTTGGAGCCAGTGGAGCAGTCTGCACCAAAGCAGATTTGGCACCTTTGACTTACTGCACCAGTCACTGGGGCTATCAGTGCACTAGGTGCAGCAGCACAGAGTATATTTAGCTGTAATGCATTAAGCACAAGGGGACCTGGAGGACACTTCTTACAATTGTTGTCCTCCATGTTGGCACCCTGTCTCCATCTTGCCACCTTTTTTTTTTTTTGATCCCAGGCCTTCCAGGATTCTCTCATTATTTTCTTGCTCAAGGTGCTCTATAGTGGTCCCTTCTGCATCTGGAGATTCTGGATCCTGTTCCATTGTTCTTCTGGTCTCTATGTGACTCTCAGCATAGTCAGTTCAGGAGGAGGCCGCCTCTTGGAGTTTAGTATGTGCTTCTCAAGAGGATGACCCTATATAACACCAGAAGAGGATGTCTCTTCTCCAATTCTGGGCCAAAGGATACAGGAGCCCATTAACCAAATAGCTGAATTGGTGAAGACCTTCTTTACGTCATTGGCAGCCAGTGACAAGGAGGGAACCCTTCAGCCTTTCCTGTTGAAGATGTCGGATTTGTTTCCTCAAGGGGAAGTCCCTCTTACTTCCATGCCCTAGGAACTCCCATCAGAAGTCCCAGTGATGGAGAGAACCCTGCCTCAGTTCATTAGACCATCCCTCTCTGCGGAGGAGTCTAGTCAGCACTTTGAGGAAGGAGCAAAGGACAGCACTGGTAGGATTATTCCTTTCCAAGGTGATCGAGGTCTCCATCCCAATTGCCATCATCATTATCAGGGTCTTGGGTTGTTGTCCCTTTACTACTGAGTTCTGAAGAGGGGTCTATGGGGATCCCCTCAGACCCCTTAACTGTCTGAAATGAATTTGCTAGGATCTTGGTTAGTCCCTGCGCAGAAAAGGACATATATCATGTCTAGACAAGAGCTATCAGGGAAAAAGCAGGCTGGAAAAAAGCTAATTCCTGAGAACTAGCATCTGACTGAACAGCATTCAGCTGAAGCATGATGAATTAGCAGTTTGGCTGCTATAGGCTATTAGGCATTATAAGAGAGAGTTTTACTGACGGAAGAACAACTCTAGCCCCAATATGGAGGAACCCATTGCAGTGTCTGATGAAGAAGAACCAGAGCCTGATTTATGGATATTGCCAACATTTATTTATTTATTTATTTATTTATTTAGTATACCGACATTCGATCGAGATATCACATCGGTTTCCAGATAACTAAAGGAATAGGGTGATAACAGCCCTATTTTACATTATAACATGGTATTAAATAGATATAAGAATATTTAACATCTAAGCTAAGCTCATTTTGGTTGCTGAATCAGGGCCCTTTTTGCACTGAATGTGGGTCAGAGGAATAGATTCAGGATCTAGACCCTGTGTGAGAGTAGGGCAAGGAACAAAGTAAAATGTTTTGGGTTTAATCAGAGCTGGGGGTAATATTATGATTTCTAGGGGCTAGGAAGGTTGTGCTACCTTAAAAGCTACCTTATTGTGTCATAAAGTTAAACAGAGTGGACAGCACAGTTGAGGAACATTCCTCAACTGTGCTATCCACTGTGATAGGAATGGGAAAGGCTGAACACCTATTACTAAGATAGAGACTGTGGTTTGTTTGTTTCTATGAGGATACTAAAACCAACTTGGGTAAATGTGGCTCCTGGTATAAAGGAATAGTACCTCCTGGCAGTGAATATTAGTGTGGCTGTTTTTGCAGTTTAAAAGGATCAGGTGTGATGGCCAGAGAAAAGGAAAACTGGTAATTTAATTCCTCCACTGAAACACTGCTGGAGAAGCTGCAGTGTGAAAACTTGTGGATTGAACCGCTGTAGAGTACGAAGACTTGCCTCAGATTTGTCAGCTGTATCTTTTTTTTTTTTTTACCCAGAGTAGATTGAAGGGGAAATAATTTTGTTAGTTAGAAGCCATTGTTGGAAGTGGAGAAGATAACAGGGAAACCACAGAGAACTAACACCATTGTTAGCAATTAAGCCATAGCTAGTGAATGCTTTCTATTTGTAATGTTTTAAAAGACAAAATGTGTATATTGTTTGGGGAAACCCAGGGACTGTGTGAAACGATGAAACTGTTCTGAGTTTAATAAATCCTTAAATGCGGAGACTTAAGGAGTGGAAAGTTGATGTTGTTGATAAGAATAGGGTGGATTGCATCAAGTGTTTTACACTAGAATTAAATAAGAAAATAAAGCGAAGGTGGTTTTAAAGTGGTTTTTTTTTTTTTTTTTTTGAGGAAGCTGAGATTAATGTAGTAAAATGGCAATAGAAGATGGAACCCTATAGGATGAGGCTTCCCAAACGTTTAGCCAATGTGACCCCACTTTGGCACATGAAAATTCACACGGCTCCAGAGGATGACCAAAGAAAGTAGCAGGCGTGCAGTCCCCCTCTAACAATCTCTCCATTCTTACCGTCCTCGCACTCCAGCTGATCCCCTCTATCCACCTCCACCTGATTCTTTCTTATTTCCCAGCTTCTCACCAGCTCCTCTCACCACGGAGCCCTTTTTGCATACCCCCAGCTGATCCTCTCTCATCTCCAAGCCCTTATTTTAACCCCCTCATAGGCCAGATGGCTCAGATTGAGTTGCTGGAGCATTCTTCTCCACCAAAACATCTCTAAGCTGGGTAAGGTGATCGGGATTAATGTTTATAGGAACACAAGGATCCTTGCACCAAGGTCTTCAGGCTGCTTTGGAGTCTAGAAACCCCTTTTGAGCCAGCGTCGATCCTGGTCCATAAAATCCTGCTGGATTTACAAACAAGAATGTTGGATAAATTGGATAATTCAGCCCCCTGCCCCCCAGTTGCCAGGAAATTAGACCTTTAAATACAAAATCTAACAAGCTCCTGGGTTTGGCATAGACCAGCTGCCGCACCAGCCGGTGGTGGTGAAGACGGCTTTAAAACAGGCTAAAAAGGCCAGAAGTTTTTCCAAACACCCCCCAGGCAAGGACTTCAGGTTGTTGTACAGTTTCACGAAGAAAAGTATTTCAGAGTTCGATGCTCAGTGCCTGCATTGCTGCTCATCAACTTTTATATCGTGCAAGACTTAACACAACTGCATCGACAAGCTGAAGCCTCTAATAGAGCCTCTGGGCAGAGAGCAGGAGGGATATAAGCAGGCTCTTCTGGCCACCTCATCCAGTCGGTGTACGAGTCCTTTGAGATTGCAGTAAGATCCTCTGCAGTGTCCATTAGGGAATGCTGGATAGCCTGGTTGAGAGTCAGCAGCCTGCGCAAGGATATTCACGACAGTTTGCCGACTGCCCTTATTCCGTGGGCAACGTCAGGGAAACTGTGGCCCACAGTAAAGAAGCAACATGTGGCTATTCAGTTTCTGTCAGCAGGAGCCAAACAGCTTTCTTCCTCTTGAAATCCGTACTTTGCTTTTAAGTGCTCCTTCTTCCAGAGATGACCCTTCTACATCTCTCTGGTATTGAGCTTTACCTATGCTGCCGTAACAGCAGCTTCTGACCACATGAGAGATGTCACCCTAAGACATCAAAATAGTCACAGCCCAAGCCCGGGTCTAGGTTTTGATGAGACTTGATCCTCAGACTTTGACTCCCTCTGGTAGGAGGAAGGATTTACCTGTTTCTTAAAAAAAAAAAAAAAAAAAAAAAGACTGAGTTCCCAAAATTGTAGAATGTGGTTACCATTTGTGCTTCTCTCATCCCCCAGCGCTGCATCAGCGCTTCAGTCCAGATCCATCTCAGATGACCCAGCTCCATCTTGTGGTGGAGTCACTCTTCAGCCAGCAGGTGGTAGATCCTGTACCTTCCAAAGACCATAGCAGAGGCCTGGGTTTAGGCGTAGGTAATGGACCACTCTCTCTTGTGCCAAATTTTAATAGGTGGCAGAGCATTGTCTGCTCCCATGCCTCTATCTGGATCTGCCTCTGAGTTGCAGCAACGCTCTGCTCCAGCAGTATCAGTAACGCAAATTTAAAAAGGGGAAATGTAGCGCATGGCCTCCAGTCATGAATTGCACTCTTGAGGCCCAGTGGCGCCCTGCCTTTCGCACAGGTTTCTATAGTTATAGGAAGCCCGAGTCGGTGGAGGGAGGGCGTCACAGGGCCTTGAGATCATGATGGGCAATTGGAGGACCCATGCTACGTTTCCTTTTTAAAGTTGTGTTGCTGTTACTGCTGGAAAGGTGCACTTACATAGCTCAAAGGTAACTGGGAAGGACTGGAGAGGAAAGGAAATGAGGCAAGGTAACCTAGATTGCCCTTCTCTCCTTCACACTCCCCCATACTTCTAATGACTTCGCTAGGATGGGAGATTGGAGTTGTCTCCCCCCCTCACTGCCTATAGGCACCCGGTGTATAAATCCAGCACTGTCATGGCATGGGATTCTATTCCTGCTATTACCTTATCTTTAAGAAGTCGGGGGGGAGGGAGGGATATAGACCTATCCTGGATTTACAAAGACTGAACAAGACCTTGTTATACGAGAAGTTCAAAATAAACACCTTCCATACCATCCTACCCTTGATCCAAATGGGAGACTGGATGTGCGCCCTGGATCGGAAAGACACAAATGCTCACATACCTATCCATCTGTCTGATTGGAAATATGTCACATTTCTGGTGGATTGTTCTCACTGCCAATACAAGGTTCTCCTCTTAGGGTTCTTGGCAGCCCCAAGGGTCTTCACGAAATGCTTAGCAGTAGCAGTGGTGCACCTTGATGAGGGCATTTGTCGTTTTTTTGGGGTTTTTTTGTTTACAAAGATGACTGGCTGGTGATGGGACCTTCTCAAACAGAAGTATTATACTTCCTCCAGAGGACATAAGGATATAACATAAGATATGCCATACTGGGTCAGTTCAAGGGTCCATCAAGCACAGCATTCTGTTTCTATCACTGATCAATCCAAGTCACAAGTACCTGGTAAGTATCCAAACATTAGATAGATCACAAGCTACTATTACTTATTAATTACCATAATAGCAGTTTATGGATTTAATCTCTAGGAACCTATCCAAACCTTTTTTAAACCCACTTACACTAACTGCTGAAACCACATCCTCTGGCAATGAATTCCAGAACTTAACTATGTGCTAAGTGAAAAATAATTTACTTAGATTTGTTTTAAATGAGCTACTTGCTAACTTCATGGAGTGCCCCCTGGTCCTTCTATTATCTGAGAGAGTAAATAACTGATTTACATTAACTTGTTCAAGTCCTTTCATAATTTTGTAGACTTCTATCATATTCTCCAAACTGGACAGCCCTAACTTCTTTAGTCTTTCCTCATAGGGCTGCCCCTTAACATTTGGGTCGTCCTTCTCTGCACTTTCTCCAGTTCAGCTATATCTTTTTGAGGTATGGTGACCAGAATTGCATACAGTATTCAAGGTGTGGTCTCACCATGGAGCGTTACAAACTCATTATGATATCCTCCATTTTATTTTCCATTCCCTTCCTAATAATTCCTATCATTCTGTTTGCTTTTTTGATCGCCAACATACTGGGCCGATGATTTCAATGTATTATCCTCTATGTTACCTAGAACTCTTTCCTGGGTGGTAACTCCTAAGATAGAACCTAACATTGTGTAACTACACAAGGGTTATTTTTCCCTATATGCATCACTTTGCACTTGTCCACATTTAAATTTCATCTGCCATTTGGAAGCCTAATCTTCTAGTCTCACAAGGTTCTCCTGCAATTCATTACAATCTGCTTGAAATTTAACTACTCTGTATAATTTTGTGTCATCTGCAAATTTGATCACCTCACTCATCATACCCCTTTCCAGATAATTTATAAATATATTAAAAAGCACCTGTCCAAGTACAGATCCCTAAATATATTAAAAAGCACCGGACCAAGAACAGATCCCAAGGATGATCCTGCTCCTTCAGTTACTAGGTTTCAAAGTCAACTTTGCCAAGTTGAACCTCATCCATACTCAGAAAATAAAGTTCATTGGGGCATGGATAGATTATTTGGAAGAGAAGAAGTTTCTTCTTTCATATCAGGTGTTTTATCTTTGAGCGTTGGTCCAGAACTGGCTGCAGCAAGATCAGATCTCTGTCCAAGCAATTCTAGTTGTCCTTGAACACATGGCAGCAGCAATGTAAGTGGTTCCCTTGATACATCTCAACTTGAGAGCTCTCAGTGCGATCAGTGGCATCAGCCCTTGTTGTATCCTGTAAAGGTAACCATGGAGAATAAAATGTCCCTCCATTGGTGACTAGAATCAAAGGTCCTGGAAATAAGTGTTTCTGTCTGATTTCTACCTCATCAGATAACATCCAGGGCGTGCCTCACCCCCTGGATGTGCCATCCAGGGGGTGAGGCACGCATATGGGATCTTTCTGAACTTAGGGGATCTGGATGGCAACAGAATGTATGTTTCAGATCAACTTCTTAGACCTATGAGCCATTTGACATGCATCAGAAGTATTCTTGCATCTCTTTCAGGGAAAGAATTCTGATGCAAACAGACAACCAGGTGGCTATATTCTAAGGGGCGGATTTTAAAACGAGCGCGAATAGCCTACTTTTGTTTGCGCTCCAGGCGCAAACAAAAGTACGCTGGATTTTAGTAGATACGCGCGGAGCCGCGCGTATCCGCTAAAATCCTGGATCGGCGCGCGCAAGGCTATCGATTTCGTATAGCCGGCGCGCGCCGAGCCGCGCAGCCTACCCCCGTTCCCTCCAAGGCCGCTCCGAAATCGGAGCGACCTCGGAGGGAACTTTCCTTTGCCCTCCCCTCACCTTCCCCTCCCTTCCCCTACCTAACCCACCCGCCCGGCCCTGTCTAAACCCCCATCCTACCTTTGTCGGGGGATTTACGCCTCCCGAGGGAGGCGTAAATCCCCGCGCGCGAGCGGGACTCCTGCGCGCCGGGCCGCGACCTGGGGGCGGGTACGGAGGGCGCGGCCACGCCCCCGGACCGCCCCGGGCCGTAGCCACGCCCCCGTACCCGCCCCCCAAACGTTGCCGACACGCCCCCGCAACGCCGCGCGCTCCGGCCCCGCCCCCCGACACGCCTCCCGACACGCCCACTCCGAAAACCCCGGGACTTACGCGAGTCCCGGGGTTCTGCGCGCGCCGGTGAGCCTATGTAAAATAGGCTCACCGGCGCGCAGGGCCCTGCTCGCGTAAATCCGCCCGGTTTTGGGCGGATTTACGCGAGCAGGGCTCTGAAAATCCGCCCCTAAGTGAACAAACAAGGGGGCACAGGGTTCTGCCAGAAATCTATGAGAATTTGGGAGGGTGCTCGCAGTCACAGAGCTTTTCTTCAAGGAACTTAGCTTCCTAGGATCTCCAATATGCTGTTGAATCACTTTAGCAAGGTTTTTTAACCCCACGATTGGTCTCTAGACTAGAGCATGGCAGACAGGCTGCTCAATTTATGGGGGTGCCCATCAATCGACTGGTTTGTGTCAGAAAACAGGAAAGTTGACAAATTTCGCTCCATTCTTCAAAGCAGGTTCATATTCGCTCCAGAGCCTTTCTGCTCAAGTGGGTTGCAGATCTGAAGTATCCTTTTCCTAACAGGCAGCAGGGCAAAACTAACTGTATTGAACAGAATAATGATCAATGCAACCATTGATAGGGTTGCTTCAAAAGCATTAAAAAAGATATCCTGCGATGGCTCTGTGGCCTGATTTCTGCTATCTAGGCTGACTGAGTCGGGAGGTACTGCAGAGGCAACATAGATAACACCTGGAGGAGGAGTAGGTGTCCAGTGGTGATACCCACTGGCTGAATCTAGTGTGCATGTGTACCAGGTTAAGGAGGGAGTTGTAAGAACATAAGATTTGCCGTACTGGGTCTGACCAAAGGTCCATCAAGCCCAGTATCCTGTTTCCACTAGTGACCAAGGCAGGTCACAAGTACCTAGCAGGATCCCAAGGGGTAGATGGATTCCAAGTTGCTTATCCCAAGAATAAGCACTGGATTTTTCAACTCTACCATTAATAATGGTTAATGGACTTTTCCTCCGGGAACTTGTCCAAACCTTTTTTAAAAGCAGCTACACTAATAGCTTTCATCACATCGTCTGGCAACGAATTCCAGAGCTTAATTATGCATTGAATAAAAAAATATTTTCTCTTATTAGTTTTAAATGTATTATCTAGTAAATTCATTGTGTGTTCCCTTTTCAAACGAGTCAGTTGGACCGTTAGATGATCGAGGAGTTAAAAGATGGTTTAAAGAAATTAGGAATGAGGTTCACATAGTTATTATTTGTTAATCTGTAAACTGTGGGGTAGATTTTCAAAGGATTACGAGAGTAATTTACGCGCATAACCCCGAGAAAATGCCCCTGTGCGCGCCGAGCCTATTTTGCATAGGCTTGGTGACGCGCGCATGTCCCGGGGCTTTGAAAAAGGGGCAGGAAGGGGGGGGGGGGCAGGACCGAGGCCTCCAGCACGGCGGCCTTGCCGGGGGATCGCGTGCCGGCAGCAGGCCGGTGCACGCAAGTTACGCCTGCCAGAGGCAGGCATAGAAAGGACAACAAAGGTAGGGGGGGATTTAGGTAGGGCTGAGGGGCGGGTTAGATAGGGGAAGGGAGAGGAAGGTGGGGGGGGGGGAGCGGAAGGAAAGTTCCCTCCGAGGCCGCTCCGATTTTCAAAGGGTCACGTGTGTAACTTACGTGCATAACCCTGAGAAAGTGCCCCTGTGTGCGCCGAGCCTATTTTGATTAGGCTCGGCGATGCGTGCAAGCCCCAGGACGCGTGTATGTCCCGGGGCTTTGAAAAAGGGGCGGGGCACCGGTCCAGGGGCGGGACCGAGGCCTCCGGCACAGAGCGGCCTCAGAGGGAACGGGGAAAGCCATCGGGGCTCCCCTAGGGCTTGGTGCGCACAAGGTGCACAAGTGTGCACCCCCCTTGCGCGCGCTGACCCCGGATTTTATAACATGTGTGTGGCTGCGCACGCATGTTATAAAATCGGGTGTAGATTGGTGCACACCGGGTTGCGCTCACCAATCTACGCCCATGCGCATATTATAAAATCTGGCCCTGTATGAAAAAGATCTTTGCAATTATTGTATGCATTACATTTTTTTTTTTTTTTTTTTAGATTTAAGACTGCCGATTTATATTTTTCCAAAGCAAAAAGATACTCTGCTTTATCCAAACCCAAGTGTGATTTCCGCCGTTTACATTCTTTCTTATGAAGGTCGGCTTTTCATATTCTTAAATCAGAGAACCAATCTGGTCTGTTTTGTATTTCTCTGAGAGAGATGTTTTAAAGATGCAATAGTATCTAATGACAATATTAAAAAAGAATTCCAATTATTAATAACTTCTGTAGAAATTATTGAGTTAAATTCTATCATGCCACGCATCTTGTAGTTTGTTGGCTATAGATCAGTCCACATTTAAGGGAAGGGAATTCACAGATATGGCAAACTAAGAAGAAAACGGTCGCTCCAGAAAGTTTCTTCACAACGGATATTTGGTGAATCATGGTTAAGCATCCTCTCACTGAGAAATACAAGGTCTAGTGTGTGCCCACATCTGTGAGCAGAATTTAGAACTCTTTGCTCCCATCCTAGAGCATACATGGTTGAAAGAAAGCCTTCTCCAGCAAGGGAATGTGGAAATACAGCAACATGAAGATTGAAGTACCCAGTTCTAAGATGTTGTTTAATTCTTGCTTAATTTCTAATAGAGAATCTATCACTGGAGCTCAGTCATTGTTTAATTGACTTGGTGGGGGGGGGGGGGAAATAGCAGAAACAACATAGACCCCACGTGGATAGTTGATTTCTAAGGGGCATAGACTAAGGTTGGAGAGTCTCGGCAGAGAACCAATTAGGACGAAGGTAGTACCGTAGAGGGGGGTGTGGTAATAATTGGGAGACATATCTAAGGCTAATTACAGAGCTACTGCATGGTGTCAACATGTCTAATAAAGAAGGGAGCACTGCCTTTCAAGATAAACAAGTAGGAAGGCAGGAGAGAGGGCTCACCCAGCCTTTGGATAGGGATTTTGAATCTGCTAAGGTACAGCTGAAGAGTAGGGGAATTGGACCAGCCTGCAGGTGACTATAAATGGAGCTCTGTTTATTTTCACACACATTATTTGCATTACTGCACGACTTCATTTTCATGGAAAAGTAATTTCACTGGTTTTAACTGGTGAACCTTTTAGTAAAAATTTGATTAGACTTGGGTTAGAGAATGAAAGCCAACTTTTCAAATTGAATGGAGGTGCTAAACTCAATGAAAAAAATTACCCTTCCCTAGCCACACTGAAGGAGTTTGTTCAGTATTGGAGGTGCTCAAACACCCACTTTACCCACAGAGTTAGCACCTGTGGGTTAGAGACCGAAAAATCAGATCCACTTCTAGTGTTCCTGATACAGAAATTTTAAGTTCAGCAAAATGTTCTTGTACTGTACCTAACACACAGACGAGCCAGGCTAAGCCATAGTAAATATCAGCAGAAAAAGACCCAAGCGTTTCTTTGCCCAGCAATTTTGTATTTTTATAGGGAAGTAACTGCCGCTCCACGCAGGTTACCCCCCCATGCCTTCAGTTAAAAGGTGGTTACTGCTGCTTTGTGCAGGTTACTAATTTTTTCCAGGAGGTGAACTGCAACAGGTACATTTTCTGGCTGAATTGAATTGCAGAGGACTTTTTTTTTATTAATAACTTTTTGCTCTTTTTTTTTTTTTTTTTTTTTTGAAAAGGGGAATTTTTGCATTGCTTTTTTTGTTGTTGTTGTTTCTTAGGCATTTTTTCTTCTTAGCTTTAGAAAGAGAGAGTAGAAGGGAAGGGGCTCCCTCCCACCCACCCCTTTCTTCAAATCTAGCTTTATATACTAACCCACTAATTGGGGGGTTGGACTACACTGAATAACCTGAGCTTAGTTGGCGGAGTATGTAACATGGAAGTAATTTAGATAAATTTAATTATTGTGGAATAAAAACTCTTAAGAAAAGTTCAGGAGGAGCTTAATTAGTAATTCCAGAGTAGATACATTAGGCAATTAATTTTCAGGATAAAAGAAAAAAGTACTTCTTGATACCCGAAAGAGGAGTGAGAGCAAGTGAATTAGCTTATTTTCAGGCCAATACGGTACAGTGCGCTCCGGTGGACGCGCGTTTTTGACGCGCTAGCTTTACCCCTTATTCAGTAAGGGGTCGAAAATGTGCGTCCAACCCCCCCGAAACTAATAGCACCCGCAACATGCAAATGCATGTTGATGGCCCTATTAGTTATTCCCGCGCGATTCAGTAAGTAAAATGTGCAGCCAATCCGCACATCATGGCGATATTAAGTCGTAGGTTCCAAAAGTTAAAAATAATTAAAAATTAAAAAAAAAAAAAAGTTAAATCTGCTCGCGGGTTGAAAACCGGATGCTCAATTTTGTCGGCGTCCGGTTTCCGAACCTGTGGCTGTCAGCAGGGTTTGAGAACCAATGCCAGCAAAATTGAGCGTCGGCTGTCAAACTCGCTGACAGCCGCCGCTCCTGTCAAAAAAGAGGCGCTAGGGACGCACTAGTGTCCCTAGCGCCTCTTTTTACCACGGGCCCTCATTTGCATGCGGGCCGATACTAAATCGCGCGCACAGGAGAGTGGCCTGTGCTTTGCCCACTCTCCCGCGACTTTTACTGTCTCAGGCCGTAAGAACGAATGTAAGTAAACTTCTTGTGAGCTGATTGGTAGCATCATATTATATCTTGTGGTGGTGGTGGTAATTTCTAATTGATCTGGTTTACTTTTATACTTTCAGCAACAGAAATCTACCAAGGAAACAACCCAAAACTATATTCCTCATAGATTTATAAATATATTTTGCAGTCTAAAAGAATAAGATAAGGCACTTAATACTTCCAAGCATTAAGTGAGCATTCAAACAGCATTCAAACTGTAAACAGGAACTCTGAATATAGAAGTGTAAGTTAGAGCTAGCTAAATTTACTTCTAGGACAGTTGAGGAAAAGGCAGAGACTTTGCCAGGTCTTTCTCATTTCTTTCAACAGGTAATAGAAGCTACCAGCAACTGAAGGATGGCCGGGAAACATTGTATCAATAGAGCTGTCGCTGCTGTTACCAGTTCTGTTGCTATTCAGACAAATATCCTGATCCAGGGCGAGGAACTGGTTTGGTGTGAAAGATGTCTGCAGATGATTCTCTCACGAAAGAGGTGGCAGAACTCAAAGAGGAGGTGGTGAGACTGAGAAGCAGCCAGGAGAGTGAAGACTATAGCGATAAAATGCTTATCAAGGCATCTAAGATGGAGACCTCAAGTAGAGTGGAAGGTGAAACTATTTCACGAATGACAAATGGACTCGGATTACTAGACCTTACACAATGGCTCTGATTTCCCTTGAACTGAAGTACTGGTATGCAGCCCTGGAAGTGGAGAAGGAAATGTCATTCCATGATGAGGAGCAACCAAGGCATGCAAACCCCAAAGCTGTAGACACAGCAACCACTGCATCTAGGAGTTGGAGGGTAGTGGTTTTCAGTAACTCATTTCTGAGGGGCATGGAGGCATCCATCTGCCGACCAGACCTATTGTCCCGGGAAGTGAACTGGGTAACAAAATCCAAGACATTACGGAGAGATTGCTGAAAATCCTCAAGCCTGCTGACCACTATCCGATGCTGCTCATCTATGTTGGCACGAATGATATTGCTAGATACCACACAGATCATATCAAAAGTGACTTCATGGCTCTGGGAGAGAGGGTAAAGCAGATGGGTGCATAGGTAGTATTCTCCTTAATCCTCCTAGTTAAGGATAAAGGCTCAGGCAGGGAATCTTGCATTCTGGAGAGAAGTGAATTGCTGCATAGATGGTGTCAGTGGGAGCGTTTTGGCTTCCTGGATCATGGAATGATGTTTCAGGGATTGCTGAGCAGAGTTGGGATCTACTTGTTGAAGAAGGGGGTACAGTGTCTTTCAACACAGATTGGCAAAATTTACTGAAGAGGCTTTAAACTAGAATCATCGGGGATGAGTGAACAAAACTCTAAGGTAAATAAAACATTACATTTTCATATAGAAATGGGAAATATAGAGGAAAAAGGGTAATATTTGGAAAGCTATATACAGTAATGCTCATAGTATGGGGAATAAAAGCCCAGATCTAGAGGCAGTCATGGAAGAAGCCAATTTAGATTTAGTAGCTATCATGGAGACCTGGAACACGGAAAACCAAGACTGGGATATAGTTATACTGGGCTACATTCTATTCAGGAAGGACCAGGGAGGAGGCATGGCATTATATATAAAGAACAATATTAAAGCAACAGAATTGCTGGGTCTATGAGGTAAGGAGGATGCACTGTGGATTAATCTGAAAAGAGAGAATGGAGCATCTATCTATATTGGTGTAATTCATAGTCCTCCATCACAGACAGAGGAGATGGATAGAGATTTAATGGAGGATATTCACAGAATTGCTGTGAAAGGGGAAGGTGCTGCTTCTAAGGGATTCCAATCTGCCAGATATTGATTGGGACAACCCAGCTGAATTATCTTCTAAAAGCAGGGAGATCCTGGATTCTATGCAAGGAGAACTATTCTGCCAACTGATGTCAGAACCCACATGATGTCAGAACCAGTACTGGAACTGGTGCTTACCTTCGGGTACAGTATTTCTGATGTTGAAGTGGATGACCTGGGATCCAGTGACCACTGGATGCTGAGGTTCAGTGTTAGGATGCAAGAGATTAAGGTTCATTCTAAGGCAAGAGTCCTAGACTAGGAAAACTAACTTTCTCAACATGGGGGAGTACCTCAAGGAGTCAGTAGCTGGATGGGGAAACAGAAGGGCAGTGGGCAAAACTAAAATGAGATATCATAAGAGCAACTAATCTATTTTTTTAGCAAATTAAATAAATGGAAGAGGAAAAAGAGGCCATTATTTTTTCTAAAGAAGTGGGTGAAAAGGTTAGCATTCATAAACTACAATAGATCACAGAAAGAGGAAGACAGGCAACAATACTGGAAAAATTAAGAGAAGATAGGAAAGTAGTCAAGAATGCAAAAATTTAAATAGAAGAAAAAATAGCAAATATAATAAAATGGGGGGATGACTTTTTTTTTAGATATGTTAGTGATAGAAGGAAGTGCAAAAGTGGCATTGTGAGACTCAAAAGATGAAGAGGTGGAATATGTACAGGCGGATGAGGAAAAAGCAAACTTGTTTAACAAATATTTCTGTTCGGTGTTGACTGTGGAAGGGCCTGGAGCAGGTCCACATAAAATGATCACAAATAAGATTGGAAGTGAGGTAAACCTCAAATCGATTTTTCAGAACAGTGAGTTCGTGAGGAGGTAACTAAACAAGATAGATAAGACGATGGGGCTGGATGGGATACATCCGAGGGTACTACGGGAGCTTAGAGATGTCCTGGAAGCTCTGCTGGCTGACTTTTTCAATGCTTCTTTAGAGTCTGGAGTAGTCCTTGAGGACTGGAAAAGGGCGGATGTGGTTCCTGTTCATAAAAGTGGAAGTAAGGAGGAGGCTGGGAACTACAGGCCAGTTAATCTGATCTCTGTGGGGAGCAAACTAATGGAATCACTACTAAAACGAGGATAGTGCAATTTTTGTAATCCAGTTGATTGCAAGATCCTAGGCAGCGTGGTTTTACCAGAGGTAAAACTTATCTGATAAGCTGGATCAAGGAAGAGCACTAGACGTAGTGTACTTGGATTTCAGCAAGGCCTTTGACACAGTTCCACACAGAAGTCTTATAAATAAATTGAGCACCCTTGGCCCTGGTAGGGTGAGGTGCAATCAAGTTCAAACAAGAGTGAACTCCACAAGCTGGAAATGGAGCATATATCAAATATATCTTTTATTTAGTAGTCATAACAAGCGGTCATTTCATAAACATTCTTTTGAGGCAGACTGTCCTTTGACACGATCGTGTTTCGAATAAATGCCGCATCGGGAGGGACTGCTTGTGGAGTTGACGCTCCTTTGAACTCGCCTGCACCTCACCCTACCAGTGTTGTATCCCCCGTATGTAAGATTGATATGATCCAGTTCTTTTATGGAACCTAGAATGACTGAGTGGGAGGTGACCAAGGGTAGTGGTAAATGGAGTTTTCTCTGAGGAGGGGGATGCTATTAGCAGTGTGCTTCAGGGATCGGTCCTTGGACCAGTTCTTTTCAACATTTTTGTGAGTGACATAATGGAAGGATTGTCGGGAAAGGCTTGTCTTTTTGCCGACGATACCAATATCCAACAGCCAGGAATGAGGAAGGGTTCTAGCGAAGCTCAAGGAATGGTCCAAGGTCTGGCAGCTAAGATTTAATTCTAAAAAATGTAGAGTAATGCATTTAAGCTGCAAAAACAAAAGGGAAGGGTACAGTATTGGAGGGGAAATTCTTCTAAGTGCAAAGGAAGAGCGGGATCTGGGAGTAATTGTTTCTGATGATCTTAAGATGGCCATATAGGTGAATAAAAAGATGGTAAAAGCTAGAAAGATGTTTAACTGCATAAGAATAGCAATGGTCAGCAAAACAAAAAAAGCAGGTCCCTGTATAGGTCCCTGGTGAGACCTCACTTGGAATACTGTGTACAATTCTGGAGATCGCACCATCAAAATGATATAAGAAGGGATGGAGTCGGTCCAGAGGGTGGCTGCTAAAATGGTCAGTGATCTTCGTTATAAAGCATATGGTGATATCCTTAAACATGTATACTCTAAAGGAAAGGCGAGATAGGGGAAATATGATAGAGACATTCAGATATCTCAAAGGTTTTCATGCACAGGAGGTGAGCCACTTTCATGGAAAGGAAGCTCTAGAACGAGGGTTCTTGCAATGAAATTGAAAGGAGGTAGAAGACTCAAGAGTAATCTTGGGATATATTTCTTTACACAGAGAGTGGTGGATGCATGAAACATTCTCCCAGTGGAAGTGGTGGAGACAAAAACAGTATCTGAATTCAAGAAAGCATGGGATAATCACAGAGGATCTCTAAGGAAGTGATGGGAATTATAATGCTAAATTATTTGGACGCATGGGTGGGCCATATGGTCTTTTTCTGCTGTCGGATTTCTCTATTTCTGTTTCCATCCTTTAGCTCCTAGGGATCTTCTGTGTTGCCCCACGCTCTTTTGAATCTGATTACCGTTCTTGTATTCGCTACCTCTTTGGGGAGGGCATTCCATGCATCCACCACCCTTTCTGTGAAGAAGTATTTCCTGACGTTGTTCCTGAGTTTGCCCCCAGTTCCATACACAGAGGTTTCCTAATGTCATTAGTGCTGGCTACAGTTGATGCAAAGTTCCCCATGTTTGCAGCACCCATGGTGGCCCTGGTAGAGCACGGCTACAGCTTTCCTCTGGACCCTTCCGGTACAGCATACCGAGTTAGCCAGTGTGCATGTGAGAAAGCAACTTCCTACATGGGCTGAGTCAGCACTGGTTTGAGTCCAAGGATTGTTTTTCACACATGTACAAAGCGGCAGATAAGTGAAATTTTGCATTCATTTTTTTTCTCTTAAATTTTCTATCAGCGATCTTATTTTATACTTCATATCTCTGTGCATATTCATCTTGCTGTAATGCTTGACAGCTTGCTGCTCTCACCCATGGTGCCACGGGAATGGAGGGAGGGGCAATGAAAAGGAGTTTTACTCACAAAGGAGAAGTCCCCATTCAAATCTTGTTGGTAGATGTAGCCCCCTTCCTTCCCTCTCTGATATTCCAGTCCTGATGTGACCTACCCAAGTGTATTTGATCTCTTGTTTGCTGGTTAACAACTTTTTTTATTCAGTGCTACTATACAAATCACACTTAAAAGAGGAAACTAAATTCCTGCTGTTTACACACCATGTATGTGAATTAGTCCTTCTCCCAGTGACCTACATTATCAGTGGAGGCTGACAACAGGCTAGCAATGAAAGACACCTCGCCTCCAACGCACCCCCCCGCCCTCCACACACTGCCTTCAGCGACTTCCTCACATAAACACAGAACAGCTGCCATGAAAAATGTGGACAGATGAGAGCTATCCATTAGTGTTCCTGGTTGCCCTCATTAACAGGCCAATTTAATAAAAGGTGCGGGATAGCTGGCGCTCCGAGTTGAGCGCCCACTCTCCTGACGCGCGCCCAGGCATCTCTCCCGGGCCCGTGATTCTGTATTTAAATGAGACGGGGCGGTTATTAGCGGAAGAGGTGGCTGTTAGCGGGTCCGACAACTAGACGCTTAACTTTACCGGTGGCTGTTTTCGAACCTGCTGGCAGCCACGGGTTTGGAAAACGGACACCGGCAAAATTGAGCATCCGTTTTCGAACCCGCCAACTGGCGGGCAGATTTTTTTTTTTTTTTAATTTTTGGTGCCTCTGACTTAATATCACTGTGATATTAAGTCGGAGGCACCAAACTGACTGATATGATAACTGACTATGATATTAAGTCGGAGGGTGTACAGAAAAGCAGTTTTTTCTGCTTTTCTGTTCACTTTTCCTAGTGCTTTCAAAGTTAACGCCTACCCATGGGAAGGCGTTAATTTCTGAGAGTAAAATGTGCGGCTTGGCTGTACATTTTACTTTCAGTATTCTGGGCGAATAACTAATAGGCTCATCAACATGCATTTGCATGCGATAAGGGCTATTAGTTTTGGAGGGGTTGGCTGTGCATTTTCTACGCGCTATTACTACCCCTTACAGTATAAGGGGTAATAATAGCGTGTCTAAATGGGGGATAAATGGTGCGCTCGACCGAGTGCACCGTTCTGTATCAGCCTGTAAGAGTTTTACTGTGCTCAGGTGAGTGGGGCTTTGCTTTGCTCTGTCTTGGGTCAAAAGCACCCTCTATTGTCGGCCTCCACTCATCATTTTTTCTTTTTCTCCAGCCACTGAGAGCCCAGAGTTGCAAACCTGGAGACACCTTTATGTTGTCCCATCCACCTCTTCCCGTGTGACCTTGGGTCGATAAATTCACTTAATTTCCTCCTCCCGCTTAGGGATTGTAATTGAGATGGAAAGGTACATCATGGCACTGCCAGTCCTGCATCCTCTGGTGGTGGGCTTTCCCTCCTAGTCTGAGCACTTCCCCAACAGTTCTTGATCTGACATGCCAGTGAATAGTCATGTGCTTAATAAAAAAGTAAAAATAAATAAATACCTCAGTATATTCTTTAGAATTGAATAATTATTCTTTATACTATTCACTTCAATGGGCTCTGTAGAGGCAAGCAGCATCCCCAAAACGTTCATGAGATCATCTGTTCTGCTTGCTAGAGGAAACCATAGACCGATATTAACCAAGGAACTTCTTTAAGTTAGTACATTCCCCTAGCAGTCATGGGGACTGGCATTATTTAAATTGAGAATATCTGGTATTTAAGAGGGCATTGTCATTAAAAGATTTTAGGCAGAGGGCTAATACAAGGGCCAGTGGTGACTCCCTTCTACAATGGGTGCAACTCTGATAAGAAAAGAGAATTAGGAAGGATGCTGTTAGGGGAAGGAGGCAGGAATTAGGAAACCAGGACTTGAGACTGGTGAGAGGGGAAAAGCAGGAACTTGGAAGAGAGGGAAGGGGGAGAGTTAGCATGCAGGCAGGGGCGGATTGGCTTATCAGGGGATCAGGCATCCCCCAGTGGGCCGGTCGCTCTAGTCACGTGGTCTGCCGAGCGCGGCCGTGACAGAGCCGTGCTCGGCAGACCACGTGGTATCTCCTGGGCCGGCCTGGGTGGCGAATCCCTGGGCCGGTCGCCATCGGGAATCCGCCCCTGGATGCAGGGACTGGGTGGGGGATAGCAGAGACTCAAAAAATTAAGTGGGGGGGACAAGTGGAGTCTCAGGGATTGAGGGAGAGTGATAATCGAGTCTCAGGGATTGGGTAGGGGGTATGAGCATGGGACTAAGGATGTGCAGTAGGGGATAAGCGAGCGAGGAGAGGGGACAGTTGGGTGAGAAGGGCTGGTGAAGGCGTAAGAGATGGAGAGTAATGGGAGGGCTCTGGTGGAAGTCAGAGTAGGAATTGGAAAGCTGGTAATTAGGCAAGAGATGGAAAGCAGAAGATTCAGGAGTAGGTAGGACAATGTGGGTAAAAGGGGTGGGATGGGAGAGATGGAGGAGTAAGACCAAAGATGGAGAGAGTGCAAAACAATAGAAGATGTGAAAAGGTGGTGAGAAGGAATAGGTAAAGAGATTGTGATACAAGTGCATGAGAAGGGAGTGAGAGAGAAAGGGAGTGGTTGGGAGAAGTGTGAGAGGGATGGAATAGGGATGATGTGAAGGGATGGTTTGAGAGAACCAGAAAGAAGGCAGCTATCGGGATTGACAAGTGAACCAGGTAGCTGGAGAGACCAGTGAAGGGAACAAGCCAGCGAGTGAGTAATACTGAGGGAGGTAAAAGGCTAAGATGGGGAGAAGGGATGAAATCTAGCTACAAGTGGATAGAGAGAGAGAACAAAGTGAGATGAAAGGGAAAGGTTAATGTCAGAGATAGGAGGAGAGAGAAATGGCAAGGAGATCTTAGAAAAGAAGTTAGAAAACTAACAAGAGGAACGTGGAAAAAGACTGGGGATAACATAATTAGAAAAATAAAATGTCCAGACAGTAAAGGAGAAAAAAAATGACATTTTGTTGTACATAAGATATACCATACTGGGTCAGACCAAGAGTCCATCAAGCTCAGCATCCTGTGTCCAACAGTGGCCAATCCAGGCCATAAGAACCTGGCATGTACCCAAACAAATAGATCCCAAGCTACTATTCCTTATTGATTAATAACAGTTTATGGACTTCTCCTCTAGGAATTTATCCAAATCTTTTTTAATCCCAGTTACACTAAATGCTATAGCCACATCCTCTGGCAATGAATTCCAGAACTTAATTGTGCATTAAGTGAAAAAGAATTTTCTCTGATTTGTTTTAAATGTGCTATTTGCTAACTTCATGGAGTACTCCCTAGTCCTTGTCCCTAGTCCTTCATGGACTAGGGACAAGAGAGTAAATAACAAGAGAGTAAATAACTGATTTACATTTACCTGTTCATGATTTTGTAGACCTCTATCATATGTCCTCTCAGCCTTCTCTTCTCCAAACTGAATAGCCCTAACCTCTTTAGCCTTTCCTCATAGGGGAGCCGTTCCGTGCCCTTTATCATTTTGGTCGCCTTTCTCTGTACTTTCTCCAGTGCAACTATATCTTTTTTGAGATGTTGCGACCAGAATTGTAAACAGTATTCAAGGTGTGGTCTCATCATGGAGCGATACAGAGGCATTATGACATCCACAGTTTTATTCACCATTCCCTTCCTAATAATTCCTAACATTCTGTTTGCTTTTTTGACTGCCGCAGCACACTGAACTGACGATTTCAATGTGTTATCCACAGTGATGCCTAGATCTCTTTCCTGTGTGGTAACTCTTAATATGGAACCTCACATTGTGTAACTATAGCAAGAGTTATTTTTCCCTATATGCATGACCTTGTACTTGTCCACATTAAATTTCATCTGTCATTTGGACGCCCAATCTTCCAGCCTCACAAGATCCTCCTGCAGTTTATTACAATCTGCTTGAGATTTAACAACTCTGCATAATTTTGTGTCATCTGCAAATTTGATCTTACTCATCGTATCCCTTTCCAGATCATTTATATATATATTAAAAAGCACCAGTCCAAGTACAGATCCCTGCGGCACTCCACTGTTTACCCTTATCCAGTGAGAAAATTGACCATTTAACCAGTCTTTTAACCTGTTTGTAGTCCACAAAAAGACATTGCCTCCTATCCCTTGACTTTGTAGTTTTCTTAGAAATCTCTCATGAGGGACTTTATTCCCAATATTTATTGGGAATATCCTGAAAACCAGACCGGGGTTGGCTAGTCTGGCCTATGACATCTAATATTCTTGCCCTGGTCCTCTGCTCGAGTCTTCAAAATAAATTTATTTATTTAAAAACTTTTCTATACCGTCGCTAAGTTATATACCATCGCAACAGTTTACAAATAGGCACATAGACTAAGGTAAGTAAATGTAGGATATCGTACATTCTAACAGGTGCCAATAAAGTTCGGTTACAATTTCATAAATAAAATCATTATTAAAGTAATGTTGGTCATGTCCAGGTGTATTATTGAGTTACTATCGCTTTGAAATATTACTTCTTAAATGTAGGATTGAGTAAATTCATTCTCATCTGCATTACCTTGTACTTTCATTCTCTACCCTCCACACTCTTTAGTGAAGGCTTTTTTAAAGAGCCATGTTTTTAGATTTTTCTTAAAAGTTTTGAGATTATTCTGTAATCTGAGTTCAGGGGGCATCGTGTTCCATAGTATGGGCCCAGCCAATGATAAAGCCCTTTCTCTCACTTGGGTTAATTTTGCTGACTTTACTGAAGGGATTGTTAGTAGTGCTTTGTTTGCTGAGTGGAGGTTTCTGTGTGGAATGTGTACTCGTAAGGCTGTGTTTAGCCAGTCTGCTTCTTTATCATATATTCGTTTGTGTATGGTACATAAGGCTTTGTATTTTATCCTGTATTCGATGGGCAACCAATGTAAGTCTGCTAGAGTTTTGCTTATATGGTCCTCAGCTGTGAGGCAGGACGGCATTCAGGACTTGCTTGTGTTTTGATTTCTCTCAGGTCGATACAGTAACGTTCAGTTAAAGATTGCCCGTCTGTAACGTGCTGGGAGCGCACAATACAGACGAGTAAGGCCATCCAGTGATACAGTCTCCAGTTTCACGCGTCCTTAGCGCTTCCTAAAATAAACACATAACCCTTTCCGCACCCAGCATGTAAATGAACGAAAAAGCTGTATAATGAAGGAATTAGCTATTCCCCTCCGATACTGTAACGGGCGCTGATACTATCTCCTCAGTAACCCGCTGTTCTGCCGCGGCCTTAACCTGTTAGTTTACCGCCTCCCCCTAGTAGGTGTAGTGTAGTGTAGTGTAGTGTAAAAAAACATTGCTTACCGGCCTGGTCCCCAGTCCAGCCGTCCGGTGTAGCCCCAGTCCGGTCTCCTGCAGCCCCGTCCGGTCCCCTCCTCCCGAAGAAAAAAAACAAAAAAAAAACACGAAAAAGTAGCAAGGCTCGGGCTTGCTACGGTAGTCCCTTCTCCCTTCCTCCCGATTTCGCGGGAAAGCGGCAGCAGGGGGGCAGCGGGATCCGGGGGCAGCAGCGGGGGGGGGGGGGGGGCAGCAAAGAAGCAAAAAAAAGCGGCATCCGGGATCCGGGGGCAGCAGCGGCAGCGGGGGGGGCAGCGGGATCCGGGGGCGGCAGCGGGGGGGGGGGGGGGGCAGCAAAGAAGCAAAAAAAGCGGCATCCGGGATCCGGGGGCAGCAGCGGCAGCGGGGGGGGCAGCGGGATCCGGGGGCGGCAGGGGGGGGGCAGCAAAGAAGCAAAAAAAGCGGCATCCGGGATCCGGGGGCAGCAGCGGCAGCGGGGGGGCAGCGGCATCCGGGGGCAGCAGCGGCAGCGGGGGGGCAGCGGGATCCGGGGGCAGCAGCGAGATCCGGGGGGCGAGTAGGAGGCGGCGTGTTCGATCGGGCGGGCGGGTAGGTGGCAAAAAAAGATGGCCGCCTGCACGGGGGAAAGCGTGCAATTGGCCGCCAAACGTCGTGACGTCACGTCTTCAGCGGCCAATTGCACGCTTTCCCCGTGCAGGCGGCCATCTTTTCTTGCCGCCCACCCGCCCGATCGAACACGCCGGATCTCGCTGCCGCCCCCGGGATCCCGCTGCCCCCCCGCTGCCGCTGCTACCCCCGGATCCCGCTGCCCCCCCGCTGCCGCTGCTACCCCCGGATCCCGCTTTTTTTGCTTCTTTGCTGCCCCCCCCCGCTGCCGCTGCTGCTGCTGCCCCCGGATCCCGCTGCCCCCCCGCTGCCGCCCCCGGATCCCGGATGCCGCTTGTTTTGCTTCTCGCTGCTGCCGCCCCTGGATCCTGCTGCCGCTGCCGGACTCCCCGGATCCCACTGCCGCTCCCCCCTGCTGCCGCTGCTACCTACCCGCCGTTCCCGGATCCTGCTGCCGCCCCGGATCCCGCTGCCCCCAGATCCCGGATGCTGCTTTTTTTGCTTCTCGCCGCTGCCTGCCCGCCCGCCCGGACCCACGGCCCTCTGACAGGTATTTAAAAATTTTTTTTATTTTTTATATAACACACAGGTTTTTGGTTTTTTGTTTTTTTACACTTTTTACATTTCCTGGTACCTGTCATTTCAAATGTCATTTGAAATGACAGGTACCAGCGCACCCAGGTTACTGTATAGGCGCTGTATTAAGCGCCTATACAGTAAAATGGGTTGCACGGGCATAACCCTTCCCTAACGCTTCACAGCCGCGGCATGCATTTGCATGCGATTTGAAGACAGTATCAGGCGCTAGGTCTAGAGAACTGTGCGTGCGGGGAGGAAGGGTGCGCCTGACACTGCCGCACTGTTTTTACCGCGGCCTTACGGTATCGAGCAGTCTATCAGTTGTATACCTAGGGTCTTCTTTCTTTTTTTGTCCAAATGTATTTTATTTATTATATTTTTAATTTAAAAAATTTTTTTTTTTTTTGCAAACATTTTTTATTGAAGGCATCAAGCTGCCCCAGAAAGAATAACAAACAAACTATGTTACATCCATAAAAATATCATAACAATTACACTGGGATTAATCAAAACCTTCCCTGATGTTTTTAATGAAATTCCCCCCCCCCCCGTATCCCTCCCCACTCTGCGATGTCCTTGATAGTCCCTATCCTTGTATAGACACCCTGCCGGGGTTGAATCCAAACATCGTATGCTGGGGTATAGCCATTTCCCATTATGAACGTGGAGCAGGAAGCGGGAACAGCTGTTGAATGGAGGATGGTAAAGAACAATAAAAGGTGAAGCAAATGTCCCGGAAAGATTCCTTCCACTTCAGCGGCATATATAGATATAATGACCCATATTCCATCTGGAATAACATTGTCGTTTGTGCTGTTCACAAGGGACCGTCCGGAGGATCAGCATCCATCCACTTAAGTAGGATACATTTCTTAGCGATCAGGCATACTTTGGCGAAGAAAATTGTGTTAATGGTTCAAAGACATATCACCAATCTGATTATTTAATAAACAAAAGGAACAAGACCATTCAGTCTTGGTAGTAAACATGTCTGACACCATGGAGCGAACCTTTTCCCAAAAGGTGTGAATAAATTTAAAGTAATGCAATACACTGTAGTTGGTTTGCTCATGCCTTTCTGATGAGAATAGTTTCTCATCAAAATAAAGCATTATAAAAATATAAAAACAGTCTACATCAATATAAAAATCGTCACTACAATCTGACTCTCCCTGCCCCACTTTCACTAGGGAGCTGGAACAGACTGTGTATCAAAACCAAAAAACATCATCATCAAAATTACGCACACCCCAGAATCCATAATTAGTTGAAATCCTAGACAGTCCCAGCCCTAATCTCCCAACAAACCATCTCTACCCTGACCCATTCCTTAACTAACAAATAGGCCAATGGAAGGGGCTAAACCGACCCATATACCACTCAAGGAATCCAGCACAAAGATACAACTACCCCTGATTTCCTCCTAGCTGCCCCTTTATAAGCACCCCGCCACAGGCAACCTGTTCTTATGATTTGCCATGGATGACATGGGAGGGACAGTGCCTTCAGCCAACCGGGTCTAGAGTATCAGCTGGGAGGCAGGTCGGCACCTAGGTTATCCCTGCTGCAGGGGTGAGGTGGGGGTGGGCCGGTGGTGACCAGATGGAAGTGGAGGAGTAGCCTAGTGGTTAGAGCAGTGGGCTACGAACCAGGAGACCAGCGTTCGAGTCCCGCTGTCGCTCCTTGTGACCTTGGGCAAGTCACTTTACCCTCCGTTGTCTCGGGTACAAAATTAGATTATAAACCCCCTGTGAAAAGTGGAATATAAATCTAAATAAAATAAAAGAAAGTCTCACCTCCTGGAGCAATCCTGTTGCCTCATGGTAAACTTGTTATGATCTTCTGAGGATGATGTAATGGGAGGGGCGGAGTCTTGGACGGCAGCTGGGAGGCAGGACGGCAGTCAGGACACATTTCTGCTGTGGAAGGGGGTACCAGATGGAAGAAAATCTTACCACCTTCTTCACCTTTTTAAAGTCTTTTGGTATTCATCAAAGACATGTTCTGTCATAAAACAGTAGATTTGTTTGAAGCTAAGGACTAGTGAATGTGTGAGGACTTCACGTCACCGTTCAATGCTGTGACCTCAAGGCTGGCGGCAGGCAGAGTTTGCATGTTTTGAAGTCCTTGATTCATCGGACAGTTTTCAGGAGCAATAATGCCTCTTTCTATTTCTTTGACAAACACACTCACTCGCACGGATTTTCAGATTCAGGAGGCTTTACTGCGTGCGCGCACACGCGGGCTCACACACCCTGCCTGACACAGATGCTCCGACGCGCACTCACTAACACAGACACACGTCCTCACAGTCTGACAAACGCAAACTCCGACACACACACACATTCTCGCCCTCTTGACACAGTTACAGAGACACACAGATACCCACACTCTCAAATCCAGAGACCCATTCTTTCTGATATACAAACACTCTTGTGCTGCTGCTTGTGTACTCGTCTGCTCATTCCACGAAAAGAGCGCCCCTCCCCCATCCCTGTGTAGTAGGCTGGCTAATGAGCAGCAGTATGACATCATCCTGTAAAGCTCTTGTGCAGCCTGCAGCAGCAATGGCCTTTCTGTACACTCACTGGGCACCACGCCCTCTGTCCACGCTCTTGCTCTGCTGCCTACTTACACTGATGCCTCACCAAGTCGGCACCAAGTCAGCCTGCACAAGGAGGAGGCGGAGCTGTGGTACATACACACGAGGTCCTGCCTTTGAACTCCCTCCCCCACCACAAACAGCAGGAGAGCAGCAGCAGCACTTGAGCAACTGAACTGTGCACCATTGCTCTGCCTCCACGACGATGTGGCCTGCTTGGCCGGGCCAGCGGTCCACCCACTCTGAGTCGCCCTCCCCACCTCCCTATGTGCAGCATCTGGTGTGTGTGTGTGGGCTTTAGTTTATTGTTGATGCGAGCCACATTTGGAACATGCATGGTGACGCGCCATGGGCACGCAGGGAAATACCTATAGCACCTTAATGTACACCGCTTTAAAGTGCCTGAAAAAGCAGACTATAAATAAAATAAGACTGCTCTTGCATTGCAGCCCTGCCCAGTCACTGGTAGGGAGTGGATCAAGAAGGCAGGGCACAAGGTTGAGTCCTGACCTGCTTCTTGTCTGTTGTGGTGGAGAACTATTAAAAAAACAAAACATTGGCAAAAATAAAACAACCCTGCCATTGTGTTGTAAAAAAGGTTTGATTTGGCGGGAAACCTGTGGAGTTGGCAACACTAGCCCCAGCCACTCTGCTATTCAGAATAGCCACAATAAATATGCATGAGATATTTGCATACAATGGAGGCAGTTTATGCAGATCTCTCATGAATATTCATTGTGGATACCTTGAAAACTAGACTGGCTAGGGATCATTAGTAGTTGATGTTGTTCGATTGCTAGCATGGTTAAAAGGTGAGGTGAAAGAGGCTATTTTAGCCAAAAGAGCTTCCTTCAAAAATTGGAAGAAGGATCCATCTGAAGAAAGTAGGAAAAAGCATAAGCACTGTCGAGTGAAATGTAAAACATTGATAAGACAGGCTAAGAGAGAATTTGAAAAGAAGTTGGCCGCAGAGGCAAAAATTCATCATAAAAATGTTTTTAAATATAGCTGAAGCAGGAAGCCTGTTAGTCGGTTAGACTATTAGATAACCGAGGGGTTAAAAGGGCACTTAGGGAAGATAAGGCTGTCTTTGGAAGGAGTAAACAAATTCTTTGCTTTGTTGTTTACTAATGAGGATCTTGGGGAGTTACCTGTTCAGGAGACAGTTTTCAAGGGTGATTATTCAGATGAACTGAACCAAATCACTGTGAACCTGGAAGATGATGTAGGCCAGATTAACAAATTGAAGCACAGCAAATCATCTGGACCAGATCGTATACACTCAAGGGTTCTGAAAGAACTAAAAAAAATGAAATTTCAAAGCTATTACTAGTAATATGTAACTTATTATTAAAATCTTCTATTGTACCTGAAGACTAGAGGGTGGCCAATGCAACCCAGATTTTTAAAAAGGGCTCCAGGGGTGATCCGGGAAACTATAGACCAGTGAGCCTGACTTCAGTACCGGGAAAAATGGTGCAAACTATTCTAAAGAACAAAATCACAGAATATATAGATAGACATGGTTTAATGGGACACAGCCAGCATTGATTTACACAAGAGAAGCCTTGCCTCACAAATCGGCTACATTTTTTTGAAGGATTTAATAAATGTGGATAAAAGTAAGCCAGTTAGAAATATAGTGTATTTGGATTTTCAGAAGATGTTTGACAAAGCCCCTCAAGAGAAGGCTTCTAAGAAAATCAACAATCATGGGATAGGAGGCAATGTCCTTTTGTGGACTGCAAATTGGTTAAAAGACAGGAAGCAGAGTGTAGGAGTAAATGGTCAGTGGAGAGAGGTAAACAACGGAGTACCTCAGGGTTTTGGACCGGTGCTTTTTAATATATTTATAACTGATCTGGAAAGGGGCACAATGAGTGAGATGATCAAAGTTGCAGGTAACACAAAATTATACAACAAGTTTTTCCATGCATGTGGAAAAACCTGCCTGAGGTGGTGGTGTCTAATTTCCATCTTAACCAGTCCATCGTCTTGCCAACATTTTTTCCCAGGCCTCATTTGCACCAAGGCGAACGAGTCCTGCACAGTTTGGACTGCAAACGAGCCTTAACCTTCTCTCTTTTTTTGGTTCCTATGATCAAAAAAGGTTGGGGATTGTTGTCACCAAGCAGATGCTTTGCAGTTGGCCAGCAGACTGCATCTCCTTCTGTTACTCACAGGTGTGATTGCATCTTGGGGGCCGTGACAAGGCTCACTCTGTCAGAGCCATGGCAGTGTCGATGACCCACTTATGAGCACTCTGCAGAGTTACGACGTGGACTTCCATCCACTCACTCACATCTTATTACTGTTGGGATAGGGATGGCTGATGCAATGGTAGGTTTGGCCAATCTGTCCTTTGGAATTTGTTTGAGATGTAGAACCCAACTCTGTTTCCGCCTTGGGCCTCTTCTTTTTATTCAGGCTGTCCCCTTGTTACCAACAAAACTAGTTTATTATTGTGCCCATTGGCATTTTGGTGTTCTGGTCCCTTTTATGTTGGGGGGGGGGGGCAGCCTATAGCTTCACCTTGGCTGCAGGGCGGGCGGGTTTCGTGAGGACTGCCATCCTGCTTGTCCTCTGAGATGGCAGAGTTGCTTACCTATAACAGTTCTTCTCCGAGGACATCTGGATGTTAGCGTGCTATAATGCATGTCGAGTATGCTCAGAGAGGCTCAGTCAAAGTTCTAGAAACTTTGACATAAGTTTTCCATGCCAGGGCTCTATCTGATGATGTCACCCATATGTGAGGGGACAGCTGTCCTTGAACATTTGCTACAGGTAAGCAACTCTGCTTTACACGATGCTAGGCATAGTAGATAATACACTGAAATTGTTGGCTCAGTGTGCTGCAGCGGTAAAAAAAACCCAAAACCAAACAGATTGTTAGAAATTATTAGGAAAGGAATGGAGAATGTCATAATACCTACGTATGGCTCCATGGTGAGACTGCACCTTGAATACTGTGTGCAGTTCTGGTCACCGCATCTCACAAAAGATATAATTGTACTGGAGAAGATACAGAGAAAGGCGACCAAAATGATAAAGGGGATGGATTGACTTCCCTGTGAGGAAAGGCTAAAGAGGTTAGGGCTGTTCAGCTTGCAGAAAAGATGGCTGAAGGAGTATATGATAGAGATCGGTAAAATCATGAAAGGATTTAAATAGGTAAGTATCAGATAATACAAGGACTAGAGAGCACTCCATGACGTTAGCAAATAGCACATTTAAAACAAATCATAGAATTATTTTTTTTTATTCAATGCACAATTAAGCTCTGGAATTCATTGCCAGAGGATGTGGTTAACACAGTTACTGGGTTTAAAAAAGTTTTGGACTAGTTCCTGGAGGAGAAGTTGGTAAACTGCTGCTATTCAAGTTGACTAACAGAATAACCACTACTTCTTACTGGCATTAGTTGCTTGGGATCTATTTAATGTTTGGGTACTTGCCTGGTACTTATAATCTGGATTGGCCACTGTTAGAAACAGGATGCTGGGATTTAATGGATCATTTCATTTTCATTTATTAAAAATGTCTATACCAGTGTTTAGCATGATGGCTATCATATCAGTTTACATTATACATATAACAAAATTAAAAATATTTAAAACATATTAACCCAAGACAATACGACACAATTAGCTTCTTATACATTTTGTAAATAATGTCCTAGACATGTAAACGCATAGTGTGGGACGTTCAACAGGCATTCTTACTCGTCGTCTTTACTATGATGGATTCATACTGCTTAAGTACTGTTGCCTTCATTGAATGCCTGGTGAAACTGCCAGGTTTTAACCATTTTCCTGAAAGTTGCCATATTTGATTCCAGTCGTATCTCGACAGGTAGACTGTTCCAAATTTTTGGGCCGGCCAGAGATAAAGCTCTTTCTCTTACTCCCGTTAGTTTTGCTGATAACATTGAGGGAATGGATAAGAGGCCTTTATTGGCTGAACATATGTAATCGTATAAGGGCGCTCAGAGAGACCCACTATAGCAACTTCTTATGTTCTTATGGTTTAACAGAATAATACCACCGATCTACAGATCAGAAAAGCAGAATAGATTCAAAATAAACAAATAGGGGTAGGCATCTTCCCAGACGCTGTGGACACTACTCTGCTTGGGTGTTCAGGATATCCTTGATGAATAAACGTGAGAGAGAGAGATTTGCATACTGTTGAAGCAGTATGCTTGCAACTCCCTCTCATGCATATTCATTAAAGCTACCCTAAAAAGCTGAGCAGATTGGTGTCCACAGGGACTAGAGGTTGCCTAAGGCTACTGTAGAATAGCATTAAATAGGCTTGTTGTTTCCAGGAAAGGATGATCCAGCCCTGGTTTTACTCCACTGTGTGCATGAGCTTGCATTTCTGATTTCCCCTTGGGCAGATTTCTGGGCATGCAGTAAGGTCTCTCTCTCATTCTGCCCTTGTTTTGAGTCCGTGACAAGTCATACAGCAGAATTCCCAGATTCATAAGAATCTACAGGAGCCATGATGTGAATACTTTTACT
The DNA here is from genome assembly GCF_901001135.1 of Rhinatrema bivittatum. Lineage (NCBI taxonomy): Eukaryota > Metazoa > Chordata > Amphibia > Gymnophiona > Rhinatrematidae > Rhinatrema > Rhinatrema bivittatum. The sequence continues at coordinate 781,665,655 of NC_042615.1, forward strand.
GTGTCCCAGGAGCTGGACTGAGACCATAGTCTCACATTAGCTGGGATTTGAACTGGTGAACTAGAGGTGAAAGGCACTATAATGCAGTATCCAGTCCCCTTATATAAAACTAGAACTGCATAAGCTGCTCTGCAAATAGCCAGTTTCTAATCCTGCTAGGAAAGGAGGGGTGCTGACTGACTGATTCTATTCCTGGAGGTTTCAGCATGGGATGCCATGATTAGAAAGGAACTCCTTCAGTTCACAGCCTGTTGAAGATCAGCACCAGTGTCCTGCACATGTCCGGTTTCTCGCGTGCAGACAGTTCAAGCAAATTGCATAACATACAGAAAAATCTACTTCTATTAATCTTATTTGTTTAAGAGTGAGGAGGCTTGCTTTGCCTTTTAATGCAAGTTGTCTCCAATTAAAAATATATGTATCTGTATCACAAAATGACTGACATGCGATCCATTCATTAGACTAAACAGATACTGAATATATTTAGCACTCAAGAGATGGGTTTCCGGTAATGGAGTGTTTTTGTTTCAGTTTAAATTCTGACATGACTAACAATTTGGATTATAATCTTCAGGGATACATAAAACTGGTGAGAAGCTGATGGGACTTCCAGGTTCACCATCTGATATCCTCTTATTGAGAATACCTTTATCTATTTTCTTCAGAATCACTTACAGCGATGTGCGAAAGATTGACCCGAATTGGCTGGAGAACCTGGGAACCCTATGATGAAGAGACCTTAGTTCTCTCAAATGTTTTTCCTTTTCAAAATATTATTTTTCTAGCATGTAGACAAATGGACTAAGGACCAATGGGTTTATGCTTCCCTGCCAGCAGATGGAGACGGAGCAAGCTGACGTCACAGTATATATATAACCTTGCAGTGACACCAGCCTGTCAGTATTCTCCATCTCCAGCAGATGGTGGACGTGCATCTCCCTATGGGGATTGCTTTGAGCTTTTTGAAAGGAGAAATTTGAAATTCTAAATTCAGGAAAAGAAAGCCCCGCTCTCCTGCAGTGATACCTAAAGGTCCCTCCCCTAGTTGAGAATTCCTGAGGTGATTTCTGTGGTTCCTCAGAGTTGTGCCTTAGTCCGGTAGCTGGATTTCTTGGCACGGACTTTGTTGCTAGTTCAGTTGAAAGATGGGTGCAGGAGGCCGAGTGCTGTGGTGACTGCAGATGTCCTCTTCCCCTGCAGCCGGAGACCGTCTCTGTACTCAGCCGATAAGCGCTGAGCTCAGGTAAGGTTTTAAAAAAAAAAAAAAAAAAAAGGAGAAAGTTTTACCTGAATCAGAGACAGTTAGAGGGGTTTCAGTGCTTTCTCCGGTCTCCGTTCTCGGTGCGCTGTGTCGAAGTTCGTTTCTGCACCCATTGGGGTTGGAGAACTGGGCAGCCTGGCGGGTTGAGCTGCCCCCAGTGCGTTAGGCCCCGCACTAAGGCTTTTTATTTGCATGCTGTGTGGTAGGCCACGAAGGCCGTCTTTGCGTGCTCTTGTGCATGTTCTGCTGCCCTCTATAGCCCATCGGTTGTGCACGCACCTTGCTGTCCTTTCTTCTAGCCGCTTATTTTTTGGGCGCATTTCATTTTTGAGCGCGAGCTGTTCCGACGCACGTTTACCACAGTGATGGTGCCAGTAAGCAAGAAGCCTAAGCGTCTTCCTATTTGTGTTGCCTGTCATATTAGGGCTTCTCAGCCTGATCTGGTTTCTAACCTGTGTCAGCGCTGCTCAGACGCTCGGGGAGCGTTGTCTTCCTCGGATTTTGCTAAGCTTGGCTCTTCCCATTCTGACGATGGCTTGGTCACGGCCTTGACTGGGGGGACGCCAGATCTTGGTTCTCCCTTGACTGGCTCCTCTGTTGGCGAGGGCAGTTCTGTGGGACCAGCTCCAGTTCTTTCTGGGCTTGGTCTGGACCCGGCTGCTTTTTCTTGGGTGGACTTTTTTTGAAGGCTTACAAGCCGGTGGCTCCTCCTTCTTTCAGTCCTATGCTTAAACGCCGGGGCTCGCCTCGGCTCCCTGTGGGTGTTACAACAGGAATCTGGATGGCACTGATGATGAGGTTGGTCCGGATTCTCTGGAAGATGGGGAAATTCCTCCAGGGCTAGAACCATATTGAACCATGTTGCGATTATTTCATAGAGATGAACTGCCAGCCCTGATTTCCCAGACCTTGAAACAGCTGGGAGGTCCTGGTTCGGATGCAGTGTCAGAGCCGGGAAGAATCCCATTTTGGTTTCCTTACATAAAGCCTCTTGTTTTGTCCCGGTGATGGATGCCATCCAGGAATTGATTGATCAGAAATGGGATGCCCCAGAGGCAAATTTTAAAGGGGGTCAGGGGATCCAGGGGGGATCCATGGGGCACACAGCCTGTACCCCCTGGATCTGGCTGTGTGAGAGCGTCAGCGTTTTCCAAAAGTGGATGCTCTGGTATGTGCCATATCTAAGAGGATGCCTATCCCTGTGGAGGGAGGAACGACCTTGAAGGGATGTACACGATAGGATTGAGGTGATTCTTAAGCAAGCCTTTGAAGCAGTGGCGATGACTTTACAGATTGCCTTCTGTTGTGCCCCAGTGGCGAGATCTTGTCAGTTTCTCTCTCAGGAGGTTGATGAATCTGGAGGGAATTCCAGGGCGGTTATGGAGCCTGCTGCCTCCTTTTTAGCAGGCGCAGGCTGTGATTTGGTCTGGACCTTGGCCAGAGGAGTGGCTTCGGTGATAATGGCCAGGCGTCAACTCTGGTTGCAAAATTGGACAGCCTGCACCGCTTCCAAAGCCCGTCTTACTGTAAAAGGGAGGAGAGGGGGGTGGCTGATTGATAGGTTATATGTCCCAGAATACACAACACACACTTATTTACAAGTATAGAAGTTTACTTAAAAGTCTGAGAATAAACATTCAAAGCATAGAGCTTGTATTAAAGAATATATACCGTATTTTTCGCTCCATAAGACGCACCTGACCATAAGACGCACCTAGGATTCAGAGGGGGAAAATTTAAAAAAAAAAAAATTGTGCTAAACCGGCTCTGCGTCTGGGCGTCTTATGGAGCAAATTAGGGGAGTGCATAGCTTTTTTTTTTCTCCCCATTTTGTTTTTGGGTCTGGGGAGGGCCATTTCGGTCCACTCCCCAGATCAGAAAACTTTTCTTTCTCTGGGAACCCCCAAACCCCCCCCCCCCCATCCCAACCCTTTAAATTAACAACCTCCACCCCCCTGACCCCCCCAAGACCTGCCGAATTAATTTCCTGCAACCCCCCACCCTCCTGACCCCCCCCAAGACCTGCCGAATTAATTTCCTGCAACCCCCCACCCTCCTGACCCCCCCAAGACCTGCCAAACGTCCCTGGTGGTCCAGCGGGGGTCCAGGAGCGGTCCGGGAATGATCTCCTGGGCGTGAGCCGTCGGCTGCCAGTAAACAAAATGGCGCCGACGGCCCTATGCCCTCACTATGTCACTGAGACCGACCGCTGCTATTGGTCGGTCTCAGTGACATAGTGAGGGCATAGGGCCATCGGCGCCATTTTGTTTACTGGCAGCCGACGGCCCTATGCCCACACTATGTCACTGAGACCGACCAATAGCAGCGGTCGGTCTGTGACATAGTGAAGGCATAGGGCCGTCGGCGCCATTTTGTTTACTGGCAGCCGACGGCCCACACCCAGGAGATCATTCCCGGATCCCCGCTGGACCACCAGGGACGTTTGGCAGGTCTTGGGGGGGTCAGGAGGGTGGGGGGTTGCAGGAAATTAATTTGTCAGGTCTGGGGGGGGGGTCAGGAGGGGGGGGGGTTGTAGGAAATTAAGTCGGCAGGTCTTGGGGGAGTCGGGGGGGGGGGGGGGGGTTTTGTTAGATTTTTGTTTGTTTTTTTTTTATATTCGCTCCATAAGACGCACATACATTTTCCCCCCACCTTTGGGGGAAAAAAAGTGCGTCTTATGGAGCGAAAAATACGGTACACAAAATACTTTCCTCACAATTCCCAATGTGATGTAATTTGGAAATCCAGGACGACGCATTGGGAAATCAGCAACTGTTCATTGGTCACTTCATTAGCTACTGATAATGTCCAAAAAGCTTTTCCCTCCTTCATGGGTCACTTCACTAACACTGATATTATTAGTGTTTATGGTTGGTTGGGTACAGTTCTGGTTATCTGTTTTTAATCAAGTTTTTTGCTAGTCTGTCCACAGTTGCTTTTGAAGAGAATGCTGGCAGGCTGGGGTCACTGCAGAGTTATATATATACTGTGGCGTCAGCTTGCTCCGTCTCCATCTGCTGGCAGGGGAGCATAAACCCATTGGTCCTGAGTCCATCTGTCTACACTAAGGAAAGCGAAATTATCAGGTAAGTAGTTTCTCCATTTGTTGAGCTTCTGTTAACAAAATTTTAACTATTGGTGAGTTAACGGTTCTCTTTCCACTTCAGGAACATATGTCAATTAAATCTACCCTCTTAATGGATTAAAATGTGGGCAATTGTTACTTCCACTTCCCAATTAGCAGGCAACTAAGATTTGATAAAAGGCATGTTAGCTTCTCAAAATGTAGGTTTATCTGAACCTTCACTCTCAACTTGAATACCTGTTAAATGATTGTTGCTGTCCATCCAGATTCAGAACACACAAACTAAGATCAGAATAGCATGAAAACGAAACATGTGTTAAATAGAGACATTAAACATAGAAATGACAGCAGAAAAGGACCAAATGGTCCATCCAGTCTGCCCAGCAAGCTTATGGTAATTTCTGCAGTGCTATGCAGGTTGCCCCCATGCTTTTCAGTTTTCCCGACCATAAATGTCAGAGCTCTTGTTGGTTGCTGTCTGAATCCAATTCCCCTTTTCCATTTGCCGTGAAAGCAGAGAGCAGTGTTGGAGTTGCATCAAAAGTATCAGGCTTATTAATTAAGTAAAGTAACAGCCGCATAGCAAGTTATCCCCATGCTTATTTGTTCCCCAAACTGTAAAAGTCAGGGCTCTTGTTGGTTGCTGTCTGAATCCAATTTCCTTTTTTCCTCTGCCATTGAAGCAGAGAGCAATGATGGAGTTGCATCAACAGTATATAGGCTTATTGGTAAAGGGCAGTAACCGCCACACTTGCAAGTTACCCCCATGCACCCTTTTCCTCATTTCCATTTTCTCTAGCCTTTAGAGATCCACAGTGTTTATCCCATCTTCCTTTGAATTCTTTCACTGGAAGGGCATTCCAGGCATTCATCACTTTCTCTGTGAATAAATATTTGCTGACATTGGTTCTGAGTCATCCTCCCTGGAGTTTTATTTTGTGACCCCCCCCCCCCCCCCCCCCTAGTTCTTTTGATTTCTTTCCAACATAAAGCATTAGACAATTGTGCATCTGAAGGTCTGTATGATATCTCCCCTGCACCCCCTTTCTTCCAGGGTGTACATATTCAGATCCTTCAGGCTCTCCTCATAAGTCTTCTAATGCTCACCCCCACCTATTTTAGCTGTTCTTTCTTGGACCGCCTCCATCCTGTCTCTGTGTACAAAGGCACCACCACCTCCTTGCTTTTACTGGTTATTCCTCTTTCTGTGCAGCCCAGCATCCTTCTGGCTTTAGCTATCGCCTTGTCACAATGCTTTGCCGCCTTCAGATCACCAGCCAGACACTATCACCCCATAGTCCCTCTCCCAGTCCATGCACATTAGACTTTCACCCCCCATCACATACAGCTTTTTTGGATTGCTGCACCCCAGATGCATGACTCTGCAATTCTTGGCATTGAATCCCAGTTGCCAAATCTTTGACCACTCTTCCAGCTTTCTTAAATCACTTTTCATTTTCTCTACTCCTTCAGGCGTGTCCACTTTATTACAGATCTTGTTATCATCTGTAAATGGACAAAGTATCTTCTATCCCTTCCGCAGTATCGCTTAATAAGTTATTGACCAAAACTGGTCTTAAAACCGATCACTGTGGCACTCTTCTGAACACTGTTCTTTCTTCAGAGTGGGTTGCATTTACCATCACACACGGTCTCCTGTCAGTCAACCAATTTGCAATCCACACTACTACCTTGGACTCACTCCAAAGCTTCTCATTTTTTTTCATGAGTCTCCTATGCAGGACCTTATCAAAAGCTTTACTAAAATCCAAGTAAATCACATCGAGCGCTCTTCCCTGATCCAATTCTCTACTCTCCTAATCAAAAAAATCAATTGGATTTCTCTGACAGGACCTTCTCCTGGTGAATGCATGCTGCCTCGGGTTGACGAACCCACAGGATTGTAGATAGCTCACTATCCTTTCCTTCAGCAGAGTCTCCCTTAATTTTCCCATCACTGAAGTTAAGTAGCCTGTAGTTTCCAGCCTCCTCTCTGCTCCCACTCTTGTGAAGCGGGACCACCACAGCTCGTCTCCAGTCTTGAGGCACCACTCCCGTTTCCAGGGCTCTATTGAACATGCCATGCAGCAGATCCGCCAGCACATCTGTGAGCTCCCTCGGTATCCTGGGATGTAACTCATTCGGCCCCATGGCCTTGTCCACTTTCAGTTTTCCTAGCTCTTCCCATACATTCTCTTCTGTAAACGGAGGTTCATCTACTTTACCACCATCTGTGGTCTTCTCAATTAGCAATGGTCCTTCTCTAGGGTCGCCTTTAGTGAACACTGAACTGAAGTATTTGTTTAATATTTCTGCCATTTCTTCGTCTCTCTCCACACACTGATCTTAGTCACCTTTCAGTTTCACTTCGGACCCTTCTCCCTTTCTCTGATATATCTGAAAAATGTTCTGTCACCTCGCTTTATCTCTTTGGCAATCCTTTCTTCCACCTGCCCTTTTGCTTTCTTGCTTTCTGTTTTCGTCTCTGTTTCACCAGACACTCTTCCCTGTTCCTCTTTTTGAGATTCTTTATACTTCTTGAACCCTGTTCTTTTTGCCTTTATTTTCTCAGCCACCTTCGTGTAGAACCAGATTTGGTTTCTTATTCCTCATGCTTTTGTTTACTTTTCTAACATACAGATTTTGTTGCCTTTGTAATTGCTCTTTTTAGTTTGGTCCAAAAAAACCAAACCGGAAACCGATCCAAAACAGCAGTTGCGACCAAAACAAGAGGATCAGTGAACACCAGGAGTTCTTTTATTTTGCACAAAACGTCATAAAAAGCCCGACTCAGGCCGAGTTTCGCTCTTTGAGCTGCTTCAGGGGCTGACAGGACAAATACAAACACATATAAAACCATGTACATGTGAATATAAACATATACACCAAACATAAATGATGAAATTATATAAAATAAAAAATACAGTTTTTAGAATTTTAATGTATGTTTTAGTACAGTATTTGGTTAATGCACGGAGGTTTGTCTCCTCACAATCAGCCCGCACCGGTGTTTGAGAATTTGGCGCGAAAAGGAAGTATGTAAGAGTCAGCTTGACGCGCAGCCCGGCATTTCCGGCTGTAAAATTTATGGCTCTGACTGTCTCAAGGCTGGTAACTAATCAGCTGGGTTCCTGTCTGAAGTGGAACTTGCCGCTGAAGTGTTTGTGCCAGCATTCGAGTGGAGGTGGTGAGTTGTTAGATGCAGTAAGAGGAAATGTGCATGACAGTGGTTTCTAAAATTTTTACATTTTTCTATGCTTTAACTTTCATAGTCTTTTAAAATAGTTTGGCTCAATTGACATTTATTCATGCCATAAATATTCTTTTTGAAGTTTAAATGTATAGTGCATTGCATTTAAATGCAGCGGGATTTAATTAGAGTTGGTGTAGCTAAAGCCACGGTTTTAATTGCTTTCATGGCACTCTTGCTATTTGATGCCTTAGTAGTTTTTATTTTATGTTTTCAATTGTGAGTTTTGTATTAAGACTTAACAGTTTTTAGATACAAGTTTTAAATATAATTTATGGCTTCATTTTAGGGTTTTAGCAACCTTGTTTTACTTTAATTTTAAGTCTGCATGTCAGCACTAAAAGCATTAGTTATTTTAGAGCACTGCTTTTCTAAGTCCAGACATCTATGCGATCCACCGTTTTAAGATACCTTGTTTCAGTAAGTGGTTATAATTTGTTACAGTATTCATCACTGTCTGCCCTGAAGGCAATTGTTTACACATTTCTAAAAGAGGCTGAACTGCTGCATGGAGACAAACCACTGGCATTACACATAATAGGTATTTAAAAGCTGTTCACCTATGCACGGATATAGATATAGGCACATAATGGATTTAGACAATTTTTTCTTATATAAGAATTAAATTCTCTTAAGTCAATTTAGACCATGCCACAATAGTTTAGATATTAAGTGTTGTCTAGCGTTAATTATTCTGTCTGTATTTTTTATTTTATATAATTTATATAATTTCATCATTTATGTTTGGTGTATATGTTTATATTCACATGTACATGGTTTTATATGTGTTTGTATTTGTCCTGTCAGCCCCTGAAGCAGCTCAAAGAGCAAAACTCGGCCTGAGTCGAGCTTTTTATGATGTTTTGTGCAAAATAAAAGAACTCCTGGTGTTCACTGATCCTCTTTTTAGTTTGGTCCACTGTTGCTCCACTGCGCTTATTTTTGCCTATACTGTTCCAGCTCCTGAGCTTCCTCGAGACCTTATGTGAGTTTTATCATCTTGTTCCTGAGGGACTACAGCCCTGCTGGGCATATCAGCTCACTACTGCCACCTCTGGTGGCTTCATCACCTGTTTAATAAAAGAACTAATGTGTGTCTGCTTCCATACTCAAGCCTAGCCGGTGGTCCCTCTCGGGATATCCTCCCGAGGGTGTGGTCATCTGCCACCGGCCCAGGTATCCACCCACAACTATATCTAAGACTACAGATTGCTATTCCACAGTCTACTAGTACAGATTTCCTTCTGCTTGCTCCTCCCATCAGCATACATATTCAGAACATTACTAGCTCCTCCTTCTTTGGAGTCAATCATACAGATTCATTACAGACTGCTATCTCCCAGCTCTAACACAGAGCTTTCCTAACAGATTGCTAACTCCTATCTGATTGCTCCGCCCATCCGGCATCAGATCCTAACAGATTGCTAACTCCTATCTGATTGCTCCGCCCATCCGGCATCAGATCCTAACAGATTGCTAACTCCGCAAGGAGATTCCTAACATCCACTGCTTATTTTTTGGGATAAGCAGCTTGGAATTTATCGACCCCCTTGGAATCTTGCCAGGTACTTGTGACCTGGATTGGCCACTGTTGGAAACAGGATACTGGGCTTGATGGACCTTTGGCTTGACCCAGTATGGCAAGTCTTAAGCATCCACTGTCCTAGTGATGATGGTATAATCAGGTAAGGCAGCTACTCCGATGTTTGTCTTGGCCACTCCGGTTAGTATTGAGCTAGAAATGAGAAAAACTAATCCAATCTGGAAAACCATCCATGTCAATTAGAACAATAAACTATGGCCTCCCTTGCCTCAGCCGTGACTCAATTATATATTTTATGGATCACCTGAGAGCCCCAGGAAGTCAGCCCTCCAAAACCCTTTGGGAACGTTTTAAAAAAAATCTTTCTCCCTTCGTTAGAATCTGATTCCAAAACTTCTACTGTTTGATGCAGGTAGTGATGTGGGGGAAAATCTCCGGTGCTGACCCAGCTTCCCATGACTCCGGTATGCACTCTTTTAGAAGCCATCTTCCCTGAGCCCATTCTTCACTTGTTTGTGCTGTTTTCCTAATTCGCAGTGCATCATTGATGCGTTGCGTGCAGAGGCCTTGGGTGAAGGTCAGCATGATGCACTTATATTTACATCAATGGGAATGGCTTGAAAGAAGGAACTTTCAAAACCATTAAGCACTAATACCCCTTCAAAGAAAAGAAAAAGCAGAAGCAAGGAGGGAATCCTAAAGTCTTGGACTAAACTGTAGGTGGCTGTGGAGGTTTTTTTTTTTTTTGTTATATATAGAATGGTACAGAGTGGCAATGGAAAACAATTAAAAGCAACTACAAAATTATATGAAAACATATGCTACAATATTATGTAACCAATCATATTTTAATTAGCATATATAACATATAAATAAGGAAAGTTCCCATAATATAGTATCAAAGAGCATCCATCTGTGGCTGTTTCAAGGCAGAAGTTGCTGCATGCAAAGGACAAGCATTATGCAAATCAAAAGACAAATATAGAAAGGATATAACCACTCACTAACAGCTTGTATGAAAGCCACTTGTATTACAGAAGGTGATCAGTAAGGTATACTGTCAGGAGATTCAACAAAAGCACCAAAATAACCCAGCTATGTCAGATTACCTGTTTCCTTACACTGCAGCTATCTAAGTGGCACCGATAACTCATCACCAAGGCAAACTAATAAGAGCTTCCTCCTTCGTCTTGCCAGACCAATAACCCTGCGGGATTCTCCCTCCTACCAGCAAACGGGAGCAGAGCACGTGACTTCTCTCTGTGACGTCACCTGCATATAGGCCAGCCCAGCAGAGAGCAAATCGGTAGTCTCTTCTTCCAGAAAACGGTGAAGGCAACCACAAGGCAACTAAGTCCAGCAAGGGAAGAAGGGCTTCAGGCCAACGGCCTTCTTTAAGCTCGTTTTCTCTGGAAGGCTGGGGTGGAGAAGCCCTGCGGGATGACAGCCTTCGTAGGTCAGTTCTTCCCTCCCCGGAGCAACCACGTGTTCCAGTTTCCGGGTCCTCCCAATGAAGCTGCCAGATTGTAAGCAAAAAAAAAAAAAAAAAAAGTGAAAGAGGAAACCAGATCCAAAGCATCCTTGTGTCCCTTTCAGGTATGGATTCCAAGGGGAGAAAGCGTGGGAGGTGTGGAACCTGGCGGAGGCTTTAGGTCGCGGTTTCATTTTGTTGCAGATGCGACAAGGAGAAAGCACGCGAGGCAGGGCCGGAGTCGGTAATCAGAGTGTGGGGCCTTGAGTGCATCCTTCCTGGCAGTGTTTGAACAGGCGTTGGGTTGCTCCCCTCACTCGCAGATGGCGTGGCAGGGAGGGGCAGGTCCTGTGAAAGAGCATTCAAAGCCAGCGGCCCCACAGGAAGAGGGAGAAATGGAGTTCTCCTTGGACTTCATCATGAAGGGAAAGGAGGCAGCCACTGATTGTTCCCGAGAGGGTGGAGAGAAAAAGATGGCATGCGGAGACCCAGCAGGGAAGATTAGCCAGGACAGGAAGAGGACGAGGAGGGTTCCTCGGGGGGGTGAAGCCATAACTAAGGCGGGAGGGGATATGAAGGATTCTGCGGTGCACCTGGTTAAACCTGATGAACTGGGCAGTCTGACTGCAAAGCTATCACAGGCACTGAGCCTCAGAGAGGAACAAACCAGGGAGCCCAAGAGGAGAGTTAATCCCATTTTAATAGCGATTAAGAAACCAGCCAAGGCCTTCCTGATCCATTTAGCGATTCAGGAAATGTTGGCAGCTGAATGAAAAATTCCAGAATCTTGGCTTAGAAATTAAAGGACTATGCAGAGGATCAACAAGAACAAGGCTAGATTATGAAATCTCCCAAAGGTAGATGTGGCAATTTCAGCAGTGGCTAAAATTAATGATTCCTGTAGAAGGGGGAGCGGCGTTGAAAGACCACCAGGATAGAAAGGTAGAGACACTTTTGAAGAAGTCCTTTGAGTTCTCATCATTGGCATTACAGGCAGCCATTTGTGGGGGGTACTTGGCAAGGGGCTTAGTAATTTGGGCCCAACAAGACCCCCCCAGGACCCAGAAGGGGCCAGCGCCATGGCCACAGCCAAAATCTTTCTAGTGAGACAGCAGCAGCCTTTGTGGCAGACACAATGTATGACCTGATAAGGGTTTCAGCCAAGTAAGCCTCAGCAGAGGTTATGGCAAGGCGACTCCAACGGATGAAGAACTGGGCAGTGGACTCAGCCTCTAAGACTAAACTGGGGAAGCTGCTCTTCAAGGGAAGGTTACTGTTTGGAGAAGAGTTGGAAAATCTTGTGAAGAATCTGTTGGAAGCCAAACCTCAGAGACTGCAGGAAGAGAAACCCAGGAGATTCCACAGGGCTGGAACTCGGAGACTCTAGCCAAAGCATTACAGGCAGCAAAGATCTCGTAAGGGACCAGGCACACATCCCTTCAGACCACTCGGAGGTCACTGTAGCCTTTTCGGTTGAATAGTCAGTTCACCACAGAAGGTAATGCCCGAAGTCCATCTAATGGGGAAATCACACAATGATATGGGGGCAGGCCCACTTTTGCAATAATCCCGGATGGGGGTAGGTTGTAAAAACATTCTCATCAGTGGGCCAAAATCACAAAGGAACAGTGAGTCCTAGAATATAATTCAAAAGAAGCTATCACCCAGAGTTGAAATGCCCCATAAAAGACATCTTTATTGCTTTGCCAAGCAAGGCAAACAAAAAGGAGGCGGTAGGAAAATCCCTACAGAGATTAAATAATTTACAAGCAATTGCGCCAGTCTCAGACGAAGAGAGAGGAAAGGAAATGTATTTCATCTATTTTATAGTGCCAGAAAAGGAAGGAAATACCGGCCAGTGCTGGATCTAAAAAGGGTGAACCGAGTGCTGGTTATACCTCACTTCTGGATGGAGTCGGTAGTGACAGTAAAGGCTGTTGTAAGGAAGGGAGATTTACTTTTGTTCCTAGACCTTTCAGAAGCATATCTGCATATTCCTATCAGAAGGGATTTCCAGCATACCTATGCTTTGTGATTGTGGGAGAGCACTATCGGTTCATAGCTCTGCCATTCTGTCGGTCAACAGCGCCAAGAACATTCATGAAGGTGATGGTGGTAGTGACAGTCTTTTTGTGGAAAAGAAGGTATTGGGGTGCTTTTGTATCTGGATGACTGGTTGATAAGGGCCGATTTAGCCCATCAGGGGCCAGAAATAGACTGGGCAAACTGGTGGATTCATTGGTAAAACTAGGAATTTCCTTTCACCTGCGCATGTTATCAGGGCCGGTGCAAGAGTATTAGGCACCCTAGGCAAACCTTACAGGCTGGCGCCCCCTCCCCATACACAATTTTAAATTATGCATTTATAACATATTTTACATGAAAAATGATATTCTGAGGTAAAATTAATATATAAGTTGTGATGATTTCATGCACTGTTGTGATGCCAAGAAAACTTTGCATCTTGGAATTCATATGGCATCATACCTATTGTGATATATTTCGGCATGGTCCTCCTGTATCAACACAGTACTATTTGCCAACACTCAAAGAGTAACAACCCTACCTATGAAAAAGAATACCACAAATATTACACCAGAATCTAAAATATCAATACACCTCCTATCAGGAAAACAAAACAGGCCAAGCTACTACATATCCCTACAGAGAAACCACATGCTAAAAGAATGCTTCATCTCAGTCTTTGCATGCAGAACACAAACCCTCACCAAATACAGAATAAAGCCACATAAAGTATAAATAGAAATGTGCAGACAAAAACTGAACTGTAAAACGCATCATGCCAGACTCTATACAGTGTAACAATGGAAAAACAAAAATGTCACCATTCCTCGTGAAACAAATCAATAAAATCAAGTTATATAAATCATTAATCATAATTATAAAATCATACAAATAAAATAATTTCAAAACAGCTGATGAATAGAATATCCAATAATTAAAGATTCATGCAAATTTTGAAAGCTTTACCAAACACCAATAAAATATTTCAAACAGCAAACACATCACATACTACTCAATAATTAAAATGGTAGTCAATCAAGAAAAATGAACTTAAAAAGCCACCTTTACTTACATTCTCCAGCAGTTCTCCTGCTCTTTTCCCTTGCAGGCCACACCAGAAGCAGCAGTAGCTGCTGAAGCTGTCCTCACAGTCCTCTTCCTTAGGGGCCACAACCAGTCTCTTCTCTCTCTGACACACACACACCAGTCACACACACACACACACCAGTCACACACACACATTCACACCCTCAGGACCAGTTTCTGTCTCTTATACACCAGTCATCTCCCCAACCAGTCTCTCTCTCTCTCTCTCTCACACACACAAGCACACACATACCAGTCACCTCCCTAATCAGTCTCTCTCACACATACACACGTCACCTCTCTGGCCAGTCTCTCTCAATCACACAATGCTCTCGCTCTCTCTTACTTACACACAGGCTTTCAATCATATACATGCTCTCTCTCACTTACACACAAGCTCTCAATCACACACATGTTCTATCTCACAGCCACAAGCCAGCCAAAAACATGCTCCATCTCTCTCGCACACACACCTTGACACACACAAGCACCCTCCCTGACTCACATACACGAAGCACCCTCCCTGTCTCACATATACATTACACTTTCACAGAAGCACTTTGCTTTCAGACTTGCAGCATTTTTCACTTTTATTAAAAGTGAAAGTGATGCTCCCAACCATTAAATAAGAAAACCACATTTCTATCAGAAGGCGAAATGACACCCTTCCTTCAGGTTCTGTCCTCCCAAGGGACCATACAGCTTCTCTTGTTTTACGCTTTCAGGCAATAAAGCAAGTGTCTTTCTTCAAACAATCAGTCATATGATTATTCATGTGGGAGATATGGAACAGAAAGACATCCTTAGTCAGCTTCCCTTTTAAATGGGAAGATTCCAGTCTTAGGGCCTCATTTTCCAAGGAGTTACCGCGTGTGATAATTCCGCAAATCGCGCTAACATCAGTTAACGCGATTTGCGAATGCAAATTTTTTATTTTGTTTTCAGGGGGCGGAGCAAATTTAAAGTAGGGAGGATTTATCGTGTGCCGCGAAACAGCCGCACTGTTAGCGCGGCTCCTAACGCGGCCAATAACTACACCTCTTTCATTTGCGTTACATTGTGCGCTACAGCCGGTAAAGGTTTATCGCGGTTCACGATGTTTCCGGACAGGCCTGTTTCAGTATGCTGGAGAGAGAGAGAGAGAGAGAGAGAGAGAAGAACATATATAATTAAAATAATTGACAAATATAAAGCAACTAGTTTTATGTCTATGTTGAAATGTATGTTGGGTAATGGTCTGTTATTTTGTTATACTGAGTTTTTTCAAATGAATGAATTTTTGAATCATCCTTGTCAGCTTGACATTTTTAAAGGTGTGTGTAAACATCTTAAGAACTTTTTGAATGGTCTAAAAGATTTTTTTTTTTAAATACAGACCTGTGTTATGCAAAAACTGTATTTACAGGCATGTTTGTCGGTGCCTATTGTCAACAGGTCTGTTGTTTTGTCTGTCTGTCTATACACAAGTTTCAGTGGCTGAAAATTGATACGTTGCATGTCTAGTAAAAGTTATCAAGCAATCCTGAGTTTGGTTCAGATTTGTCCATTGTAGGGACCATCTGAATCCTGGGACAGTAACTTTAAAATGAGCATAGGCTCAAGCCTACAAGCACTAGAATTTTATATCTTCTGCGCATGTGCACACGCTTTCTATAAAATATGCCTAGCATGCGTATGTGTGCTCCTAATTTTAAGCAATTATCAGCTTCATTTTATGCCTACTCACAAAGCCAGCCATATTTTATATCTCTTGGCAGTCTACATTATTTGATAACCAGAAGGTAGATCGGTAGACACTCTGCCCCTTGATCTGGTCAGATCATTACCTGACAACTTTAAATTTAGTTCAATCAATCATCAACAAAAATGACTTGCTTCTCTGATCCTCTGTTTTCAAAGTAGAGGTAGAATGGATATTGATAAATTTCAAGAGGTTACATTGAATCTAAACAAAAACTTTATAGGAGAGTGTGAGGATAAGTTTTAATGATTTAGGTAAAAATTCATTGGATCAGATTGCTTCCATAAGAACAGAATTGGATGGTTAGTTCTGAGTCTTTCATACCATTAAAAAGAGTTTGGCACCAATTAGAAAGACTTTGGCCACAAACAGGTAATTTGGAGGTATCTGGATGCGGCCTCTCGAGATCATGTCACATCCGCTGTGGGAGAACTGCACTGGCTACCAGTTTTACTTTCAAACTTTAATTCAAAATTCTCAGCCTTCGGGGCCACAAAAGGTCTGTGGGCTGAGTATCTGCATGACAGACCATGTTACCTGTTTATACACCAGTTTGTTTGCTAAGATCGCAGGATGAGTTTTCTCACTGTTCCTTCTGTAAAAGAAATAAAATTGTCTCAACCTGTAGCGGGGTCTTTTCCCTGTGCTGTTCTAAGTTTATGGAATGAATTACCGATGGAAATTCATACTCCTCAGATTATCCTGTGCTGTGTCATCTGTTAAAGACGTGGTTATTTGTGCAGGAATATTGATCTGCACTGTTTCAGGATCTCCTTTACTATGTAAACTATGTGGTCATTACAAGGTTATGTTGATTGGTTCTATTGTTTGTTTAAAATTCTTAATTCAGTTTTACTTTGTTATCAAACTTTTATAATCTTTATGTAATTTTATAGCTGTTGCATTGTTTTGGATTGTGAATCAATCTGTTGTTGAGTCTTGCTTTGAATGCTTTTAGTGAGAAAACAAGCAATAATACTGTAAAATAGATAAACAAATTGATTTGGCTTCCATTTGTAATTTTGGTTATTTTTGTAGTAGCCCTGTTTACTGAGGATCCTGACTGAGAAGTCAACTTCACCATCCCCCAAACAGACTTTTTTATTTTTTTTATTTTACTTTTGTTTATTTTATGTAACAGATAATGGTCCCTGTTAAAACAAACAAGCAAACAACCAAAAACAAAACCCTGAACATTGCTGTGCCAAAATGTCAGTGCTCTGAATCAGAAGCCCATAAGTCAGCAACTACAAAATATAAAATAAAATCTAAGTGAGTGAATGAACTACTATTCATTATTTATTTGATTTATATTCTGCTTTTTGGCATGGTAAATTGAACCTCATAGTCAGTCAACATCAGGTTGCACATTTTACACAAGTGCAGTACAGCAACTCCCAGATGGTGATCTTATAAATTAATTAGAATTATAATTACCACACAAAAATAAATTATGGGCTATAAAAATATTCTAACAGTTCATTTAACATGCATTACAACTCATATGGGAGCTACAGCACTTTGGTCTATAGTTGTGAACCTCAGGAACTTCACCTCGACTTGCTGGCTGCATGCAAATTAGTCTCAGCAAAACATGGACAAACCCCGGATGATGTGAAACTTGGAAGTCCACACAGATAACCAATAGTGCTAATAACTTGATGAAACACTCTGCATCCATTTCATAGTAGATGATGATGTCAGATAAGGACCAATTGGCCCACCGAGTTGGCTCAGTTGCCCCCATCTACTATGTTCTAAGGATATCTCCTAGTTGTCCGCCATACAGGGACTGTTTCTTATCCAAATCAGTCAATGTTGTCATCTTCGCTTTGGCCCTTTGGATTCATTGCCAGGAAGTACAGAGTTATGCATTTGGAGTGCAGAAATCCAAAGGAGCTCTATGTGATGAGGGGGGAGAAAGAATGATGCACAGGATGGGAAAGAGACCTTGAGGCGATAGTGCCTGATGATCTGAAGGTGGCGAAGCAATGTGATCAGGAAGTAGCTAAGGCCAGACAGATGCTGGGCTGCATAGAGAGAGGAATAACCAGCAGGAAAAAGAGGGTGATTATACCCCTGTACTGGGCCTTGGTGAGGCCTGACCTGCAGACCGTATTTCAAAAAGGATAGAAATAAGATGGACGGTGTGGGGTCTGCACCAGAAGACTTATGAGATGAGATTGAAGGTCCTGAATATATATACTCTGGAGGAGAGGAGAGAAGGGACGGGGGAAACACGATAGACCTTTGAATACCTGAAGGGTATTAATGATGCATGGGAATCAAGCCTTTTCCATGAAGCCTCCAAGGGGGAAGGACTCAGGAGCAGCATCAGGAAATATTTCTTCATGGAAAGGGTGGTGGGATGCACATAGAGGATCCTGGTGGCTAAAAAATATAAAGGAAGTAAAGGGGTAACCTGTGTTAAGGGGGGTAACCTGCACAGAGGGGCAGTTTCTTTCCTTAAAGAAGGCATGGCGGGGGTGGGGGGTGGGGGTAACCTGCTCAGTTACTACCCTTAGCAAAAGTCACAGGGCTAATATACAGGGTGCAGCAGTTACTACTATAAAAAAAGTTCTACTTGGCAGCCTGGATGGATTGCTTGAGTCTTTTTTTTCTGCTGTCATCTACTACATTACTATCATACCCACTCCTTGTACCCAACCCTGATCTCAGCACTGTCCCGAGTTTGCTTAAACTGTCACTGTAAAATTCTTGATTAGTACTCGTTTTCTGTCTCCTATCTCAGGACTTTAACTGGTTACCTTTGGACTCACAGAAGTAAATTTACTCCTAGGCTGTGAGGCCTTGCCAGATCTGCAAAAGTTCAGTATACCGCTTGCACACATCCTCCTTTCAGGAAGAATCTGGAGCACATTAGGTCCAAGCATGGTTATAATCCAATGGACTCTTTTTTTTTTTCTCTCGGTTGCAAAAACAGAGCAGAGTCAACAATGAGCCCAAACTGTGGAGGCAGGATCAATGTAAATGCAGTTTGGTGCTCTGTGCTGCAACTAGTATGCAGCAAAAGGGAGAGGACCTTGACCGGTCTAATGGAGTTTGAGAATAAAGGCTTATGCCACCAGATCTACCCATTCGTTCCTGTGCACACCAATCCTAAGGATATCTCCCGGCTCTCAGCTGTACAAGTTTGACCACCTGCAGGCCCGTTTCATTGTCTTCTCTCTTTGGTCCTCTACTGTTCCGGGGAGATGAGCATACAAGTTCCAGTACCTGACCCAACACCCAGGCTCCACTTACCCTCCCTTTCCCCCCCTATCTTTTACCAAACGTCTCAACTCTGTTCTTGCCACTGCCCTCTACATCCTCCCTAAGCCTACTTACGGTCTGATTTCCACCATCTCTGCTAATAGGTTGCTCCAAGCATCTACCACTCTCTCAATATTTCATGTTTCCTAGAAGCATCCAAATTGACCCTTCTTGTACTACCCTCTTTTTCTCTTCTTTCCTTGGATTTTAAATGTAATTACTCACTTACCCAAAAGCGAGCTTAAGGTGAGTTAAAATCTGGTACGGCAAATATTTCCCTTACCTGGGGGGTTCTTAACAATCTTAAAGGCCTGATTTACTAAGCCTTTTCTCCTACTCTGTGGTCTATAAGAAAAACGCTTAGTAACTAAAGCTTTAAAGCTGCAGCGGAGGATGAAGTGACTTGCCCAAGGTCACAAGGAGCAGCAACATAATATGAACTCTAGCTTCCTTGGTTCTCAAACCACTGCTCTAATCACTAGGTTTCTTCTACACCTAGTATGTAAAACATGAATAAATAAATAAGAACCACTGCAGAAAACATAGGCAGGAAGATTTAAGATTCCAGCCACATACAATAATAGAATGCTACAAAGCGGCAATAGAAATAAATAATCATATGCCACAATATCATAAAGTAAACCACAAGAAGCCATGTGAGCTAGGGATGTGCATTCATTTGCAATGAAATAGAAAATAAAGAAGATATTTCCTGCTTCGTTTTGTTTCGGGGGGGGGGGGGGGGGGTGGGGGCCGACGAAATGATAGGAAAACCCATGAAATTTCATCTGGTTTTCTTATCATTTTTTTTTGGGGGGGGGGGAAGAAAAGGCACATTAAAAAACAAACAAATCCCAAACCCACCCCAACCCTTCAAATTTAATTAATTGCAATCCCCCACCCTCCCGACCTCCCCCCAAGACTTGCCCGACCCCCCTCCCCAAGACTTGCCGAAAGTCCCTGGTGGTCCAGCGGGATCCCGGGAGCGATCTCCCCCTCTCGGGCCGTCGGCTGCCACTAATCAAAATGGCGCCAGTGGCTCTTTGCCCTTAGCATGTGACAGGGACTTCCGGTGCCATTGGTCGGCCCCTGTCACATAGTAGGAGCAATGGATGGCCCGCGCCATTTTTTTTTTAAGATCCACGGCCTCTTTCTTCCCCGGGAGTCTCTCTCTCCCCCAGTCTTTCGGACTCCCCGCTAATTATTTATTTATTTATTTATTTGCTTTTATATACCAACATTCGTTGGTGTACATCACATCAGCAGAAGAAAAGAATCAGCAAAAGAAAAGAAAGCGGAGCGTCACCTCCATTCACCCTTCATGTAGATATGCTCCCCTGTCCGTCAGTATTATCTTGTGCCCCAGCTTAATCTTTGTCCCCCTCTCTTCCTTCGGGTGGCATCTAGACTGGTCTGTCAGAAATCGAGGAAAACTAATTAGCAAGTAAGATTTGTTTATTTATAAAATATATTAATCGCTTTCCAATTTTTCAATAAAATTTACAAAGCGATGTACACATATAGCAACAAAATCATATAAAAACATAAAATAAACCGGTTTTAAACAAATAATAAACATACTAGTAGCCATCCAGATTAAAAGTCCTAAAAAGGTACCCACCTCCGTCCTGTTACAGTAAATCTATATTTAAGTTTGTGCCCCATATATATCTAAATTGGGATTATACGCCAGCATCACCAACTCCTTAAGCCGAGATGGTTTTCCCAAGAATTAATTCGAAAGCTCCGTCATCATCAGCCAAGTTTTTATTTTACGCTGAAATTTCATCAGATCCATTTCTTCTCTAACTTCCAATGGAAGACTGTTCCATAATTTAGGAACCGGCATAGAAAAAGACCGATTTTGAAATTTTACACAGCGGAAACTTTTTACCAAGAGGAACTGCAGCTGTGAGCCACACTAGGAGCGAATAACTCTCAGTGGGCATTTCCAATGGATCCTATTCTGTAAATGAGGGGGGGGTCCTTGTCCTCGAAGACTTTTAAATGCGAGGACCAAGATTTTAAATTTACACCTCAGTTTGACAGCTGTGAGTTCTGGGTAAACTGGGGGGGGGGGGGGAGTGCAGGTTAAAAAGCCAGAGGGGTCTGGATGACCCGGAACTTTCACGCAGTTGTTTTTTGGCTACAAAGGATTCTATTTTGACTTACACCCAATAAGAGCAGAAGTAAATATGCGCAGGTAACAGCCCTGTGCGCGCAGCATTCGCAGGTTATAAAATCGGGATTTATGTGTGTAAATGTTGACCCTGCTCAGGCACGCCCCTCACCCGCCACTTTTTTATGCTGTCAAAGATATTTGCATATCAGTACTTGCGCGCGAGGTTTATAAAATAGCCCCAGTAGCCCTCGCGCACGCGAGCGCTATTTGTGCGCGCATCTGCAACGTTTTGCATGCACACCGCTTTTCAAATTCAACTTTAAATGTGCCTCTGTTACACAATATATAACTTTTTATCAACTTGCATTTGCTTACAAAGAGACTTTGTAGTTTAAAATTTTTCTTCCAAGGTTTTTCCCTCCTTTTTTTTTTTTCCTTAAAGAGCAGTCCATCTATCGCAGTGACAGACTTCAGCCAGGTGTCACAGACCACAACACTCCCTAGAACAGTGATTCCCAAATCGCTTCTCGAGGCACAGCTGAGCCAAACTGGTTTTTAGGAAATCTACAGTGATTATACATAAAGGGATATTTGTATACACAGAAGAGCTGCAGTATATAGATTGTTACTTCATGCATCTTCATTGAGGATATCTTGAAAGCCGATTGGCCTAGGTGTGCCTGGAAGATTGATTTGGAAACTCACTGCTCTTGAATTCAGTAGGCATGCACCATGAATCGGGCCAGTAGATGTCATTCTCGTTCAGTCAGTAGATGTGCACCATGAATCGGGCCAGTAGATGTCATTCTCGTTCAGTCAGTAGATGTGCACCATGAATCGTGCCAGTAGATGTCATTCTCGTTCAGTGGTGGGTCATTATGATCTTCGAGGTCTTCAGGGTATCCATGATGGATGCGCATGAGATATTTATGCAGATATGTCGTGTACGTTGGCTTTTCTGAAAAACAGACTGGTCCGTGGCCCGCTGCTCTCGGGTGATGGCTAGGACTCCCTTTCCAAGGTGCTAGGGACGATGTCAAAGGAGCAGGAGGCAGGTATGGCACTGAATCGCCGCCTCTGGCGTGACCGTGTTGTAACCTTTCCAGCTCCTTGCTTTGAACATAGGTACATTTGGTGACCTTTTATAAGGGGTAGGGCTGGCAGGAACAGAGTAGAGTCTGTTGGTAAAGCTGCAGGGAGTGGGAATGGAATGAATGTTGAGCACCTGAGTCAGGGCTGGAGTTGTGCAGATTGTACCGTCCAAGAAAGATTTTTACAGCAAACGAAAAAATGTAGCTTCAGGTGCCGTGTCTGTGCTGAGGCTCCGAAAATGTGTGTCGGATAGGGTTTACCAATTTCAAGGCAGCTGTTCTCAGCCTGGTGCTTTGGATATACTTTTTCTGTACTGTGGAGACATGAACAACCCGGCTTATGACAGCATGAAGAAGAGAGCATTAGAGTCTGGGAACTTCCAGGAGGATGTAGATAGAAAAATGGACAAATAGGAGAGCGTCCCCCTATGAAAAGAGAGGATGACAGCTGAGCTATAAACTCTTGGAGTGCATTATAAACTGACTCACTGTGGTCCTGCAATGGCAGGCAGGCAGGGCGTCGATTAACCTCACTCTGCAGGGTCTGGATGTCCCATAGCCATGAAAGCTATAAATGCAAAGGTAAACAGACTTCCAGACATCTGGGGAATTTGTCTACTGAAGCCATAAAAATACTAACTGTGGCTATGTGGAACTTTTTGACTTAAAAAAAAACGTAAAACGTTGCAAGGCTTGTGATCACGGTGCCTGGGTATTGAATGAGCACAGGTGCTCGCTCTGGGTAGGCAGCTGTAGACTTGTCTCGCCCGAGTATAAAAGCAGTTTGCTGAAATTTGCATAAAGTAGGGTCAAAGGGCATAATAGGTTGGAGACTGTAAGAAGCTACAAATTGTGCTTAATAAATGGGTGGGGGGAGGCAGAGAGGTGAGAGGAAAAGAAGCTTGTGCTGGCCACTGTCCCCCCTCCTCAGCGAGGGAGTAAAACAGCAGCAGATTCTATGCCAAGCCCTCCCCAAGAAGGGAGAGTGAGACCGCGTGCGGGTGTGTGCAGACCTGCACTTCCGTGCTTGCTTGAAATGAAAGTGAAGGAGCTTATTTTAGTGCCCTCTTGTTTTTAAAACCCTTGTTCCCTGAATCTGTTCCTCATCTCTTGATCCTGTGGGCGCCCGCTCTACATTTTATCAGTTTAATGCACGCAGGGGCTTCTGATAAGGACCCCAGAACAGCGGCAGTACAAACCAGCGCCACCCCCTCCCCCCCCCCACCAATTTACGTCGAATCATAATCGTGAATGTGGCCAAGGAGGAGCTTTCTGAATCTTTAAGCGCGCCTATCTGTCCTCCGAAAATTAAAAAAAACCCCAAAATCGAAACCCCAAAATTGGAATTTGAACGATTGCTGATTTTTCCTGTTGTAATATTTTACTAGTAGTGCTTTTTTTTTTTTTTTTTAAATACTCAGCAAACACTGAAAAAGCACTGTTTAGACATAACGACAGGATGACAGGAGAAATCGTATGAAAACATAAATCAGCAGTGAGAGGTATGCACGCAGCCATCCGGGGGACAAGGGTTTGATTCTCGATTTGGGCTGGGATGCTGCAGAGGCAGCGTTCAAAGCTGTGGAGGGGCCAGAGGGAGTCGGTGGCGACACCTAGTGGCCAGACTTATGGTCCACATTAGCTGAGATCTAAAAGGAGCCGTGGTTGGTGGCCCCTGGCCAAGGATTTGCCATGACAGTGACTGGGCTTACTTGGGGGAGGGGATTGGTGGATACAAACTTTCGTAAGAACATAAGAAAATGCCATACTGGGTCAGACCAAGGGTCCATCAAGCCCATCATCCTGTTTCCAACAGTGGCCAATCCAGGCCATAAGAACCCGGCAAGCACCCAAAAACCAAGCCTATTCCATGTAACGATTGCTAATGGCAGTGGCTATTCTCTAAGTGAACTTAATAGCAGGTAATGGACTTCTCCTCCAAAAACTTATCCAATCCTTTTTTAAACACAGCTATATTAACTGCACTAACCACATCCTCCGGCAACAAATTCCGGAGTCTAATTGTGCGTTGAGTAAAAAACTTTCTCCGATTAGTTTTAAATGTGCCCCATGCTAACTTCATGGAATGCCCCCTAGTCTTTCTACTATCCGAAAGAGTAAATAACCGATTCACATCTGCCCGTTCTAGACCTCTCATGATTTTAAACACCTCTATCATATCCCCCCTCGGTCGTCTCTTCTCCAAGCTGAAAAGTCCTAACCTCTTTAGTCTTTCCTCGTAGGAGAGTTGTTCCATTCCCCTTATCATTTTGGTAGCCCTTCTCTGTACCTTCTCCATCGCAATTATATCTTTTTTGAGATGCGGCGACCAGAATTGTACACAGTATTCAAGGTGCGGTCTCACCATGGAGCAATACAGAGGCATTATGACGTTTTCCGTTTTGTTCACCATTCCCTTTCTAATAATTCCCAACATTCTGTTTGCTTTTTTGACTGCCGCAGCACACTGTACCGACGATTTCAATGTGTTATCCACTATGACACCTAGATCTCTTTCTTGGGTTGTAGCACCTAATATGGAACCCAACATTGTGTAATTATAGCATGGGTTATTTTTCCCTATATGCATCACCTTGCACTTATCCACATTAAATTTCATCTGCCATTTGGATGCCCAATTTTCCAGTCTCACAAGGTCTTCCTGCAATTTATCACAATCTGCTTGTGATTTAACTACACTGAACAATTTTGTGTCATCTGCAAATTTGATTATCTCACTCGTCGTATTTCTTTCCAGATCATTTATAAATATATTGAAAAGTAAGGGTCCCAATACAGATCCCTGAGGCACTCCACTGTCCACTCCCTTCCACTGAGAAAATTGCCCATTTAATCCTACCCTCTGTTTCCTGTCTTTTAGCCAGTTTGCAATCCACGAAAGGACATCGCCACCTATCCCATGACTTTTTACTTTTCCTAGAAGCCTCTCATGAGGAACTTTGTCAAACGCCTTCTGAAAATCCAAGTATACTATATCTACCGGTTGACCTTTATCCACATGTTTATTAACTCCTTCAAAAAAGTGAAGCAGATTTGTGAGGCAAGACTTGCCCTGGGTAAAGCCATGCTGACTTTGTTCCATTAAACCATGTCTTTCTATATGTTCTGTGATTTTGATGTTTAGAACACTTTCCACTATTTTTCCTGGCACTGAAGTCAGGCTAACCGGTCTGTAGTTTCCCGGATCGCCCCTGGAGCCCTTTTTAAATATTGGGGTTACATTTGCTATCCTCCAGTCTCCAGGTACAATGGATGATTTTAATGATAAGTTACAAATTTTTACTAATAGGTCTGAAATTTCATTTTTTAGTTCCTTCAGAACTCTGGGGTGTATGCCATCCGGTCCAGGTGATTTACTACTCTTCAGTTTGTCAATCAGGCCTACCACATCTTCTAGGTTCACCGTGATTTGATTCAGTCTATCTGAATCATTACCCATGAAAACCTTCTCCATTACGGGTACCTCCCCAACATCCTCTTCAGTAAACACCGAAGCAAAGAAATCATTTAATCTTTCCGCGATGGCCTTATCTTCTCTAAGTGCCCCTTTAACCCCTCAATCATCTAACGGTCCAACTGACTCCCTCACAGGCTTTCTGCTTCGGATATATTTAAAAAAGTTTTTACTGTGAGTTTTTGCCTCTACAGCCAACTTCTTTTCAAATTCTCTCTTAGCCTGTCTTATGAATGTCTTACATTTAACTTGCCAATGTTTATGCTTTACCCTATTTTCTTCTGTTGGATCCTTCTTCCAATTTTTGAATGAAGATCTTTTGGCTAAAATAGCTTCTTTCACCTCCCCTTTTAACCATGCTGGTAATTGTTTTGCCTTCTTTCCACCTTTCTTAATGTGTGGAATACATCTGGACTGTGCTTCTAGAATGGTATTTTTTAACAATGACCACGCCTCTTGGACATTTTTTACTTTTGTAGCTGCTCCTTTCAGTTTTTTTCTAACAATTTTTCTCATTTTATCAAAGTTTCCCTTTTGAAAGTTTAGTACGAGAGCCTTGGATTTGC
This sequence comes from Rhinatrema bivittatum, assembly GCF_901001135.1. Lineage (NCBI taxonomy): Eukaryota > Metazoa > Chordata > Amphibia > Gymnophiona > Rhinatrematidae > Rhinatrema > Rhinatrema bivittatum. The sequence goes on from NC_042615.1 coordinate 781,691,644, forward strand.
ACACTGTTCCTTTTCCAGTCATTAAATAAAATTTGATCATATTATGATCACTATTGCCAAGCGGCCCCACCACCGTTACCTCTCTCACCAAGTCCTGTGCTCCACTGAGAATTAGATCTAAAATTGCTCCCTCTCTCGTCGGTTCCTGAACCAATTGCTCCATAAAGCTATCATTTATTCCATCCAGGAACGTTATCTCTCTAGTGTGAGCCGATGATACATTTACCCAGTCTATATTGGGGTAATTGAAGTCTAGGACCAAAAGTACATGCTAGAGCAAACTGCACTTTGAGGCAATATCACATAGTACAAGAAGTGCAGGTAAATTGACAATCCTGACAAAGGACTCAAAACGGACTTCCAAAGGTGAAATGGGTTTTTATTAATTCATTAGGCAGCTCCACTGATTTAAATCACTAAGTAGTTTTACGGCGTCCCCCGACACGGTCCCGTGTTTCGCCTAGGGCTGCATCGGGAGGGCTCGCCAGCAGGAATTCACATATGAAACACTGACAGCTGATGTGCTTGGTGCTCCCTGTCAAAACCAAGCACATCAGCTGTCAGTGTTTCATATGTGAATTCCTGCTGGCGAGCCCTCCCGATGCAGCCCTAGGCGAAACACGGGACCGTGTCGGGGGACGCCGTAAAACTACTTAGTGATTTAAATCAGTGGAGCTGCCTAATGAATTAATAAAAACCCATTTCACCTTTGGAAGTCCGTTTTGAGTCCTTTGTCAGGATTGTCAATTTACCTGCACTTCTTGTACTATGTGGTAATTGAAGTCTCCCATTATTACTGCACTACCAATTTGGTTAGCTTCCCTAATTTCTCTTAGCATTTCACTGTCCATCTCACCATCTTGACCAGGTGGACGGTAGTATACCCCTATCACTATAGTCTTCCCCGACACACAAGGGATTTCTACCCATAAAGATTCAATTTTGTATTTAGTCTCATGCAGGATGTTTATCCTGTTGGACTCTATGCCATCCCGGACATAGATGGCCATGTCAGGCCACTGATGCCCACACAGTCTGGTTCCGATTGAGCTGGAAGCCCAAAAGAGAAAGAAAGAGAGAAAATTGCTGGATTTCCCACCTCCTCCCCTCCTGAAAACAGGATATAGCCACAAAGCAGAAAGCAAGCATTGAATATTCACCTATATGGAGAGCATCAGTAGAAGGCCAGTATTCTACACAGGTCTATCTCACTATCTATCTAGGCTTTCTTGTGTGTTTCACCTTCTGGCCTGCATGGATGGATGGTGACTTCTGCATCCTCAAGGGGCAAAGCAGGCGCCAGCTCCAAGAATCCACTGTTAGAGGACTGGAAAGATTCTACGATTTTATTTGCTTTTTCTTGGCTTGATAATGCCTTTAAGAGTACATGCAGTACTGAACAACGTTGATGGGCCAGACAATTGTATTATAACATTTGTTCTCGTCACATCTAACATTCAACAACTACGCTTCTCTTAGGCAAAACACATCAATGCACAGCTGATGGGATTTCATTAAACAATTGGGGGTGAATTTTTTTTGGGGGGGGATCTAGGCAATTAAGTAAAAACTTAACCGTGCAGATCAAAGTCTTTGCAGATTTATCAGGGTTAAGCAACTGAATTTAGCCCCACAAATTCTGGGCATTCTGGTGATGATGGTGGGGAGAAGGCGGGGTCCGGTATAACTAGCACTGGTTTTCGGTGCTGTCAGTCTGTCTTGGCAAAGGTAGCGGGAGAAATCTAGCTGCTGTTCCAGCGCTTGGAAATGGCGATCCCTCTTCCTCCCACCAGCCCAGGATACAAAACTGTGCGGCTAATAGACCCCCCCCATCCCTCCCTCTCAGCTGCCCGAAGCAAAAGTAACCTGTGGAGCTAGAAGCCCACTTCTCCAAATTCCCCATGCCTAGCCCTCTGTTCTGGCGCAAATGGACTTACATCTGCAGGGGTGCTGGACAGTATTCAGAAGTGTGCTTTGTGTATACCCCCATGCACATCTGCAGGGGTGCTGGACAGTATTCAGAAGTGTGCTTTGTGTATACCCCCATGCACATCTGCAGGGGCGCTGGACAGTATTCAGAAGTGTGCTTTGTGTATACCCCCATGCACATCTGCAGGGGCGCTGGACAGTATTCAGAAGTGTGCTTTGTGTATACCCCCATGCATATCTGCAGGGGCGCTGGACAGTATTCAGAAGTGTGCTTTGTGTATACCCCCATGCACATCTGCAGGGGCGCTGGACAGTATTCAGAAGTGTGCTTTGTGTATACCCCCATGCACATCTGCAGGGGCGCTGGACAGTATTCAGAAGTGTGCTTTGTGTATACCCCCATGCACATCTGCAGGGGCGCTGGACAGTATTCAGAAGTGTGCTTTGTGTATACCCCCATGCACATCTGCAGGGGCGCTGGACAGTATTCAGAAGTGTGCTTTGTGTATACCCCCCATGCACATCTGCAGGGGCGCTGGACAGTATTCAGAAGTGTGCTTTGTGTATACCCCCATGCACATCTGCAGGGGCGCTGGACAGTATTCAGAAGTGTGCTTTGTGTATACCCCCATGCACATCTGCAGGGGCGCTGGACAGTATTCAGAAGTGTGCTTTGTGTATACCCCCATGCACATCTGCAGGGGCGCTGGACAGTATTCAGAAGTGTGCTTTGTGTATACCCCCATGCACATCTGCAGGGGCGCTGGACAGTATTCAGAAGTGTGCTTTGTGTATACCCCCATGCACATCTGCAGGGGCGCTGGACAGTATTCAGAAGTGTGCTTTGTGTATACCCCCATGCACATCTGCAGGGGTGCTGGACAGTATTCAGAAGTGTGCTTTGTGTATACCCCCATGCACATCTGCAGGGGTGCTGGACAATATTCAGAAGTGTGCTTTGTGTATACCCCCATGCACATCTGCAGGGGTGCTGGACAGAATTCAGAAGTGTGCTTTGTGTATACCCCCATGCACATCTGCAGGAAATGCATAGAAGGGGAGAGGAACTTTACATGTATTTCTTCAGTTGTGATTCCTAAGGGACAATTTGGGGTGGATTAATGTAAGTAACCCCTAGAGATAACGAATGGCTCAGAAAGACGGTGCCCATATGCTTTCTTGAATGTGACCAACATGCAGATTTATGTAGAGAGAGATTGCCTCCAGGTACAGCTCCCTGCTCCAAAGAGCTTACAGCAAAATTGGGGACCTGAAACCACAGGTGATAAAGTGATTTGCTGAAGTTTTTATTTTGTTATTTTTTTTTAAATTTAGTTTTAGATTGAACTCGTGCTTGTCCATTGGTAGCCCAGGGCAAGTCACGTTTCAGATACAGCGAGTATTTCCCTGCTCCCGAAGACTTACAATTTCAGTTTGTAGCCGAGACACTGGAGGGTTAAGTGGCTTACCCAAGGTCACAGAGGATATCAGAGGATTTGAACCCTGCCTTCCTTCGTCCTTGTCTAGCAGTTAGGGCAGAAGGCTAACTGCACCTCAAGGACTGCTGGTGGCTGAAGGAAATGGAGCCCATTACTCCCAGCTCACATCCTCTGAGCACTGGGTCAGGCCCTCTCAGGAATAACTAACATTTTGTAAGAATATTAAGCTTAAAATAAATTTTGAAAAATAAGGGTAGTTTTAGTATTTTGGAAGAAACAATTTACCCCATTTACAAGAATCAGCTTTCTTATCCCATTTGCTGAAAGGGCTTCTCGGCTTACGTTTTTAAGTTGATCAGAAGAGGTTCCAATTACAAAAATGTAATCTAATAATTTATTTTATTTATTTATAATTTTTATATACCGACATTTAACTGAGGAAAAGATGAAAGCTTTAAGGGTATTGGGAGGGAAAACCCCCCCATAATTTAAATCATTTTATAAAGGAAGGCGATTTCCTAATAAACCTGTTATTTATGGGTTTACCTTCAGAAATTCTTCATTACTCCTCCGAGAAGCAGGTTGTTTCTGCTGCTGCAGCCGGTTTCCTTACAGTGTTTGGTTTAAAGAATATTCTAATACACATTTAAAGACATGATGGATTCTTCGTTGACAAGCAGGCAAGCGTTAGTCATTACCTGGGCGACGCCATCCGATGCAGACCCAGCCATCAGAGCTCAGTTAAGTCTTTACTGAGCGTGTGCGGGAGTTCCCATGCACGCATGCTGCCTCTTGAGCCCCTCAGTCGGTCGTTTTCTGAGCTACGCTATGGATGTGTCCCGTCTCCCTTAACTGTTTTTTTTACCTTTTGGCCTTGTGCCTTGTTGCTGCTTTTATTGTTTGCCACTGCCTTGGCAACTCCTCAAATGGAACGTTTTTAGGATAAACATGGAAAAGGCCAAGAAGCCCATGCTCAGCAGTTTCGCCTGTATCTATGGGTGCTGGATATCCATCATGGTTACATATACTGTCTGCTGTTGCTGTCTGGGCCTGGACCAGGCCTCTTCCAGTTGCTCCAGCTGTGGTTAGATGTCACCTAGAGCACAGCAGCACCGTGTCTGAAAGATGGAAGCCTTGAAGGTGCTGGTGGGTAACAGTCCTAAGCTTCAGCACAAGGCTGAGCAGCAGAGCCATTCCTCATCTAGGAGTGAAGTGTCATTGGGCTCTTGGCGCAGGAAGTCGAGATGGGAACCCTTCTGCAATTTCTCCCTGTAGCACTGGTCCCTCGATGCAAGTCGGGTAAGGAGTAAAGTGTGGCATGGAAGCTAGGGGTGCCAGTCAAGGCACCAAGAAGAGTGGCAAAATGACGAGAGACCATCCCCTCATACACAAATAAAAAATCAGCAACATTGGTGAATTAAATTGACTACATTGTTTTGGAGACTGGACACCAGGATCCATGAATGTGGAACAGCATGAGGAAACAAGGACAAGGATGGGTCATCTACAGAATTAGTTTTGCTTATTAGACATAAACCAGCATAGAAGAGGCATTGGTTTAAACTCTGTGAGTAGATTTGTACCCATGGGCTTGGCACCAACAATCAAAGCAAAATTATGCAGGCCATTTTGTTTTGATCATTAACCCCAGGAAAATGTACCCACAGATATTTATGCCACCTTTTCCTGTGGTAGCTTTTTCCAGCCAAAACATTTCTTATTTTGAAAGTCCAAGCCTTCACACGTTGTTGCCTTTCCGGACCTATCCCCTCCTGCAGAAAGGCCTCCAAAACTGTGCGGTGTTGCGCCCGTCAGTCGCAGACGGCTGCGACCTCTCATGCTCACCTCTTTTTTTCCCTGCACTATCAATCATTGGGAGAATGGAGGCCTCCACCAACTAACGCCAACTTCCCCGGTGTCCCCGGGACAACGTGGGCGCTGCTGACCGCTATCTTTCTTCCGGTATCACTTAGGTGGACGCGCGCAGGGCCTCCTTATGAATACGTCATGGCGGGAACCTCGGGGGCATCCCCTCCCAATGAGGTCAGCACCGCTAGTGTATTTATACTGACTGGCCCATTGCTAAGACGAATTAGCAAGGAGTTCTTTCACTTGTTAAATCTGCTCTAACTTGGATCTTCTGTTCCAGACTCTCCTCCTGGCATTCGGATGCTCTGAGTACCCACTCCTTGGGGCCTCTTCCGCGACTTGGCTATCCGCTCTTCTGAGGGCCCTCCTGCCTGGGACATCCTGACCCGCTCCTCGGGTATGTCTGCTGGGACTTCCTTGTGTGAGTACATTCTCCACTTCTACTATCTTACTGAAGATTCCTCGGCCTACCCCGTTTCTAGGGCCACTACCGTTCTTCAGCCTATCTACGATACTCTATCTGTGCCTCAGGACTATCATCTATACAAGGTCTATGGCCTGGTTCCTGTATCACCAACCTCTGCATCTATTGTACAGCTTCCTCGGCATACCCCGCGCTGCGGGCCACTACCGGATCTGCACTCAGAGGTATTTACAACAGCTTGCAGGAATCCCCGGTGTACCCTGCGCTGCAGGCCACTACCAGACCTCTGTATCTACATCTTCATCCGGACTACAGTATTTACTCAAGACTGTGTTTTATTACATTTCCCGCTCCTCGGGTTATGTGCTGTCTTTTCTCCTTAATAAAGTCTTTCTCACAGCTATGTCCTACGTCGCTGAGACCACGCCTACCGACGGTGAGGCCCACGGGGCTCCTCCCTGTGGACGGAGACATCTCTCACCTTGACCCGGGGTTCACAATTCATCAAAACCATAACATGCGGGTAAGGTGCAGTGCGTCTTTTGAACAAACGTGCCATTTTACCTGCAGTTTTCACAAAGCCTACGACCTCTGTTTTTACCCGTGGAAATGGCTTTGACATTTTCCCTTGAAACGAATGGAGATGTTGGAAAAAAAAAAAAAAGATTTTGTTCTCCAAATTTGAGGCGAGGGATCTTGTGTATCCCCTTCTTATATCATTATTTCCATTAATTGATGTGAGAGACGTGGATCCTGACAACCTAACCCCTCCGACACATGCCTTACACACAGAAGTAGAAGAAAGTTAAAAGATAGAGAGGATGTGAGGGTAACACTTTCAATATCTGGTGGCTTTCAGTAAGAGGGTGTCCTTTTCAATAGAAACAAAAATGACCAGTAAACCTATGGGTTTACCAAAGCACGCTTCACTTCACTTTAGCACCACAGTCTGGATATCTCCGAAGACAGGCGGACAAATGCCCACATCTGAAATGCATTAAAAATGAAGTTCAAAGACAAAGAAGTTATGAAATGAAGTGGGCAAGGAAAATGGAACTGTTATGGTGCTGGGGGGAGGGGGTGCATGCCTGGAATATCCTACCAGCAGAACTGGTAGCAACCAAAAACCATTGCAGAATGCAGACGAGTGGGTTGGATGCAAAGGAGGCTGACGACTGGAAATCAAGTAGGGTCTGTGGGGGCAGAATGCAAGGGCCAAGTTGTCTTTATTGGCTGACAGTTATGTTGGTACTTTGTTGGTCACTCTTTTGTATCTGTCTGTGGCCACCAGGTGGCACCCTGAACAGCGCAAAGATGACATGCTCTGTCTGCAAAGCCCTGTCTCTCAGGTACACACACACACACACACAGACACACACACACACAGGCTCTTCTCTTAATTTGTTAATACAATAAACAAATATTTATCTTTTTCTCTTTTGTTTGGTGTTGAAAATTTACGTCAGTTGTGAACCAGACAACCCCAAACAACGCCGGGTACTTTTCTCTAATATGCTCTGTCTGCAGAGCCCTGTCTCAGCCCAATCCTGTCTCTCAGTTACACACACAGACACATACAACTCTCATACACACACATGGGCTCTTTTCTTAATTTGTTAATACAATGAACCAATATTTATCTTTTTCACTTTTGTTTGGTGTTGAAAATTTACGTCATTTGTGAACCAGACAACCCTAAACAACGCCGGGTACTTTTCTCTAATATGCTCTGTCTGCAGAGCCCTGTCTCTCAGGCCCCGCCCCCATCCCCCAAACGCATGCATGCACACACGCATGTGCCCACATGCACAGGCAGACACACATAGGCAGAGGCACCCACACAGGCTCCCCAGCACACACACACACACACACAGGGTCCCACTCCCTCTCCCACATACATACAAACTTAGAGTGCTGGCTTCTGGCACTGCCAGATCTCTTCTCTAGCCCCATGGGATGAGGTCCGTGGCCTTCTCCTTTGGCCGCCAAGGGTCAGGAAGTCTGGCGGCCCATCCTGCAGGCCTTCTGGTATCAGGCAGCCCTGATTAGGTGAGCCTGAGCTCTAAGGTCCACCTGTGGCTATGCCGCTGTTGTGGATTGTGAGCTGCTTACAAGACAGGAAACAGTGAGTAGGAGTAACTGGACAGTTCTTTCAATGGAGGAACCGGTACTTTTTAATCTTTTGTAACAATCCCTATTTAGCGCTCTCTACAGTTGGGTAACGAGAGACGTCTAATATACTGTCAATGTATTTTATAGAGAGGTTCACAAAGTTTCTATATGATTTCTGTTAATTACTTAGCAAAATAAAACAATATTTATCCTTTCCACTTTTGTTTGTTTTTAAAATTTATAGCTGTTATGGACTAGACAACCTGAGCAATGCTGGGCATTTTTTGCTAGTAATAGTCTAAAATTGGATGCGTTCTTGTCTGGTTTTTTTTTTTTTTTAATATGGAGAGAAGAGGCTGTATTTGTTTTTATTATTGAATACCCTTAAGATGCCATTTGGCTTTACAAATACTCAGAGTAAGAGACCAGTTACCTGACAATAAACAGAGACTAAAAGTGGTATACGTACAGGCAGCAGTACTGGGGAAAGACATTAATAGTGCTGGGGTTCTGAATGCCCATGGGCTTCAGCCTGCACTGCCTTTCCAGGTGGGGCTTTCTTTCTCACACAGGCCGATACAGTAAAAATCGCGGGAGTGTGGGCAAGTGCCCGCTCTCCCAGCGCGTGCACAGGCCACTCTCCTGAGTGTGTGAAGCAGAAAAAAAAATTATTAAAATTAGGGCCCACGGTAAAAAGAGGCGCTAGGGACACTAGCGCGTCCCTGGTGCCTCTTTTTGGACAGGAGCGGCGGCTGTCAGCGGGTTTGACAGCTGACGCTCAATTTTGCCGGCGTCGGTTCTCAAACCCACTGACAACCACGGGTTCGGAAACCGGACGCCGGCAAAATTGAGCGTCTGGTTTTCAAGCCACGGTCGATTTAAAATTTTTTTTTTTTTTAAAATTTTTGATTATTTTTAACTTTTGGGACCTCCGACTTAATATCGCCATGATATTAAGTCGGAGGGTGCACAGGAAAGCAGTTTTTACTGCTTTTCTGTGCACTTTCCCGGTGCCGGTAGAAATTAACGCCTACCTTTGGGTAGGCGCTAATTTCTGAAAGTAAAATGTGCGGCTTGGCCGCACATTTTACTTACAGAATCACGCGGGAATAACTAATAGGGCCATCAACATGCATATGCATGTTGCAGGCGCTATTAGTTTTGGGGGGGGGGGGGGTTTGGATTTGCATTTTCGACCCCTTACTGAATAAAGGGTAAAGCTAGCACGTCGAAAACGCGCGTCCAAACGCGGGTTAACAGTGCGCTCCGGCCTGTTATTTATTAAGAGTAAAAATATTTTTATGGGATCCATTTAACACCCTGCGTTCTGTGAATGAGATGGCAAAAAAGTTCAGGATTTATTGATGCCAAAATAAAGGCGGACCAGCTGGCTAAGACATTAGGAAAAAAAAAAGTTATTATTCATTTTCAAATGTAATAAGTATCTCTGTGGAATCAAGTTCCAGTCTGAGGAACGTTTGCGGGAGTTCCCCAGTATTGTCATGTGAAGGATTTTAGGGAATGGAGAAAATATTGGGAAAGGACGTGATGAGAAGTCCGCTGATGATTGTCGTCATCTTTGGGTTAGCTTGTGCAAGGCACGTCTCCTGTCACCCCAGATCAAAGGCCGCTCAGACTCGCGGAAGGAATGGCTTGCGGCGCTGCCCGGGGCACCTGGAAGCGCAGATACCTGTGTGCGCTCCACTTTTCTTAAAGAGGGCTGGTAGAGCGCCTGTCAGGAGGGTGAGAAACGGCCCCACGAGTAACTTCTTTTATCTTCAGTCTTAAGATGTTCTGTGCGCTGCGGGGACAAAAGATAGGCATGGAGGAGGCGGAGGCGTGAAACCTCAACGCAGAAGGGCATATTGGAGCTGTGCATCTGAGAGCCTAATTAGTGACGCTCGTTATGTGATGCCAATCGCAGCTAAACTGGCCTTGAGTATGGGTTTGGATTTGAATTGCCCTGCAGCCAGGCATCAGGCCATTTTTGCCCTGCTTGTTGGTTTTAACGATTTCTGATCAATACGGCCCTTAGGGGTCAGATTACATCTTCAAAAATGTTGTACTTACTTTCAGTGGCGTACTAAGGTGGTGAGGAGCCCGCCCCGGGTGACAGCTAGGAAGGGGGGGGGGGGTTGCCATCCATTGCTTCCTCTAAACTGCGTGCGTGGACGCGTGCATTTTTGTCGCCGTCGTGCAGGAAGGTCGGCGGGGCCATGGGTGGAGCTCATCTCACCACGACCCGAAGAAAATAAGAGATCCCCCAATCATTCAGGTGCTCCTTCTCCTTCCTGGCCGTGCAGACCCAGCAGAAAAACATTGCCAGAGCCGCCTGGGCAGGAAGGAAGACGAGGAGCAGCGTCTGTGGGCAGGACTGCTGTGGATCCCACCTAGCGGTGGCCCGAAAAGAGAAGGTCCTGTAGCAGGGCCACTGCAGATCCCATCCTGCGGGGACTGAGAAGATCAGGGCTGCTGCGGAGCTTATCTTGTGGTGACCCGCGAAGAGGAAGCCCAGAGACAAGAGGGAGGCTTGAGGCCCTGTAGAGCGTGTGTGTGTGAGACGGTGAATTGAGAGACTGTGTGTAGGAGTGAGAGTCTGTATGTTGTGAGAGACAGCATGTGAGAACCTCTGAGTTACTCCTGGGGGAATCTGCGCACAAAAACTTAAAATTCTGCACACTTTATATTGGTCAAAATAACACAATTTACATGACAGTCTTTAAGTAATTACATTTTAAATTAATACAAAAAAAGGTTATTACTTAGAGATGCAGAATTTCAAATATTTTGAGCAGAATTTCACTAGACATTCACTGTAAGAGTGTCCCTTCCACTCGCTCTCCCTACTCCCCTGGCCACTTTGCCCTCTCAGGCCTCAACTCCTCCACCTGCCAGTATCTCTCCCCTCCACCTCTAGGCTCAACCCCTTCCACTCTATCGCCAGTCTCAGAATTTGACCCCTTTCTCAGTATTGCCCCTCACACAGGCTCCCTCTGTCCCACCCTCTCTCACACACAGGCTCCCTCTCTCTAATACACATACACACACCCTCATACAGGCTCCCTCACTCCTTCTCTCACACACACACACACACACCCTCATACAGGGCCCTCTCTCTTGCATACACACCCACACAAGCTCCCTTTCTCTCTCACACATATATCCTCACACAGGCTACCTATGTCTCTCTCTCATGCACCCCTTCACACAGGCTCTGTCTCACACAAACTCAGTCCCTTCCCACAGGCTAGTACCCTCACATACTCACGATCCCTTTTTCATACACACCAGCTCCCAATCTTTCTCACACATACACACTCCTTCACAATCTCCTCATATAGGCTCCCTTTCTCTGGTACCCACACTCAAGCATCCCCCCCCCCACTCTCTCACCTTCCATGCTCTTTCTCACACTTTACTGCTCCCTCCCCTGCTCTCTCTCTCACACCCCTCTCCCTGCTCTCTCACCCTCCCCTCTCCTCTCACCCTCTCCCCCTCTCCTCTCACACCCCCTCCCCCTCTCCTCTCACACCCCCACACATTCACTCTCACCGGGGCTTTCATCTTCGCCTCGAGTGGAGCACACTACATTCACAGCACACGGGGGCCTTCATTTTTGCCATGAATGGCGCTCCAGGGCCTTTATCTTTGCCGTGAGCGGAGCACATCCTGCAGCACAGGGGGACCCAAAAACGGTGCGCCAGGGCCTTCATTTTTGTGTGCTCTGTTCGCGGCATGCCGGGGTCTCCTCTGCCATTTTCTGCGCAGAAAATGGCAATTCTGCACAGGGGGGAATTCTGCGCAAATTCTGCGCAGCATGAGACTGCATGTGAAAGAGAGAGCCAGTGTGTATGTATGAGAGAAGACAGCATGTGAAAGTTGAGAGGCATGTGTGTGAAAGAGAGATAGCACGTGAGAATGAGAGCCCGAGTGTGTGAGAACTAGAACCTGTGTGTGTGTGAGAGACAGCATAAGAATGAGTGCCTGAGAGTGTGTGAGAGAGAGCGTGTGTGTGTGACAGAGAGACAGTGTGAGAATGAGAGCCTGAGTGATTGTTTAAGAGAGGAAGGGAAGAAGACAGGTGGAGAGAAGAAACAAAGGAAAAAAAAGATCCTGTAAAAATTGGGAAATGGGAAAAGACCAAGAAAGGGAATGTGGAAAAAAAACCTGGGACCAACCGATTTAAAAACTAAGATAGACAAAGGTAAAAAAAAAATAAATTATTTTTAGTGACTGGCATATGTTATCTTTGGGAATGTGCATTACATATTTGTTTTTTGTTCTTTTGGGCTTTCCATTTTATTATTGTCTGCATGTTTCTGTTTCTAATTAGAACATAAGAGCATAAGAAATTGCCATGCTGGGTCAGACCAAGGGTCCCTCAAGCCCAGTATCCTGTTTCCAACAGAGGCCAAACCAGGCCACAAGAACCTGGCAATTACCCAAACACTAAGAAGATCCCATGCTACTGATGCAATTAAGAGCAGTGGCTATTCCCTAAGTAAACTTGATTAATAGCCATTAATGGACTTCTCCTCCAAGAACTTATCCAATCCTTTTTTAAACCCAGCTACACTAACTGCACTAGCCACATCCTCTGGCAACACATTTGTAGTCCCTTATTCTGTATTAGGTAAGGGTTCTGCATGTGTAACAGAGGTCTGTAGTATTTCTGCTGGTCTGTAGTTTTTTGTAGGGCTTTGTAGCAGTCCGGCTTGTTCTGTTAACCCCAGTAGGTAGTGTATTAGTGTTCTAGGGCATGGTGTAATATTTGCATTGCTGCCGTGTCATAGATAAGGCTGCTGCTGTTTGAGTCCTGAGATAGTGCTCGTATGGCATGGCAAGGTTCTAGGTGTCTTTTTTTTTTTTTGCAAGGGTTTATGTTCTCAAGGTGTTTGGCAGTGAAGGGTTTGCAGTTATATAAAGCCCCGTGACAGTCATGTGATCAGTGTGTCACGCACGTAAGAACCACCTGTTAGGTGTGACTTAGGTTGAAAACCACTGCTGTAAGCTGCCAGCATGCACACATTTTTCTTTGTGGTTATGGTCAACTTTTAGCCTCCCCCCACCTTTGCAGTGATTGGATCAGGCAGGGATAAACCAGACCCCCTGCCTGATCAGTGGCATCGCACCTCCCTATACCAGGAAATGCGTTTATCCAAACATCAGCTCCTGCTACTGCGGGGGGGCCAGTCTTGCAGCTCTTGCCACGAGATTTGCCCCCCCCCCCCCCACAGCGGCAGGAGATGACGTTCGGATAAGTGCGATTCCTGCTGCTGCCCTCCCATTCTACGACTTTGGCAGGCTGCCGAAAAGAGGAAGCCAGAGGTGGCTAAAAAGAGGAAAAGGATGCGCTGGCCACCAGCGGACCCCCATCTCCCATCCCACTGTGGATATTATACTAGGAACACTTAGCGCTCTGGAGCAGTGAAGTATCACTTCAAGTGTTTAAACAAACGGTTAGCACGCGTCTCGTCTCATTACATATATTACCGGAGGGGATACATGAAGAACTGTTTCTCATGTTAAAGGAATGTGAGACAGAAGAACAGCGCGATGTGACTGTGGCATCACACTCCAAGGGCTCATATGAATTGTGAAATTGATGGGTCAGGTGGCTCTCTCTCTGTTTACATAGAGAATAGTGGCTCAAACTCGTATTCCTGTTTTTAAACCTCGGGTGGTTTTTCAGTTGCGTTTTTCACGTTACGTAATATCCGTGCTGGAATTAGCACTGTTGATAGAAAAGCAATCTCCTTTAATATTTCCTTTTTATCTGTTGTATGAGACCAAAGCAGTCACTGTTTTAAAAACTCCTCTTAGATGATTATGGATAAACAGAATATTTGATTCTATTGACGATATCTTATTTGAAATGTAACTTTTTTTTTTTCTTTTGCATTTTATATCAAATAAATCATAAGCATTCCCCATCAGAACCATTGCATAGAGAGAGAGAGATATCCAGCGAGTAATTCCTGCAGGTAGGCAGTACAGGCAAAACGGTGAAAGGAAATAGTGTAATGACCGCAAGTCCAGGACAAGATATTCCACCAGGTTTAAGTGCCGCTGGATTCAGGAAAAACTGCAGTAGAGACGGATTGAAAAAATATACCTCAGGCTTTCATACTTTGCAAGACATCTACAAGCAAATCTGACATATGCCTACAATTTGTGCTACCTGGCGTAGAGAGAGAATTTATTTCTTCCTGCCTTGTATAGATTTACCTAACTCTGAGTTAAAACCAAGGTCTTCTGCCCTAGAAATAAAGCGATTTAAAAATGAGAATATAAACAGAAAATCATTTTTCAACCTGCTCGAGACAACTGACCCCAGAAGAGTGCCTCTGTCCAACCACGCCGAAGACTTCTCCGGAATCCGTCGCTAGAAAAACCTGTTCCTTTTTGTTCCCCCTCACGCGTGCCAGATCGTAAAAAAATAAAGCTTTACCCAAAGGAGGCACAGATTCACTTGGAGCCTTAGGTACTTCTATTAGGTGTCTCTCGAGTGTGGTACGTGGAGTTTCAGGGAGAACCCTAGGGAACTTCACAGATCTCAGACTTAAATATCTTAAGATTATTTTCAAGCGTCTCTAGTTTTAAGATGCCAGGACCATAATATCTTTTTTTTTTTAATTTTATTTTTATAAGTTCAAAATGCAAATAACATAATAAACATGTTACAGAAAAGGGAAGATTGCATCCAATTGTAAATAAGCATTAATATAAATTAAGAAATACTACACCTCTTAGTCTCCCCTACATTTATAAGAAAATAGTTGGAGGGATCCTGACAAGTTTGAGCGATAATCTACAAACACATTATAGGAAATAAGGAGCTTCCATTACCTTTTCTAAGCCAGAACCTGAATATACTTAGGAGTGTGCATTTAAGAACGATCTTAGTTGCATTGGATCATAATATACATACTTTGCTTTTTGGCATTTTAAGATATATTTACACGAGTATCGTATTACGCATTGCCCCCCAATTGCAGCAATATCTGGTCTCATCTCCAAGAATTTTTTCCTGTGATCCGGCTTAGTAATGTCCAGATATATCCAGATCCGATGACCATGAAATGTCGCATTTCTATTTCTCAGAAATAATTTCATAACATTATTGCGTTCCTGTTCAAATGCGAACGATACTACCAAAGTTCCTCGTTGTCGCATCTCAGTTTCCTGAGACACTTCTAGTAGTCCCATTATATCAAGAGATTTTAGTTCTTCATTTTGATTTTCCAGGGTCTGAGATGTTTTTTGTGGCATATAGAAAGCTTTTGTAATCAGTGGCATTGCTTCATTGTGGATTTTAGGGATATTTAGCAGGTAATTTTTAGAGGTCTATTGAAGGTATCTTGTAAACTATTGGAAAATGTATAACCCTTAGGTTCAAAAACCTTAGAGCATTTCCCATATTTTCTAGTTTCTTAGTGGCAATTGCCTCTGATAATTCTAGGTTATGCTGTACTTTCTCCATTTGAGAAATTCTTTGTTCAAAATCTTCCAGCTTTTCTTCATGTGCCATAACTTTATTTTCAATAATCTTTCCCCGTTTGTTAGTCTCCATAAGGACCTGAGTTAATGAAGTGATAGCAGATTCTATAGATACCAAAGCCATCCAAACAGCTTCTAGCGTCACTTTTTCAAGTTTATTTAATACAAATAAAGTACCTGTATTAAGAGATGCATCACCTCCTGCGTCCTCTGTTGTTTTCTGTCCCAGTGCCTTAATTGAGATTAAATCTGTAGTAGCTTCAAGTAGATGGAAATCCTCCCTTTGCTTTTCTAGGGAGGCTGCTTCTGAAAGTCCAGTAACCTCTGTGGCAAAACCTGGGGTCGTCACCTTTTCTCCCGCCGCTATCCGGTCTCCTTGAGTCACCAACGGTAACATTGAGGGCGATGTTAAGGTCTCCAACGGAGCCCAGCGGGGTGGGGATGGCATTTCTGCCGCGCCAGAGCTCAGCGAGATCTCGGCCAAAGAGGGTGGTGCACGCTCTTCACCAGCCCCCACAGTGGCCTCCGCTCCTGGTGTTTTTGGCGTGGATGAGAGGAATCCGTCTCTTCTTTGCTGAAGAGGGTCCGTTGTAGGAGAAAAAGGTTAATTTTCGCGGAGTTTGGCCTTCCGCTTAGAGTGTGGCATAATTGCATTTTCAAGAGGTAAATCAACAATAGAAGTAAGGCAAACGACGGAGCTTCACTCTCCTGCTCCTTAACAAACCGCCATCTTGGATCCCTCCACCAAGAGTCAGGACCATTATATCTCGAGTAAACACTGCGTTAAGTGCTGAAGACTTCCCTGTCCTTTGTTGCATCTCCTCAACTCATCTTTTGTGACCCTTTTTTTGTGAAGAATCTTGCAGTTCAGTTTTAGATGTTAACTCCAGGGCTGGATTTAGTCAGAGGCAACACAGGCCTATGCCTTGGGCACCAGATTCTGAGGGTGCCCAAAAACCAGGACTCCCCTGCTGCTCTCTGATTTCCAGTGGGGAGGAGAAAGAGGGAGCCCTCTTGCCCTAAGTCACTCTGCCTGTGGTCACTGCCACCTTAAACCTGGCCCCGGCAGAACCACCAACATCCACGCAGCATTCAGGCATTAAATGCTACAATTTGACTAACGCAATACAAGTAGAATCCGGTGTCAGAAGAGGTGGCCTCGCCAGACTTGAGCCCAGCATGGGGTCAGGAGGGGCACACACCAGTAAAACTGGGCCAGGCTTAACTCACCCCTTTGAGACCCCCCCCTAACTTTCCACTTTCGACCCTGGTTGGGGCCGTTTTTCCTGGGGATCCACCGAGATCTGCAAAGGATGAAACAGCTGACTCTGTGGTCGGTGCCAGTACCCTGGCAGGGGTTAGAACCACCCCCAGCTTAAGCACCCCAAGCAGTGAGATTTGCTGCGGCTCTTTAGTGGCTCCAAACATTCCTTGCACCGCTGCTTTCATGGGTCCAGGGGCCAGAGGGATCTCCCTGGCATTGGGGCTTGCACGAGAGGGCAGCTTCCTCTGCAGTTCCGCCTATGGCTATTCCCAGTGCCTCCGAAGCAGGAAAATGGAGGGTGAAGGAAGGGCATCGAGGTCTCTCTCTCGGAGTGGGGGATGGAAAGTACTTTTTTCATCTCCCTTTTCTCCTTGGGGGCCATAGCAGAAAGGAAGCAAAAATGTTCAGACAAAACGAGTCCCAAATGCGGGAGTCTCCCATATCACGTCTGTCCACACCAGCGCCATCTTTTTACTTTCTTCTTAGAATGAGGATTCTTGGAAATAACATACTGCATTGATATCGGGAGACTTGCACTTGATTTTCTCATATTTAGATGCTTATTACAACCATCTAGTCTGTTATTTCTCACTGAACTCTTTTGGCCATATGATCCCCACATTAAAAAATCTTAATTCATGAACCATTAATGGTGTCACGGTCAACAAAATATATAGGACAGAAGGCTCTTTTATAATAAATAAGCTGCACTTATCTGGCTAAGTTCTGATTTGTCTGTCTAAGTAGCAGCAGGTGCTACTTAGCCGGATAAGTCTGTGTACAAAAGCAATATTTGGCCGGATAAGTCTAAAAAGTGCTGCTTATCTTAGATTCCATTAAACGAACAGGTACAATGAATAAACAATCATATTGTGTTTTAATTTCTGTTTATAGTTTCACAGGCAATACCTTCTTTTCTCTTGTTTTGTAAAATAACGCTCATTTAATTATTTTTATTAACTAGTTTTATGTATATTTTTTCTTCTATTTTATTTTTATGATTTATAATTATATTTTATTTCTCATGTTTTTTTGTAAACCATTTTGATCAATCTTACTTGTAAAGGCGGTATATAAACATTTTCAAATAAATAAATGCTGAAAACAGTTATCTTTATCTGAACCACCATGTTTTCAGATCTCCATGGTTGTCTTGGACAGGCCAGACTTCGGCCCCTCCTCGGTGGTTTCTCGCTGGTGGGCACTATCTGAAGGGGGGGAGTGCATCCTCAGCCACATTAGCGTCTGTCTCCCTTGCTAGTCAGTCCACCTGCCACATGGATACATCCTTTAACTAGATCCGTTTCATTCATTAAAAGAGCACGCTTGTGTAATCGACTGGGTATCCATTTGTTTGAAATTTATCTCTTGACAGAGAGAGGCGGCTGGATAAGGGTGTTACATTACCTTTTGTGAATGCAGTCAAGCTTTGCACCATGTCACAGTGGGGATTTTTTTTTTTTAATTATTTTTTTCCCCTTTGTATTAGAACAGGCAGCATTTTCATAGGAAGGTTGTGCCAGTAGCTGCGCTTGAAGATGTCGGTGCACGTGGCTCCTGTCCAAGAGATCTGCTACTAGAACTTATCCTTTTTTTTTTATAGCGCCACTGGACAGAAGTAATGCAGGTCTGTTAGCTTTGAATAATAAAAGATTATTTCCCTCTTATTTTTACTCGTTATTGTCTGTTAATGACAAAACATCTTTAATGGATGACTGACGTCAGCGGTTTAGGAGAAATACTCAGAATGTAATACAGTTTGCGTATTACCCACTACAGCTTTATATCATTATTTAGGGTTCTTTTTTGTAGTTTTTTTTTTTTCCCTCTTGTGGACCTTTTTTTGGCACTCGCCTTGTGCGTGGAGATAAGCAGCCTATGGGGAGTAGAGACTCCCACTGGAATATCGTGTAGCTTTATTTTATAATATACTAGCTGTACCCAGCCACGCGTTGCTGTGGCTCAGTCTGGTTTAATTTCACAATGCGCATTAGCTCTGCTCCGGCCGTCCCAACTCCCTCCCCCCTTCACCGGCGGTGGAAGGACTGGCTCGGCGACTCTTTTACCCTTTCCTCCTCCTGTGTGTAACTGTCCGGCAGTCCCTACTCCCTCCCCCCTTCCCCAGCGGCGGAGGGCTGAGCCGTTTCTCGGAGCGGCGACTCATCTGCCCTTTCCTCCTCCCCTCTGTGACACCCAGCACGTAGCGCAGAGCTCTATGGTCCGCACATGCGCGATAGAGTTGCTCTCTACTGCGCATTTGCGGTCCGTCGGTCAGAGATAGCGTGTGTCGCTTTTACGTCCAACAGGTGGCGCTGTTTTTTCCCAAAAAGCATGTTTTTACCTGTCACAGGTGTGATATCTTTATAATACAGGTAAATAAAAACACTCACGAAATCGAATGCAACGTTGTGTCAAAATTTCAAAGCAATCGGTGAAGAACTTTCGTAGATTTAAGATTTTGAACAAACAAACATTTACATTTTTATTTATATAGATTGGTGCGCCTGGATTTTGCGAGGACACCTGTTAGAAATGCTGAAACTAGGCATCTGGGGGGGGGGGGGGGGCCTGATAACGAGGGTGTGCTGAATTTACTTGAGACGATGCACGCCTCTCAAGTACCCTTGTTGAGGAAAAATGGAGCATTTTGCCGGGCGGCTGGCTTGACCTTGGTAGGCTGGAGAGGAAAGAAATGAACCGGACTCTTGGTTCTTTTTTTCCAGGTCCCTCCTCGTGCTCCGTTGCTGGCCTGGAGCGATGGAGAACTCTTCTGTGGCGTCGGCCTCCTCGAAGGCCGGAAGCAGCTGCTCTCAGGAGATTGAGGAGCTGGAGAGATTCATCGACAGCTACGTCCTGGAGTATCAAGTGCAGGGAATACTGACAGACAAGGCGGAAGGAGACGAGGAGAGCCAGAAAACCCAGTCCAGCGTGTCTCAGGTAGGCAATGAGTTTGTAGATGGTGGGGGGTGGGGGGGACCTGTCTGGCGGGGGAGCTACGTGGGCTGGGGATACAGTGTAGAGATCTCTTACAGTCGGTCACAAGTGAATTGTTGTTCTTTTTTTGTAGCCTCACCTTTCATTACAAAGGTTTCTGAAATAACTGGTCTGGTATCTTTTAGATCCCGGGTAGGGTCTGAGACATGAACCAGGCATGCTCCCTTCTTGACTTTCTTGGCAGATGTTGAGAAGATGTAAGATGTAGAATATGGAGGGGATTAATGCCCTGCCACCTGACCCCTCTTGGGGAGGCAAGTGTTAACTATGTCCGAAGCAGGATTAAAACTCTTTGTTTAAAAAAAAAAAAAATAAGCGAGATGCTCAGGGATATAGCAACATAGAAACACGATGGCAGGAAAAGACCATATAGGCTATGTAGCTCATATCCCTACCCTGAATAGCAAGCTTGTGCGTTGTCTTGTTGAGATGTGTTGGCCAGAACGTGTAGGGGAGTTCTGGCTTCAGACAGGATGGTAAATCAAGCTCTCCCTTTCACCTCTCTAATAGGGATGTGCTTTTGTTTCAAATGAAATGGGAAATTTTAACTCATTTGAAAAACAAATGAAGTTTTGTTTTGTTTTCTTATGTTTCTCCTAAATTTACTCCCGGAGAGTCTCATGTCGTGTCCCCTTGTTCCAGATTTCTCCACTGAAAAGGTTTTTCTTCTTTGCATTTTTAATAGTTTTGAGGCATTTGAATGCCTCTATTGTATCTCCCTTGTTTCTCCTCTATGGTATACTTATTTAGGACATTATCCTTCTAGACCAGTTTAGATGCTTGGGTTTACACCGCCAGTTAGCAGATGGAGACAAGACACACCTTTCCCAGTGACATCATCACTAGTATATATAGGATGGTGCATCGTAGGCAAAAGCCAGTATTCTCAGTCTCCAGCAGATAGTAGCACTTCTGGATTTCCAGCTCCCAGGCTTTGCTTTTTGGCCTGTTTTGGTGGAGTGCTTCTCAGCTTGGCTCCTGGGGCAACAGTTCTCATTATGTCCCCTGGCTGAGCTTGCCTGGAGTCAGGCTCCTTGGATCTGTGCCAGTTTGAGCAAGTTTGATTATTTATCTTCCAGGTTCCCTGTGGGGTCTGGTTGAGCTTGGGGGGATAGCAAGCTAGCTCAGAAAAAAGTTTTTCCTTGGAGCAGGTGGCGCTCCTCCTGGGGAGTTGGTTTTTGCTTTTTTCCCATCTTGAGCCTTTCTCCTTCCCTACTTCTCCCTTCTCTCTATCTTCTGATATTTATTATTAAAATATGTAAAAAAAAAAAAAAGAAAAGTACAAACAGCAGGTGACAGAAGGAGAGCAGATCAGTGGTTGGTGGATGCAGGGGTAAGTTGGCCTGTGTCTGTGGTTGGATTTGGAGAAGGGTTTTTTTGGACCAGGTGGGTCCGGTGCCTTTCATCAAGCCATCTTTCAGATCTTTTTCTCCTTTCTCCCCAACCAGTGGGTTACTGATCGGATCAGCTTTGGTTGCTCATTTCCATTTTATCGGGAGTGAGCACTGGCAGGCTGTGGATACTTTGAGCATGTGCAAGTAGGACCGCTGGTGTGGGTGCTGTGGGAGATGACTTGCTGGCAGTGTGGCTGCCTCCTTTTGCTCTGCATGCAGTGGGGGGGGGGGTGGTAGGGAGGGATTTGATTGGGAGAGTCTCCACGCCCCTGCACTTCTTCAGGCAGGAGCAGGCCCTTTGCTCTCCTCGTCTTCTGTTGAGGCCTGCACTGCAGTGGAAATGACCACCATTTTGAATTTTTCTTGAGGGCCGTTTCTACCCATAGGCTGATCTGGCATCTTTTTTTTATCTTACAGTGTTATCTCTGGGTCTCTCCTGAATCTCTCTTTCCCCCTCTCAAGTGGGTTTTCTACCAGAATTCTTTGTTTTATTACACCAGACCTTCCATAGGGCAGTACAGGGAATGCTCCTGTCAGAAAGGAAATCCCCAAAGGGGGGATTCAAAGATGAAAAGACCATGGACAAACTTTATCCACTGCCAATGGAAATCTGACATCAATATTTTAGGATGATGTTGGTCAATGCCCTTGTTTTGGCTGTAACCTACAAACCAACTATCCTGAGAGGCACACACTTCAAAGTTCTTCAGGAAAGGAAGATCTAGTCCGTCTTGAAGCATTCCTTACTTATTTATTATTTATTTATTTATTTATTTCTTTTGTATACCGACATTCGATCGAGATATCACATCGGTTTCCAGAAAACAGGTTGAATAGAGCCGGAACTGCCCTATTTTACATTGTAACAAGAGAACAGTTGATTAAACAATAAATATAAGGAACATTTTTGGCAAGTGAGGTTCCATTTTGGAAGATATGTGGCTCGGGCAGTTTTATACTGAGTACAACAGCTCCTGGAGAGTCATGAGGCAGCCCTATTAGAATTGGGGGCAAACATTTTGGCCCTTATTGGGATTGCCTCTACATTGATTGATTGCCTGTGCAGTTGCAGCCAGGAGGCTATTACAGTTGCATCATTAGGGACTGATACAGCGTCCAAGTTGTTGTGTGGAGAAGACTTGGAAAAATTGGTAAAAGATCTAGGAGAGATTAAGCCTCAAAAGATCTCTGAGGTTAGAGGCTGTTTAGCCTCTCCATGCTTCAGAGGTCATAGTGTTGCGTCCGTCAGTCACAGACAGCTGCGACCGCTCTGCCTTACCTCTTTTTCTCCCCTTTCTCTCTCTTTGGGCAAGATGGCTGCCTCCGGTGCCGAGGGTCTCGGCGTTTCCAAACCAGCATGGGCGTCCCCATCCGCCATGCTCACTCCCGTGGCCTCCTAGGGCACGAGCGCGCACATCTCCTACGTTCAAATACACATCATGGCGGGAACCTTGGGGGGCGGCCCCACCGCATGACGTCAGTACCTCCGGTTATATCTAGCCTCCGCTTCCGCTACCACCTTGAGTTAGCAAGACTTCGCTTCGCTACTCTGACTGCTCTAAGCTGCATGCTTAAACGCCGCTTTCACGCTAAGGGCCTTGGTCCAGTAAGAAGCTCTAGACACCCGCTCCTCGGGGGTCTCTAGCTTCCAACTTCCCTTCAGGGTTCCTCACTAACTAAGACAACCGCTCCTCGGGAGTCTTTCTCTCTATTCTACTTTCAGGATATTGGACCATTGGGTACTTGCTCCTCAAGGGCCTATCTACCTTTATATCCTGCACCATGGACCTACGATCCCACCATTC
Source organism: Rhinatrema bivittatum (assembly GCF_901001135.1). NCBI lineage: Eukaryota > Metazoa > Chordata > Amphibia > Gymnophiona > Rhinatrematidae > Rhinatrema > Rhinatrema bivittatum. Next base: position 781,714,374 of record NC_042615.1, read on the forward strand.
TACCACCAGGAAGACGCCTTCATTCTGTGAGTACCTCTACGATCTAGCACTCCAACTCCACCTACCAGCCGCGGCAGGTCCGAAAGGGCCCGGAATGGTCGGAGGACCATTCACCTTCCAACATCCTTGGATGTTTGGCCTTGGGAGCTTGCCGGCCTGGCGGAGGGTAGACCGTCAGCCATGCGGGGCCACCATCAACCCTTGGCTCGGCCCGGGATGGCCTGGGTCGGGCTGAGGCCCAAGGGCACACTAACCACCGGCCTGAGGTTGAGGGTAGATGGGCCTTGACACGAAGACACTGTGGTTGATGCAACGGCATCACATGGAACGAAGACACTAGGCTGAAGACATGACACCAGGACTATGAAGACGTGACCGTGGATTGATGCAACGGCATCCAGAAACAAGACACATGGCTGATGCAATGGCATCCAGGAACAAGACACATGGCTGATGCAACGGCATCCAGGAACGAAGACACTTGGCTGGGTTGAGGCAGACGAAGACACTTGGCATCACAAGGCGAGACACTAGGCATGGACATTGGCACTGTCTCTCAGGGCGCCCTACTCGGACCACCCTGTCCGTTACGCGCCCTACACAGCCCCAAGGCTGGTCGCGGACCACGACGGGAGCGGGACAGCACAGGAAGGCACATCAGGACCAGACGGCTCAGGAGCACAGGACAACCGTCTACCGGCAGGCTGTCCACCCAGGCATACTACATCTGAGGGACCCCCGGCCTACCGGTACCAGAAGGCTCGAGAGCAGAGACGAGGCGGAGTGAAGGAAAGAACATCCAGGAAGGCAGGAACACCAGGACGAAGGCTGAAGACACCTGGACATGGACCTCAGGCAAAGACATGGAACATGGAACGAGACATCAAGATGAGGAGCTCCACGAAGAAGACCTTACATGGGCCCTGGCAGGCAGGAGCCTCCAGGGTGAAGACCAACGACGATGCAAGGCAAGGCACAATGAGCGAAGCAGCCCTTTATAGGGCTCAGGCAGGAAACAGTCATTGAGGTGGGGCTCAGACACTTCCTGTGTCTGGCCCTTTAAATAAGGCAGAGAGACGCGGCCGCGTGCCTAGAAGCAGGGCTGTGCAGGACCGAGTACAGCGGCCTGCACAGCATCTGGCGTCAGACGCTAGCAGAGGAGGCAGAGGAGAGCCTGGACGCAGGCTTCGACGAGGGCAGCGGCTCCAGCCGCTGCCAGAGGCCCCGAGGGCAGCTCCAGCCGCCAGGAAACACCGGGGCATATGCGGCCTCCAGCCGCGAAGATCCTGATAACGTCGGGGGCACTCCCAGCCCCGTGGGAGGCTGCGGCTCCGACCGCGGAGCAAAGGAAGTTCCAGGGCGGCCTCCAGGCCGCATGGGCAGGCCAATGGCGGCATCCTGCCGCATCGGCGAAGAACGCTGCGTGGGTAAGTCTGTGCCTGCTTGCGGGGGGACCAATTCATAACAGGCACTTCATGGATCAGTGCCTTACCTTCCTGCTTTTACCATCTATCTACAGCAGTACAATAAAGACTCTATCCATACTGTGTCTGCTATCTGTGTCAGCCTATCGCAGTGGTTCCTCATGGGGCTCCTCCCCATGGGTGGAGTCATCTCCATTGCGACCAAGGGTCCACAATGCCACAAACACAACACATAGCCGTTTCAGGGAGTCCAGGCTGGGTAAATAGTCCTGCTCTGATGAGCAGGTTTAGAGGGAAGAATTAGTCTTTTTGTGAAGCCTGAAGGGTCTACTTGGGCAACCGAATGAGGCGCAATGTATCTCATCTTTGGTGGTCCTGGTGGACAGCCACCTTCAATGGTATTATCAAGATTCAACTCACATCACTTCAGATGTGGTGCAGAGTGGTTATTTCCTAGAGTTCACCACTTTCATTTCTGACACCTATGTGTCTCCTTGCGTGTTCCAGTCTAAAAGACATGCGGTGTAGACAACTCTATAAAAGGCTCCAGTTTGTAAAGACTGTGGTTCTGTGCTGTGGAAGGCTCAGGATCAAGATTGCTACTCTACCTGCTTTGTAATTCCAAAGAAGTATGGTCCTTACAGATCTATTCTTAATTTGAAAAGAATCCACAAATGCCTCCATATTCCCCATTTTTGTACAGAGAGTTTTCGTTCTGTGATGGTTGCAGGGAAGTTATCATTTTGTCTCTGTATCTATCAGAAGCTTATTTCCTCTTTCCATCAGGAAAGAGCATCGAAGTTTATTTTGCTTCTGGATTCTGGGACATTTCCAGTTCAGGCCTCTTCCCTTTGGCCTTGCCACAGCACCCGGCATTTTACCAAGGTGATGGTGGTGCTCGTGGCCTTCTTATGGAAATAAAGGATTGTGGTTCGTCTGTATCTTGACTACTGGCTGATAAGAGCCAGTTCCTTCCAGAAATGCCAGGTGGTTTCTTCCAGGGTGGTACAAGTCCCAGAGGACTTGGGCTGGATAGTGAACCTACCAAAGAGCAATCTCGTTCCTTCTCAGTTGCTAGAATATCTAGGAGCTCTTTTTGATACCAAGTTTGGCCAAGTTTTTCTGATACAGGAAAGAATGGATAAAATAGAGAGTCAGATGCAAGCTTTTATTTCCCAAGGAGTCCCAAGGAATTGGGATTATCTTCAGCTCCTGGGTTCCATGACACCCACCTTTTTTCTCACTGGTCTCCGCAGTTGCAGGACTTCCGAGTTTGTCTTCACTTTCTGATGACTGTGAGGGGGAACTTGTTTTAGTGGGCAGCTCCCCTCCCCCGCCCCAAATCTCTCAAAGGGGAATGAGTCTAGAGACCCCTGCATGGACCTTGGGCATATTATATATTACTATTGTTTGGGTTTTTTTTGTTACGAATAAAAATTCTTAAAAAAATACGCCAAGGCTATGCAGTTCAATAAAGTCTATGATTTCTTCTATCCACAAATCTGCCATAGTGTATCGTCCATTGATCACGTCAGACAGCAAAGGTGTGCTGTCTGACGTCAGCCCAGTGTTAGAAAAGACTGGGATATTCTTTGGTTACACCCAGTCTTTGATATTCCTCCTCTTTTTGTCCTGAAGAAGGGACCGAATCAGTGATTCAGCTGTCTTGCTCCTATTTTCAACCTAGAGTGGCACCTGAAGAGATTGGCATTATGCCTAAAGGACGTTTTCCATGTGGAAACATTACTGGCAATGCTCACTCTTTTGATGGTGCCGTATTAGTCTCCTCCATTTCATCCGGACATTTGCCGTGGTTACCTTTGCGAGCCACATCTGCCATTTGGTGCCTATGCCCCTTAATTTATGTTGGAAAGACTATACGAGCTCTCCCGTGTTCATTTAGGGGAACATTGCAGCTGTATTAAGCACGGCAGGATTGAAGCACCTTTGGTCGCACATTGCATAGAATTTCAACAAGACTTGGATGTCCTTAAATTCTCAGTATTAGAAATCTCCTCCCCCACCCCCCAGGAATCTACAGGGTGGGGATTACATTGCTTTACTCTTGTGTCTCAACAAAGAGATCAATTGAACAGTATATATATATATTTTTTTTTAATTTTCTGCACTTTCATACATTTACCTGCTTGCATTTCCATTGGCTTCTTACCTTTGGTAGTGGTCACTAATGGGATTGGTTTGTTACCTAGCTGGAGGTTTTATTAAATACTATATGGTCCCTCCATGCCCTTCCTTTCGTAACCAGGAGACATTTTGTCCAGCAGACTCAAGTAAAATATATGACAATCAGATGAGAAAAAACCAATAGTGGTAAAATAATACAAAATATATAAAAAATAATCACTGTAAGAAATGCATCAGTAGTCTAAATGGAGACCAGAATTCCTGAAGATGAATTGCCAAAATGAACTTAGCTTTTCTTCATAATTATGGAGATTGATGATTATAAAGTATTTTTTTGTCTAGTTTGTTTATTTACAAAATTGCACTTAAAATGACTTAATTCTAACATTTATCTTCACCACATTGATCTTCCACCTGACACCGGCCGGTTTATCGGTATCTGCTTCACGGGTGTCAGAAAAATACACCAATCAAATTGAACGTGAGTATGTGCATCATAATAAGTGACAGATTAATATTGCTATATTCACAAATAATCAAATGATCAAATAATGCTGGTCCATTCTATTTCCTCATTTAGGCCATGCAATGCAACAGTATTCCAAGAATAAATCCAATACTGCTCCTTAACATTCAAGCAGCACATGCATCCTACCCCAACTCCCCATACACCCTGCTCACCTGCCACCCACTACTACATACTTCCACTCACCTGTAACCTTAATCCCTCCCACAACCTACATAATCTGCACACATATCCCCCCCCACCATAACCCATACGCTCCATGCACACGCTTCCCCATACCACACACTCCCCCATGTACCAGCCACAAGACCCATCACAAACTCCTCTGCAAATCTATGTTGGAATGCAGGCCTGGAGCCATGCTTCTGCGTGCTTTCCTCACTAAATATTTCAGATCACAGATCTGTTTAGGACATCAGGAAAAAAATTGAAGTAAAAGTATCTGGAAACATTTAAGGCAGATTTCAGGCTAATGAGAAAATTTGCTTGGGAAATTTTTTCTGCTGAATTTTCCAGAAAACCCATATCTCTGCCTCTGGAAATTCAGATTGCAAGATCTTTTGGGTGAGGAAATGGTAGTCATGTATGCAGTCCTGTGCAGTGTTGTATACAGCGATGCCACTAAATTCAGTCAGTGTTATGTCATGCAGCAGACTCGGTAGCTGACTTTCACAAGGACCTTGTTCTGAGAGACTTGCTATGGGTACAGTTGATAGAGAAACTGGAGGCAAGAGACAGATCACTATAGAAAGCCTCTGAAAGCCATGATATTTGAAATGAAACCAAATGTACAGTACCTAAATAATTATTAATGATTGGTAGGGCTTAATTACATAAAAGTATTATATAGCAACAGATTAAAATAATTGGTAACCAAAAACTGTTTTTGAAACAAGAAAGCACTCCTGGGCTGCAGTGGATCAGTTTTTTTACATTCCCTGGGTCAGCCGGGGATTCAGTGGAGACGGTGTTCCTAGCCCCTGAGGGGGACCATGGTTAGGCTGCCTGGTCTGTAGTTTCCAGCCTCCTGTTTGCTCTGATATTTATGAAGAGTGACCACATCTGCCGTTCAGTCCACTGAAACCACTCTTGTCTCCAAAGCGTAATGGAACAGAATTGGTAATTGGTTGGGCAGAAGTTCTATAAGTACCCTCGTGTCTTCGTGTGCATACTATCTGACCTCATTGCTCTGCTCACTTTTGGTTTTGTTACCTTTGTTTGGGAACTGTCTCTTAGGATTATAGAACTCTTTCATTCCTACTTTTGACACATCTCTGCAACCTCTGGCCAGCCTCTTTTTCAGTGAATAATGCACAAAGTATTTGGTTCAGTTTCCTGTTTTTCGCCTTTCCGAATTTTTTTTTCTCTCCCTGGCTCTTTTCATAACTAAGTGTAGGCCAACTTTGTCAGCGAACTGAATTTCAAAGAGCCAGGTTCAGATCTTACTTTCTCTCAACCTTCAAATATGAATTTTGATTCCTTTTCTTTTGGGCTATTTTGAAACATTTTGCAATATGAGAGAGTTGCCCTACAAAGCCTGAAGGACCAGGTTGTGAGTCCGTAGCCTCAAATTGTGTATTCTCTAGCATTTGCTGTGCTGTTAACCACAATACAGCCAAAGCCTTTTCCCAGATGACATTACACAATAGCAGACACAATATAGGTGAGCAAGGGGTAGGCTACTTAGAAATGAAACTCAAATAATTATAAAGTTATGATTTAATGAAATTTAATTCTAATTCTTATAGTCTGCCTTTCCAAACCAGTGTTCAAAATGGATATACAGTGTCAGCAATCAGCATAATAAAATACAGCATCTATAAAACATAGTAAAATTGACAAATTTACAGATCAATGTTACTAAATCAAATTTACAAAATAAAAATAATAAAACAGTTAAACATTCAACATAAAATATAAATAATACATACAGAAAAAGTTTACAACATAATTAAAATCAGCAGCAAATATATTTGAATTGGTGTCCTTGGAGTGCCTGCATGATAAATATTATCAGCTAATTATTTGATATCATTAACTAGAGAAAGAAATAACATCCGGACTTTTTCATTGGGTTGTGGTTTTAATTAGTAAAATGTACAGGTATTTGATGTAATTTTATCATGGTGTATATATAGCAGAGGTATTCCATGGCTCTTGTGAACAACTTGATAGATCACTGGTTATGCCATCTGTTGACAGAGCACTCATCCTCTGCCGGTTATTTACAAAACAATGTCTTTGTATCTTCCTTTAGTGGACTGAGGACTGTTCTGAGCAGTTAGATGGCAGCTGTTCGTCATCAAAAGGGAAAGTCTCTTCCCACAATCTCAACCAGGTAAAGAATGTACTTTTTTGGCATTTTATGGCAAAGCTACTGAACAAAGTTGTGAATAGTTTGAGGTTTTGTTGAAAAGTTAATTTCACGTTACTGTGCTGGACTGTATTGTTAGCTAGTACTGAACTGTTTTGAGCTAGCACTGCTCCTGTATGTGTACTTACTTGCTTCCTGTTTCTATGTGAGTCGAGTTGCTGGCTGCTTGCAGTGCTGTTATACCTTGTTAATAAAAGCAGCGCTGTTTTACTTTATTTGTAAAGAGGACACCTTGTCGCGTTTTTTTTTTTTTTTCTTTAAAAGGCATTCTCCTATCTAGAAGAACTCAACTATGCCACAAGTCTCTAACAACAACAAAAAATAGGTTATGGGCCCAGGCAATGCAAAAGAAGATGAAAGAGAGAACTGGAACAGTAAAGATATCTCACAGCTGGAGCAGAATGAAATGTTCCCAAACAACAAAAAATAAACCAGTAATAGAAGCAAGATAAGCAAATTGCAGAGATAAACCCATACAAAGAATTTTTTGTGTGAATTGCAGATGTATTACACAGCATAGAAAGATTTTTTCGTGAACAAATTGAAAGTGAAAGTTAAAAATAAAAAAGTATGAAAACTACAAATTATATTGAAATGCTGAAGTCCAGCAATTATCTAAACTGGAGATTTAAGATTAGGATTCTTCTAAAAATTAAGTGACTTTGTACAGTCATAGAATCTGATACACTTGATATAATGGCTACACAGGAAATAAATGCCTGGAAGAAAAATTATTAGTCTGCCTTAGGAGGAATAGCCTAGTGGTTAGAGCAGTGGACTATGAACCAGGAGACCAGCGTTTGAGTCCTGCTATCACCTTGGGCAAGTCACTTTACCCTCCATTGCCTCAGGTACAAAAACTTAAATTGTAAGTCCTCTGGGGATAAGGAAATACCTACAGTACCTGAATGTAAACAGTGTGATATCTCAATTGAGATCAAATGTCGGTATATAAAAATAATAAATAAATAAATAAATAATGTCATGAACCTAATTGTCTAGATATTAAACACTTCAAAACAAGTTATTATTAACCAGACTATAGCAAAAGGCATCTGGCAACATTTGGAGCAGGCAAATACAGGATAAATCCTTGGGAAAACACTGAACCTTAAGGGGCGGATTTTCAGAGCCCTGCTCGCGTAAATCCGCCCAAAACCGGGCGGATTTACGCGAGCAGGGCCCTGCGCGCCGGGAAGCCTATTTTACATAGGCCTCCCGGCGCGCGCAGAGCCCCGGGACTCGCGTAAGTCCCGGGGTTCTCGGAGGGGGGCGTGTCGGGGGGCGGGTTCGGTCGTCGCGGCGTTTCGGGGGCGTGTCGGCAGCGTTTTGGGGGCGGGTACGGGGGCGTGGCTACGGCCCGGGGGCGTGGCCGCGCCCTCCGTACCCGCCCCCAGGTCGCGGCCCGGCGCGCAGGAGGCCCGCTGGCGCGCGGGGATTTACGCCTCCCTCTGGGAGGCGTAAATCCCCCGACAAAGGTAAGGGGGGGGGTTTAGACAGGGCCGGGCGGGTGGGTTAGGTAGGGGAAGGGAGGGTAAGGTGAGGGGAGGGCAAAGGAAAGTTCCCTCCGAGGCCGCTCCGATTTCGGAGCGGCCTTGGAGGGAACGGGGGGAGGCAGCGCGGCTCGGCGCGCGCAGGCTATACAAAATCGATAGCCTTGCGCGCGCCGATCCAGGATTTTAGTGGATACGCACGGCTCCGCGCGTATCTACTAAAATCCAGCGTACTTTTGCTTGAGTCTGATGCGCAAGCAAAAGTAGGCTGATCGCGCTTCTTTTAAAATCTACCCCTATGTGTGAGATAAATACTGTCTTTTGGGAACAAGAAAAGTTTGTTACTACATATATGTATATTGTTACAGACTATTACTCTTTCTATGGATGAACACATTGCCAGGGTGGTAGAATATCTTTTTACAAGCTGCACCATCTAAAAAACCTAAAACCTATTCTTGAAGGACAGTTCTTTCATTTGGTATTGCAAGCATTGATACTCAACTCCTTGGATTACTGTAATTCTCTTTACCTTGGACTTCCTCTCTCTGCTGTGCGTCCTTTACAAATTATTCAAAATGCTGCAACAAGACTTCTAACTGGAAGCAAACAGAAATATCATATTACATCTTCCCTCATAAGAACATAAGAAATTGCCATGCTGGGTCAGGCCAAGGGTCCATCAAGCCCAGCATCCTGTTTCCAACAGAGGCCAAAACCAGGCCACAAGAACCTGGCAATTACCTAAACACTAAGAAGATCCCATGCTACTGATGCAATTAATAGCAGTGGCTATTCCCTAAGTAAAATTGATTAATAGCCATTAATGGACTTCTCCTCCAAGAACTTATCCAAACCTTTTTTGAACCCAGCTACACTAACTGCACTAACCACTTCCTCTGGCAACAAATTCCAGAGCTTTATTGTGCGTTGAGTGAAAAAGAATTTTCTCCGATTAGTCTTAACTACACTAGCTGCCCATCGCACAGAGGTTGAAATACAAAGTCTTGAACATGATTTATAAGCTGTTAAACAACGAATCATCTACTTGGCTTGCGTCCACATTCACTCTACAAGCCGACACACCAGTTGCGATCAATGGATCAAAATTTGTTACAGGTACCAACAGTTAAAATTCCCAGACTCAAGATCATCAGAAATAGTGTTCTCTGTGCCAGGCCCTAGACTATGGAACTCTTTGCTGGAACCTATATTCACAGCATCGTCATTGAAAGTTTTTAAGAAAGTGCTTATGAATCACCTTTTTAAGCAGGCTTTTCAGTAATTGTGGGACTTCTTTTCCTTGAGTTTCGTCTTCTCTTTTACTTTGTGAAAGCACTTTTTATTTTTACTTTTATTATTTTATTATTATGTATGTATATTGTAAGCCACTGTGAAGTGTCATTTAGAATATGCAGGTTGTAAGAATTTTGTTAAGTGAATAAATTTGCAGCTTAAGAAATCATTAACTGATCAACTGTACACCCTAGGAGATCCAACTGAAGAGATAGAAGGGCTAATGATTCAAGGGCTCCCTTGAGCATACTGTGGAAAGGCCAGAAGGTCTAATGTGTGCAGTATGTCAGCTGACTTCAGAAAGTCCATCATACACTTCTATATAAAGAACACCCTCAGGATTCTCTGCATACTGAATCAACATACTGAATAGTGCACAAAGAGCTGGAGAAACTTGACAGGCATAAAATAAAATGCTACTACTGCAAGAAATTTGGACATTTCTTAGGGGATTGCTATTTTGCACCCAAAGGAAATAAAAATCCTCAACATACCAAGGGGATTAAACACTTTTCAAGCAATGAAAGAGATCAAAGAACAAATAATCATAGAGAAAAAATAGCCAAAGAGTTATCTAATGATGAGAACTTCACTGGATCCATCAAAAAGCAATGGGGTAGATTTTTTAAAAAAGCGCGATCGCATACTTTTGTTTGCGCAGCAGGCGTTAACGCCATAATTCATGTGCTAATAGTACAATCGCACTGCGCAAATGCAAATTTTTGGAAGGGGTAGGAATAGGAAGCAGTTTGGGCAGGATTAATTAAAATGGGGGTCAATATCACACCTTGTGATAGCATAACGCATGCTATCGCATGGTTTTAATGCTGGAAATTACTATACCTTTTTTCCTGGCGTTAAGCTGTGCAATATGCCCGAAACGGCCGTAACGCAATTCGCGATAAATTTGAAAATTGCATTTCGGCCATTTCTAGACTTGGGAGGGGAGGGGAAAGGAGAGGGAGAGAGGAGAATGGAATAGAGAGCGAGAGAGCCTCGGGGGGGGGGGGGGGGGGGGTTCTTCACAGTATTCAATATGACTATAGGAGGGCCAGCTGATTACTCGAGGTGAGGTGTTGGTGGTGGTTTAAGGTTTAGGGGCCAGATTTATATGCAGAGTGAGAGATACGAACTGCACAGTATACCTCAGTGAAGATGTGACATCATTTGGAGTGAGGAAAGTCTCACAAAGATGAGATTTCTATGTTATCTCGCCCTAGCTTGATGGTACCTTGTTATAGAGTCCATCAAGCTAGGGCGAGAGAACAATGTAGAAATCTCATCTTTGTGAAACGTTCCTCACTCCAAATGATATCAAATCTTCACCGAGGTGTACTGTGCAGTTCGTATGCCTCAGGCTGGAAAAGTGAGATATTCTTTTTAGGGATGTGCAATCGTTTTTCCCGAATTAGGCAATGTCAATGACATTGCCTAATTCAGAATGGTTCGGGAGAACCGAAAAATGATTGAATTTTTTCTGAAATTTTGGAAAAAATTCATTTTTGAGTTAGTGCGCGCTAACTTCCGATAGTGAGCACTAACCCAAAATCGGGGCCCCTGAAATAAAAAAAAAAACAAAACCCCTGAACCACGGGAAAAACGAAATTACTGCGGAATGGACCCCGAAACAAAGCCCAACATGAAATTTTTACCCGAAGTACATTCTTTAAAATAATTAAATGGCTCAGAAAATACGTCTGTATGACATGAATTGTATCCCAAAACAATCAAAACAAACTTCCTAAACAAAGATTTGTTTCCTTTTTTTTTCTCACTTGTTAAACTGCTTTTTTCCAATATTCTCCCCCCCCCCCCGATTGATTGCAAACTCGAGAGGTTATGGTTAGGGACATTCATTTTCAGTTTTTATTTTTCTTTTCCTGGGAATTTCTCTGTCTTTATTACAAGAAAAATGGGTCCATCAAGCTAGGGCGAGAGAACAATGTAGAAATCTAATCTTTGTGAGACTTTCCTCACTCCAAATGATGTCAAATCTTCATTGAGGTGTACTGTGCAGTCCATATGTCTAACTATGCATGTAAATCTGGCCCCTAAACCACCACCAACACCTCACCTCGAGCTATTAGCTGGCCCTCCTATAGTCATATAAATAGTTGAATACTGTGAAGGCTTCCCCAGAGGCTGGCTCTCTCTCAGCACTTCATGAGCTGCGAAATAGAAGTATTGTGGGGTGTGAAAACTTTACCGCACCACATGATACTACCTATGAGAAGCGCGATGTTACTGCGTGGTATGGTAATTCTAAAAATTACCCTAAACTCGCCCCTTTCTCCTACCGCGGGCGTTATGCCTACGTTATTATAGCATTTTGATGAATCTAGGGGTAAGTTGTTACCTGAGATAATGGAAGGTAAAGTGACTAGCCCAAGGTCATTAAGAATATCAGTGGGAGAAGCAGTATTTGAACCCTGGTTTCCCTGGTTCTCAGTTTACTGCTAGAACCACGAAGTCACCATTTCACATGGCAGAATGAAAGTTAGCAGTGCTCTGGATTTGCCACCTCTAGCTCTGGAGTGGCTCCATTAGTCTAACTTCAGCTCCAAAGCCAAGAGAAACCCTCAGCTTCAGTTTCAGAGGGGCCAATGCATTAAGAAGTGCGTTGAATACTGAGCGCCCATTTTCTTAACGCACACTCAGCCAGATCCCCTGGGCCCCTGATGCAATATTTAAATGAGGGACTGTATAAAAAAAAGACGCACGGGATGAGAATTCTGGCGAGTGGGTGACTCGCCAGAATGATGGCTATTGACACAATACCCTTATTAAATAAACATACACATGCTTACTGTGACTCCTACATCGCTCTAAGCTTCAACAGCAAGAGGTAATGGAAAAAAGGATTTGCACTCATAAAGAGGGGAGTAGCTGGCTTGTTACGGCGGTTACTACCCCAAACCAAATATGCCTGATACTTCACTTTCAATGCATATACAGCATAGCTCTCTGCTTCAATGACAGGGGAGAAGAATAACTGATACTTCACACATCCAGCAGAGCTCTCTGCTACAACGGCAAAGGAGAAGAAAAAGGGTTCGCACTCAAAACGCGGGGAGTAGCTGGCTTGTTACGGCAGTTACTACCCCAAACCAAATGTGCCTGATACTTCACTTTCCATGCATATCCAGCATGGTTCTCTGCTGCATCGGCATGGGAGAAAGACTGATACATCACGCATTTCCAGCATAGCTCTCTGCTTCAACGGCAGGGGGAAAAAAAAACAAAAAAAAACAAAAACAAAAACAAAAAAATGATGCTTCACGCATATCCTGCATAGCTTCAACGACAGGGGTGAAGAAAAAAAAAGGATTCACAATCACAAAGCGAGGAGTAGCTGGCTTGTTACGGCGGTTACTACCCCAACCAAATGTGCCTGATACTTCACTTTCAATGCATATCCAGCATGGCTCTCTGCTTCTACAGCAGGGGAGAAGAAAAAAAAAACCAACAAGAGCTGTACAACATAGTCTAGGTAAAACAAATAAGCATGGGTGTAGCTTGCTTATCGCGGCGGTTACTGCCCCTACTACCCCTAACTAATCAAGCTAGATATTTCATTTGCATGCAGCTCCATCACTGCTCTCTACATTAATGGTGGGGGTGGAAGGGGAATAGAACAAGGAGCTAAGAGTAACAGATAAGAATGAGAGAAAAAATGTGTGAGGCTTGCTGGGCAGACTGGATGGGCCATTCGGTCTTCTTCTGCCGTCATTTCTATGTTTCTATGTAAATGCATTAGGCAACTACAGTTGCAACGGACACTCCATATGAGCGTCAGATTTTATCCCGCTTCTTCTGCCTGATTTTGCCGAGGTTGCTGAAGACACCTGTGGCTAAGCACCCTTTGCTATGGGTGTCTAAATTGTGCATCCAGAAGAAATTTTTTTTTTTTTTTTAAATCAAGCCAATATACATTTATTTTTCACACCGAAAGCAGTAAATTTAAATGTCACGATGATACTAAGTAGGAGGAACCACAGAGGACTTTGCCTCACAGATTGACTTTACGCCACCTCCAGGGCTGGAGTTAAATTTTCCATATTAAAAAGGTGCCCAGTGATTTTCAGCATGGGGGGGGGGGGGGTAATAGCTTCATCTACATGGAATTTATATGTGATGGGCGCTATCAGCTTTGAATTTGTTTTGGACATGCTAATCCTCTTATTGCTTCGGGCGCTAGTCTAGCATAAACAAAGCACACATCAACCTGTGCGCTAGGTTGGGCACATTTTTTGTCACTCGTTAAACTGCCTTTTTCCAGTTTTCCCCCCGATTTATTGCATACTCAAGGAGAGGTTATGGTTAGGGACCTTCGTTTTCAGTTTTTATTTTATTTTTCCTGGGAATTTCTCTGTCTTTATTACAAGAAAAACGGGAGAAATCAGTGGAAATAAATGACTCATCATTTTTATGGACAAATTTAATTTTTATTTATTTATTTTTATTTTATTTATTTGAAGCTTTTTTTTTAATACCGGCATTCATGACCGAGTCATATCATGTCGGTTTACAGAAAACTGGGGAACGATAACCTTAAATACGTTAACATAGTAAAGAAGTAAAAAAGTTACAATAAAACGGGGGTGGGGAAGAAGAAGACAGAGCATAGGTAACTTGAAACATAACGCCAGTTATTTGGAGAGTTCTAGAAATATTCATGGTGGTGTATCGGGGCCTTTGTTCTTGTTATAATAGAAACTGATACATTCCCAGGAAAAATACAAGTTATGATTTATCAAAATGATTTTCCCAATGTTTGCAGAGCTCAGTCCTGTTCTGCGGTCAGTGATTCGGTCTCCTGCATCAGAGAAGAGTCTTTCATCTTCTACGGATGTCGCTGGTAACACAAAAGAAACAATGAGACAGTTGAGCCAATAAAGGCGGTGAATTTTTGCCTAAAAGCTAAAGAGCAGGATTCGAGAGCCTTCCTTTTCTGACCCAGTATTCAGCTCATCGCGCAAAGGCGAAGAGAAACCTCCCATGCTGTCACCTTCAGGACTGCTGTCAGCGAGGTCACGGATACCTGCAGATGTAGGAGCTCCCTTGGCTGGAACTAATATTGGGTTGTTGTTTTTATTAGGTGCAAAAAGAGCAACACACAGACCTTTTATTCAAGCTTCCTTTACTCTCTGTCACAAAGTTGATGCTTAAAACATGGATTTAGAAAGACAGATATCCGACAATCCAGATCATTCTCAAAGCTTGACAACCTTGTTGAGATTTGAATCAAGGCCAGATTCAGATTTAGTGTCATGTTTTCCAAGAGCTTTGGGGCAGATTTCATAAATCTGCGCACACGCGTACTTTTGTTCGCGCACCAGGCGCGAACAAAAGTACGCGGGATTTCAATAGATACGCGCGTAGCCATTAAAATCCGGGGTCGGCACGCGCAAGGCTGCCCAAAATCGGCAGCCTGCGCACACCGAGCTGCTCAGCCTGCCTCCGTTCCCTCTGAGGCTGCTCCGAAATCGGAGCGGCCTCGGAGGGAATTTTCCTTCGCCTTCCCCCCACCTTCTCCTCCCTTCCCCTACCTAACCCACCCCCCGGCCCTATCTAAACCTCCCCCCCTACCTCTATCACGAAAGTTACGCCTGCTCGAAGCAGGCGTAACTTTGCGCGCACCGGGCCGGCTGCCCTGCTCCATGTTTCGGTCCAGGGGCTGGTCCAGGGGCCGCTGTCACGCCCCCAGACCGGAACCACGCCCCCTGGACACACCCCCGAAATGCCACGTTGCTCCCGACACGCCCCCGGCACGCCCCTCCATGCAAGCCCCGGGACTTACTCGCGTCCCGGGGCTTGCGCCCACCGCCAAGCCTATGCAAAATAGGCTCGGCGCGCGCAGGGGGGGGGGGGGTTGGGATAGGTTTTCGGGGGTTACGCGCGTATCCCTTTGAAAATCTACCCCTTTGTGAATTCCTACTACACTAAGGACAATGAGAGATGCAGTTGGATACTTTGCACCAGACAGAGTTGTGATAGCTTCTTGGAATGGTTTGAGTATGTCACACACTTCCTCTAGAAGCATCTTATCTTCAGCAGTAGTGTTTATGCTGGATCCTTAAATTTTGCAGTTGAAATTTTCAGTTGTTCTGCTTGCAGGACCACTTTCCAATCCTGGGCAATCTTGAATTCCATTTTGTAGCACAGAATTTTATTTGGTTCAGATCCAAGTTCAGCCTGGTACACCTTAACATAGGCATGCCAAGCACTTGGTGACTTCTTAAAAAGAGGCGTGAAGCATCTCCAGACTTCAACCAGTGCTCCAAGCTCTGGAGCCCTGCTCTGTTCTGATTCCAGCTCTGATCTCGCTCTAACTCTGGAACATAGCTGTTTAAAAAACCCCAAAAAGAAACCTGACTAGCTCTGCCCCAGCCATTCTTAAGGTGAAGCCATCAAGCTGGCCTTTTATTTATTTGTATTAGTGGTTTTCTTAAAATTTCTGAAGATCATGTCATTAACTTTGCATTTTTTTTCCAAGAATTTGCCATTTTTTGTAAACTGGTCATGTGGAGACCGTGTTAGATCTCTACCAGGAACCATACAGATTAGCCCATTTGTATAGAGAGGAAGCATAGTAAACATGTGGATAGGTAGCTCCCCCATGGGAGACTGCACATGGGGGTAGATTTTTAAAAAAAGCGCGTTCGCGTACTTTTGTTTGCGCACCAGGCGCGAACAAAAGTACGCTGGATTTTATAAGATATGCGCGTAGCTGCGTGTATCTTCTAAAATCCTGGATCGGCGCGCGCAAGGCTGCCGATTTTGGGCAGCTGGCGCGCGCCGAGCCGCACAGCCTGTCACCGTTCTCTCCGAGGCCGCTCCAAAATCGGAGCGGCCTCGGAGGGAACTTTCTTTGCCCTCCCCTCACCTTCCCCTCCCTTCCCCTACCTAACCCCACCCCCCCGGCCCTATCTAAACCCCCCCCCTACCTTTATCCACTGATTTACGCCTCCCAGAGGGAGGCGTAAATCCACGCGCGCCAGCGGGCTGCTGGCGTGCCGAGACTCGACCCGGGGGCGGTTCCGGAAGGCGTGGCCACGCCCCTGAAACGCCCCGGGCCGAAACCACGCCCCCGGTCCCGCCCCCGAAACACTGCACCCCACCCCCGAAATGCCACATCATCCGGTCCCGCCCCCGACACGCCCCCTTCGAAAAACCCCGGGACCTACGCGCGTCCCGGGGCTCTGCGCGCACCGGTGGCCTATGGAAAATAGGCGCGCAAGGCCCTGCTCGCGTAAATCCGGGCGGATTTACGCGAGCAGGGCTTTTAAAATCCGCCCGATGGTGAACTCCTCTGATTATAAATACTCTGACCACCATTCTGTGTTGTGGATTTTCTGTTTCCCTTTACAGCAGCAGCATACCATGGCTGTCCCCTGAATTTTCTGTTGATACCTCCATGAGACTTTTAGTTTGGAAAGGGATTGTTTCTTTCCATCCTCCCTATCCCTGTTTATAGTTTTGTACTGATTTATTTAAATTCCTAGTACTCTTTAACTAGGGACTTTTTTTACTTCTTTTCTCTGCTTTATCAACCATGGGAGAGGTTCCCTTTACCGAAGAGAAAAGAATCTGAGATCATTGGGATCTGTGGAAAGGGATGACTTTCAGTCATCCAGAGGAGAAGGAAGAACAAGGGGAGAAAGGAGTTGGGATGACCATAACAGGGCCCCTAATTATCTACTGAAGATCGTGGGAGAAGAGGAGTACAGCCAGTATCAATCTGATACTATGAAGAGTACATGACTACATGGAGAGATACATCAATCTAATTTGCACTAAATATTCTGTTTGCCAACTTCCCCTAAACTATGGGTAAGAGAAGAAGGGAAAATTAGCTTTACCATCTTAAATTTTAGTGAAAATCTTATTTCGAACCACTTGTAGCATCAGTAAGTGAACTATACAGCTGTAAAGACTATTTTCACCATTTCATAACATCTCAGTAAAAGTAATGCTGGAAACCAAGTCAGCTTCTAGAGTGATTTTTAACGCCTAGTGCAGGGCTTCCCAAACTATGGGTCGGGACCCCAAATGGGGTCACAAAACCTTCAGCTGGGGGTCACAGGTTCTTCAAACAGCAGTGTTCTTCAGGTGCCAGCAACATTAATAGTGGAAGTTAGCATGAGGCCTGTGAGCCAGCACAAACTAACAGGCCCTGTAGTGATCCCACCCTCCCATGAGTTTCCATGGTAATGGGAAAGGCCTGCTCGAGGAGGGATCAGAGCCTGTAAACTTGCACTGGCTCAGGCCTTGTGCTGATTTTCATTACTAATGTTGCTGCTACCTGCAGATCACCATTGGGCTTGGGAGCAGCCATAAGGGAGGTCTGAGTGTGCATAGGCCAGTAGAGACTGCCTCTGCTCCTCTCTTTCCACATAGCACAACCACTGAACTTACCCAAAAGAAAAATGTTACCCCTTTCAGCTGCCTGCCCTCTTTTTCCATCAGTTGTCATCCAACTGTGGCCCGGGGCCAAAGGAAAATGTTGCTGTTGATCCTGGCAGGGAGGCTGTTTGGAGAAGGAGCTGCTTGAAGGGATGGATCAGATGCAGGAAGGTTTTGAGGGTTCAGTCAGCTGGAGAGGGATTAGCGATGGAGGTTGAGAGAAGAGGGAATCAGAAGATTAATCGGGGAAGAGGAGTTGGGGATGAGAGAAGGACTGGAAATGAGTCTGGGAGATTTGAGAGAGAGGATGGGAGATGAGAGAGAGGATGGGATGAGGAGGGAATGGAAGATAGGGAAAGAGTGAGGGGATGACAAGAGGGGTCAGTAGGTGGTTAAAAAGGACTTGGGGGCGAGAGGGAAGCAGCTAGGGGGATATAAAAATGGCTGGAGAGGGTGAGAGGGGATAGGCTGGGGAGGTGAAAGAAGCTGGGAAGAAGAGGGGCTGAGGTTGAAAAAGGGGTTCTGCTGGAGGAGAGGAGGTTAAAGCCCTCAGGAAGGGCTGGAGATTAAGAGAATGGATCGACTGGTGAGGGTGGAGGTTGAGAGGCAGAATCAGCTGGAGTGCAGGGAGGGTGGAGCGACCATTGGAGGGGGGACTGCATCCTTATTAATTTGTTGTGGTTGTTTTCGGGGGTCATAAGAATTTTCAAATGTGAAAATGGGGTCATATTGGCTAAATATTTGGGAAGCCCTGGCCTTGTGAATTTGACACTCATCAGTGCTGTTGTAATCACTGCTAAATACAAGAACTATGAACTGGGACTTAAGTGTCTTGCAATGCTAAGGGTCTTGAAAGTTATCTTTCACTCTGCTCAGGGATGCCTGACCACTCTGATCTTATAATGATATAGGGATATGAGGAGTAAATACTACATTTGTGATATGGCTTGTTGATCATCTGGGATATACCAATCCAGGGGTTGCAGTCAGATTGTGATTGTTTATATGTATACAAAAATATTTTTATAGAAAGGTTGCAGACTCTCGGAAATAGATTTGAAAGCAGGATATGTACTGTTTTACAGATTCTATCATACAAAATATGTGCCATCGTAAATACAGGGTTTAGTGGTGACAGCCACAATGGGTAGTATACAACTGCTACAGCAAGGCCTGTGGCTTACATCTAGGGTGGCCACCTACGCTCCTCATGAGCCACAAGCAGTTCTGTTTTCTGGATACTCACAGTGAATATGCATAAGATAAGGTTAGCATACAATGGAGGCAGGGCATGCTAATCCATCTCATTGCATATTCCTTGTTGCTATCTTGAAATCCAATCCTACTTGTGCATCTTAAGAACCCGGAGTTGGCCAACCCTGACAGAAATGGTCACACAGAAATCAGAATTAGGCTTTGTTATACCAGTCCTATCCCTTCAATATTCAGGCATATGGCACAGTGCAATATTTCTCCCCTTTTCTTGCCTTTGATTCACTAAAACTGTATTCTTTCTGCAGCTTTATTCCTGTACCTGCTGCAACTTGAGCACTACTAGTGTGTTGTATTTTTTAAACTGTTACTGCATGGAAAAATATATCCTAAATAGCTAAACGTTTCAGTGTGTTTTTATGGTCAGGAAACTAAGCAGGGCAAGTTCTGACATGAGGGTAGAAACAAAAAAATCATTTTATCCTTGAAATGCAAAGAGGATATTCAGAGGGAATGCCACCTGCTCAGATCTTAAATCTGCTCTTTGTTCTTGTGCAGTGATGCCTAAACCTGACTTCATGATCCCAGAGCCGGCTGGGATTTCAGGATACCCACAGTGAATATGCAGGAGATATAATTTTGTTTATACTGGCTCTCTAGTCTAAGTACATATTTCTCGTGTGTATTCATTACGGGTATCCCAAAAACTTGAGTGGCAGTGGGGTCTCGAGCACAGGCTTGGGGAACCCCTGTTATAGTGCTCCTCCCCTCCACCCCTTCCCCTCTCCTCTTAGATTTCTCTCTTGGCACTGAACGTTTTTGATCTGTACGCAACTGCAAACACCATCACGTAAGAAGCACGGCCCTGCCATGTGATCGTGTTGCTTCTGCTGTTTCCTTTCCAGCAGGTCTATCCAGTAAAGTGCGGCCGCGTTTACCCCGCTCCTAACCCGCATTCTACTCACTTTCCGGCCGCGTTAGCCCTTCCTGCGATCCCGAATCCCCTTTAACCTACTCCTACCGTGTCCTAAAATCCCCGGGCAACCCCTTCCTCACGCGGCATGTATATTGCATGCAAACGAGCGAATTAGCTATTCCCTAGCATCCCGTAACCCGCGCCCCGACTATCGCTATCTTTCCCTGCAGTTTTGTCGCGCGTTTAACCTGCTAACTTACCGCCTACCCTTACCCTTGCGGTAGAGGCAGGGGTAAGGGTAGGCGGCAAGCTTTCCCCCAGCCCCCGCTCACCTGCCCCGGCCGCGATCATGGGTGCCGGTCTCCGGGGCAGCCCCAGTCCTCTCCCCTCCTCCCGAAGCAAAAAAAAAAAAAAAAAGCGAAAAACACGTAAAAGCAAAAAGTAAGTCGCTTCGCCGCTTCACACTGTCAGTGTCTCTTCTTCCCTCCTCCCGGAGTAAGGCTGCTTTTCGCGCCCTGCTTCGGGAGGAGGGAAGAAGAGACACTGACAGTGTGAAGCGGGGAAGCGACTTACTTTTTGCAGGCGTCCATCTTCGCGAGCAGCTGGAGGCAGGAGAGGTCGTCCGATGTCCGGAGGGGGGTGCAAAAAGTAAGTCGCTTCGCCGCTTCATTCTGCCAGCCCCTTCTTCCCTCCTCCCGGAGCAAGGCTGCTTTTCGCGCCCTGCTTCGGGAGGAGGGGAGGGGGGACTGGCAGTCCCGACTTCCTGGTATCTGTCATTTCAAATGACATTTGAAATGACAGATACCAGCGTGGCGTGAAGCGTTAGGCCCGCGCACCCAGGATACTGTATAGGCGCTCTATCCAGTAAAATGGGTTGCGTGGGCCTAACGCTTCACAGACCCTTCTTAGACGCGGTTTACATTTGCATGAAATTATAGTTCAGGATCGAGCGGTAGGTGAGCTGCACTGTGCGTGCGGCAACCGCGGGTGCGCCGGGCACTAACGCAGCTCTTCCTACCGCTCGGTACTGGATAGACCTGCAGATTAGTTAGTTCTTAATGATACAGTAAACGTCCTCTCTTTTTCAGAGTTTCAATGGCAAATATTCCAAGTAAGGCCAAACTAGAATTCTGTATTGGTACGTGAATTTTATCATTTAAATGGTAGTGTTCACAAAGTGGTCATGCAGGGCTGGTAGCAGGACCTTTTGGGCCCCTTTCCACACGTGTGAGTGAGCCCTCACAATCCAGTACTTCTGGCAGCCGTAGCCAGAAAGATGTTAAAATAACTTTCTTTACCCCCTTCCTCCTTTAAAGTTATTTTCTCTATTCCTTTCTTCTCAGTTTATTTTCATTTTTCATATTACTTTTCCATTGTCAATCCTTCTAAAGCCTGGAGAAAGCCTTTGGGGTGCCCTGTCTTGGTTTCCACAGTAACATAGTAGCATAGTAAATGACAGCCGATAAAGACCTAACTGGTTCATCCAGTCTGTCCAGCAAGTTGTTTAGGGTTGTAACTGCCACTCCGAGCAGGTTACCTTCATGCAGAAATGTTACAGCAAAAGTTACCACAGTTTTCTTCATTTCCATTGGCTAGAGCCATGAGGGATCCTCTGTGCTTACTCCAGACCCTTTTGAATTCTGTCATTGTTCTTGTCTTCAAAACACAGAAAACGGAGAAGGAAAATTGCACTCCATAAAAATCATCCACACATCAAGGGAGATGCAAAAAAAATGAATACAGTCCATACATGAACCGGGGACCCGGTTGAAAACTATCTGTGTTTATGACAGATGAGCAATGGAGTTGCCGTATTAAGTGAACTAAAATATTAAAATTTGAAATATATTTCATTACAAATTTGTTCATGTATGGACTGTATTCATTTTTTGCATCTCCCTTGATGTGTAGATTGTTCTTGTCTTCACCACCTTTTCTGGGAGGACATTCCATATATTTACCACCCTTTCTGTGAAGAAATATTTTCGGAGTCTTCCCCTTGGAGTTTCATATCATGACCCCTTAGTTCTACAGCTTCTTTTCCATCAGAAAAGATTTTGAGTCAAGTGCAACATCAATACCTTTCAGGCATTTAAAGTCTGTATCATATCTCCCCATCTCTTCTCTTTGCCAGGGTATACATGTTTAGAGCTTTCAGTATCATCTCATATGGCTTTCAGTGTAGATCCCTCACCATTTTCATCGCTTTTCTCCTGGACCACCTCCATCCTGTCTCTGTCCTTTTTGAGATACGGTCTCCAGAAATGAACACAGTATTCCAGGTGAGGCCTCCCCAATGACCTGTACAGAGGCATTATTGCCTCCTTTTCCCTACTGGTTTTGCCTCTATGTAACATCCCTCTGGCCTTAGTCAACACCGTATCACGTTGCTTCGCCACCTTCAGATCATTGGACACTATCACCCTGAGGACTCTCTCCTGGTCCGTGTATATCAGACTTTTGCCCTCGCAGTACATACAGCTGCTTTGGATTTTTGCACCCCAAATGTATGACTCTGTACTTCTTGGCATCAAATCAAGTTTTCTTAGATCACATCTCATTTCTTGATCTAATTCTCTAGTCCAGTGGTTCTCAACCAGTGTGTCGCCAAGAACATGCAGGTATGCCGCCACACTTCCTGTTCCCCTGCTGACCCAGCTGCTCCCCCTACCCAAGTGAAATAGGTCCTCCGCCCGGGCGGAACGCGGCAGGACAGCTGGAGTCAGCGGCACCGGCATGGTCTCTTCTTCCCGCGGCCCGGAAGAGGAAGGGGTGAGCAGCGGGTGCGTGCGCGGGAAGAAGAGACCATGCTAGTGCGCTCGGCATCGGCCCGAAGAAAAGAAGAGGCGCGGCCTGAGGATTGAGCCACGCGGCTTGGAGAAAAACAAAGAACGTCGTCAACCCCTGCGGCCGATGGGACTCCTTTCTCCGCGAGGGCTGAAAAATGAAGTAGGTTGCTGCCGCCTTTAGGGTTAGAAGTGGAGGAGGCTGCTGCTGCCGCTAGTTCGGGGGAGGGGGGAGAGTGAGTGAATGAGCAAGCATGTGTGTTTGAGATCCTGTGTATGTGTGTGTGAGTGAGAGCATGTATGTGACAAAAACTGAATTGGAAACCGCAACAAGCCAGAGTCTCTGTATGCAGTGCAATAAACAAAAAAAAGAAACATCACCCATCCTTATAAAACAAATCAAGAAATATAAAATCAGAAGCAGTAAAACCATACTAACAAAAAGAACAGATTATTTCAAAACAGCAGATGAATGAAATATCCAAAAATTAAAAACTTATATAAAAAATTTCTAGATACCAATAAAATATTTCAAAATAGCAGACACAAAGACCCAGTAATAAAAAATAATGATACAAACAATTTTTTGATCTGCATACCTGGGAACGTTTGATATCCAGGTGCCCTGAGATTGTTTTGAATTAGCAGGAGGAGGGATGGTTTGCTTGCAACTTTCTCCTCTCTTTCTCTCTCTCTCACACTGGTTCTCAATCGCTCACATGTGCTTTTTTTCTCTCACTTATATAGGCTCTTAATTACACATTTACACATATGCTGTCTATCTTTTCAGGCTTACACACACACAGGCTTTCAATCACACACATACATGCTGTCTTTTTCTCTCATACACAGAGTCTCATTCACATGCTTACAAACATGCTCTCTCTCTTTCTCTCATTTACACACAGGCTCTCAATCACATACTCACATGCTCCCTCACCTAAACCAGCTCTCAATCACACACAGACACACATGGTCTCTCTCTCTCATTTAAACACAGGCTCTCAATCACATACTCACATGCTCCCTCACCTAAACCAGCTCTCAATCACACACAGACACACATGCTCTTTCTCATGTGAAAGAGAGTATGTTAGGTTCCATATTAGGAGCTACCACCCAGGAAAAAGATCTAGGCATCATAGTAGATAATACTTTAAAATCGTCGGCTCAGTGTGCTGCAGCAGTCAAAAAAGCAAATAGAATGTTGGGAATTATTAGGAAGGGAATGGTTAATAGAACGGAAAATGTCATAATGCCTCTGTATCGCTCCATGGTGAGACCACACCTTGAATACTGTGTACAATTCTGGTCGCCGCATCTCAAAAAAGATATAGTTGCGATGGAGAAGGTACAGAGAAGGGCAACCAAAATGATAAAGGGGATAGAACAGCTCCCCTATGAGGAAAGGCTGAAGAGGTTAGGGCTGTTCAGCTTGGAGACGAGACGGCTGAGGGGGGATATGATAGAGGTCTTTAAGATCATGAGAGGTCTTGAACGAGTTGATGTGACTCGGTTATTTACACTTTCGAATAATAGAAGGACTAGGGGGCAGTCCATGAAGTTAGCAAGTAGCATATTTAAGACTAATCGGAGAAAATTCTTTTTCACTCAGCGCACAATAAAGCTCTGGAATTTGTTGCCAGAGGATGAGGTTAGTGCAGGTACTGTAGCTGGGTTCAAAAAAGGTTTGGATAAGTTCTTGGAGGAGAAGTCCATTAATGGCTATTAATCAATTTTACTTAGGGAATAGCCACTGCTATTAATTGCATCAGAAGCATGGGTTCTTCTTAGTGTTTGGGTAATTGCCAGGTTCTTGTGGCCTGGTTTTGGCCTCTGTTGGAAATAGGATGCTGGGCTTGATGGACCCTTGGTCTGACCCAGCATGGCAATTTCTTATGTTCTTACGTGATTGAGAGCCTGTGTGTAAATGAGAGAAAGAGAGAGCATGTTTGTAAGCATGTGAATGAGAGTCTGTGTGTGAGAGAAAAAGACAGCATGTATGTGTGCGATTGAAAGCCTGTATGTGTAAGCCTGAAAGGATAGACAGCATATGTGTAAATGTGTAATTAAGAGCCTATATAAGTGAGAGAAAAAAAGCACGGGTATATGTGAGCGATTGAGAACCAGTGAGAGAGAGAGAGAGGAGAAAGTTGCAAGCAAACCATCCCTCCTCCTGCTAATTCAAAACAATCTCAGGGCACCTGGATATCAAACGTTCCCAGGTACGCAGAGCAAAAAATTGTTTGTATCCTTATTATTTTTTATTACTGGGTCTTCGTGTCTGCTATTTTGAAATATTTTATTGGTATCTAGAAATTTTTTATATAAGTTTTTAATTATTGGATTTTCCATTCTTCTGCTGTTTTGAAATAATCTGTTCTTTTTGTTAGTATGGTTTTACTGCTTCTGATTTTATATTTCTTGATTTGTTTTATAAGGATGGGTGATGTTTCTTTTTTTCGTTTATTGCACTGCATATAGAGACTCTGGCTTGTTGCGGTTTCCAGTTCAGTTTTTTCTGCATGCTTCTAGTTATGCGTTTTAGTCTCTTTATTCTTTGTTAGGTGAGGGTCAGCCATGTGATTCAGGTGAGGTTCTCTGCTGGCGAGTAGTATGTGTAGGGCTCTACAGCATCCTGAGCTGGTCCATTTTCCTAATAGGAGATGTATTGGTGTCTTAAGGCCTGGTATAATATTTTCAGTGTTGCCTTTTCTTAGGTAAGATGGTTACTGTTAAGTGCTAGAAATTGGTGCTGATTTGGTGTGGGATGTTTACTGTTTATGCAGTTTCTGTTCAGACAGAATATGTATCTTTTCCTTGTGTCATTCTTAACAATAAAAATAATACTGGACCTTTATTTTTTATTTCTGTCGTGAATTGTAATGAGCAGTGTGTCACACATGTGAACGTGGTCTGTCAGGTGTGTCACGATGGGAAAAAGGTTGGGAACCACTGCTCTAGTCACCCAATCAAAAATCTATCAGATTTGTCTGACAAGATCTTCCTCTGGTAAAACCATGTTGTCTCAGATCATGCAGCCCCTATCTTTTATTTTTTATTTTTTTAGAAATATCTCCATTAGTTTTCCCACCACCGAATGGGCTGTAGTTTCCAGGCTCTTCCCTGCTACCACTTCTGTGAAGCAGGACTGCCATGGCCCTTCTCCAAACCTGCAGCACCACTCTCGTTTCCAAGGATCTATTGAACAAGTCTTTCATCAGACCCACCAGCAACTCTCTGAACTCCTTCAGTATCCTGATGTATTTCATCCATCCCCATGGCCTTGCCACTTCTAGTTTTGCTAGGCCCTCCCAACCCTCTCTTCTGTAAATGGAATAGCACCTACCCCACCTGCATCCATGCTGGTACCAACCAGCATTGGTCCTTCCTCAAGGTCTTCTTTAGTGAACATCGGAATAAAGTGTTTAATATTTCTGCTTTTTCCTCATTTTTCTCCACACTATGACTCTTGTCTCTTTTCAGTTTTTCAATACACCTCTGGCCTTCCTCCTTTCTTTGATACATCTTACTTTACATCTTTGGCGATCATTTCTTCCACTCGAGCTTTTGCTACCTGGGTGGGGGGTTTTTTTTGTCTCTTTCAGCTTCACCAGATATTCTTCCTTGTGAACCTCTCTTTGAGTTCCTTTGTACTTTTTGAAAGCTGATCTTTTTGTCTTTTTTTTCAATAGAGAACTTGATCTGTTTTCTTTTCTGCTTCTTTTCTTCACTTTTCTTACATAAAGATGTTTTGCCTTTGTTATCTCTCTCTCTTTAATTTATCCCACTGTTCCACTTCTCTTATCTCCTCACAGCCTTCTAGCTCCTCCTCAAGGCATTTCCCCATTTTAACATAGTTTCCACTTCTGAAATCCATGATTTTGATCTTTGTGTGAATTCTTTTCGTCTTAGCTGCTATATCAAACCATACTGTCTAATGATCACTGGCGCTCAGATGGGCACCTACCTCTCTTTTCCCTCATAAAGATTTGTTCCTGTTACAGCTCCTTTAAGTTTGGTGCACTGTTCTACTTTGCCCATCTTCTCCCAGCCTTTTCAAGGAATAGCCCCATTTTACCAAAGTTCATATTTTTGAAATCCAGGACTCTGATCTTCAAGTGAATTTTCTTCAATTTGGCTGTTATATCAAATCACATTGTCTGATGATCACTGGTGCACAGGTGGGCACTTACCCGGACAGTAGAGATACCATCTCCATTTGTGAATACCAAATCCATTATTGCTACTACCCAGATTTGTTTATTTGTTTATCCTGCTGAATATAGGAGACAAGTTAGTCTGCTAACCTTAGCCGGATAACTTGTCCACTAACTGCCCTACAGAATATGGACCTCGTTGTGTTTCAGATGTGTATGAGGAGGGATGGAAACAATCAAAGCGATTCTTATTTTTGTTGGTGGTGCCAAAGGTTTGGAATAGTCTTCCTCTGGAGATAAGGCTTATCAAAGATGATTTACTTGTAAGGAACTGCTTATGTGTGAACCCCTCTTGCTGTAATGCAGCCTTGTAGATAGTCCTGAGACCCATGCCAGCAGCGGATGAGCGAGTGTTGGCACGGGCCACACCATGACTAAGTACAAAAGTCTATTCAAAGACATGGCTGTGGTTGAAGCCAGGCAAAAACAAGACTGAATGCTTGAGATAAGGCTGATGTCATGAGGCAAGGCTAACGGCTTGAAACAAGGCTGAAGACTGCAGAAGAGCCACAGGCGAAGATTGACGCAAAGCTGAAGGCTGACAAGATGGAACCAGGCAGAATCTGAAGGCAGAAACCATGCTGAAGGGCTTGAGCAAGACAGAAGACTGAAACCAGAAGGTGCAGGAACCAGTAGACCTCCTTGCTGAGGCAACAAATCTAAGTCCAGGCAGGCTATGAAGTCTTGAGCAGGTGACATCATCATCGGGGTGAGTACCCGACTCTCCTGCCAACGTGTGCCAAATCGTGTGCACTGATGAGCACGCACGCCCTAAGCGTTTCTTCTCCGGGTCCTAGTATCACATGCGTCACTGTCCAATGGGGGCTCCCTGCCGTACGGTGAACATCCACTGCCGAGGAGTCTGGGAAGGCAGCTGGATTCTGACATTACTATTCCAGAAAAAAGTAAAGCATGGAGGTTTGTGTAGTGCTTTAGTTGAAGAGTGGCAAGGAGTGCATTAATTGAATGGATTGTACTTATATATTGGAGGGAAGTTGTTTTTGGGTCAGCAAGAATTGTGAATATTTGATAGTATTTCATTTGTAATTGTAAGTTTTGTTTTTAATGTATGTATGCTTATGTGCTTGATTGTATTATTCTATGTTTATATTGCTTTGGGTAATTTTGGAGGAAATGTGATTCATAAACTTAAGGAAATAACTCTACTGCTCTATAGTTTATATCCACTGGGGGGGCAGGGTGGGGATGGGATGTGAAACAGACACTCACAAATATCTTGCTTTTATTAGGTTACTGTGAATATTTGAATACCAAATATACGTTTTCTCTAATCTTAAATGAAATTCCTGAGAATTTATGGGCCATGAATGGTAAGTGCTGGATTTTGATACTTAACTATTCTGTGTTGGTGATGGAGAGACGAGAAGAGCGAATATGGTTTGCAATAGGAGTGATATTAGAACATCCATTGGTAAAATAAATAGAAGTCATAGGGCTCTGCAGTCCAGTGCACCTTGACCTTGGTTTGATATGCTCTGTGGATTGGTGCAATGGTTTGGTGGATGTAATGTGCTTTTCATTGCACATCTGTCTTTCTCTTGTCATGCTGTAGTGTTTAATTAGTGTAGTAGAATAGCAGTAGTCCAACACTGATTTATTGCACATTATTACTTGCAGTGTCATGAATGTATGGAAGTGTATTGTTAATTGTAAAGGTTAATGTGTGTGTATGAGCCTTTTCTGACTGGCAGCCCTGCGTAAATTATAAGAGCCTGAGCCCAGTAACAATCAGTATCTCAGCTAAAATGATTTACTGCTACAAACTGACTTGGATCCAAGATACTGCTGTTGTGTTTAGTGAGAAATACAAAAATCAATATGATCTCAAAAGAGAACGGTGATAAGGGAATGAGCAAGGCTTCTGTAGCGACAGCATCCTCATGGCTACCAGGAGACAATCTCATAGCATCTGCCTGCTGGAGTCAGATAGAAAAAGCTTAATAAGAGATTATTTTATCTTGAAAATAAGTGTCTCTCTTGTTTTGATTTGTATTTTGGATGTTTTTGGTTTGGTACTTTTTTGGCTTTGCAGTTGTCTCCTGCTTCTTCTGGGCTTCCAGCTGAATTTGCCTTTATGAGCCTTTTACGCATTGCTATCTGGGGAAATCTCCCTTTCATCTCCTATCGAAGCGTGGACGGCAGTTCCCTGTGGAACCGGTAATAAGGGCGCTTTTATCCAGGCAGTAGATGCTGTTGCAAGATGGCTGGTATTCCCTTCATGGGGCTGTTCCTACAATTTTTGGAATTTATTTGGAAGGGGATTAGGTTTTTAGCCAAACGATGCTCAGGTCGATTGACGGCATTGTTAGTATTAAGGTACAGTAAATCCCTGTCCCAAAGATCTTACAATCTAGGTGGGTACCTGAAACAGTGGAAATGTGAAGGCTCCATGGTCTGGTTTCGGTCTTCCTCCTGGAACACAGCCTGCGCGTGGGTAGCCACGTACCCTCTTTAATTAATTTCCATGCTGAGGTCTGGCATGGCTTCTAAGGTTTCTATAGGAGCTCCATCCTCCCGGGTTTTTACAGCTTCCTCTGTTTTCTTAAGTTCAGGAAGTGGTGACTGCTCTCTCCTGGTTTCCTCTTCTAACTCCAATTCTCTCTAAATTATTTTACCTGTGAGCCTACTGGGATTGCTGGATTGGCCCCACCCAGTCCCATAACTCCCAGTTGGTAACTGGAAACTTGAAAAATGCAGTCCATGGCAGGTCTTTCTCTATTCTAGGATTCTGAGCTTCAGATGAGTCCTATTTGGTAGTTTCAGGGGTTTACTGTATAGCAGTTGTTCTCAACCTTTTTTCTGTCGGGACACACCTGATAGATGGTTCTCACATGCGTGACACACTGAACACGTGACAGTCACAAGGCTAAATGTACACAGGATGCCGACCCTCGGCAATGGGTATAAAGCAGAACTAGAACATTCCCTGTACAACTCATCATACAAAAAAAGATATGGTGTTATCTCAGTAACAGCAACACAAACGTCCTCTATTACCAAGCACAGTAGCCCTACTTATAGACATCAGTTTACCACCAATGCATGTCCTAGTGAGAAAACACAACAAATAAAGAGATTTATTTTACTAGCTGACAGGCCGATTCAGTAAAGGTCGGGGGAGAGCGGGCGAGCGCCCAGGCCACTCTCCCGTGTGCGCGATTCAGGGGGGGAAGAAGATACAAATGGGGGCCGGCGGTAAAAAGAGGCACTAGGGACACTAGCGCGTCCCAAGTGCCTCCTTTTTGACAGGAGCGGCGGCCGTCAGCGGGTTTGACAGCCGACGTTCAATTTTTCCTGCGTCTGTTCTCAAGCCAGCTGACAGCCATGGGTTCGGAAAATGGACGCTGGCTAAATTGAGCGTCCGCCTTCCGACCCGCGGGTCGTGGGCAGATTAAAAAAAATTTTTTTTTTAAATTTTAAATTTTTTTTTACTTTTGGGGCCTCCGACTTAATATCGCTATGATATTAAGTCGGAGGGTGTACAGAAAAGCTTTTCTGTTCACTTTCCCAGTGCCGGCTGAACTTAACACCTGCCTTTGGGTAGGCGTTAATTTCTGAAAGTAAAATGTGCGGCTTGGCTGCACATTTTACTTTCTGTATCGCGCGGGAATAACTAATAGGGCCATCAACATGCATTTGCATGTTGAGGGCGCTATTAGTTTCGGGGGGTAAAGCTAGCGCGTTGAAAAACGCGCCTCCAAACCCGGGCTAACATTTCGCTCCACCGAATCGCACTGTATCGGCCCGAATGCTAGTTAAATACCTCACCTCGGTCTCACACACACACAGAACTGACCTTCACCAAATACAGAAAGGCCATAAATTACAAATATGGAGACACAAACTGGAATGGAAACCTAAAAGAGCCACGCTGCATGCAGTGCAAACCTGGAGAATAGGAAACAAAGGTGGTGGTTTCATATAATATTTGAAGTGGGAACCGTCCAGGTTGTCCTAGCCTTTTGTATAATCATAAACACACCGACCCCCCTCCTCTGGTGTTATCAAAATTGTGCCACAAACAATAGAATTTGTTGTTTACTATTTTAATGTGCAACCTCAATCAATTTGTCTGCTCATGCTGTGCCATTGATGGCACATTGCCCTGTGTTTTTTTTCTCTCTTATTTTAGTTATTTATTTAGTAGATTTATATCCTGCACAATCCAAGGTACTCGGTGAGTTAAACTTAACATACATAATAAGGTAATACAACATAATGTGCACAATAAAATACAAATAAATTCAATATCATAAAAAAATAATAAGACAGATTAACATAACAATTAACCTTGATGTCATCTGTGACTCCGCTCTCTCCTTACATACTTTGATTAGATTGTAAGCTCTTCTGAGAAGGGACTTTTCTCTGATATGTTTTTGTATAGTGCTGCATACATTAAGTAGCGCTCTCTTTAGTGATAAATAATAGTAAGTAGCAATGACTCCTGCTGCTCAATCAACTACAAGTATGCAGCTTAGATTTGGTTTTATCTCAGATACAGATATCACTGTCATGGAAACGGAGCTTTTTATTAGTTAGGGCAGTTGTAACATTTATGGCTCTTTTTTTTTTTTTTTTTTAATAGTTGACCTCTGTTACAGGCGTGCATGCTTTAACCACTTGCAGGCTGGACTATTGCAACTCTCTATATAGTGGCTCACCACAAAAAACAAACAAACATCACAAAGCAGGTTACAGTTAGTACAGAATGCTGCTGCCTGTCTAATAACCGGCACAAGATATTTTGAAAGGATTCCGTCAATACTAGAAGAGATACACCGGCTGCCGGTTCAGCGCACCCTGTTTAGGATATTGTGATTAGTGTGTAAGGTTCTCAAGGGAGCAGACTCATCTTATTTGAAGGATAAATTAACCCTGTGCCTCTTCTTGCTGCTTATGCTCTGCGAACGACGTGGTTTTTAGAAGTGCCCTCGTTGTCTTTAATGATACTAACAGCAACAAAGGGTAGGGCCATACCATGTGTGTGTTCATGCTTACAGAAAATTTTTTTTTTACCAGAGACTGACAGTCACTTGAATTTTAGAAGGTTTATTACAACCTGGCTAAGTAGATTTTTATGAATTTGACCAATTTTTCTGTTTTGGTTTTTTTTTATAAGAAATTTTAAGGTTTAGTACTGTGTTCCATGATGGTTTTACTTTATTTTAAATTGTTTTATTATGCCTTTTTATAATCTTGTGGTTTGATTCTTTTACTGTGATTTACGAGATGTTTAATTATTATCCTGGCATAGGTTAATGTTCACCTGGAGTCTCTGTCATTGCATGAGGCAGTAAGGTGGACATACTGAATGGGCTTCACAGTCCATACCTGCTGGGCTTCACTTTTTAAGTCTTCTTGGCACTTTTTCCTTCCCCTCGGGGCCATTTCACACACTCTTTGCCAACAGATTTTTTTTCTTTTTTACTGGTCCCTTTATAAAACTATTTTAGAATAAGCTGTAAGTCCTACTGAACATCCAAGTGTCAGTAGTAAGAAAGTGCTTTTTTTTTTTTTTTTTTAGCATCGTTAACATTTTTAACCTGCAAAACCAACTCTTTAAATGCTCTGAAATCAAGTTCAGCACAGGGTGTAGCATCTGCATGATTTTTCTAGACTATTTTTACAAATCTTCAGTAGTATGTAATTTTAGGTCTGTGTACACTTTAAAGATTCATAATTTTTTTGTTCTCTTTTTCAGAATGGCAACCAAGATAATTCCCTTGACATGCTGGGAACAGATATTTGGGAAGCCAATACCTTTGATTCCGTAAGGTAAGTAAAAAAAAAACCAAACAAAAAAAAAAGCAAAAGCATGCTTTATGTTATCCTAGTGCTGCTACTCTTCAAGGTGTGCTACCTGGGTTGATATAGTGGGAAAGTATCAGTTTTGAGAAGCAAGATCCTACTATTGTAATGTTAGTTTTGTAATCTATATAAGGAACAAGTGTCTGAAAGGACAGAGATTGTGAGATCATGTTCTTGGTATTACTGTGGTAGGCCATGCGTAGTATACTGCTGTCCACCTGGTCAAAATGATGAGACGGACAGTGAAATGCCAAGACTTTAAAGCTAACAAAACTGGTAGTGTAGTAATAATGGGAGATTTCAATTACCAAACCAAAGTGCAGAACATAGAACTTTTAGTCCTGATCACAAGTCAATTCCAATCAGTTCATGAAGAAATAAATTCAAATAAATTTTTTATTGCGGCAACTCCACTGCATCAGTTCAATAAAGCACACATTTTACAAGGTGCCCCAACACGGAGCCGTGTTTCGCCCAAAGGCTGCATCGGGGGGACCAACAGGAATTCAGTCAAATCTGCAATGTTAGAATAGTTTAAAAATCAGGACAACAAATAATGGACTAATACCGATGTAAAGTTTAAACAGTAAAATGAAACATACCTTGGTGCAGTATTCAAAGAGTAACAGGGAGTGCATTTACCCTTAGCACAACCAGGCATTTTAAAGGCAGAATTTAGGCGCCAAAAAACAGGTGATGAAATCACCTTTCTCGCGGGAGCCGATCATCGGTTCCCAGGATTAATGCGCGCCGATTGTGGAGACTGACAGACAGACCAATATAAAAATATGTATGATTATGAAAATAGGTGCCACTCAATTTTCCCGATTTAATCCTTTTGGGAAAACGGTGTCCAACGTGAAAATCCACTTTTGTTCTTGACGTCCCAAAAATTCTAAATAATTGCCACCCCGAGTCGGTTTCGAGACCACTTCGATCACGGTGAACCACAGGTCAGAAATAGTGTGCGAGGAACTTAACCAGTTTTTGGCAAGAGGTTATCCTACCACAGTTATCCGGCAAGCATTTAAACGGGCTTTGTATGTAAATCGAGATTTACTCTTTTTACCTCAGTCTTCTTCGTCAGAGCCATCTAATAATTGTATACTCCCTTTTTCTCCTCTAAGTCGGGAGGTTACCAAAATTGTTCGCACCCACTGGCAGTCCCTATCTCTACATCAAATGTTTCAGGGTTCTTTGAGGTTCACCTTTCGGAGAGGGCATAATTTAAGGGATAAACTGGTACATGCGCATCAGGAGATGATGGACATTTCCCCTCCGGGAGATTGTGCACATCGACCTTGTGGCCACTGTATAGCCTGTCCCCATACAGAGACTCTTTCAGTATTCCAACATCCAATCACTCAAAAACCTTTTTATCTTAAATCTAATTCTGATTGTACATCTCAGGGTGTTATTTATGTCATCAAATGTCCGTGTCCTTTTCTCTACGTTGGAAAAACTTCACGCAAAATTAAAACTCGTATTTTTGAACATTGTTCAAATATTCGTACGTCCCGAGAACAAGAACCCCTGGTAGCACACTGGTTAAGTTCCTCGCACACTATTTCTGACCTGTGGTTCACCGTGATCGAAGTGGTCTCGAAACCGACTCGGGGTGGCAATTATTTAGAATTTTTGGGACGTCAAGAACAAAAGTGGATTTTCACGTTGGACACCGTTTTCCCAAAAGGATTAAATCGGGAAATTGAGTGGCACCTATTTTCATAATCATACATATTTTTATATTGGTCTGTCTGTCAGTCTCCACAATCGGCGCGCATTAATCCTGGGAACCGATGATCGGCTCCCGCGAGAAAGGTGATTTCATCACCTGTTTTTTGGCGCCTAAATTCTGCCTTTAAAATGCCTGGTTGTGCTAAGGGTAAATGCACTCCCTGTTACTCTTTGAATACTGCACCAAGGTATGTTTCATTTTACTGTTTAAACTTTACATCGGTATTAGTCCATTATTTGTTGTCCTGATTTTTAAACTATTCTAACATTGCAGATTTGACTGAATTCCTGTTGGTCCCCCCGATGCAGCCTTTGGGCGAAACACGGCTCCGTGTTGGGGCACCTTGTAAAATGTGTGCTTTATTGAACTGATGCAGTGGAGTTGCCGCAATAAAAAATTTATTTGAATTTATTTCTTCATGAACTGATTGGAATTGACTTGTGATCAGGACTAAAAGTTCTATGTTCTGCACTTTGGTTTTTTGATTATTCTGTAGTGCAGCCTTTGCTTTGTTTGTTTGGAGATTTCAATTACCCCAATATTGATTGGGTAAGTGAAGTATCAGGTCATGCTAGAGAGATAAAGTTCCTGGATGGAATAAATGACAGTTTTATGGAGCAATTGGTTCAGGAACCAATGAGAGAGGGAACAATTTTAGATCTAATACTCAGTGGAGTGCAGGATTTGGTGAGAGAGGTAACAGTGGTGGGGCCACTTGACAATAGTGATCATAATATGATCAAATTTGAATTTTATTTATTTATTTGAGTGTTTTATATACCGTCATTCCTTGTGAAAAACACTAGTTCAAAACGGTGTACAGGGTTGGCACTCACAAATGTAAGATGAGTTACAAAGATAGGTATGTACAAAGATGACAAGGTAAACACACTAAACTAAGGATATACTACATAGGCAAACACATAAGAAGAAACATAATATGAGACCATAATTAATGACTGGAAGGGGGACAGTAAGTAAATCCACGGCTCTAGTGTTAAACTTTCAAAAGGGAAACTTTGATAAAATGAGAAAAATAGTTAGAAAAAAGTCGAAAGGTGCATCTACAAAGGTAAAAAGTGTGCAAAAGGCAAGGTCATTGTTAAAAAAAAATACCATCCTAGAAGCACTTTCTGATATTGGTCAAACAAGTCAATGATAACTGGCACACTATTTCATGGTCGACCAACAAACAACAATATGTCAAATGCGAACAGAGCAGTCTTAAGGGGGTGACCGTCCTCACTAATCCCGCTGAAATTCTTTTCCCCTCTGAGACGGATGGCAAAGAGTTCCAGAGCTAATACAACTAATAGGGGAGAGAAGGGACAACCCTGTCGAACCCCGCAGTGTAGAGGGAAGGCCTCAGTGGGTGTGCCATTAAGCAGGATAGTAGCGCTGGGATTACTATAGAAGACCTGTAACCATTGGAGATATTCACCCGTAAAGCCATTTCTCTCCAGCGCCCAAAACAGGTAATCCCAAGATAGTGAATTAAAGGCCTTTTCGACATCTAAGCTAAGGATCAGGGCTTCCGCCACGTCCTGATAACTCAGTGCTGCCATGAGACGTCTTACATTTCGCACTCCCTGGCGGCCCTTGACAAAGCCAGTTTGGTCTTCATGAATAAGTTGGGGTAAGATAACATTGAGCAGAGATGCCAAGACGGTCGCTAAGATTTTCACATCGACATTAATTAACGATATTGACCGATAGGAGCCTACCTCTAAAGGGATCCTTTCCCGGCTTAGGAAGTACCACAATGACAGATTGATTGGAAGCTGCTGAGATACCATTGGTATTTAACATAGTGTAGTAGTTTTGCAAAGGGGATAGAAGGGTAAACCTCAAAATTGTATAATATTCAAAGCCGAGGCCGTCCTGGCCAGCAACTTTACCCAGTTTCAAATTTTGAATCAAAGAACAAATTTCATGATAGGACTGTTTAGCGCAGTGATATGGTCTGTTGTTAGGCGAGGCCACTGAACTGCATGAAACGGAGAGTTTGCGGTTTCCATATCCATAGGTTTAGACCGATACAGCGACTTGTAGTAGCTTAGAAACCGAGCCGCAATAGCCGTGGGGGCAGTCTCGTGTATACCCCTACCATCTTTGATACCCATTATGGACACCTTCTGCCCCTTAGGTCATATTAAGTGTGTCATAAAATGACTGGCCCGATTGCCATGTTTGTATAACTGATAATGGTAATATTGCACCCATTGATGAATTAAGCATTCCAAAGCCTCCCGGGCCCTGTCCATCGGAGTTTTGTCTTCAGCTGTCATAGTTGCCACCCCAGCTGATTTCAGTGAGGACGATGCCTCTTATGACCCCTGAGGTGATGACACCTCCGATTCCTCCTCTGAGGACTCCGAGGGCCTTCCCTTGGACCAGTCTCCCTCAGAGGAAAGATGGAGGTCCCTGCCCGAGGACTTAACCTTTGCAGGGTTTGTTCGGGCCATGGTGGAAGCCATTGTGTTCCAGTGGATGACGAAGGAAGACACCAGGCACAAAATGCTGGAGTCTTGGAGCTTATGCTCTTTTCTTCTGGAAAACTTCCATTTTTTGGTTAATTGTCTTTTTCTTCTTGTGCTGGGTCCCTCTCTGTTGCTTCTGCCTTAGTCAGTCTTGTGGTGGTATAAGTCTTCAGTTTGTGAATGCTCTGAAGAAGGTTGTGGCTGTCTCAGTCCACAAAATCAAGGAGCTGCCCCTGAGAATTTAGAAACACCCCCTCACGGTGCCACCTGTAGATAGGAAGGCAGCTGGGGTGTACCTGGTCCAGCATACTATTGGCTTTGAGAAACAACAGCTCCCCCACCAGTCAGTGGTGGTTGAGTCTGCGCTTAAAGAAGGCCAAGTGCTCCCGGACCCATGCCTCAGCTCCCCTGGGGAGGGAACACATGGTGCTGGATATGCTGGGCAGGAAGGTCTTTCAGGGTGCCATGCTGATAGCCCAAATTGCCTCCTACCATCTCTATATGACTCAGTATTCCCATAACCTCTGGAAGCAGGTTTGGGAGGTGGCGACAGACTGTCACAACAGCAGCAAGAGACTTTGCTGGTGGTTGTACAAGAGAGCCTTCAGTACGGGAAGCATGAGGTGCGTTCCACCTACAATGTGCTTGAGATGGCAGCAAGAGTTGCAGCTGCTGAGATTGGCACCCGCAGGATAGCTTGGCACTGGGCCCCAGACCTCCGGCCAGAGGTGCAGGAGAGGCTTGCTGACTTGCCATGTACTGGCGAAAATTTCTTTGGGGATAAGGTGAAGGATGCGATGGCTCAGTTGCGAGACTACCATGAAACCATCACGAGATCCTCCAGCACCTTTCTGCCAGTACTTCTGACCCATCATCTTCAGCCAGGAGGTTGGGGCAGCACAACCCAAGGTGCTCTTTCTATCAACAGCAGAAGTATTACCTGCCAGTGTCTCGCTCCCGCCTGCAGCAGGTGAGCTCTCGGGGACGCTCTAGGCAATAGTGAGCTCCAAAGCCCCATCCAGCGCTCCAGCCAAGCCCTGCTATGGATTTTTTGACTGCAGGGGAGGGAGCAAAAGCCAGCCGCCCGTTCCTGTGCAGTGGGACCCTCCAGTCGGTGTTCGGCTACGATTCTTCACAGATCGATGGACTGGTGTCACATCAGACCAGTGGGTTCTGTCCATCATACGATGGGGATACAGGCTGAATCTATTGGGTATTCTGCCAGATTCTCCTCAGAACCCCTTTTGGGGGCCAACAGTGTGTCAGGAGATCCTCTAGGTGGAGCCCTTCACCCTAGTAACAGCCAGGGCCGTCGAGCCTGTTCCACCAGGACAATGGGGATGGGGTTTCTACTCTAGGTATTTTCTGATTCAAAAGAAAACTGGGGGTCTCTGTCCCATCCTGGATCTGAGGGCCTTGAACAGATTTTTAAAAAAAGAAAGGTTCAAAATGGTCTCTCTGGGCACCCTGATTCCCCTCTTACAAATAGGGGACTGGCTATGCTCCCGCAATTTGAAAGAGACCCACATCGAGACCTTCCGAAGTCATAGGAAGTATCTTAGGTTAGTGGTGAGTGAACTCCACTTTCAGTACAGGGTGTTACCATTTGGTCTGGCCTCCGGACCATGGGTTTTTACTAAGTGCCTGGCCGTGGTGGCACATTTGCATAGGTTGGGAGTGCAGGTTTTCCCCTACCTGGACAATTGACTGATCAAGAGCACTACCTAGGTAGGGGTGACATGTTCCTTGCGTTTGACCATCCAGACGCTGAAGTCATTGAGGTTCATTATCAACTACCCGAAATCTCATCTCAGCCCATCACCTCAGCTGGACGTCATCGAAGCCCTGCTGGACACGACTTAGGCGAAGGCCTTTCCATCCCACATCAGAGCACTGACCTTGGTGTTCCTTGTGGGGGTAGTGCAGCGGAGCCTGCGGATCTTTGCAAGGCAAATGTTGAGGCTGTTAGGGCACATGGCCACTACCATCCATGTTACTCTCTTTATGTGATTGCATATGCGCAGGGCCCAATGGACCCTGTTGTCACGATGATGTCAGGCCACCCAGGGCCTCTGGGTTCGCATCCGGGTTATGCCATCTCTCCAGGCCTCTTGTCCTGGTGGGGGAACCTGTCTGATCTGAAATGAGGGGTGTCATTTCAATTTCCCTCTATTCAGGTTGTCCTTGCCATGGACGCGTCCAACCTGAGGTGGGGGGGCCCATGTGGAAGAGCTCCACACCCAAGTACTGTGGTCTGCCCAGGAAACACAATGACAGATCAACTTCCTGGAGCTCTGGGTGATCAGGTACGCTCTCTGGTCTTTCAGAGATTGGCTAGTTAGCAAGGTGGTCCTGATCCAAACCAACAACCAGGTTGTCATGTGGTATATCAATAAGCAGGGGGGCACGAGATCATTCCTCCTATGTCAGGAAGCGGTCCAGATCTTGTCCTGGGCCCTGTCCCAGGGAATGGTGCTCCGAGCCACATATGTGGCCGAAACGGAGAACATGATAGTGGACTGGTTGAGTCAAGCCTTCAAGCACCATGAATGGTCCCTGAACCAGGTGGTGGCAAACCAGATTTTTCATCTCTGGGGAATCCCGGACATGGATCTGTTTGCATCCCCCTGCATCAGCAAGGTGGCTTAGTTCTGCTCCCTATACCAGGCAGATGACACTCCAGTCTCTGATGCCTTTACTTGCAACTGGGGCCAGGGCCTTCCTTGCGTGTATCCTACGATCCTTCTAATGATGAAGTCTCTCTTGAAGCTTCGTCAGGACTGGGGGACTATGATCCTCATAACCCCTCATTGGCCAAGGCATATCTGGTTCCTGCTCCTATGGGATCTCTCCCTCTGGGAACCGATCAGCCTGGGAACTTCCCCAGACCTCATCACTAAGGATCAGGGCAGGCTGCAGCAACCCAACCTCCAGGCCCTGTCTCTCATGATGTTGATGTTGAGAGGTTGATTCTGTGGCTCCCTTGACCTCTCAGATGATGTGTCTCGTTCGGGTCTTGGTGGCTTCCAGAAAGCCTTCCACTAGGAAATCTTATGGGCTGAAGTGGAGGAGGCTTTCAGTGTGGTGTAAGCAACATGGCCTGGATCCCTCTCACAAACTGCTTGATTACCGTATTTTTCGCTCCATAAGACGCACCTGACCATAAGACGCACCTAGGATTCAGAGGGGGAAAATTAAAAAAAAAAAAATGTGCTAAACCGGCTCTGTCCCCGGGCTTCTGTGCATCTTATGGAGCAAATTAGGGGAGTGCATGACATTTTTTTTCTCCCCATTTTGTTTTCGGGTCTGGGGAGGGCCATTTCGGTCCACTCCCCAGATCAGAAAACTTTTATTTTTCTAATTCTGTGGGAACCCCCCCCCCCCCCAAAAAAAAAACCCCATCCCAACCCTTTAAATTAATTAACAACCCCCCACCCTCCTGACCCCCCAAGACCTTCCAAATTAATTAAATACAACCCCCACCCTCCTGACCCCTCCCCAAGATCTTCCAGATTGACTACAACCCCCCACCCCCCTGACCCCCCCAAGACCTGCCATAAGTACCTGGTGGTCCAGCGGGGGTCCAGGAGCGGTCCGGGAGTGATCTCCTGGACTTGGGCCGTCGGTTGCCAGCAATTAAAATGGCGCCAACGGCCCTTTGCCCTTACTATGTCACTGGGGTCGACCAATGCCAGCGGTAGCCCCTGTGACATAGTAAGGGCAAAGGGCCGTCGGCGCCATTTTGATTGCTGGCAGCCGATGGCCCAAGTCCAGGAGATCGCTCCCGGACCACTCCTGGACCCCCGCTGGATCACCAGGGACTTTTGGCAGGTCTTGGAGGGGTCAGGAAGGGTGGGGGGTATAGTAAATTAATTTGGAAGGTCTGGGGGGGTCAGGAGGGGGCAGGGGTTTTGTTAGATTTTTAATTTTTTTTTATATTCGCTCCATAAGACGCACAGACATTTCCCCCCCACTTTTGGGGGAAAAAAAGTGCGTCTTATGGAGCGAAAAATACTCTTCCATCTCTTGGGGGCTAGTTTGAAAATGAACTTCGTTAGGGTGCACTTGTGCATGATCCACCAAGGTGTGGATGTTTAGTGCAGCCTTTAGTGGAACGGTTTATGCAAGGCCTGATCCAGTTGAAGCCTCCCTCTGTGTCTTGGAACCTCAGCATGGTGTTGGCTCAGCCGATGAAGGCTCTTTTCGAGCCGCTGAACTCCTGTGCCTGAAATACCTGGAAGGTCATCTTTTTGGTGGCAGTCACTTCAGCAAGCAGAGTCAGTGAGTTTCAGGCATTGGTGACTTATCCTCCATACACGAAGTTCTTTCTTTCATTCATTCATTCATTCATTCATTCATTCATTCATTCATTTATTTATTTATTTATTTATTTATGGATTTTTATATACCGGTCTTCTTGCATTGGATGCAAATCAAATCGGTTTACATTGAACAAATGAACTTGCTTGAAAAAGCATTACATATAACAAGTAACAAAGAGCATATAATGCAGAACATATAGGACATTTAAAATAAAATGGAAATTGAAGTATTCATCTTATACAGATGCCTTGCAGAAAGTCCAAAGAGGATTGGAAATTGAAATTAGGTTAGCTGATGGTTGTATCGAAAGAAATTGGGCTAATAGCACAATAAGTCATAATTGCCAAGGGAGGTAGACTATAAGTAGTCAGGGAAATGCTAGGCTGAAAAGCCAAGTTTTCAGTTTTTTTTTGAAGGACTGCTGGCAGGGGTCCTGTCTGAGGTCTGGTGAGAGTGAGTTCCAATGAGAAGGACCTGCAGTGGAGAGAGCCCTATTCCTTAGCGGAGTTTTGGCTTGAGGGACAAAAAGGATGCCTTGATAAGCTTTTCTTATTGGTCTCTTTGATTTGTTGGTGCGAAGCTGATAGGTAAGATCAATTGGACCTAATTTATTTTAGGATTTGTGTATGATGGTCAGGGCTTTGTAGAGGACTCTGTATTTAATTGGAAGCCAGTGGAGTTTTTAGAGAATGGGTGTGATGTGGTCTCTCTTATTAGAGTTAGTCAAGATCCTGGCTGCTGAGTTCAGCAACATCTGTAAAGGCTTAATGGAGATGTCTGGAAGGCCAAGTAGCAAGGTGTTATAGTAGTCCACTTTGGTGAGGATGATTGATTGAAGAACAAGACGGAAATCGTGTGAGTATAAAAGGGGTTTAAGCTTTTTCAGAACTTGTAATTTGAAAAAGCACTCTATAGTTGTGTTATTTACAAATCTTTTGAGGTTCAGCTGATTGTCCAAAAGCACGCCTAAATCTCTTATGTGGGAAGTGTTTTGAGGTTGTCCAGGATAGATGTAATGGGATTTAGATTGGTGGTAATGGGATTGATATTGGAGGTAATGTCTTTTTGTGGTTGACCGATTATAATGGAAGATGTCTCTCTAGAAATGTAGTTGTCTTCCTGGGAGATGAGGTATTCAGTTTTTTCCTTGTTGATAACTAGATTAAGTTTCATGACGAAGTGGTTTTCTGTGCGCACTCTTAAGTTCCTGCCCAAGGTGGTGATGGAGTTCCATCTTAACTGCAGCTTGGGGGTCATGCCAAGGCTCATTCTGTCAGAGCCATGGCGATTTCAGTGGTCCACTTGCGGGCAGTTCCTATGGACCAGATTTGCAAGGCTACAACGTGGAGTTCTCTCCACACGTTCGCCTTTCATTGCTATTTGGATAGGGCTGGCCGACGCGACAGTAGTTTCGACCAGTCCATCCTCAGGAATCTCTTTCAGCTCTAAACCTACCTATTCCTGCCTAGGGCCCTTTTTTTTGGGTTCAGTTTGTTTCCCTCTGTTACCAACAGCACCAGTGTTGTTGTGCCTGTTGGCACTTGGTTTGGTGTCTGTTGGTCCCTTTGTTTTAGGGGACAGCCTGTAGCTAGGGATTTACCTGTGTGTGAGGACTACCATCCTGCTTGTCCTAGGAGAAAGCAGAGTTGCTTACCTGTAACAGGTTATCTCATAGGTCAGCAGGATATTAGTCCTCATGAAACCCGCCTGCCACCCTGCATAGTTGGGTTTCTCCTATGTTTGTAATTTTATTTTTTCGTAATTCTATGTTACGCGCTGAAGAGGGACCCCGCGTGGACACATGGATTAAGGCATGCTGGGCATGCTCAGTATGCCAAGTCAAAGTTCTAGAAATTTTGACAGAAGTTTTCTGTGCCAGGCTCCATCTGATGATGTCACCCATGTGTGAGGACTAACATCCTGCTGTCCTAGGAGAACACCTGTTACAGGTAAGCAACTCTGCTTGCTGAGCTACCCAAGAGGATGGAGTATAATGGGGAAAGATAGAAACTGTCTTGGATAAGCAGTTATATCCTAGATAAGGAGTGTGGACAGGAAATACTGGACAGGATGAGTCAATTGGTCTTTCTCTGCCATCATCTACTATGTTACAGGTCCAAAAATCATTTTTTTCCATTCACAGTTCTTCTTTTTGCCTCTTATAGATAATTTCCATGTTCTGTCATCCAGCTACTGAAGTTATTTATATTATTAACTTGTTCTAGTTTTGTCCATAAGTAAATATTTCTATACTGTTGCTATTTCTTTTACTAATTCATAATTTTTGTCATCTTAA
The DNA here is from genome assembly GCF_901001135.1 of Rhinatrema bivittatum. NCBI lineage: Eukaryota > Metazoa > Chordata > Amphibia > Gymnophiona > Rhinatrematidae > Rhinatrema > Rhinatrema bivittatum. The sequence goes on from NC_042615.1 coordinate 781,757,841, forward strand.
GCTTCAAGTTCATTCCTAGACCTTACAGGTAATGCACAGTCTAGAGCAATGGTTCCCAAACCTGTCCTGGAGGACCCCGTAGCCAGTCAGGTTTTCAGGATATCTACAATGAATATATATGAGATAAATTTGCATGCATATTCATTGTGGATATCTTGAAAGCCCACCTGGCTGGGGGGGGAGGGTGGTCCCCCAAAAGAGATCTATAAATTGAATAAAATTGGGGAGAGAATGCATCCTTGTTTTATTCCTCTTTAATTCCTCATTCTTTAAAATGTCTTGCTCATGGTTATAACTTCAACAAAACCTAAATCCAGGTGCCTCGACGAGGGATAGAAAATGAAAGGTCTAGGACTCTCAGCATTGAGGCATTGCTCGACTGAGGTAGAGAAAAGTCTGCATTGCCCCTTGTTAAGTGCTTACTGCTCTGCCTCTGGGCTTTCTCTAGACTGTACATATGTGACTGCTCTTTGGTTAGCGTTGGTCTCTTGGATACTGCACATTGAAAGATGTGAGAGATGGGGAGCAAAGAACGCCACGAGGGAGGAAAAAGCTGCTACTGTAAGCTGTAGCCAGAGCTCACCAAAGGGCAACTGGGGAGTGTGTTCAGACGTGTGAGTTTGCGCAGCTTGTGCCACAGTAATAGTCCTGACTTTTATTGTTCTCTGTCTCTTCTCTGCAGCGGCGCAACGTGGGATTTACAGCCGGAAAAACTCGACTTTACACAGTTTCATCGGAAAGTGCGCAGTGCCCCTAAGCACCCGCTGCCTCACATAGACAGAGAAGGGTAAGGAGTCGGCTTTATTTGTTGGTGGGGAAATTCATGTGTGGTGGGAGGGAGGGAGGAAAGTGGAAGGTGTATGTGGACAGAGTTTTGCTTCAAAGAAAATTGGTCTGGTTTATTTCAGGTCGGAGAGTGACCGTAGAGATGCTTTTCTGCATATAGTTTGTATGTATATGTATAAATATGTTTATATTTACATACACATATACCTTCCCCCCTTTAGGTCACTAGTTCAAATGCAGCTCAGGTTGATAGTATTTGAAAGTCAGTACTACTTGGAAACTGTTTGGTCTTGGCCTACTTCCCATTGGACAGACACCTGCATCACATTGGAAAAAAAAAAATCGCAATTTTCCACTAATTGAAAATCTGAGTAGTGCGTCAGCTGAGATGTCAAAGCTGAATTCCCTTCTCCCTCCTAGATGTGGTCCCTCCAGGGCAGGGTGCATGCCTGTTGGTAGGGACAGTGTGCGGGAAGCTTGTATTGCTGGTAAGTACCTTTGCTCTACCTGTTTTGTGGATAAATGGAGGACTTCTGTTTCCAGTGCTGTCAATCCAGCCTCTTTCATGAGCCTTAAATTCACAATTGAAATTTGAAGGGGAAAATTATATCCCATTCACACATGAAAAAATTATTACGGAATGAAAATACTGGAGATAACATACCACTTTGGAAAGATGTAGAACTGTTTTCAGGGGTACAGTATATACGCACACCTGGAAACTCTCTTGAGTTTCACTTGGAGACTCAAGGGATTGTGTAAATTTCAGGGTATTAGGGAGGGGGAGAAAGCTCCTGGCAGAAGCCTCACTTCCCCTCAGGTAACATGCAGGGAACAGGAAGGGAAGAGACTGGAGAAAAGAGCAGAGCAATTGTTTTCTGCTTTGATGCGTCTTTTCCAGTATTGCGCCATCCCCTCCTGCCCTGTTCTAAATGGTGGGCATCACTTTAGATTTAAAAAATGTTTTTGTTTGTATTTGTAAAACTTTTATTCCTTATCGTCCATGCCAGACCAGTCCAGATATGTGGGTTATGTCCTCCTGCCAGCAGATGGAGACAGAGAATTATAAGCTCAAAGCTGAGTTTACTCCCTCTATAAAGATCTGGTGTTGCCTTGAGCTCTTCAGTATTTCTCTGTCTCCAGCAGATGGTGTAGACTTATGGACTGGTGTTGCAGCTACAACTAGACTCCTCTCGAGAAGGCTTTAGGGCCAGGTTCCTGGAGGAGCATAGATTGAGTTCTGGGGGTACTCCAGGATATTGTCTTGTTGGACTGATTCTCCCTTCCTCCTTAAGAACCGACACAGTTGGAGGTTTGATTTTTTCACCAAGGGATCAAGCTCTAGGTGGTCCCCAGTGGCTTTGTTTCCTTGGTGGGTCCAGTAGCAGGAGCTATTGACCAGGCTCCTAGGTCAACATTCTTTTGGACTGATTTTCCTGGTAGAGTGGGTGCCTTGAAAGAAGAGGAAAAGAAATAAATCGTGCAGCACAGCCTCTTCCTTGACCTGCCTTTCAGTCTCCTGTGCTGAATTTGAACTGTATCAGGGGCTAGAAGACAATCACCCACCCCTCTCCCTGCCTCCACTGTCTTCTGATTTCTTTGTGGTGGTGGTGGTGGTGGTGGGGGGGGAGGGAAGACAGGCCCTAAAGATAAGTCATGGCGGCTCAGCATTTCAACCAGTGTGTTCTGTCTGGCTTGCAATCAGACAGGAGGTTGCTTGCTCTGCCACAAGCAAAACTGCGTGGGTTCCCCATTTCAAGCCCTGGCACATGGAGCAGGGCCTGGACAGTGTGCCTGTTTTGGCAGGATTAGCAGCCATTTTACTGCTGCTTTGAGCCAAAAAAAAAAAAAAAAGAAAAGATGATTATAAAAGTAAGTTAAACACACCAAGCTCTCTTCCCTCTCATCGTTGAATGGAGAAATTCTATGAGGGGGCTCCGGATTTATCCTCCGGCACAGCTCCAGTTCCCTATGGAGTTATTAATGCAGCAGGTGACATCCAAGCATGTCAGAGATCCTCTCTCTTGCTTCCTCCGCTAGTGGAGCGCTTGAGGGAACAGCCCTCCCTACTACCCAAAGAAAGCTTCCTAGAAGCGCTTTTAAGAGCAAATTAAGCTACAGACTGGTTAGCCTGACTTCAGTGCCAGGAAAAATAGTGGAAAGTGTTCTAAACACATCAAAATCACAGAACATATAGAAAGACATGGTTTAATGGAACAAAGTCAGCATGGCTTTACCCAAGGCAAGTCTTGCCTCACAAATCTGCTTCACTTTTTTGAAGGAGTTAATAAACATGTGGATAAAGGTGAACCGGTAGATGTAGTATACTTGGATTTTCAGAACGCGTTTGACAAAGTTCCTCATGAGAGGCTTCGAGGAAAAGTAAAAAGTCATGGGATAGGTGGTGATGTCCTTTCGTGGATTGCAAACTGGCTAAAGACAGGAAACAGAGAGTAGGATTAAATGGGCAATTTTCTCAGTGGAAGGGAGTGGACAGTGGAGTACCTCAGGGATCTGTATTGGGACCCTTACTTTTCAATTTATTTATAAATGATCTGGAAAGAAATATGACGAGTGAGATAATCAAATTTGCAGATGACACAAAATTGTTCAGAGTAGTTAAATCACAAGCAGATTGTGATAAATTGCAGGAAGACCTTGTGAGACTGGAAAATTGGGCATCCAAATGGCAGATGAAATTTAATGTGGATAAGTGCAAGGTGATGCATATAGGGAAAAATAACCCAAGCTATAATTACACAATGTTGGGTTCCATATTAGGTGCTACAACCCAAGAAAGAGTTCTAGGTGTCATAGTGGGTAATACATTGAAATTGTCGGTTCAGTGTGCTGCGGCAGTCAAAAAAGCAAACAGAATGTTGGGAATTATTAGGAAGGGAATGGTGAATAAAACGGAAAATGTCATAATGCCTCTATATCGCTCCATAGTGAGACCGCACCTTGAATACTGTGTACAATTCTGGTCGCTGCATCTCAAAAAAGATATAATTGCGATGGAGAAGGTACAGAGAAGGGCTACCAAAATGATAAAGGGAATGGAACAGCTCCCCTAAGAGGAAAGACTAAAGAGGTTAGGACTTTTCAGCTTGGAGAAGAGATGGCTGAGGGGGGATATGAGAGAGGTGTTTAAAATCATGAGAGGTCTAGAACGGGTAGATGTGAATCGGTTATTTACTCTTTCGGATAGTAGAAAGACTAGGGGGCACTCCATGAAGTTAGCATGGGGCACATTTAAAACTAATCGGAGAAAGTTCTTTTTTACTCAACGCACAATTAAACTCTGGAATTTGTTGCCAGAGGATGTGGTTAGTGCAGTTAGTATAGCTGTGTTTAAAAAAGGATTGGATAAGTTCTTGGAGGAGAAGTCCATTACCTGCTATTAATTAAGTTGACTTAGAAAATAGCCACTTCTATTACTAGCAACGGTAACATGGAATAGACTTAGTTTTTGGGTACTTGCCAGGTTCTTATGGCCTGGATTGGCCACTGTTGGAAACAGGATGCTGGGCTTGATGGACCCTTGGTCTGACCCAGTATGGCAATTTCTTATGTTCTTAGTATTTTTATTACGAACGTAAGACTGAATGCTGCCCAGAACACTGGATGGAGGAGCACAGAAATGTTTTAAATAAACTAGTGGGGGTGGAAAAGAAGAAATTGATAAAGAGTTCTCCACCCAATTCCTGCTGCTCAATAGCAATCTCAGGGTAATCACAGCACAGAAGTTCCCAGGTATATATACTAGTCCTTGGGGGGAAAAAAGGTTTCACCATCCTTAGTGAAAGAAGTCTATCTCGACAGAATGGAAATAGCCTGTGAAAGGTTGGAGTGGCTTGCTGAATGATTTTCTGTGTTAAATTTGTTAGTTAAATGCATTAACTTTTATTTCCTGCTTGTTTCTCATTTTGCCTCTTGGTTTTCTGTAGGGGGTGCTTAGGGACCTTCGTTTACAGGTTTTATTTTATTTTGCCGGGGCATTTCAGTATTAGAAGAAAACATACAGGAGAAAAACAAGAGGAAAAGTCATTTTCTACTGATTACTTTTTTTGGTTCTAACAGAGAAATTCCGAGGCAAAATAAAATAAAAATGAAAAACAAAGGTCACATAAGAACATAAGATATGCCATACTGGGTCAGAACAAGGGTCCATCAAGCCCAGCATCCTGTGTCCAACAGTGGCCAATTCAAGTTACAAATACCTGGCAGGTACCCAAACATTAAATAGATCCCAAGCTACTATTCATAGCAGTTTAGGGACTTCTCCTATAGGAATTTATCCAAACCTTTTTTAAACCCAGCCACACTAACTGCTGTAGCCACATCTTCTGGCAATGAATTCCAGAGCTTAACTATGTGTTGAGTGAAAAATAATTTTCTCTACTTGCTAACTTCATGGAGTGCCCCCTAGTCCTTTTATTGTCTGAGAGAATAAATAACTGTTTCACATTTACCCATTCAAATCCTTTTATGATTTGTAGACCTCTGTCATATTTCCCTTCAGCCGTCTCTTGCCCCGCTGAACAGCCCTAATCTCTTTAGCCTTTCCTCATAGGGGAGCCATTCTATGCCCTTTATCATTTTGGTCACCCTTCTCTGTACTTTCTCCAGTGCATCTAATTCTTTTTTGAGGGCGGTGACCAGAATTGTACACAGTATTCAAAGTGCGATCTCACCATGGAGCGATATAGAGGCATTATGACATTTTCCCTTTTATTTGCCATTCCCTTCCTAATAATTCCTAACATTCTGTTTGCTTTATTGACCACCACAGTACACTGACCTGATAATTTCAATGTAATATCAACTATGATGCCCAGATCTTTTTCTTGGGTAGTAACTCCTAAAATGGAACCTAACATCGTGTAACTACAGCATGGGTTATATTTCCCTATATGCAGCACCTTGCACTTGTCTACATTAAATTTCATCTGCCATATGGACGCCCAATCTTCCAGTCTCACAAGATTATTCTGCAATTTATCATAATCCACTTGTGATTTAACTACTCTGAATAATTTTGTGTCATATGCAAATTTGATCACCTTACTCATTATAACTCTTTCCAGATCATTCATTATATATTTAAAAAGCACCAATCCCTGAGGCACTTCTGTTTACCTCTTTTCACTGTGAAAACTGACCATTTAATCCTACTCTCTTTTTCCTGTCTTTTAACCAGTTTGTAATCCACAAAAGTACATAGACTCCTATCCCATGACTTTTTAGTTTTCTTAGAAGCCTCTCATGAGGGTCTTTGTCAAATACCTTCTGAAAATCCAAATACACCACATCTAACAGTTCACATTTATCCACATGCTTATTCTCTCTTTGATTAAAAAATGTAGGAGATTTGTGAGGCAAGAATTCCCTTGGATAAATTCATGCTGGCTGTGTCCCATTAAATCATGTCTGTCTATATATTCTGTCATTTTATACTTTATAATAATTTCCACGATTTTTCCCGGAACTAAAGTCAGGCTAACCGGTTTGAGTTTCCCATATCACCACTGAGCCCTTTTTATATATTGGGGTTATGTTGGCCATCTTTCAGTTTTCAGGTACTTGCAATAGGTCTGAAATTTAATTTTTTAGTTTTCAGAACCCTGGAATGTATACCATCGGGTCCAGGTGATTTGCTGCTCTTCAGTTTGTCAATCTGGCTTACTACATCTTCCAAGTTCACCATTATTTGGGTCAGTTCATCTGAATTGTCATCCTTGAAAACCGTCTCTGGAACAGGTATCTCCCTAACATCCTCCTCAGTAAACATCGAAGCAAAGAATTCATTTATTCTTTCTGCAATGACCTTATCTTCCCTAAGTACCCCTTTAACTCCTCGATCATCTAACGGTCCATCTGACTCCCTAGCAGGCTTCCTGCTTTGGATATATTTAAAAAAATTTTATTATGAGTTTTTGCCTGTATAGCCAACTTCTTTTCAAATTCTCTTTTAGCCTGTCTTATCAGTGTTTTACATTTAACTTGCCAATGCTTATGCTTTTTCCTATTTTCTTCAGATGGATCATTCTTCCAATTTTAGAAAAAATAAATAGCCTCTTTCACCTTATCTTTTAAGCATATCAGCAATTGTTTCGTCTTCCTTCTACCTTTTTTAATGTGTGGAATAGATCTGGACTGTGCTTATAAAAAGGTATTTTTTAACAATGCCCATGCCTTTTGTACACTCTTAACCTTTGTAGCTGCACCTTTCAGTTTTTTTCTAACTATTTTTCTCATTTTATCAAAGTTTCCGTTTTGAAAGTTTAGTACCAGAGCCATAGATTTACTTGTTGTCCCCTTTCCAGTCATTAATTCAAATTTGATCATATTATAATCACCATTGCCTATTGGCCCCACAACTGTTACCTCTTTTTCCAAATCCTGTGCTTTACCAAGAATTAGATCTAAAATAGCTCCCTCTCTCGTTGGTTCCTGAACCAGTTTCTCCATAAAGTTGATATTTATTCCATCCAGGAACTTTATCTCTCTCGCATTTTGTGGTGTTACATTTTCCCAATCAATATTGCTGTAATTGACATCTCCCATTGTAACTGCACTACCAATTTGGTTAGCTTCCATAATTTCGCTTAGCATTTCATCATCTGCCTCATTATTTTGGCCAGGTGAAGGGTAGTATACTCATCTCTATATTCTACCCCGATACACATGGGATTTCTACTCATACAAATTCTATTGTACATTTAGTCTCTTGCAGGATCCTTATCCTGTTGGACTCAATGCCATTCCGGACATAAAGCGCCACCCCCCAGCAAGTTCAGTGTTCTGTAAAGAAGACCCTGGAGAAGGACCGTTGCTGGTTGAAAAGACCGTAGAAGGGAATGGGTTTGACACAATTCCCTTTACAGAAGATTATGGGCCTCATTTTCCAAGGAGTTACCGCGCGCGATTTGCAAATTTGGGGGGGGGGGAGGGGGGGGAGGGAGAGAGAGAGAGAGAGAGAGAGAGAGAGAGAGCGCGCGCCTTGCTATAATGTCTATGCCCTAGACAGGTATTTGTATCCCTATGAGAGGCCCACCTAGTAACTCGAGGTGGGGATTAGGTAAGAATGTAGGGGGTTGGGGCCACTTTCACATTCCACGTGAGACGTACGAACAGAACAGTGGTCTCTTGTGAAGATTTGAAGGCCTTCGGAGTGAGGAAGCTCACTCCAAGATGAGATTTGGACAATGTTCTCTCCACCTAGCTTGATGGACACTCTACCTGGGCAACAACAAGCTAGGTGGAGAGAACGTTGCCCAAATCTCTTCTTGGAGTGAGTTTCCTCACTCCGACGGCCAGCAAATCTTCACTAGAGACCACTGTTCTTTCCGTAGGTCTCATGTTGAATGTGAAAGTGGCCCACAACCCCCTATGCTCATACCTAATCCCCACCTCGAGTTACTAGGTGGCCCTCCCATAGGGATACAAATACCTGTCTAGGGCATAGGCATTATAGGAAGGCTCTCTCGCTCTCTCTCGCTCTCTCTCGCTCTCTCTCTCTGATACTGAAACGGGCTGTCTGGGAATATCGTGGACTGCGATACTCCCTGGCTGAACACTTTCGCGAAAACATCGTGCACCGCGATAAAACAACCAATGAATCATCGTAGTGCACGATGTTTTCGTGATTTGCGACTCCAGTTCCGCGAATGGCAAAAACATTGCGTGCGGCGATGTTTCCCCACTGCACGAAAAATGCCTTATTTGCATAGGACACGCCCCCTCATGCGTTACCACTGCGATATTGGAAAATGAGGCCCTATGTCTGAGAAGAGCTAGGAAAACTGAATGTGGACAAGTCCATGGGGCTGGATGAAGTACATTCCAGGATATTACGAGAATTCAGAGATGTCCTGGCAGGTCCACTGAAAGACCTGTTCAATAGATCCCTGGAAACGGGAGTGGTGCCATGAGATTGGAGAAGAGCGGTGGTGGTCCCACTTTGTGAGAGTGGTAGCAGAGAGGAGGATGGAAACTACAGGCCAGTTAGCCTCACTTTGGTGGTGGGAAAATTAATGAAGATGCTGCTGAAAGAAAGGATACTGAACTATGTACAATCTGGTAAGTTGCTGGACCCAAGGCAGCATGGATTCACCAGAGAAAGGACTTGTCAGACAAATCTGATAGATTTTTTTGATTGGGTGACCAGAGAATTGGATCGAGGAAGAGCACTCAATGTTATCTATTTGGATTTCAGCAAAGCTTTTTTTTTTTTTTTTTTTTTTTTCAATTCTTTATTTATTGCTTTCCAAATTTATCACAACAACAAATAAACTATTACAAATTATAATGTAATAGTAACTGATTGACATCTTATTATTTATATAGTAAAAATAATAATACTAACCATAATAAGTATCATTTTTAACAATCAGTCACTAATGCGAGGCAAAACAAAGTTAAAATCTTCATTCTATGAGCGGCAAATTTAGGACAAATTATATAAAGATAAGGTAAGCATTAAGGTAAGCAAAATACCGGACCTTATACTGCTAGAAGGGCCTTGAGATCCTCCGGATTAGTAAATATATAATTTTTTCCATCTAATTTTACGATACATCTGCATGGATATTTAAGCATATAGTACCCACCCCTGTCTAGGACTCCCTTTCTTAATAACATCATTTTTTTTCTATTTAACTGAGTAGTTTTTGCAAGGTCTGGAAATATCCAGACCTTTTCACCATAAAATATATTTAATCGATTGGAAAAGAAAGATCTCATTACATTGTCTCTATCTGTAATAAATGCGAACCGAATCAGCAAGGTCCCCCGCGTTTTAACCACTAATTCATCCTGGGACTTCTGTAATATATCAGATAAATCTTATGAACTATTTTGTGATAGCTTTTGTTCCAGTATCTCTTTTTCACTCTCCTTAACTTCTCTATCTATTTGATCTTGTTCTTTCTCTCTTTTCCTAAGTCCTAGATAGAAAGTCTTAACAATCACCGGTAAACATTTACCCGAAATCTTCAGTACTTGTTTTAAATACGTCCTAAACAGTTCCATTAGTTCCATCCTCTTTATAATTGTAAAATTGTTAACCCTTAAATTTAAAGATCTTATCGAATTTTCAAGGTTTTCTATTCTTTTATTGTCATCCTGTTCAACATTTATTTGATAATTTTGTATTTTTCTATTTGTGAAACTCGCTTATCCATCTCAACCATTTCTTTTCTTTGTTCTTCCACTTTTGCAGAGTTCTGAGAGGATGAATTAGAAGTTTTCATTACTTCATTCGTCAATTTATTAATTGATAGATCTAATTTAGCCAAGTAATTCCACACATTTTCTAATGTTATGTTAGCAGGTTTTTTTTAACATGGTTTCTGTTTTAATTATTATATCAATATCATTCTGTTTCTCTTTATTAGGGTTACTTAACTTCGGGGTGCTAGTTTCTCTAGGAGTAACATCAGAGTTCTCAAATATACTCAGCTGTATAGGAGACAGTGTGTAATGGTAAATGGAACCTACTCTAAAGAGAGAGCCGTGCCACAGGGACCGGTTCTGTTCAATATCTTTGTAAAGACATTGCGGAAGGGATGGAAGGTAAAGTTTGCCTATTTGCGGATGATAGATCTGCAACAGAGTGGACATGCCGGAAGGAGTAGAGAGAATGAAAAGTGATTTACGAAGGCTTGAAGAGTGGTCGAAGATTTGGCAGCTGGGATTCAATGCCAAGAAGTGCAGAGTAATGCATCTGGGATGTGGTAATCCAAAAAAGCTATATGAGATGGGGGGGAGGGGGAGGCTGATGTGCACGGACCAAGAGCGGGATCTTGAGATGATAGGTTCTGGCGATCTGAAAATGGCGATGAATTGTGACAAGGCGATAGCTAAAGCCAGAAGATTGCTGGGCTGCATAGAAAGAGAAATAATCAGTAAGAAAAAGGAGGTGGTGGTGCCCTTGTACAGGTCCTTGGTGAGGCCTCACCTGGAGTACTGTGTTCAGTTCTGGAGCCCTTATCTCAAAGGAGACAGAGACAGGATGGAGACGCTCTAGAGAAGGGCTACCAAAATGGCGTGGGGTCAGTATCAGAAAAAGTAAGAGGAGAGACTGAAGGATATTAATATGTATACCCTGGAAGAGAGGAGGCGCAGGGGCGATATGATACAGACCTTCAGATACCTGAAAGGTTTTAATGATGTGCAAACTTCAAACCTTTTCCATTGGAAAGAAATCAGTAGAACTAGGGGTCACAAAATGAAACTCCAAAGAAGACCCCTCAGAACCAATGTCAGAAAATATTTCTTTACAGAGAGGGTGGTGGATGCCTGGAATGCCCTTCCGGAGGAGGTGGTGAAAACCAAAACAGTGAAAGAATTGAAAAGGGCATGGGATAAACACTGTGGAACTCTAAAGACTAAAGGATGGAATTGAAGAAAAGAGTGCATGCAGGAAGTTGATGGTGTGACGGTTAGTACCCTTAACAAGTAAGCCTTGATATTGGAGATGCATTACCCCATCATTGCTCTCTGCTTCAACGGCAGGGAGAGAAGGGGAATTGGTTTCGTTCAGCAACTGAGGGTTCGACTTTCACAGACTGGGGAAAGAAGTATGGGGGTAACTTGCTGCACGCCGACTGCTGCTAGAGGCTCTGTAAGTTTGGATAGTTTTTCTAGTTCTTTTTCTAATATTCCTAGAATTTTAGGCCAGGGAAAATATGGGGACCTTGCCTTTTTGTCTATATATAAACCATCTGCTCAATCTCGTTTCCTTGTTCAAATTCCAACTGTTAATCCTGTGCTTCCTGATTCTCCTAATGAGGTTTCTATTTGCTTAATTAATGTTCAGTCTATTAGAAGCAAATCATATTTGCTGCAAGATTTTATATCTAATGAGAGACTTGATTTCTTTTTTTTTACTGAATCTTGGCTATTAGACTCTGATCACCTTGTCTTAAATCAGCCCCACCCTAAGAAGCGCAGTGGTGATTTACTTTTTATTTACAAAGATAATTGGCATGTTAACTCTGAATCTTTAAGTCAAAATGGTTCCCTTGAGATGCTTATCGTGTCACTCAAAGAATTTGCTCTCTGTCTAATGTATGCCCCTCCCAAACTCTTATCTTCGGATCTTTCTCCTCTTTTTGAGCAACTACTGCTTTCCAAATTTAATCTAAACAAGGTGATCATTCTAGGGGATTTTAACTTACATATTGATGCTGTTCCCCCATCTAATCAATATGCTCTATTTTTGCATATTTTTCAATCCCTTGGAAGGTCTCAAATTATTCAAAGCCCTACTCACAAACGTGGATATACATTAGATCTTATTTTTGTTAACAGTTCGGTCTCTTCTAACTGTTCCACTCTTTAAGTATTACACCGGTTCCTTGGTATCACCATCAGTTGGTCAAATTTCATTTTGTCAGGATACTCTACTAATGGATTCCACTGTGTTTCATGATTCTATCACTCTCTTACTTTCCAATATCTCTTTTGCACTCTCTCAATGGGATTCCACTTTGAACGTTGTTCTTGAACAAATTGCTCCTCTGAAACCAGTTAATTCATCTAAACCCAAATGGGCTCGCTGGTTACAGTCAACTCCTGTCAAGAATGCTTATCATTTGCTCAGGAAGACTGAATGTACATGGAAGAAAACTCCTTCATCTGATCATGCCCAATCCTTTCACATTCTTCTTTATGAATTCCAAGCTTTAACCAATTTTGCCATGAAAGAAAAATTTTCAAAGCGAACTGTGAAGTTGGATACAATCCTAAAGTGTTGTTTAACATAGAAAAAAGACTAACTAGCCCTGTCTCTGCTTTTTACCATCTGTAAATACTCCTAGTGCTGAATCCTTCTCTATTCATTTCAATCTCAAAATAGAAAAACTTTATATATTGTTTGCCACAGTTCTTGACTGGTTTAATAATCCTCCCTCATCAACTATAACAGTCTGGAATGATTTTGAACCAGTGTCATCCACTGAAATAGATACTCTAATTTCCAAATCGAATGACACTCTTTGTCCTTCCTCCCTTTTTAAGGCTTTGAGGAACATACGTTCCCCAATTTTTTCTAAATTAATCAATCTTTCCCTGAGTGAGGGCTTTATTCCTACTTTGCTAAAAAAAAAAAAAAAAAAGCAATTGTGTGTCCACTTTAAAAAAAAAAAAAAAAAAAAAAAAAAGTACACTCGACCTTGCCGATCCGAGCAACTACCGTCCAGTTTCTTCCTTGCCATTCTTAGCCAAAATTCTCAAATCTACAGTACTTTCACAACTCACAGAACATCTTGAGAAGTTTGAAATTCTTGACCCTCATCAATACGGCTTTCACCGTTTTCTTAGTACTGAGATATGGCTTTTATCTCTTACTTACTTCTTAAGAAGATGAATTGATTCTGGTAAAAAATATTTGCTTGTATCCCTTGATATTTCTTCTGCTTTTGATACTCTAGATCAGGGGTGGGCAATTCCAGTCCTCGAGGGCTGCAAACCAGTCGGGTTTTCAGGATATCCTTAATGAATATGCATGAGAGAGACCTGCATACACACTGCCTCAGTTGTATGCAAATCTTTCATGCATATTCATTAGGGGTATCCTGAAAACCCGACTGGTTTGCAGCCCTCGAGGACCGGACTTGCCCACCCCTGCTCTAGATCATAACATACTTTTATTTTGACTGCAAGAATGTGGATTGTTAGGTACGGTTTTGAAATGATTCAACCTTATTTCTCAGATAGATCCCATGCCATAAATTTTAACAACATTTTTTCTTCTTTCTCTGATATCAAAACTGGTATCCCTCAGGGATCCTCATTGTCTGCTTCTCTTTTTAATATTTACCTTGCTCCCATTTGTAAAATTCTTGCCTCTTTAACTGATTGCTACAAAATGTATGCAGACGACATCCAGTTTGTGATTCGCCAGTCCTATGATGAGACCATGGAAATTCTTAATATTTATTTTTCTACTCTTCAAAAATGGCTCCGTCATAATAAATTATCTCTAAACATGGCCAAGACCAAGTTTCTTGCAATTCATAGTCGATATACCTCTTTCAATGAAAACACCATTTCGATCAATAATTGTTCATTCCACATTAAAAGTTGGAATAATATTAGATGATATCTTGTCTTTTCGCCCTCAGATAGAACAAGCAATTTTGCAGGGCTTTTACAGGCTTCGTGTTCTTGCTGGACTAAAAAAATTGCTTCATGTCAATGGCTTTCATACAGTTCTTCAGGCCTCTATTTTCCCCATCAGTGACTATTGTAACAGTCTATATCTCAGTCTACCTTACACTTCATTATGTCCCATTATGTTCTGATAGAGTTACACTGGTTATCGATACAGACAAGAATTAAATACAAGATTCCTATGTTAATTTTTAAACTTCTAAATGATGATACATGTCATTGGGCCAATTCAATGATTAAATTTTATCAACCAACTAGAGACCTAATATCAGCACAGTGTGATCTTCTCGAGATTCCTTCCCCAAAATTGGTGCGCTTACACATCACTTGAGAGTGTGCCTTTTCAGTTGCTGGGCCCGCCTTTTGGAATTCTCGTCCATTTGATTTAAGACAATCTGACTCACTTAAGGATTTTAGAAAGCTAGTGAAAACATTTTTATTTAAATTGTTATTTTTAGTGCTTATTTTTATTATGTTTTTCCGGATTAAATATTAGGTTTTATATTAGTCTGTTTTATGTTTTCAGTAGAATTTATTTTAGAGTAATTGTTATGTTTTACATTATTATGTTCTTTTATTCTAGTGTGAAATTTATTTTATAGAGAAATTTTATTATTTTATGCTATTGTCTGTGTTTTATTTTGGTTTTATGTTTACATTATTATGTATGCATCCGTTGTTCATCGCCCAGACCTTCATTGTGTTGGGCGATTCAGAAATCCAATAAATGTAAATGTACTACCCTTAAATAACAAGACTGTTACTGAGATGCAACTCGAACATTACTCTCTGCTTCAACAGCAAGACATAACAGGGACTTGGATTCAACAGCAATCAGTGAGGGCTAGTGTGGGAAACTGATAAGCATGGAGGATGGGGTGCTAACAGGGAACTGGATTCAAACAGCAACCAACGAGGGCTCTGACTTTTATGGTCTGGAAAATATATAAACATGTGTTAACCTACATGACACAGGCTTGACGGGCAAACCGGATGGACTGTTTGATCCTTTTCTGCCGTTACTTCTATGTTTCTGTGTTTCTAAGTTGCTCCTCCTTATCATTTCCATATAATTTATACCCTGGTATGGCACTATCCCATTGGTTCTCATCCTTCCACCATGTATCTGAGGTACCAGTTAAGTCTATCTCATCATTCACTGCTATACGCTCTAACTCTCCTGTCTTACCTCTTACACTTCTGGCATTGGCATACAGACATTTAAAAGTGTGTTTTTTATTTGTATTAACAGCCTGCTTGTCAGTTGACAGGGATAATTTGGAATCTTTTAGTTTAGGTGATTCTTTATTTATAGGCACATGGATTACTTTTCTTATTATTAGATCCTCTCTGTTGGGATGCCCCAGTTCTAATGTTTCATTAGTATCCTTCGAAGATACCTCCCTCTAAACCATGCGCTGCTGAGCAACTGTCTCCTTTCCCCTTTGATCTAGTTTAAAAGCTGTTGTATCTCCTTTTTAAAAGTTAGCGCCAACAGCTTGGTTGCCCCCTGGTTAAGGTGGAGCCCTTCCCTTCAGAAAAGACTCCCCCTTCCCCGAAAGGATCCCCAGTTCCTTACAAAACTGAATCCCTCTTCATTGTACCATCATCTCATCCACGCAATGAGACTCCTGAGCTCTACCTGCCTCTGGGGACCTGTGCATGTTACAGGGAGCTTTCAGAGAATGCTACCCTAGAAGTTCTGGATTTCAGTGTTATGTTTTGAGGTGTGGGCTCTTGGTCACTGCAAGAGATGGCACCTCCCACAGGGCGGAGCCCTGCGGGGACTTGCAGTGATAGACTAGCTCCAAGCAGAGATGGACACAGAGAAAGGTAATCTTTATTATACTGCAACGTACATGGTAACCAGAGGAACGGGCAATGATCCCAGCCAGAAGAGGAGATCTCTGATGACAATTTTCCGACTCAAAGCTGCAGAGTGGCAAGGCAGTCGCTGAGTCTCACCAAGTCCCGAGAGGGAGATGGGTCCGGTAGTGGTCCGCGAAGCGGGATAGGCCGAGAACCCAGGCCTAGATGGAAGGCCAGTGAGAGTAGATCCGGAAGTGTTCCTCGATGCGGGGTAGGCCGAGGATCTAGATAGAGAGAGATGAGACAATGCAGAGACAGAACTTGAGCGATAGTACTCACTCTGATGCTGAGAGTAGGAGAGAACCCCGAAGAGCAGAGATCTGGGACGAAATAACGCCCCCGAGGAGCGGGTACCTTAGGCATCCTTGAAGGTGGATAGGTAGATAGGAGCGAGGCAAGGCCCCCGAGAAGAGGTACCTTAGGAGTCCTTGTTGGTAGCAGGTAACCGCGGAGGGTGTAAAGGAGCGAGGCAAGCCCCTGAGGAGTGGGTACCTAAGTCGTCCTGGAGCGGGAGTACAAAGAGTGGCAGTATCTGGTAACGTAAAGAGATCAGCATGGAGGATACCTTGCTAACTCGTATTAGGCATCGTGAACGGAGTTTAAATACCAGAGCTTGTGACATCAGGCGGTAGGAACACCCCCGAGGTTCCCGCCATGACGCACGTAAAGGACGGGGTTGTGCGTGTACGCATTCCCTAGGAGACTCTGGGAGAAAGATGGCGAATGTAATCTCCCATGCTGGACTGGGGATGCCGGAGGGGTCGGCATGGAGAAGCGGAGGCAGCCATCTTCCCAAAAGGAACCGAGTCAGACAGAAAAAAGTTGAGCAATAGAGGGCGCAGCCGTCTGCGACCGATGGGCGCAACATTCAGCTTTCTTCTTAAGAGCCTAAATTTGGCTTCCAGAACATCCCTCCCACATTTTCCTATGTCGTTTGTGCCCACATGTACCACGACAGATGACTCCTCCCCAGCACTGTTTAAAAACCTACCTAGGTAACATGTAATGTCTGTCACCTTTGCACCAGGCAGCCATATTACCAGGCGATCGTTGCTCTCTTCAGCCATCCAGGTCTCTAGATTCCCAATAATCGAATCACCAACTATGACAGCCAACCTAACCCTTCCCTCCTGGGCAGTAGCCCTGGGAGACGCATCCTTGTTGCAGGAGGACAATGCATCACCTGGAGAGCAGGTCCTTGCTGCTCTCCAGGTAACCTTGAGACTTTCCTCTTCCAAGGGAGTTTGGCTGCTTTGACTTATAAGGTCTCATCTATAAGCCTCTTTGTGTGCCTCAGCTCCTCCAAGTCTGCCACTCTAGCCTCCAGAGATAAGACTCATTCTCTGAGAGCCAGGAGCTCTTTGCACAGGGGGCACAGATACAAGCTCTTATTGGTGGGTAAAAAAAATCATACAAGTGACATTTGATGCAGAAAACTGGAAGGCCTCCTCTTGCTGCTGGATTACTGCCTTTATCTTAATTTTGTTGAGTTCTTAGTTAAAATTAGGTTGCTAAGGGAGTAGGAATGTGTAAATAAGAGACCTTTAAATTTTTTGGTATATTCACTGTTTATCTCTTATTGACCTGCAGTGAGATAATTAAACTCTTGATAAAGCCTGGGGCAATCCTGTGTTTTAGATAAAAGTCTGACTGATTTTTAATGTGAAGGTGTCTCCTGCCTATAAATCAAAGGATAAGCTAGGGGTGGGAAGGACTGAAAGACAAACA
Source organism: Rhinatrema bivittatum (assembly GCF_901001135.1). Lineage (NCBI taxonomy): Eukaryota > Metazoa > Chordata > Amphibia > Gymnophiona > Rhinatrematidae > Rhinatrema > Rhinatrema bivittatum. The sequence continues at coordinate 781,775,403 of NC_042615.1, forward strand.
CACACAAACTCTAAGCTTTTTCCTACCTTTTTGGCTTGCTTTTTATAACAAACACACAAACATTTTCCTTCCTTTTGGCTTGCTTTTTATAATAAACATACACACACTAAAGTATATAGTTCAATTGTTTACCTCTCCTCAAAACTTTTTAAGTTCTAAAATTTTCCAAAGCAATACTTTCCGATCCTTTTTAGTGACCAGCAAGATGATCCTCTCCTCTTAGTGTTTCCACCGGATTATGGGTTACTGATCTCTTCCCCTGTAATATATTGTGCTTCTAAGGCAAATTAATATAAAACAATCCCTTTGTTTATACTTCAGTTGGGGGCTGATGCAATACAGTGTGCTCAGCCGAGCGCACTGTTTAACCCACAGTTGGACGCGGGTTGTGTAGGCGCAAAGAAATCCTCTTATGCAATAAGGAGATTAGCCCCTCCACAACGCACGTCCAATGCACCAGGTAATGAATAGTTCTCATCACATACAAATGCATGTGAATGAGAATATTAATTATTCACTTCCGATGCAAAAAAAAATGTGCATCCAATAAGCACATTTCTGAGCACCCCAAAAAAATTGTACAGGAAAGCAGAAAATACTGCTTTTCTGTACTTCCTCCGAGGAACAAAAGAAAGTTAGGAAAAAAAATCTCCCTCCTTGACAGCATGAGCTGTGTCTGACCTGCCCTAAGCTCCCTCCCCCTGATAAATTCAGCGTCCATTTTTCCTAACTAGTGGACAGCCGCCGACAGCGGACCTCTCTCGGGCGCACACTGTCAAGGAGGTGCTAGGGGCACGCAATTGCCCCTAGTGCCTCCTTGACAGTGCGAGCCCTAATTTAAATGTGACATCATGTCCCCAGCAGAGGTACCTGGGGGCGTGTTAGGAAAGAGGGAGCTGAACCCTCAGCGCCCGCTTTCAGTGCACTTATTTTTGCATCTGGCCCTTAGTTAGCCTGAGTGCCTCACTGCTATTCTGTTTAACAAATGTTGGCACCTACTCAAATCAATCACACTACTCAACACCTTTTCAAGGTGAGTAACGGACCTTTTTCATCCTTTTTATATAGGCATGCACAACTCTAGGTTATTACCTATATTTTGCCTGCTTTTTAAGTAAGCATGTGTATGTTTATTTAATAAGGGTATTGTGTCAATAGCCATCATTCTGGCGAGTCACCCACTCTACATTGGCGGCCTCTTGACTTTATGGATCCGCAGTGTTTATCCCACGCCCCTTCAAAGGGGCGTGGGATAAACACTGCGGATCCATAAAGTCAAGAGGCCGCCAATGTAGAGTGGGTGACTCGCCAGAATGATGGCTATTGACACAATACCCTTATTAAATAAACATACACATGCTTACTGTGACTCCTACATCGCTCTAAGCTTCAACAGCAAGAGGTAATGGAAAAAAGGATTTGCACTCACAAAGAGGGGAGTAGCTGGCTTGTTACGGCGGTTACTACCCCAAACCAAATATGCCTGATACTTCACTTTCAATGCATATACAGCATAGCTCTCTGCTTCAATGACAGGGGAGAAGAATAACTGATACTTCACACATCCAGCAGAGCTCTCTGCTACAACGGCAAGGGAGAAGAAAAAGGGTTCGCACTCAAAACGCGGGGAGTAGCTGGCTTGTTACGGCGGTTACTACCCCAAACCAAATGTGCCTGATACTTCACTTTCCATGCATATCCAGCATGGTTCTCTGCTGCATCGGCATGGGAGAAAGACTGATACATCACGCATTTCCAGCATAGCTCTCTGCTTCAACGGCAGGGGAAAAAAAAATTAACAAACAAACAAACAACGGCAGGGGGAAAATAAAACAAAAACAAAAAACTGATGCTTCACGCATATCCTGCATAGCTTCAACAACAGGGGTGAAGAAAAAAAGGATTCGCAATCACAAAGCGAGGAGTAGCTGGCTTGTTACGGCGGTTACTACCCCAAACCAAATGTGCCTGATACTTCACTTTCAATGCATATCCAGCATGGCTCTCTGCTTCTACAGCAGGGGAGAAGTAAAAGAAAACCAACAAGAGCTGTACAACATAGTCTAGGTAAAACAAATAAGCATGGGTGTAGCTTGCTTATCGCGGCAGTTACTGCCCCTACTACCCCTAACTAATCAAGCTAGATATTTCACTTGCATGCAGCTCCATCACTGCTCTCTACATTAATGGTGGGGGTGGAAGGGGAATAGAACAAGGAGCTAAGAGTAACAGATAAGAATGAGAGAAAAAATGTGTGAGGCTTGCTGGGCAGACTGGATGGGCCATTCGGTCTTCTTCTGCCATCATTTCTATGTTTCTATGTTTCTATGTTTTATATGAACCACACAAACTAAGCTTTTTCCCACCTTTTGGCAGGGATATTGTTAACCCTGAATCAAATCAAACTGCAATTCTTCAAATTCAATCACAGTTTTTTTAAGTAGTTGTCTGTCGGTTCTTAAGCACTCTAGAAACATGGGAAAAATGTATATGAAGCAGAATGGGATCTCTTTAGTTGACACTGTGTGCATGTAAGATGGTGTTAATAATGACATATCCCTTAAGAATGACCTTATCCGATGTGTGAGGAAATATGGGACTTTTTATCCTTGACTAGACCTGCCTACTAGGGTTTAGAGAAGTAAAAGGAAGCTGTTTAAAAAGCTTCAATAGTAGCAATAATAGTAATGTTTGCATTCAATATGTAGCGCACTTGGGGCCGGATTTTAAATGCCCTGCGCGCGCCTATTTTGCATAGGCCGCCGGCGTGCACACAGCCCCGGGACACGCGTAAGTCCCGGGGCTTCGTAAAAGGGGCGGGGAGGGGCGTGTCAGGGGGCGGTTCGGGGCGTGGTCAAGGCCTGGGGGCATGGTCAAGGCCTCCGGACCAGCCCCCGGGTCGGGTGATGGAGCGCCAGCAGCCCGCTGGCGCGCGCAGATTTACATCTGCTTTCAGCAGGCGTAAATCTGCCAACAAAAGGTAGGGAGGGTTTAGATAGGGCCAGGGGGGTTGGTTAGGTAGGGAAGGGGAGGGGAAGGTGCGGGGGGGTGGAAAGAAAGTTCCCTCCGAGGCCGCTCCGATTTCGGAGCGGCCTCGGAAGGAACAGGCAGGTTGCACAAATGTGCACCCCTTTGCGCGCCGACCCCGGATTTTATAAGTTACGCGCGGCTACGCGCGTATCTTAGAAAATCCAGCATACTTTTGTTCGCGCCTGGTGTGCGAACAAAAGTACGCGCTCGCGCAAAATTATAAAATCTACCCCTTGATTTCTAACCAAGTGTTTCCACCACTTTTGTGTGCTTGCTCTTGATGTCTAACCATGTATGCTTTTATTAATTGGTGAGTGAGGTTATTTTATTTTTTTTATGATTTTTAATATTTTCAGGATTCACTGACTGTTGGTGTGGGAAGAAGATGAGCATAAGGTTAGACATGCTTTCTAAATCTTCTTTGGTTTGCTCCTTTCTCAGGATTGGAAAAGGGAAGTATGAGGATGGAGATGGGATCAACCTGAACGATATTGAGAAAGTTCTTCCTACCTGGCAGGTAGGTTTCTGAGCTCCCCTGGTTGGATTCTTTCTGTCACATGACTTGGCTCTTGTATTTTTTTTGCTTGTACTTTATTAAATGAGTTTGGTCGGAGGAGTACGAAGCATCCTAAATGGTGGGTGTCTCGTGGTCACTGGATGGAGGTGTGCCTGATAGGGGATGCAGGCTCGATGCGTATTGCAAAAGGAAAGTTAAATGTTTCAGGTATGTTGCATCATCTTACGGGACTGTATGACTGAAATGCAATAAAAATAGACATTTTTCTTCTGCATGGAAACTACTTTTAATGAAGAGAATGTAGCCATGGGGGCCATCGGGATGATGGAGGGCAGAGCGGTATTTAGGGACATCATGAATCCTATACCAGATAGATTGCTTGTGCTCTCACAGAGAAAATAGTTTTTTGGGAGGGTGGGTAATGGAATTTTTTTTTGAAGTTCTGCCTTTTCCTAACATCTAGATGAGATCTCAGTAAGGCGACCACAACTAGATGAGATCTCAGTAAGGCGACCACAACTACTGAAGTATGAAAAGAGTAAAAAAGAAACCTTCATACTGGCTGCGTGTTGCCCTGGATAAAAAGGACAGATCATGGTGGCAGTAATAGTGCAGACTCTTCAGGTGAAGACAACACCCTTGCTGCAGTTAACGGTTTGGTGAATCTGTTCATAGGCCCCCACTGCAGCAGGAAACGGACCACAGAGGAGCATAAAAAAACCTAAGAGGATTAAATAGTTGGGCAGACTCCAAAGATGAAAAGAAGATTAATGTGCTGCTATTTTTATGCAAGAAACCCCTTCACAAAAGAGGAGCACCAAAAACTCTTAAGAAAGAGCTCCAGAAGGATGTTTGAGTTTCTTTGAGTTTTGTTTTCCTCTCCAGAAAAAATGGGGATAAGCTTTTTCTCAGCTGTCTGTGCTCACAGCCTCTCTGGCACAAACAGTGACACTGGCAGGCGATGGGTAATTGGATGAACTACGATGAGTGCCGAATGCATGAGATGAGTGGCAGGGGAACAGATATTTGGGAGTTAGAAACAAGCTTCCTTTTTACTAGGGATGTGAATCGTTTTAGGACGATTAAAATTATCGTCCGATAATTTTAATATCGTCTTAAACCGTTATGGAACACAATACAATAGAGATTCTAACGATTTATCGTTATAAATCGTTAGAATCGTGAGCCGGCACACTAAAACCCGCTAAAACCCATCCCCGACCCTTTAAATTAAATCCCCCACCCTCCCGAACCCCCCCAAATAACTTAAACATTTCCTTGCCAAATCCTACCTCCTTCAATCCCCCACCCTCCCGAACCCCCCCCCCCAAATGACTTAAATTACCTGGGGTCCGGAACGGCAGCGGTCCAGAACGGGCTCCTGCTACTGAATCTTGTTGTCTTCGGCCGGCGCCATTTTCCAAAATGGCGCCGAAAAATGGCGGCGGCCATAGACCAACAGGATTCGACGGCAGGAGGTCCTTCCGGACCCCCGCTGGACTTTTGGCAAGTCTTGTGGGGGTCAGGAGGCCCCCCCCAAGCTGGCCAAAAGTTCCTGGAGGTCCAGCGGGGGTCAGGGAGCGATTTCCCGCCGCGAATCATTTTCCGTACGGAAAATGGCGCCGGCCATACGCGTATGGCGCCTCGCTGAACGACCTCCTGCAGTCGATCTCCTGCCGGCGCCATTTTCCGTACGGAAAACGATTCGCGGCGGGAAATCGCTCCCTGACCCCCGCTGGACCTCCAGGAACTTTTGGCCAGCTTGGGGGGGGCCTCCTGACCCCCACAAGACTTGCCAAAAGTCCAGCGGGGGTCCGGAAGGACCTCCTGCCGTCGAATCCTGTTGGTCTATGGCCGCCGCCATTTTTCGGCGCCATTTTGGAAAATGGCGCCGGCCGAAGACAACAAGATTCAGTAGCAGGAGCCCGTTCCGGACCGCTGCCGTTCCGGACTGCCGCTGGACCACCAGGTAATTTAAGTCATTTGGGGGGGGTTCGGGAGGGTGGGGGATTTAATTTAAAGGGTCGGGGGTGGGTTTTAGCGGGTTTTAACGATTTTAACGATATATCACGATATTTTACCCCCCCAAATGGCAACAATACGATTCCCTCCCCCTCCCAGCCGAAATCGATCGTTAAGATGATCGAGGACACGATTCACATCTCTACTTTTTACCATATAGTCATAAGAACATAAGAAAATGCCATACTGGGTCAGACCAAGGGTCCATCAAGCCCAGCATCCTGTTTCCAACAGTGGCCAATCCAGGCCATAAGAACATGGCAAGTACCCAAAAACTAAGTCTATTCCATGTAACCATTGCTAATGGCAGTGGCTATTCTCTAAGTGAACTTAATAGCAGGTAATGGACTTCTTCTTGTCCTCTGAACCCTTTGTAAAAGCTGACAGAACTCAGCAAGTGTTATCATAAAACCCAAAATGCTTTCGAAGCTAGAGTTTTTCTCAAGGTTTCACAAAACCCAGAAAGTCCAAGTTTACACAATCTTGTTATTTACAGTGCTTGTGAGTGGCAGTTCCTGAGAGTTTTAGCATGTATCCCAACGCCACAAATCCAGTAAATCATTTCCATGTGAGATGCACCTTACACATTCTAGCTCTACGTAAAATGACTGCGTGGAGGTTTCTGCCATCTAGTGGATATTTGTTTATTGGCAGTAGAGACTCAAGAGCTGATTAATCTTTTTTTTTTTTTTTTTTAATGTTTCAGTCTTTTTATTACATTTTTATAGAACTTTGGTTAACACATTTGGTTTGCCCAATGGTGAGTGCACTCTTCTCACCATTAGGCAAACCAGCCTTGATCTATATACGGTACATAAAGATCTCTCCCTCTCCCTCCCCCTTCCCCTTCCCCTATATTCCTGTGAGACATGTATAATAACGGGGCACGTCCTATCAATTAAAGTAACACCAGTCCTCATCTCTCAACAGAACTAACTGGGCCATTTTTTCATTTTGCGATAATGCCATAACGTGTGTGTTAAATAGCACAATAGGAGCTAGTTTGCAAATGTGACGTTTGCTATGCAAGTGGGAGGAGTTTGGGTGGAGTTAATGGTAATGAGCAGCTCCTAACTTCAAAGGCGATAGAGAAACGCACAGCAACGCGGGTTTTGTCGCCAGAAATAACTATACCTTTTTTCTGTGCATTCTGCCCGCGGTATCTGTGCGTTACCGGGAAAAGATTTTTATTGGCCATGTCGTTTGGGCGGGGGGAGGGGAGAGAGAGCACCTCGGTAGAGAACACCATGTTACTCTACAATTTATAGGTAGAGCACTAGAGGTTGTTTGGATCCTCGTAAGAGTGGTCAGGTCAAACAGTCATTAGAGGTATTTTTCAAGCATTTCCAAATCTTTTATTCATAACATACAGGAAAGATTCGGTCCCCCGACACGGACCGTGTTTCGCCACAAGGGCTGTGTCGGGAGGGACAGAAAGCTCAAGGAGTTCGACTGACTGCATTGCGTCCCAGTGGTCTTCAAATGAAGTCAGCCCCATGTACGTGTAGGGGCAATGCTGAGATAAATTGGCAGTTCAGCTTGGAGGGTGACCCTTACGATAATCTTATCACAACGGTGGAGCAAAACCGGAGTTAATGTGAAACAGCGGCAAGCAGCCGTCTGGTTCAAAGGAATAGAAGTCAATGAGTGCCAGACGAACGGACAGGTGTGGTGCAGGTGAAAACTAGCAGGGCTGCAGCGGGAAGAAACTTGCAACCGCCAAGCACCTGAGAGACGCCGTCAAGGAATTTGAAATTGCTTGTGCCCCGTGCAGTTTTGGTTCTAACCCACGGTGACCGGCGATTCCTTTGAACTAGACGGCTGCTTGCTGCTGTTTCACATTCACTTTGGTTGTTCTCCATCCTTGGGCTAGATTACCATAAAGGCAATTTATCCCAGCATTTCCCCTTTACATGCATGGAGTTGACTTCATTGAACTCTTTAGGCTTCTGTCCCTCCCGATGCAGCCCCTGGGGCTTTTAAGGTTACTTGCCCAAGGTCACAAGGAGTGGCAGCGGGATTTGAGCCCTGGCTTCCCTGGTTTGAGGCCTGCTGCTCTAGCCACTAGCCTACTCCCGCACATTTGCACCAAAATATAATGCCGACTTTGTGTTTTCATTCGTTTGCTGATCGTTCAGCCTGTGGCTGACGGAACAAGAGGTGGGGGTGCCTTTTCTAGATGCTGAGGGGCCAATGTTCAAAAAAAGCTGAGCTCCTAAATTTAGGTTTCCAAGTTAGTTGCCTATTTTCAGCTGAACTTGGGAGCCAAAGTTTTCAGCTGAAAATTCACACAAATTTAGCATACTAAAAACTAGGTCCTAAATTTAGACTACTATTCATTTGCCCAAATTTAGGAATCCAATTTAGGTGCCTAATTCTGAAAATCAGTGCTAAGCTTCTAATTTTGTTTCCTCAACCTAACCCCATCCCTGTAGTGTGTGTGTCCCCCCCCCCCCCATTTTTAAAGACCTGAAATTTAGGAAGTCTGCTGTATTAAATTTTCATAAGGGCCAATTCAGGAGCCTGAACCCATTGAAAATTGACTCCTGAGGTTTAATAGTGCTTTTCATGGGAAGAAATCGTGCATCCATCGAGCCTCAGAGAAACTGGCATTGCCGGTTTAGGTAAAACTGGAAAAATGTCTTTCAGTGTCTGAGAGCTGGGAGCAGTTTAATGCAGTAAGTCAGACTGAAAGCCTAACATGGCTCGTAAACTTTTCAAATTATATATTGGACTGATTATAATCCCTTCCTCATAGTAACATCGTGTGCGCATCCTTTTCCAGGCCTGTGCTCCCTCTGGTCCCGTCTTTTCTTTCCCCACTTTTGCCTCCTCTCTATCCCGTTCTCGCTTCATTCCAGTTTGTTCTTACTCTTCTTTGTCCTATTTTTTATATACCGACATTCGATTTGAGATATCACATCGGTTTACATTCAGGTACCTACAGTACCTGACTGTAAACTGATGAGGAGAAAGAGATGAGAGTCATGGTATCTTGTCCCATGACGCTCATCTCTTTCTCCTTCTGCCATTCACCTATTTTATATTCAGCTCTTTGTGTCTATCTGCCTCTCTCCCTGCCCCAACCTCACCTCCTCTTGCCTCCTTCTGTCTTGGGCACTCTCCTCTCAGCCCTCCATGCTCGTTCCCCCTCTCCCCAGTCAGGGAAAAGCAATCCTCTTGGTCTCGCTAGTTCCCTGGAAATCAGTTTGCAGTAGAGCTGAAAAATCACGGCTGGACCTTTGCTGTATCTCCCTTCTTCCTTGCCGCCCCCCACCCCCTTCTCCTAATGTCATTCTTAAACAGCTCGAGTATCAGGGAGTGGGGAGAGTGGAAATTACAGCAAGCATGTCATCTTTCTCCTCAAAACAAAACAGATTAAAAAGACATTTAGAGAGTAATTTTCAAAGAATTATGTGGGGGGGCTATGCAGGTAAACTTGGCATGAACACATGCAAATAGCCTCTGTGTGCGCTAAGCGAGTTTATCAGAAGAGCAGGAATATGTGCTGCACGCGTTAAGAGAATGTTTCCAGGGCGTTCTGGAGCCGGATTTGGAAGTCTGTACGCATTTGCATATTTTATAAACTGAGTAAGTGCGCACGTCAACAAACGTGCACACGTGCTTTTATACCTGCTGATCAAGTCACGCATAGGAAACCTGACTTCTCTTTTGTCTGTGGTTTTTAGGTTGGAGGGGGTTTCTGGAGTAAGTAGTGGAGGGTATGAGTAAACTGGTGAAGGTCTGGGTCAACTGGTGGAGGTCTCGCCAAATTGGTGCTTGAAAGTACACGCACAAGTGTTTTCATAAGTGAGATACATGCTTACATCAACCAAGTTTATAAAAATACCCACGTCCACAAATAAAGTGAGCGCTACTACGTGCACATAATTTTTTAATGCATAAAACATATGCATATACTTTTATAAAACTGGTATAGAAACTAGGCAGATCTTTGCAGTAAAAAACGGTGTGTATACTGAAACATATGTGTGCACTTTTGGGGCAGAGAAACCTGGTATTTTATAAAGTTTGCGACTCCCACTGCCAAGTTTGTAACATGCAGGCGTAACTTTAGTGGCATCTACTTACCCGTGCATGTGCTGAGTTATGCGCACCACTGAAAATGATCCTTTTGATGAATTTTAGGTAATGCTAACAAAAGTAGAATGGTGCCACGTCAGACATCAATATGCATAATGTTTTTCTAAAACTTCATATTAACAAAGCACAAAACTTTGTAAAAGTAATAAGGGGGATGCCATAGAGATGCAATCATAGCAAATCATAATCAAATTTCCCATCATTAAATTCCCCAAATACCAAGTAATCCGTAATGAGGGGCAGAGAGCATATGAGGAGAATATAATCAAAGAAAATACCAAAGCAAGTAAATAGCAAGCAAATGAATCCTGTTATCAAGATTGCTGGTTCCCTAAGAGAGTGGGAGAAGATGTCAGGACCCCCCTAGCATCAAGAAAAGGCTTAAGTGGGTCAGGGGAGAAAACAAAGCAAACAATCAGATCTATATTTAATGAAACATTTATAGGGAAAACGTAATGTAAATGTGGCCCCTAGTGCCAAGGTATCATTCCTCAAAGCCGGAAACGCTTTCCTTCTTTCTTGAGTCAATCCTGAGAAGTCCGGATACAATTCTCACCTTTTTGCCAAAACAATTCAGCATTTAAATTTCGAAAATAAGTAGCCATGACATTACTTAGATCCTGATCATTAATAAAAGAAACAAAGAGAGTAGCTCTCTCTCTATACTTTCTGGCCCGGATGTTTCCAAGAATTCAGTTAAGTTTAAAGTAGAAATAGTAGGAACATCTTGTTGAGAGAGAACATTGGGGATCAATGAAGATGGTAAAAATACCACTTTATTTATAGGAGAAACAACTCAGGGGAGAAATGTACAATTTCTACCAAGTTCTTTTTGAAAGTTCCCTAAGGAAGTTCTCCCATTATTTTTGGGGAAGTTCCAGATATGAAGATTGAACCTCCCGAGAGGCATTTTCCAAGGCCTCAATCCATCGGGAAACATTCCTCATTCCTTAATCACGTTAGATTGAGCTCCTTGAGTATTCTTTAAGTCCCTTTTTAGTAATAGTTATTTCCTTCTCATGTTCCTGTATCTGTCTTTCATGTTGAGAAATCTGAGGCTCCAGTTTGGAAACAAAAGAATCCATTTTTAACACTGGAACTGAGAGAATCTGGCTGAACTTAGACATTAGTTCCCAAATAGAGTCCAGAGTTCTCTCAACCCGTCCAGTCAGCTGCTGGGCAAACTCACCGGCGACAAGAACGTCCCTCGGTCCAACTCCAGATGATTCTGTGAAATGAGGATTCATCGCAGCATGTCGATAGTACACGGAGTTGCCACAGAGGCCAACAAAGATGGAGCAGACGCCATTGCCTCCTCAGCCCCTATCAGCACAGGCCCTGAAGAAACGTCATCAACAGGCGCCCATACAGCCTCCTGGGAGGGGGTCCTGTCTGACTACCGGCGAGAAATCTCGATCCCAGGGGCTGAGGGAAACCTCGTCTCCTGGCTGAGCAGGCGCTCCTCCACCATCCTCAACCATTGGGATATCATCACCAGGCTCCAAAGGAGTCACAAATCTGAAGAGAGTGATCTTTTGCTGGCCAGGGTGGTGAGTTGGGTCGGCGGGGAACATCCTCATCTTTCCTTTTGGGCGGCAACAAGTCAGATTAGCAGAACGAAGAAAGAGGGAAGGCACAGCAGCTTCAGCGTCTAGATTACGGCCGTCTTGCTCCGCCCCATCATAGGCATAATTTAAAGAAAATTTGAACATAATATAATATAATGCATGAATTAAAAACTTTAAAACAAACCCCCCTCTTTGTTTAAAGTGAATGTGTATTTTCCTGCTTCTGTCCTTTTTTTCTTCATTGCACTGTTCTTGGTCTCCCCTCTGTTTTCATCCTTTCCGTCTTCTGCTGTCGCCATCTCCTGGTTTTGCTTTGTATTTGCACTTGCTGTAGATGTACACTTCGGAATACAGGAAAGAAAGAAGCTGTAAGCTGTTCTTGAGCATTATTTGGAAATGCGGGCCAACAATCCCTACTCTTTTTTGGATGTATATTTATTTTCTAGGTGTAGCACGAACATTAAAATATCTAGCAGTCTCCGAAAGGTGCCGGAAGGAAGCATTTTCCCGATCTTGAGAATCTCAAGGATTTGAAGCTGAAGGGAGGGAGGACTCTGAGAGAGAGTACCTTTACACTGAAAGGGCAGTGCATGCCTGGAGCAGACGTCTGGTGGAGTTTAGAGGGAGTTTATTAGCATGCGAGGGAGGAAGAGGAGCACAGACTGGCAGCACAGTAGGCACAAAATAGTCCTTCTCTTCTGTCATTGGCTTCTCCCTTTGTGTCACTCCTTTCCCATTTCTGCCCCTGTCTTACTCTGTCCCAGCTCCACTCCATTTCTCCGGCCTCAGTCTCCTCCCTCCTTCACTCCTCCTGTTCTCCCTCTCACCTTCTATCTCCCACACATTTGCTTTCCAGCGTATCGCCCATCTCCGCCCTCCCTCACCTCCCTTTCCATCTTCCCTCTGCCACGCCCCTTTCTCTTTCCAGCCTCACACACTGACCTCCTGCCCCCTCCTCCTCACCCACTGGCCTTCAGTGCCCTCCACCTTTGACTGTCTTTCTCCCCAGCATCTCCCTCAGCTCCCACCCCCACCCCGGTCTCTCTCCCATTCCACCTCCTTTCTCTTCCTCCCCCCCCACTGGCAGTGGCCAGAGCTAGAGGAATGCTAGGAGAGGTATAAAAAGAAGTGATAATTCCTCTCTGTTTGTAAGTCATTCGTGAGACCTCATCTGGAGTAGATCAAGTTCAGACGGGACTGCACCATGAGCCCTACCCCTTGAGACCTCAGAACCTACAATGACTTCAAAAGTCTTCAAACCCCTTGTACACTTTTCACATTCTGCTAACATATACAAATCAAAATACATTAAAGTAGGAATTCTGTTTCGTTGATCAATGTAATATGCTCTACCCTTTAATCATGAAAGAACAATTACAGCAGGGCTTCCTAAACCTGTCCTGGGGACCGCACAGCCAGTCGGGTTTTCAGGATATCCACAATAAATATGCATGAGATAAATTTGCATATCATGGAGACTCAGTATAGGTAAACTTATCTCATGTTTATTTCTTAAGGATATCCTGAAAACCTGACTGACTGTGAAGTCCCCAGGACAGGTTTGGGAAGCCCTGAATTACAGAAATATTCCAAAAGTAATTATGACTAGAAAACCAAGTCTTGATTGCATAGGTTTTCACACCCCTTGACTCAGTATTTGATGGAAGCCACTTCTGCTGCAGTAGCGGCCATGAGTCTCTTGGGATAAGGGTCTGCCAACTTTGCACAGTGGGATGGTGCAGGATTTGCCCTTTCTTCTTGGCAGAAGAGCTCATTTGTGGATCATCTGTGGACTGCGGTCTTCAAGTCCTGCCACAGATTTTCTGTTGGATTCAGGTTTGGGCTTTGACTGGGCCACTGGAGGACATTCACTGTCTTCATGCTCAGCCACTCCATTGTTGCTTTTGCTGTGCGCTTAGAATGCTGAACTGTGAATCTTCTCCCCAGTCCCAAGGTCTGTGCCAGACTGCAAAAGGTTTTCCTCCGGGATGTGCCTGTACTTTGCACCATCCATCTTTCCCTCAATCTTCACAAGCTCCCTGTCCCCATTGCTGGAAAGCATCCCCATGACATAATGCTGCCACCACCAGATGGTGTTAGCAGGGTAGTGCGCTCTATTTGTCCTTCGCTGTGCATTGAGACCAAAAGTTTCACTTAGATCTCATCAGACCACAAAACCTTCTCTCCCATGTGTGCAATGTCCAAAACGTGTTACTCTGCAAAGGCTATGCAGCAGGTCAGTTGGCTTTTAGTCAGCAGTGACTTCCTTCTTGCCACCTGCTGATACAGGCCATGTTTGAAGGGTAATCTTGAAATTGTTCAGCAGTCAATATTTACCCTAATCTCACCCTGAGACCTCTGTAGTTCTTCTAAAGTAATCTTAGACCTCATACTGACCGCCTGCAGCAGCTTCCTTAACCCTCTGGCTGCTGGCTTTGGAAGGTGGGCCTGAACACGGCAGTGTCTTGGATTTGCCAGACTGTTTCGGGTTTATAGTGATGGACCTGACAGTGCCCCAAGGGATATTCAGATACTGACATTTTCTTATAGCCTTCCCCCAGTCTGAACAGAGTTCTTTCAGCAGCTCCTTGTTGGGCTTGTTTTAACCTTTGCTTCAATTTGCTGCTTCATCCAGGAGCTATTTGAATCAGCTCACCTACTTTGACTGGATCCAGATGAACTCTATTTAGCTTTGTTAAGGCAATTTTTTGAACCAGAGCTAATTTGGGTTTGCTGTAACAAAAGCTGTGAAGACTTTTGCAATCAAGACTTTTCGCTTTTTTTTATTCTTAATTACTTTTGTAATATTTCTGCAATTGTTCTTTCACGATGAAAGTGTAAAGTATGTTGTGCAGGTCTGGGTAGAAACTCCTGCTTCAGTGCACCTTGATTTGTATATCATAGACAGCAAAATATGAGAAACCAACGAGGGAGTGGAGACTTTTGCAAGGCACTATAAATATGTATACTTGAGATGAGAGAGAGAGGGGGGAGATGATAGGGACATTCGGATATCTCAGAGCTATAAACAGCGCACAAGAAATAAGCATTTTCCAGTAGAAATAAAATTCCAGAGCAAGCGTTCGTGATGTGAGGCTCAAAGGGGGTAGACTCGGATAATATTAGAAAATATTCCTCTGTGGAAAGGGTGGGGGATGCATGGAACAGCTTTCCACTGGACGTGGTTGAGACAAAAATAGTAACAGAATTTGAGAAAGCATAAGATAAGCACATAGTTGTGAATGGAAAGCCAGAAACCAAGTCATTAAGGTTTAAGGTTTATTTTTATACCGTCATATCGGTAGAACCATCATAACGATGAACAATAAATTAAAGCATGAAAATACAATTAATAATAATGATCAATACATAAAATAAGTAATAAAATAATCAATGAAGCATTGTAAAATTGTAAATACTTAAACATTAAAATTAATGAAGTGCAGGAAGATAAAATGGTAAAAATACAAAACAACAATGTGCCACGTTAAGCTGAGATCTTCTGTCACTGTGATTCAGTATAGGCACATTTAAATAGCCATGTTTTAAGTTCTGCTTTACATTTTTTAATATCAGCTTGCATTCTTATTTCTTCAGTCAGAGTGTTCCACAGTTTTGGGCCTGCTATAGATATTGCTCGCTTGCGAACTTGACTAAGTTTAGCTGATTTGATTGTAGGTACTGTTAACAGTCCTTTGTTGGCTGACCGTAGATTCCTCTGCGGGACATGTAAGTGTATCGTTGTGTTCAGCCTTTCAGTATTTGAGCCATAGACTATATTATGAATTGTGCATGCAGCTTAGTACTGTATACGATTGTAACAGGAAATAAATTGGGCAGTCCGGGTGGCCTTACGGTCCTTGTCTGCATTCGTTTTCTGTCTCCATCTTTTCTGTTCTCCAGCTTTCCCTCCTGTCGTCATCTTCCCCGTGTTTTCCCTCTCTCTCTCTCCTTCTCCTGCCTGTCGCTGGACCACAACAGTAGAAGGAGCAGGCCAACCATTCTGGGAGCTAGGGGACGAGCGGACTCCACGGCTAAGAACAGGAGCAATCTGTTCCCGCACTACCGGGAACTGGGGGAGGCGCAGGCCCCGATGCTGCTAGCAGAGGGAGGGCCGGCAAGCCTCGCCGCCGTGGCAAGAGCAGCAGGCACAACGGGAGCAGAGTGAGCGCACTCGCGATTTTGAATCCGAGCAGCTGCCGCTCCCTGTTTCCTCCCCTGTCGTACGTTTCCGGTTCAGAAAGGAAGCGCCGCCGAGGAGAAGAGGAGGGGGAGGAGAGGGGGGCAGCCCTGGGAAGCAGAAGCCGGTGCTCACGCAGTCTGACCTTGCTGTGCTGCCGCTGGTGTGGCTTGTTGAGCAGTGACTGGGATCCCTCCCTCTGGAGGGGGGGGGGGGCCTGTGAACCTGTGGACGTTCTTGTCTGCAGCCGTTTTCAGAGAGACATTTGCACCCATGGGGGGGGGGGGGGGGGGGGGCGGAATTGCTACTTCAGTCAACTTGAACTATCTGATTCATGTTGTGCTGACATGTTGCGTGTATTTGTAAATTAGCGTTATATGCAGGATTTACATAACTCTGCCAGGAGGAAAGGAAAGGGAATGGGAAAAATCTCTTTTGAGTCGACCCCACCCTCTTCGAAATATAGAGCTGACGTGTTTGATGTTCCACCCGCACGTCAACCTCCAAAAAGCTCCTTCAGCCCACAGCACCTCTGCAGGATATTTTGGCAGGAGGCAACTCAGTAAGGCCTGGTTTTCACCTCTGAGGTAGCCTTCTATATATAATCCCTGCTGGAGCAGGCATCTAGAAGGGCAGAGGCTGGCTGAATGAAAGAACTGTAAAAGGAAAATTACTGTCAACTACAATTTATGATCTGTGCCCTGAGGATACAGAGCTTAATAGATAAGTATCTGCTCGGTCAGCTTTAAACACACTTTTATTATTACCAGGCTCTTGTGTAGTGATGCTGGCTGGGTGGTCCGAGCCTTCTTCACCCTTGGCTGATTTTGATTATTTCATCATTTTTATTTTATGTTGCGGAGGAGGAGAGATCTAATTTAGTTTTTGTTTTTTTTTTTGCTGTTTGTTCCAGGTTCTCCCGACCCCTGTTTTTCTAGCTGCGGCAACCCAGCCATTAAAGCAATCCGCTATAGACACACACTCTCTTCCTTCTCCCCCTACTCCAAAGAAACTCTCTGTAGATCAGGGCCAGGAGCAGGACCATTTAAAATGAACACAAATATGATTGGAAGTGAGGTGAACCTCAGTCAATTTTCAGAAAAATGTTTCGCGAGGAGCCAGCTTAAAGTAGATGAGGTGATGGGGCCAGATGGGGGATACGTCCGAGGGTACCAAGAGAACTTGGAGCAGTTCTGGCGGCTCCTCCCGCTGACCTTTTCAGTGCTTCCTTAGAGTTGGGATTAGTTCCGGAGGACTGGAGACAGGCGGATGGGATTCCTTTTCATAAACATGGACGTAAGGAGGAGCCTGGAAACTACAGGCTGATTAGTCTGACTTCTGTGGTGAGCAAAATAATGGGGATCACTGCTAAAACATAGGAGAGTGCACTTTCTGAAATCCAGTGGATTGCAAGATTCAAAGCAGCATGCATTTTACTAGAGCTGGATCTTGTCAGACGAATCTAATCAATTTCTGTGACTGGGTGAGCGGAGAGTTGGATCAAGGGAAAAGCGCTGGATGTAATGTAGTGGATTTCAGTAAGGCCTTTGATGCTGTTCCGCATAGGCAGCTTATAAATAAATTGAGCATCCTTGGTAAGGGATCTAGAGTCGCTGACTGGGTTAGGAATTGGTTGAGTTGGAGGCAACAAAGGGTAGTTCACTCTGAGGAGGTGGGTGTAACTAGTGGTGTGCCTCAAGGATCACTCTTTGGACTGTTTTTTTTCAACATTTTCGTGAGTAGCAGAAGAATTGTGGGAAAGGTTTGTCTTTTTGCCTATGATATCAAAAACTGCAACAGGATAGACAGACAACCAGGAAGGTGTGGGAAATAGGATGAGGGATCTAGCAAAGCATGAGGAATGGTCTAGGGTAAGGCAGATAAGGTTTAATGCTAAATAATGGAGAATAATACATTTAAACTGCAAAAACCCAAGGGACAGGTACATTGGAGGTGAAATTACAGAAGAGTGAGATCTGAGAGTGATTGTATCTGTTGACGTTAAAGTGGTCAGACAGGTGAATAAAGCCACAGCAAAAGCCAGAAAGATGCTTGGCTGCATAGGGAGAGGAATGGTTGGCAGAAAAAGGGAGGTGATATTGCCCCGGTATAGGTCCCTGATGAGATCTCACTTGGAATACTGTGTACAATTCTGGAGACCGCACCTTCAAAGAGATATAAACTGCTTGGAGTCGGTCCAGAGTGGCTACTAAAATGATCAGTGATCTTCATGCTAAAGCATATGAGGAAAACGTTAAAGATCTAAACATGTATTCCCTAAAGAAAAGGCGAGATATGATAAAGACATTTAAATATCTTCAAGGTTTCCATGCACACAGGGTGAGCCTCTTTCAATGGAAAGGAGGCTTTGGAATGAAGAGGGTCATAGGATGAGATTGAAAGGGGGTAGACTCAGGAAATATTTCGTTACAGAGAAGGATGGTGGATGCATGGAACAGCCGCCCAGTGGAGATGATGGAGACAAAAACAGTTTTTGAATTTAAGAAAGCATGGGATAAACACAGGGGATCTCCGAGGGAGTGATGGGAATTGTAAACCTAAAGTAGATGGGCCACTCGCTCTTTTTCTGCCATCATGTTTCTCTGTGTCTATATGCAGGGAGCCTGGGAGATGTGACCAGAGCAGAACCTGATCCTGTAAAATGAATTTTAATTTTAAAATGTGCATGATGTGCTTCACGAATGTCGGTAAATAAAAGTTAATAAATAAATTAAATAAATAAATAAATAAAACAGATTTTTATTTAAACGCCTGATTTTTCCATCTCCTCCTCCTCCTCCTCCATACTCTCTCGCTCAAATTAGTGGATAAAATAGTGTGGTTGCTGTGTTAGTCCACTTGAATGAATGGAAACAGAGGCTAGCAAATAGAAACAGTAAAACAGTACCATCTTATTTGATGTTTGTTTCTGTTTGCTAACCTTTAATTCTGTGCACTCGCATTCGTAGGAGTGTGCGGGTGGCTTGCGGTTAGAGTAATGGACTGGGAACCAAGAGACCTGTGTTGAAATCCTGCTTTTGCCCCTAAAATCCTTGGTTGCTGTGGCCAAGTCACTGTATCTCCCTTTGCCTCTGCTACCCACAAAGAAGGTAATTTTGAAAAGGATTTATGTGTGTAAAAAGCGCTTTTTGAAAATTGCAACTTTCACATACGTACAGTAGCCTCTTTGAAAATTGCCTCCTTAGATTCTAAGTTCTCGGGGGCAGGGCCTCCTCGTAACTTGTAGGTGGTTTATAACAGTTCACCCTGCATGCATAACTGTGATAAGTCCTCCTTTCTGACTGGCAGGTGTTATCCTTAAGCTATGCCAAGACCACTCTTGGGATATTTTTGTTGTTCTCTTTTTAATTTGATTAAAAAAAACAAACAAAACACCCTAGCTGCAGCATTTAGCATTTGAAAAGAAAGATTTTATTTTGTGCTCGTAAATGTAAAGGCAGGATAGATATCAAGGCCAAACAAATAAACACAAGTAGAGCAATACATCTGCTGTAGTAAGAAAGAATATTCCAGACCTAGGTAACACTGCATGAATCTCTCTTATCACCAGTGCATTGATTTCAACAGCTGTCAAAAGCTTTGTCTCTTGACACTGGCGGCCTGATTCCTCAGGTTTCTCGTGACGGCGGAGAATGGGCAAACGGAGAGGATAAGACCCAGGCCAGGGGTACCGAGGATTTTGGCTCATTCTGTCTCCTCGTGCATCTGGCCGACCGCATGTGATCCCCGTCCTGTTGAGCACAATGGGAAATGCAGACCTGCAGCAGCCACCTGGTGCATTGTGAATGGATGCTAGAAAGTTTCTGAGGCTGCCGGCAGTTTTCAGCCACCAGTGCTGTAGAGGAGAGGTTTTTTTTTTGGTTTTTTTCCTGGTCTGCATGTTAGGGTCAGAGACTTGCCGAGCACGCCATCTCCTGGCTATATATTTTTCACCTTGCGTATCTGTCCCTCCTGGGCACGCCTCTTGGTGCAGCTGTCCTCAAATGCATCTCTCCCTCTTTCTCCTCTGTCCTTTCCCTCCCATGTATCTCTCTTGACTGTACTGCTATACCTCTCTCTTCTCTCCCTCTTAACCCCCCACCCCAAACTTTCTTCCACCACCTGCCTCTCCTCCCAAGGTCTTGTTCAAATTTGTATATCCTTTCCCGTATCCCTTTCCAAGCTCTGCCTCTTCCCCAGGGCTGATTTTCTTTAAAATAATTAAAAAGAAGAAAAAGAAGAAAGTACATTTTTTTTGGGGGGGGGGGGGGGAGGAGGGGGGATGGTGTGCTGAACATTTTTCTGCACCCCTTTCAGTATAGGCCTGTTTCAATTTTTTTTTAAATTTAAACAATTTGTAGCCCACTGATTAATCCTTGCCCTATGGACGCGGGCACCTGGTAAACTCCGGAGGCCGGAGTGGAGGCATCCTGTCCTGAGCATTTGATTGACCTGTAAGTCCTTCCACAATGCCATCATTTCCACAGCAATATGACCCCACCGTGACCCGTGACACATTCGGTGTTTCTGTCTGTGGTTATATGCCTCATTGCTATGAATATTTGCATTGATAGGGTGACCCCTGATAATCCTGGAAAGCCAGGGCTTTAACAAAGCCTTGTTGTCTGGGGTGCTGGAATTCAAAGGAAGGACGAGCTAACTTACTCACTGGCTTCTTGTTCACGCTGTTATTTGGGTTCATATTGCTGGGCATGGTCAGAGCTCATTTTTCCATTAGGTGAACTAGGTAGTCACCTAGAGCGCAAACATTTTTCTTTGACAGGGGGGGGGGGGAGGGAGAGAGAGCTGACAAAAACCATGGAAACCTCCAAGTACTGCTTACCCATTTTTAAGGCACCACAAGAGAGAATGGAATGGATGCTGAGTGGATGGGGAGGGTGGGGAGAGAAAACTGGGTGGGTTGTGGAGAAGAAGGTATTGGGCAGTTGAGAGTGGTGGTGGGGGGGGGGGGGGAGGGATTCTGGGCAGGCAGGGAGTGGAGATGTGGATACTGCAAAAGGGGAACAAAGATTAGGATGATGCTGGTGTGCTGAGTAAGGAGCGAAGAAGGGGAGAAAGAGGAGGATGAAGGGAGAGGAGGGAGATTTATTGATTTATTTGAATAATTTGTAGTTTCCTAGTATTTTATGCTGATCCACAAAACATCAATGGCATAAAATGCTAACAACATTGACAAACAACAAACAAAAAAAAATGCACAGCTCAAACAGCGCTAAAGCAGTTGAGGCTGCCACGCCAAGGATACAGTACAAAAACAGGTGGGATTTTAGAAGTTCTCTGAAACGAAGCAGATCATTTTTTGCCCTGATCGCCTCTGGTAAATCTTTCCGCAAACCAGGGCCAGCTATATTGAAAATGTTTGCTCTGGACTCTACTAGACGAGTATGTTTCAATGCTGGAATCTCCCATAGATGTTTGGAGGATGAACGAAGAAAGCACTTAAGGGAGATATCTACCTACCTCTGAGGGAATATAAGGAGCAGTAGCAAGATCATGAAAAGCCTTAAAAGTCAGAGTGAGAATTTTAAATCTCACTCACCACACAGCAGAAAACCAGTGGAAATGAACCAATGAAATACGTTCACGTAGCAAAGAGCCAGAAATTAAGCAAGCGGCAGAATTTTGGATAAGTGAATATGGTAGGCCTTGTGACAGGGCATTACAGTAGTTGAGGGAAGAGAGAATCAGTGATTGAGTGACAGTACGAAAATCAGAGTAGCAGGGAAGAGGCTTCAAGGAGTGTAAGAGATGCAGCTTGAAATAAGAAGTTTGGACTTAGGGCATTAATATGGGGATGCAATGGTAAGGATGGCTTGGCAATAAATCCCAAGTCTCGAGCTTGAAGTCTGACAGGGATGGAATGGCCATCAAATGAAGAACTTACAGGTGTGTTGGCTGGTGCTACCCAAGATTCCCCTCTGCCATGGACTCTGGCTATGAACTTGGCCAGGTTACTGTGAGGGCAGTTTTCAAAGCCATTTCTACGGGTAAAACAGTGTGCAGTCCATTTCTACAGGTAAACCCGGGGGTAAAAGTAGACAAGCTGGTCACAGTATGGAAAGGAGTGGACAGTGGAGTGGACAGTGGTCACAGAATGGAAAGGAGTGGACAGTGGAGTGCCTCAGGGATCTGTATTGGGACCCTTACTTTTCAATATATTTATAAATGATCTGGAAAGAAATACGACGAGTGAGATAATCAAATTTGCAGATGACACAAAATTGTTCAGAGTAGTTAAATCACAAGCAGATTGTGATAAATTGCAGGAAGACCTTGTGAGACTGGAAAATTGGGCATCCAAATGGCAGATGAAATTTAATGTGGATAAGTGCAAGGTGATGCATATAGGGAAAAATAACCCATGCTATAATTACACAATGTTGGGTTCCATATTAGGTGCTACAACCCAAGAAAGAGATCTAAGTGTCATAGTGGATAACACATTGAAATCGTCGGTTCAGTGTGCTGCAGCAGTCAAAAAAGCAAACAGAATTTTGGGAATTATTAGAAAGGGAATGGTGAATAAAACGGAAAATGTCATAATGCCTCTGTATCGCTCCATGGTGAGACCGCACCTTGAATACTGTGTACAATTCTGGTCGCCGCATCTCAAAAAAGATATAATTGCGATGGAGAAGGTACAGAGAAGGGCTACCAAAATGATAAGGGGAATGGAACAACTCCCCTATGAGGAAAGACTAAAGAGGTTAGGACTTTTCAGCTTGGAGAAGAGACGACTGAGGGGGGATATGATAGAGGTGTTTAAAATCATGAGAGGTCTAGAACGGGTAGATGTGAATCGGTTATTTACTCTTTCGGATAATAGAAAGACTAGGGGGCACTCCATGAAGTTAGCATGGGGCACATTTAAAACTAATCAGAGAAAGTTCTTTTTTAATCAACGCACAATTAAACTCTGGAATTTGTTGCCAGAGGATGTGGTTAGTGCAGTTAGTATAGCTGTGTTTAAAAAAAGGATTGGATAAGTTCTTGGAGGAGAAGTCCATTACCTGGTATTAAGTTCACTTAGAGAATAGCCACTGCCATTAGCAATGGTTACATGGAATAGACTTAGTTTTTGGGTACTTGCCAGGTTCTTATGGCCTGGATTGGCCACTGTTGGAAACAGGATGCTGGGCTTGATGAACCCTTGGTCTGACCCAGTATGGCAATTTCTTATGTTCTTATACTTTTATACACAAGATAAAGAGATGGGGTTAGGTTGGGAGAGGGAATGGCTTAAATTTTTCGTGGGCATATTTGCATTTGATTAGATTTTTTTTTTTTTTTGGTCAAAAAATGTGTTTTGGAATATTGGAACCTGCAAGAGTTCTGGAAAGGTCCTGTATAATACAGCATCTTTTTAATGGTCCCGGTATAACAGTCTGCAAAGGTTCATTTTTTTTTGCTCAGGGATCAATATGGTTACTAGAAGTCTGCGATACAATTGCTTTAAAAAAATAGAAACTGCCGTAGGCTGGTGGATATCTTTTTGCGGCGCCATCCTGCTACAGAATGAATAGAGGCATCCTGGGCCTCGGCTTGTTCAGTGGTACGGCCCGACGCTATTCGTGGCAGTGCGTTCGCACGCTGCTCCGGATTCATCGAGCATGGTTGGAAAACGCCTTTTGAAACCAAATCTCCTTGAAAATCACAAACAAAACTAGCCATATCTGTTTTAGGTTGACCTCTCAAAAAAAAAAAAAAAAGGATTTTGGGGTTTCAAATTCTGAGCCCCATGCAAGCGAGAAAAAAAAAAAAAAGTCTGGCAAATGTTGAAAAGCAAACCCATCAACATTTTCCATGTTCTTGCAGTTCAAAAGCAACTCTTGGCAGTTTTGGCACTTCTTATAAAATACAAATATTTTTTGAGGCGCATGAATATTTATGTAAATATTTAAGGGAAAAAAAAGGCAGGAAGCTGCTGGCAGTTTTGCTGACTGTAGTCCTGAACTGTATTACGTCAGTAATGCCTCTTGTTGTCCCTCTGCTCTTTTAAAGCAGATGTACCATGGAGCTGCTTCAAAGCATATTTTGTGGAGTTTTTGTTGTACAGAAGAGGACCGGTATAGAGGAGAGGGGTGTGTGTGTGTGTGTGTTCTGCTTGGGGAACTGCTGCTGCTGCTGCTGTAAAGGTGTAGAAATAAGTCCGCAGGGCAGTTTTAGGTGATTATCTTTTGAATGGATTAAATACATTTGTAAGTTGTGCCTCCTTCATTGGTTCAGCGCGGTATCGGGTGTGTAGAGGAGTTTGCGCAGCGTTGGACGCTGGCTGGAGCGCCGAGTTCTGTTCCCATCCCGAGTTCTCCCTGCTTTTGAAGGTGTAGGTTTTTTTTTTCTGCTCGCAAATCTGTTTAAGCTAGTTTCTTTGGGGGGGGGGGGTGTGTGTGTGTGTGTGTGTGGACCCCTTTGTATAGGAGGGCCACAGTAATTTTCACGTGCCGGGTGCCACTTTCGGTGGCCCTGCCATGCAGTAGATACTTGATAGAGAGCAGAATGAACAAAGTAGACAAGGAAATTACAGGTTGCATTATTTCAGGGAAGGAATTTAATATGCTCCATTTCCCTGCACACAGAGGCCCTTATATATACCCAGGCGCACTTGTACACCTATTGTTACCCCCAAATACATGCACACTTTTCTCTGCCTAGCAATCGACCGGCCTCTGGGGATGGATAAAGCAATTCAGTCTTGTGCTCTTCAGTTCTACGGTGGCCATTTACACTATTTGAGAGGGCAAAGGGGCTACACTATCCTTTAAATTAGTGAAAGAAAAGCGCAGAAGTAAAAATTTAAATACATAAAAAAAAAAATATATATATATAATAAGATGATACTCTTTTATTGCACTAACAATACATTTCTTGATTAGCTTTTTTTAGAGCTAATACTCCCTTCTTCAGGTCAGAATTCAAAAGATGACATTTCCCAAGAAATATAGAATAGTTTGTGGCTGCCATAAGTGAATTATAAATGGCTTTCCAGTGATAAAGGAGGGGAAGGGGTGATCAGAAGGTGACAAGCGGTTTAATTTTATGGTAAACTTAAGTCTCTGGGTCCTTTTTTGTAAGTTCCAAAATGTCTGATCATTTTGACTTCAGAAATCTTCTGCTCCTGGATTTTTGTAAATTTTCTTTGATCATAAGGTCATTGATGCAGGGACACAGGGAATGGTCTATAAGGAATAATCGGGCATTTCAAATGCAAACTTGGATGGATGTATATTTGGAATGCCTGGCAGCTCCTTGGTGCTCTTACGTCTTGGCTCTTTTTAGTGTGCTTTTTGCTGTTTACTGTGAGCAACCTCATTACAGAGCCTTCCCCCCCTCCTCCTACATTTGGTTTGAGTTGAGTGTGGTGGGATATTGAGAATTGAAAGTTTTGGTGCCGCCTTAATACTGTTTGGATGCCCTCTAGAGGGCGCCACAACATTTCTGTAGACAGAGGCCGCCTGGGATTTGGCTTGCGTTCCCCACACTGGAAGGAAAGATCAGTGCAAAGGATGCAATACTGCAGGAGGCTGGCAGTGTCACATTTTCCGAGCGGCGAGATGTATGGCTTCTTGTGGTTGGGTATCTGCACAAGTTTTCCTCACCCACATCATTTCAGCTGACGGTGGGAAAGTTTCAGGGGACAGGTCAGGCAAAATACGGGCTTAATGTGTTCTCTGCTTCAGTGAAACAGCGCTAAAGAGAAAAAAAAGCTATATATAAAATGAATTGTGTAATCAAAAATACATTGCGTCAAGAGAATGTATTTGATCTTCTTTATTCGGAAGGTGTCGAAGCCTGCCAGTCACAGAAAGTCCCTGCGGTTTTGCTATTCCTCCATTTAAAAATGGAATTACAGGGGCTTACTCTATGGCTTATCATAAACCATTTAATAATCTAAAATGTCACGTTGGTGATTTTTGTGAAAAGGTTAAAAGAGAGGTGCATGTTCACCCACCAAAAATTCAGATATGCAAAAAGAAAATGACCAGAGTAGCTTGGTGAGGGTGATGTTTTTTTAAGATGCAAACTGTTGGGACTACTCGGGTCTCTTCCCTGGACAGTGCACTGCAGATGCGGCTGAAGAGACAGGTTGTATGCACAGAGGGTGGCGCCGCCGTTGCCTTTTGTAGGCTGTGAGCTGGCATAATTCAGAGCTGTAGGTGATCTGGCCAAGGGAGGTGTCAACGGTTCCTTGTTAATTATGTTCTGAATGGTGGGTAGATGGGAAGTCCCCCACAGTCTTACTCTAATTTTATTTGATTTCAGAGAATCTGTGTGTGGGGAATAGAGGGGGGGGGGGGGGGTGCTCTTTTGACTCAGTCTGTGAGCGCAGAAGCCCAAAGGAGGAAGAGGTGCCAAAAGGATCTATTGCCCTGGCGCCATTTTATCCAGCAATTGCTCTGGTTGAATGTTTCTCATCCAGCACCTTCATTTGTGAGATTTACAATGCAGAGAATGCTCTAAGCAAAATGCCTAAAAAAAAAAAAGAAAAAAGAAAATATTAGTTTAGTGATGAGGAAGAAGCCAGGAGTATAGGGAAGTATTCTTTTAAGGCAGCAGTGCTACCAATTCTTCTTTTAAGTCATTCAATTGCCAGTTAAAACAACCATAGTGGGCCGGCTCAGAAATTCAGTGGCAAATGCTGTGCACTGCCTTGCAGAAGATCTGGCTTTGATTCCTGGGATATTGCGGAAACAGCCTTCACAGCCCTTGGGCATGGGAGTCTCGTCCATTGCTCAACAGCCACACCTAGAAGCAAAACTTGAGTCCTGGAGGGAGCCCTGGGATGACTGGGCTGCCTGGACTGAGTTTATTTATTTATTTATTTAGGGTTTTTCTACACCGGCATTCATGAACAGATCACATCATGCCGGTTTACATTAGAACAAGGGGTGCATAGAACAATAAAACTATAACTGGTGCATCAGGGTTGCAGTTACAATGAAACAAGGTACTAGAACTGGGAGAAGAAGAGGAGAGCAGTATAGGTTAACATAAGTTAATTATTTACAGTGCCCGTAGGCTACATTGTTTGGGTGGAGTTGGAGGTGGTTAAGAGTTGTCTGGGAAGGCTTGTTTAAATAACCAAGTCTTCAATCTTTTTCGGAACGTTGGTAGGCAGGGTTCTTGGCGCAGATTTGTGGGGATGGAGTTCCAGAGTGAGGGTCCTGCAGTCGAGAAAGCCCGGTCTCTTGAAGTTGTATGCCGGGTGGATTTTGTGTTCGGTACCTGGAGGGATCCTCTGTAGGCTTCTCTGGTTGGTCTGTGAGAGACATGTAGGCTAAACGGATATTGAAGGTCCAGAGCTAAGACGGGATCTGATACTCGCTCCTCGAAGGCCTATGTCCCTGAACGCTCAGAAGACTCCCTATTGCCTGGAAGTGATCGCAGACATGAACATTGTGAGTTTCTATTCCAGTTGCTTATAGGAACCAGTACTCGCTCCTCGAGGGCCCATGTTCCTAGAACTCTGAAGATTCTCTTCTGTCTGCTATCGCAGGTACGGAGATCATGAGTTATTATTACAGATTGCAGATAGGAACCGGTACTCGATTCTCGAGGGCCCATGTTCCTAAAACCCTCCGAAGACTCTCTTCTATTTCAGAAGCTATTTCATATACAGATATTGTGAGTTCTTATTTCAGTTTGCATATAAGAACCAGTATTCGCCTAGAGGCTCCTGTTCCTGAATATACTAACTGTTCTCTATTGCCTAGAAACCATTACAGAGATAGATAACTGTGAGTTACCATCGCTCTCTCGGAGCTGTCCCTGGAACCAGGAACTTGCTCCTCGAGGGCCTAACTCTCTCCAGCTACTGAGCCTTCTTATTAATCTATGTGAGTGTATCATTTACTTCTGGTTATGTATCCAGCATACCCTGTCTACTTACTATCTATGAGTCTCTCTCTACCGCTCAGCAAACCCGGAGATAGCAGTTCCAGGATCTGAAGGACTTCAGTCCTGCCGGGCACATCAGCTCACTACTGCCACCTCTGGTGGTTCTACTACCTGTCTAATAAAGAACTATCTGTGTCTGTCTCCATACTCCAGCCTAGTCGGTGGTCCCTCTCATGATATCCTCCTGAGGGCGCTATCATCTGCCTTCGGCCCAAGGATTCACCATTTCACATTAGAATGCTCATCTCTCACACTTCAAGAGCTGAGTACATTGCTAGCTCCTTCCCTCTGGGGGAGCAACTCTAACAGATTGCTAACTCCTAGCAGAAAAGATAACATCAAGAAATTCAGTGGAATTGGGGCAGAGAAAATGTTTGTAGAAATAAATAAAGTGAACATGTAATTTATTTTACCAAATAAAGGATTTTGTCCCCTTTGTTTTATCCTTCAAAGAGAGAGTAGTCCTCTGTAGCAAAACAGCCAGTCAGTTATATTACCCTTCCTTCTAAAATATCCTTAAGAGAACTTTCAGATAATAACAACCTCATCTGTTATGTTCTTGTTATGTTCTATGTTTCTGGAATTAGATAGTGGGCCCTTAGGCCATGGCAAGAGCTGACTCCACCCACAGGGAGGAGCCCTGTGGGGACTCACCATGACAGGCGGGGTCTCAGTGATGATGGACAACAGAGGAAATAACTTTATTATACTGCAGTGGTAACCCGAGGAGCAGGTTACTAAACTCAGTCCAAGATATAGGCCTGCGAGCTGATCTCCCTGGTAGTAATCCGCAGAGTGGGATAGTCCAGGGAATACTTCCTCCTGATGAAGCTTGTGTAGGTTATCTCCAGTAATGGCCCGCAGCGCGGGGTAGGCTGGAGACTGAAGCTGGTAATCACACAAGACAGTAGAGATCCGGTAGTGGCCCGCAGCGCGGGGTAACCCGGGAAATACCTTCTGTAGATGGAGCTTGTGCAGGCGATCTCCAGTAGTGGTCTGCAGAGAGGGGTAGGCCGGACGCCAGTGATAAAGGTGGCACAAGATGGTATGGATCATGTAGTGGTCCGCGGAGCGGGATAACCCAAGAATCCACACAGCGAAGGTAGAGGAAGGTGAAGAGCAGGCTCTATATTCACACGACACTGAAGTAGCTGGTAACAGCATAGGCACTGAGAAGACCTGGAGCGAACGAGAGAAGGGTCGTCCGAGGGACGGTGCATAGACTCACTGCAAGAGAATAAAGGTAATGAGAATGGCTCTCCGAGGAGCGGATAGCCCTGAGTGCGACAAGGCCCCTGAGGAGTGGGTACCAAGAACACCTAGACAGGAGCAGCAAACGGAAGTCTCAGAGTGGCGGAATAAGCAGGACTGAAATCCTTGCTAACTCATTGTACTGAAGGTCAGCTGGGTTTAAGTAGTGGAGACGGGTCATGCGGTGGGGACGCCCCTGAGGTTCCTGCCATGACGCGCTCAAGAAGGGGCCATGCGCACGCGTGCCCTAGGTTATCCCGGATGCAAGATGGCTGCCAGGAGCGCCCACGCTGTCCCGAGAACGCCAAGAGGATCGGCGTGCGGAAGCAGAGGTGGCCATTCTTCCCAGACTTGGAGTGGTGGAGAGAAAGTAGATGAGCAGCAAAGGTTGCAGCCGTCTGCGACTGATGGGCTCAACATCATCATTGGGAACTATATAGTACGTGTTTCTTCCAAGGAACATTATATTATATTTTACGATATAGCGCTACAGAAATGTTCGCAAGCACTTGTAGGCTAATTAACCTGGCAGTTGGACTGCATGAAGGCTTCAAAATAGCAGCGAGAAGGTGGGATAGTTATTATCCTGTTCCAGCTGGGTAAAAGGGCACAAGAAGATAGTGTCCAGTGAAGGGTTGCAAGAAGTCTGGTGTTGAGGGGATCTGAACTTAATTCCTACACATTCTCCTGATCTCTGGGCTTTGGTGTCCTAGCCACTTGGCCATATACTATTGGCATCTCATCCTGGGCATACCCATTCATATTTGAACATTCATTTTTTTTTAATGCTCATTTTGTATCCTTTCAGCAGCAGTAAACAGTAGAGGAAGTTAGTTTGCTCAAGCCAACTCTTGTTTTAATGTTTGTAATCATGTGCTGTCGCCAGGCTGATGTATAAATATGTCGATAGCATTTCCTGTAGCTTTAAAATTATTCCCTAGACTAGCGGGCCTCCTTTTCTTGTGAAGTGTTTCCTCTCCTGCACTGAAAATAGCCACAGATACAATAAAGCAGACCAGAAGTCCTTAAAACAGACACTTCCTGTCTGTAGCGATCAGGTAAACTGTTCCATTCTGAGCAGCGGCGGAACGTGATATGTTGAATGGAGTAGCGGTGCAACGTGTTTGTTGTACCGTGAATGTGTCTAGCAAGGCAAGATTATCGGATAGCCTGCACTTCGTCTCTGGAAAAATACAGAATGAGATTACGTCCAACTGTGTGTTAAATTTTGGCAAGAGCTTCAGAGTGTTACAGAAAACTATGCCACTCTATGCAGGGCAGTATGTCAAACTAGCAGTGTGCACCCCATATCAATTGAATTTTTACTTTGAAGCATTCGATGCTGAGTTCTAAGAGCCGTATTGGTTCTAGAGGAACCTGGCTTGTTAGCAGGCTGTGATTTTATTTTTGTTTTTTTTTTAAACTTCTCCACCGTTTTTTCAAAAGTAGCTCAACAGAAAAAATTTAAACTAAAACAGTCTACTCAAAGCTCAAGCCAAATAGAATTATATAAAGCAGTAAGAACCTAAGACATAGCCAATCTTAAAAACACAGGAAATCATACACCAAAAATGAACCATAAAGAATAAACCATAGGAGGTTGATTTAAAACGAGCGCGCATGTGCCCATACACACACGTATTGGTGCGAGTTTGGCTATGCTAGGATTTGTAATCATGCGCATGTTTTAAAAATATCTTAACCGTGTGCAAGTGTGCTCCTAATTTTAAGAGTTTGCTCGAGCACTGTTAGCGCACGTGTCTTCAATAGGACCATGTTGGCTTTTATGCGCGAATGTCAGTGAATTTTAAAACATGCTCGTGCCAGGCACATTCTCGGTTTTGCATTTAGTCCACTTAATAACGAGGTCTTTCGGACCCCTCTGGTTCTTCATCTTGCATGCTATCTAGTTGACCCGAACCCTTCACCCTGTCCTATAAACCCCAAAACTTGAGATCTACAGACTGGCTCCTCATCAGGAGCAGAAGTAAAATTACGCAGATGTCTTGCATAAGCGTGCAGCAGGTTTCGTTTTAAAAATTCGGAGTTATGTGTTTAAGTCTTGGCTCTGCCCTGGAATGCCCATGTTCTGCCCCTTTCTGCCCCCTTATTCCTCACGCGTGCACAGGTACATATGCACGTATTTTGCAGCTTTTTAAAATTTGCGTTGCTTGTGCGCAGCCCACAGGTGCACATAGGTGGGCATTTTTTGCTCAAGCAATGCTTTTAAAATTGACCTATGTTTGATTTGCTTGCAGTTGGACTTGTATCTTTCCAGAAATGACATGTAGGCTATCAGAATATCTTGCCTTGCTAGGCACATTCATAATACAACAAAAAGGTCTTCATAAAATATAAACTAAACTAAACTGTTCAATTTGGAGAAGAGACGACTGAGGGGGAGATGTGATAGAACATAAGAACATAAGAAATTGCCATGCTGGGTCAGACCAAGGGTCCATCAAGCCCAGCATCCTGTTTCCAACAGAGGCCAAACCAGGCCACAAGAACCTGGCAAGAACCCAAACACTAAGAAGATCCCATGCTATTGATGCAATTAATAGCAGTGGTTATTCCCTAAGTAAACTTCATTAATAGCCGTTAATGGACTTCTCCTCCAAGAACTTATCCAAACCTTTTTTGAACCCAGCTACACTAACTGCACTAACCACGTCCTCTGGCAACAAATTCCAGAGCTTTATTGTGCGTTGAGTGAAAAAGAATTTTCTCCGATTAGTCTTAAATGTGCTACTTGCTAGCTTCATGGAATGCACCCTAGACCTTCTATTATTCGAAAGTGTAAATAACCGAGTCATATTTACTCGTTCAAGACCTCTCATGATCTTAAAGACCTCTATCTTATCCTCCCTCATCCGTCTCTTCTCCAAGCTGAACAGCCCTAACCTCTTCAGCCTTTCCTCATAGGGGAGCCGTTCCATCCACTTTATCATTTTGGTTGCCCTTCTCTGTACCTTCTCCATCGTAACTATATCTTTTTTGAGATGCGGCGACCAGAATTGTACCCAGTATTCAAGGTGCGGTCTCACCATGGAGCGATATAGAGGCATTATGACATTCTCATAGTAGCCAATATTTTCCTGATCCTCTCCCAATGTCTCAAAATCATGAAAGGACTTGAACAAGTTAATGTAAATCGGTTATTTACTCTCTGAGATAATAGAGGGACCAGGGGGCAATCCATGAAGTTAGCAAATAGCTCATTTAAAACAAATCGAAGAAAATTCTTTTTCACTCAACGCATAGTTAAGCTCTGGAATTCATTGCCAGAGGATGTGGTTTCAGCAGTTAGTGTAACTGGATTTAAAAAAGGTTTGGGTAAGTTTCTAGAGGATAAATCCATAAACTGCTATGATGGTAATTAATAAGCAATAGTAGCTTCTGATCTGTCTAATGTTTGGGTACTTGCCAGGTACTTGTGACTTGGATTGGCCACTGTTAGAAACAGGATGCTGGGCTTGATGGACCCTTGGTCTGACCCAGTATGACATATCTTATGTTCTTATGTAATTCAGAAATCCCACACAAATGTCAGGGACAGAGATAAAATCCTTAGGATAAAATAAAGTGCATTTCAAGAAAAAATTAACACCTGCAAAAACAGCAGAAAACCAAGTCTTTCTCATCTTCCTAAAAAGCAAGCAGCGTTAAGTCATAACTGTCTTGAAAGTGAATTCTACAAATAGAGTGGTGCAGAGGGAAAGGACCTCTTTAGGTACATTCAAATTTAACCTCCTTCAGAGTAGGTAACTGAAGGACCTCATTTGCTGACCTATGTGATATCTTGTGTTGAATCAACATAAGAATTATCCATGCTGGTGAACTTTTAAAACTATAAGGTCCCATCTTTGGATATCTTTTATGCCTGTCCAAGAAAAGAATCAGTTTGATTTTTGGCATGTGATTGTGTCAATTTTCCCTTTAAAATTTATTTAGATTTGTGAAAGCAAAGTTGTTGATGATGGGGAATTTAATTTAAAAATTCGTTTTTTTTCCAGAAAATAATCTGTCCAAAGAAACATCAAAGCATAAACATCTTCATAAAACAAAAAATTACAAAATCATAATAGTCATAAAAATTTGCAAAACAGAATCAAGATATAGCAGCTTTATATAAAATTATCAGATACCCACAAGTAATCTTAAAACCTGCTCCAAAACGCCATTTCACTTACTAACCCGGGTATAAACTCTTATAATCTCAAGATCCAGAGTGGTCTTGGCACCATTGAAAACTATGTCCCCTGGAACTAATCCTGGAACTAATCCATAGGAAAAAAATCAGCAGAACCAGGGGTCACGATTTGAAGCTCCAGGGAGGAAGATTCAGAACCAATGTCAGGAAGTATTTCTTCACGGAGAGGGTGGTGGATGCCTGGAATGCCCTTCCAGAGGAAGTGGTGAAGACCAGAACTGTGAAGGACTTCAAAGGGGCATGGGATAAACACTGTGGATCCATAAAATCAAGAGGCCGTCAATAAAGAGTGGGTGGCTAGCCAGAATGACGGCTACTGCCTGGAGACAATACCCTTATTCAATAAACATACACATGGTTACTGTGACTCCAACATCGCTCTAAGCTACAACAGCAAGAGGAAATGTGGAAAAAAGGATTTGCACTCACAAAGTGGGGAGTAACTGGCTTGTTCGGCGGTTACTACCCCAAACCAAATAAGCCTGATACTTCACTTTCAATGCATATCCAGCATAGCTCTCTGCTTCAACAGCAGGGGAGAAGAAAAACTGATACTTCACGCATATCCAGCATAGCTCCCTGCTTCAACGGCAGGGGAGAAGAAAACCTGATACTTCACGCATATCCAGCATAGCTCTCTGCTTCAACGGCAGGGGAGAAGAAAAACTGATACTTCACGCATATCCAGCATAGCTCTCTGCTTCAACGGCAGGGGAGAAGAAAAACTGATACTTCACGCATATCCAGCATAGCTCTCTGCTTCAACGGCAGGGGAGAAGAAAAACTGATACTTCACGCATATCCAGCATAGCTCTCTGCTTCAACGGCAGGGGAGAAGAAAAACTGATACTTCACGCATATCCAGCATAGCTCTCTGCTTCAACGGCAGGGGAGAAGAAAAACTGATACTTCACGCATATCCAGCATAGCTCTCTGCTTCAACGGCAGGGGAGAAGAAAAAAGGATTCGCACTCACAAAGCGGGGAGTAGCTGGCTTGTTTACGGCGGTTACTACCCCAAACCAAATAAGCCTGATACTTCACTTTCAATGCATATCCTGCTTCAACGGCAGGGGAGAAGAAAAACTGATACTTCACGCATATCCAGCATAGCTCTCTGCTTCAACGGCAGGGGAGAAGAAAAAACTGATACTACAAGCATATCCAGCATAGCTCCCTGCTTCAACAGCAGGGGAGAAGAAAAACAACCAATAAGGGCTGAACAACACAGTCTGGGTAAAACAAATAAGCATGGGTGTAGCTTGCTTATTGCGGCGGTTACTTCCCCTACTACCCATAACTAATCAAGCTTGATATTTCACTTGGTTGCAGCTCCATCACTGCTCTCTACATTAATGGTGGGGGTGGAAGGGAAATAGAACCAAAGAGCTAAGAGAAACAGATAAGTATGAGAAAAAAATGTGAAGCTTGCTGGGCAGACTGGATGGGCCGTTTGGTCTTCTTCTGCCGTCATTTCATTTCTATAAATATCATAATTAAAAACTATTTCCTAATTTGTCCTTTAGTATCAAACCAACTTTTTACTTTTTTTGGAGAATAAAATAATTTTCTTCCATCTTAAATTGATTTGGTAGAATGTTCCAAAGATGTGGCGCCACTGTTAATCCCTTAACCTAGACTTTACCAGATGTAACTCAAGAGGTACATACATTTTTTCCCCCAATTAGACCTCAATATTCTGTTTGAGGTGCACCATTTTAAATGTTCTTTCACGTTAAGGGACCCTATACCATATAAGACTCTGAAGATAAGTGTTATCAATTTAAATTGTACATTGCCAGGAACTGGCAACCAGCAAAGGGGCTACATGGCTTCTTTTGGTTGTCCCCAGCACTAGCCTTGCTGGCATATTCTGCTGTGATTGCAGCTTCTTACTTACCTTCAAGACCTATAGATAGAGTTCCTATAGTCAACGTCAGATAGTATTAAAGCCTGTACCAGTATATTCATGAGACTGCTAAGGATACGATGGTAATTGGCAGACCAATCATAATTTTTCAAAAATATGTTTTGCCAGTTTAGCCACATTGTTCTCCAAACTGAGCAAAGAAGCAAGAAGAATACCCAGGCTCTCAACTTGGGCTTTTGGAGTACAGTTAAGTTACTCAATGATTGGAAGGGCCTTCAAATTCAGCAAATTTTTCACTGACCTGAAACACTTCTGTCTTATCCCCATTCATTTTAAATTTATTGATGAACATTCAATCCAAACGTTCCTCTAAACTTGCTTTAAGGGTGATTACAGTTTCAGTATGACCATCATGAGGTGACAAAAATATTTGAACATCATTGGCAATTGTAGAACATTTTACATCAGAACTCCAGATAATCAAAGCAGTGACTGGATATAAATATTTAAAAAAAAAAATGCTGGTGACAAAGAAGATTGCTTATGGGTACCCCATAAGTTAGAAAACATGGAGAGGTTGTGTTATCATTTGCCATTACTGATTTGGGAATGCCTAATCAAGAATGATTGTAATCATTGAAACCTACCACATCTAGATCCAGATATCTTTTTAATAAAATGTCATGATCGATTATGTCGAAGGCACCGGAACAATCTAAATTAATTGATAGCACACTCCCTCCCTGATCCATCTGGCATCTTATGTCATCCACAGGACTCAGCCCTATACTCCTGGGAGTGAGCAAGAAGGAAAGGATTGCCACATTAAGATCTGACAGGTACTTCTGAGTGACAGGATGGACCACTGTCAGAGACAGAATGTCGAGCTCTATGGACTATTGGGCTGACTCAGCATGGCACTTCTTATCTTCTTGTAGTTTTCAAGATATCCACAGTGGATGCATTTGCATACTGTGGTTCTAGAGTTTTGGTTAATTTACATATTTTGCTTATCTTATAACCCAGACCCATATGCAACACTCTTTCCTGAAGTTTGCTGTCTCTGGTACAGGTTAAACAATTGACTGATGCGAGTAAGATGGATGAATATGAAAAGTGATGCAGTGTGTTGGGCTGTAGGCTGACAAGCCCATGGGAGAGGATCAGGAAAATATTGGCTACTATGAGAAGACACAGCTTGATGACATATAGTCTTTTTTGGTGGTTTGAGAACTCATTTGGCCTTCAAACTAATCACTCACAGGCTTCCCATAAAAAGCAAGAGAAGATCTGGGATCAGGCATTCAGGGAGACTGGATACTGTACCTAACAGGTAGAAGCTGGGTATTGTACCTAACAAATGAGAATAGTTGATGGGTAGATGTGAAATGCTTTAAGATCATAGGATTTGAGACATTACTGCATTAGTAATGCTGCTTTTATGCAAGATCAGTTCAATAACAATGGCCGAGCAATGACTCACATGCACAGTGTATATTAATAGGCTTGTTTTCAGGATTACTATAAATCATGTCTCTTCCATGTATGATGCCCGCTCCAGTTTCCAAGTGGGATGCGTAGCACTGGGAGATCTCGCGCAGCCTGCCAGTGCACAGTGCAAGGCCACTTGAAAAAACAGATTGTGCTCCATGGAAGGGTTTTTAGAGGCATGTGCGGTGCACGGTAGTACCGACAAGGATGACCTTGGTGGTGTGATCTCTGGGCAGCCAGAATTGACCTCAGATAATGTTTCGCATTTATACTTCCTCAGAAGGCTGCTCAGCCTCCACGAGGCAGAAACACAAATGGCATTGGAGCAAAGGAGCAACTCCGCCAGAACCGTCCTGTTGGTGCCACTTCATCGCGTGTGGCTGTTACTGTTAGCGGATGGTAGGTAGGATAGGGAAGGTCTACACGTTTTACTCTTTGGTTAGCATCCTGGGGCTTTCACAAGTGCGTGTAGCTCATTCAAAATCCTTTGGGACCATAATGCCAGCTTCATGTGCTGTTCTTGGGAGAGAAGAGTTAAGCTAAAAAAAAATTCAGGGCTGGCCTGAATTTTTTTTATTTTACTACTTGAACACGTCCTCCGTAACAGAAGTAAATGTGCGCGGCTGGGGACCCCCGGCGCGCGCGCCTCTGCGCGTAAGTGTTTATGCTCACTTTTTTTTTTGGCCAGGCCCTGCCTACGCTCTTTTCACTTGT
Organism: Rhinatrema bivittatum; assembly: GCF_901001135.1. NCBI lineage: Eukaryota > Metazoa > Chordata > Amphibia > Gymnophiona > Rhinatrematidae > Rhinatrema > Rhinatrema bivittatum. The sequence goes on from NC_042615.1 coordinate 781,812,278, forward strand.
GCGCGCAGTGGGAGATGCACGTTTCCATGGGCGGCTTTTCAAATCCTCTCGGCGCGCCCCAGCCCAATTTGTGCACCTATCTCTCGCTTTTGGCGCGCGCGCGGCTTTTAAAGTCTACCTTTTTGGTTTTATTGTTTGTAATTATGCAGCTGTTTCTTTTATGATGTGAAAAATAGGTTTTAATAAATTCAAATTCAATACCCCCTCTTCCTTGGTGAGAAAAACCTTTAGTACATGGACTCCCAAGTTAGTAAAATTTGATTTTCTAAAAAGCCAAACAAATAAAAAAAAATAAAAAAATCTACACATAAAAGAAAACTAATTTTTAGCTTTATTTTAAGGCTTTTGTTTTAAAGCTTGGTGGTTATCGTTATCGTTATCCCCCAGTCAGCAGTTTGGTGAGCAGTGCAGAGGTCTAGGGGCTGTATTGGCCCTGGAGAAATCTGCGGCATCTTGTGGAGGACGATTTTCAAAGCAGTTTGTGCTGTTTAAAAAGGTTTTACCCATGGTAATCGGCTGTCTGAACCCTTGCACGTGGCAAAATTCCCCACGGGCTTCCACTGGGCATGCACCTGTAGCCACGTTCGGGGAAGCGTTCCCCAGGGTGGGCTAGTGCGCGCACAGTAGGTGGCATTTTAAAATCTTTGCTTGTACTTTCCCTGCAAAATTCAACCTGCAGGAAAATTGGGCGCAAGTGACTGCACGTCCGTGGCGCCCGTACCAAGTTCTCAAAGCAAAAATACACGTGGAGCCTCCCTTTCAGAATTGGAGCAAAGCCTGTGGGATAAAAGTGCCTGTAGATTTTGTCCTCCGTGTGGACGGTTAGAAAGTTGCTGTCCTATAGGAAAAGCTGAAAAAAATGTTCCACGTGAGCTTCTAAAACTTTGCATGATTTCAGAAGCTCGTATACCACAGTCAGTATGTATATCTATCTATCTATCAATATTTTGGGGTGGATCTTTTAAAAAGTATCAGAACCTACAAAGTCTCTCATTTTGCCCACTCCTTAAATGCCATCCAGTTCTTCCTAGTTATATCATGGGAGGCTTTTAAGAGCGGGTGAGGCAAACGTTGAGAATGCAGTAGGTGCACGAGCTTCTGCCTGGAAGGAAAGAGATGGACTAGATGAACCTTTGGAGGCCCTTTCCAGCCTTTTTTTTTTTCTGTCATTCTCTTTGTGTGGTTTGGGTCATCCATGGTAACAGAGTTTGGTCATTTCCTTGCTTCGCATTTCAGAAACATTTTTTTTTTGTTTTGTTTTCTGACTCACTTGCATTTCAGCATTTTTGCCCTGGTTGTTTCCTACAGCCGACTGTGGCTACGTGATATTCAGCAGGTGCCTGCGAATGAGTCGCATACGCGCTGGACTTTCTGTCACTCCACTGTGACACCGTATGACTTCTCCCGGCTGGAAACATCTTTTAATTTTTTTTTTTTTCTGTAATTTCAGTAAAGTTGATCTTTGCAAGGAGGAAGTTTTCTTCTGGCCCAAGAACAATTGCGGGGTCAGTGGTATGAGTCTCCCTCCTACACCCTCTTCCTTCCATTGTGAGGTATATGTGCAGAATCCCAGGCCCTCTTTTGGCTGTACACGGTCCTCGAAAGCTTAGCAACCTATGTAAGGGAAAACAAAAAATTACTCTTTCCTTAAAAAAAAAAAAAAAATCAGACCATCTTTGGGGATATTGGGGAGATCCAAGATTTTTATTAAAATGCATTTGACGTATCCATCCCATGATATATCGGGTCACATCCTGCAGCTCCTGGCTTTAAAATTGCGATGACGTTTCTTGTCTCTGGCCCTGCCGGTTGTCTCATTACATAGCACTTATAGTAGTGGTCCAGTCTTCTGGAATTTGTTGCCTTTGACACTTGTGAGAGAATTTTAAATTCTTGCCTTTGACACTTGGGAGAGAATTTTAAATGGCCCGCGCGCGTAAAAAACAGGGGTTCTGCGCGTGGCCAGGCCTTGTGCGTGCCGCGCGCGCAACCCTTGTTACGCGCACAAGAGCTGGGCCGAAGAAAAGGGGTGGTTCAGGGGGATGGGGCGGGGGCGGGGCTGGAGGTGCCGGGTACAGTGGCCATTTGCTGCGGTGCTGGGGAAGCGCACGCCGGCAGTCGGCTGGCGTGCACAAGTTGCTTTGCTTCGGAGGAGCAGCAAATTAAAAAACAAAAAACCCCCCCAAAGGAAGGTGACATTTAGGGGGTGGGGAGGAGAGGGGGAAGGGGAAAGGAGGTTAGGGCAGGTGGTAGGGAAGTTCCCGCCCAGTCCGTTCCTTAATTGGAGTGAACTGGGAGGGAACTGGGGAAGGCCGCGATGTGTCGCCGCGCAAAATTTCCCAAATTCTATCTCCCCCCTTGCGCACACCGCCCCTGATTTTATAACATGCACGCATCCATGCTTGCGCCAGTAGCGTGCGCACATGGATGCACGCGCCGCCAACTTCCGCTCAGTCTTACAAGCCTTAATCTTTTCCAGTACTGACTATTGTGATGCCCTCCTACTGGGCCTGCCATATACCACAATAAGACCATTACAGATTCTACAAAACACAGCGGCAAGAATTTTAACTGGGAAAAGTAAAAGAGACCATATCACTGAAACCTTAATAGAATTACACTGGTTACCCATAGAACAAAGAATACACTACAAAACTTTATGCACCATTCATAAATTAATACACGACGAAAAAGCAGAGTGGCTGAACACAGCCCTCCGCTTACATACCCCCCACAGAAATCTAAGATCAGCAAACAAAACACTGCCAACTATTCCGTCAGTCAAAACGGCCAGATTAACACATAAGGGACAGGGCCCTATCCCTAGCAGGACCGATAATATGGAACACCATGCCGGTGGAAATCAGATTGCAAAGAGACATCAAAACCTTCAGAAAAAATTTAAAAACATGGCTATTTAAGCAAGCATACCACAAAGAGAATTGAGAGGAGAACCCAGGGAAATGTTAGTTGTGGTCAGGCAAACTCCCACACACACACACCTTTCTTCTTAAAGTGTGTCTTCTCTTTTTTATATTCTAAATTCTTCCTTTTATTTTAAACAACAAAGAACTAGAGTTAAGTAGCACTAATCTTATAGTGGAGTAAGAAAAACTGGACATGACTTATAATACCCATCAAATAATATTTATTATGAAATTATGTTACAGTATTTTGATGGCACCTGTTTAAGAGTTTAGAATTCCAGATACTGTATTTAACATATAGTTTTTGTGCCCTATTGTGAACCGTTGTGATGGCACCCGCTTAACGACGGTATAGAAAAGATTTTAAATAAATAAATAAAAATAGCATGCGCACATGGACGCGCACGCGTATTTTTATAAAAATCTACCCCTTAGAGCAGGGGTGGGCAATTAATTTTCCCATGGGGCCGCATGAGAAATTGGGATGGTTTTAGAGGGCCGGACTAATATAATTAACTCAGTTCTCAATAGCCCTACTTATGAAAAGACAGCAGTTTACCACCAATGCATGTCCTCTGAGAAAACACAACAAATAAGACTGATAAAACTCTTACATGCTAGTAAAGTATCTCATCTCGGTAACAGACACAGAACCGACCTAACATACTCCCAGGATCTGTAGTAATGCACATAAACTAATCCGCACACAGTTACACCTGTATTATGGAATACACTCAAACAGGAGCAACCCTATCTATGAAAAGGCAACACTACAAATATTAAATCAGGTCCTAAAAACCAATACACCTCTTATTAGGAAAACAGAACTAGCAAGCACTATAGATCACCACACAGAAATAATTGTAAAACTATACTAATAAGCAGAATAAATGTTTCAAAACAGCTATGAACAGAATAACATCCAACAATTAAAAACTCATAAAAACTATTAAACATTCTCCAAACACCAATAAAATATTTCAAAAAAGCAGACATCACACAATTAAAATGGCAGTCAAGAAAAATAAACTTAAAGCCACCTTTACTTACCCCCTCCAGCAGCTCTCCTACTCCCCTTCCCTGCAGGCCGTGGCACACACCAGAAGCAGCAGTAGAAGCTAAGCTCTATACTTATGGTCCTCTTCCTTAGTGCCCATGTCTCTCACACACACACCATACCAGTCATGCCCCCATGACCAGTTTCTGTCTCTCACACACCAATCATCTCCCAAACAGTCTTTGGCACACACACACCAGTCATCTTCCTGAACAGTTTCTCTCATGCCATACACACACACACACACACACACAGGCTTCCCACTCCCGTGTTCTACTTACATATATGGTCTTCTCACTCTCATAATCACTTTCTCTGTCTCTCTCTCTCACACACACACTCACCAATCTCTCACTCCCATGCTTGTTCTCTCCACATGCACAGGCTTCTCATTCCCAAAATCACTTTCTTTCTCTCTCTCACACACACACACACACACCAGTCTCTCACTCCCATGTTCTCTTTCAGATATACAGGCTTCTCCCTCCCATGATGTGTCTCACACACACCCGGGTTTCTCACTCCCATGCTCACTCTTCACATGCACAGGCTTCTCATTCCCATAATCACTTTTTCTCTCTCTCTCTCACACACACACACACACACACCAGTCACCTGATCTCACTCATGCATACACACACACACAGGCTTCCCACTCCCAAGTTCTCTTTCAGATATACATGCTTCTCCCTCCCATGCTGTGTCTCACACACACCCAGGTTTCTCACTCTCATGCTCACTCTCTTCACATGCACAGGCTTCTCATTCCCATAATCACTTTCTCTCTGTTACACACACACCAGTCTCTCTCATTTCCATGCTCACTCTCCACGTGCACAGGCTTCTCATTCCCTGAATCACATTCTCTCACATTCACACACACCAGTCTTTTTCTCTCACACACACAGTCTCCTTACCAAGCAGTCTCTCTCTCTCATGCATGCACACTCACCCAGGTTTCTCACTCCCACAACACCAGGCTTCTTACGCTCATGCTTTCCCACATACCCAGACTTCTCACTTCCATGCTTTTTCTCTCTCACACACACACATCAGTCACCTCCCTGACTAATGTCTCACACTCTCACATACACATCAGTCATCTCCCTGAGCAATCACTTTCATTGTCTCTCACATACACACACACACACACACACATCAGCTCTCTGACCAGTTTCTCTCACTCACACACATGCTCTCAATCACACGCAGGCTGGCTGCTTCTCACTCTCTCTTACTCACTTCCTCTCCCCCCGAGCACAAATGGGAGCTGCAGCAGCCCCCGCAGGCCAAGAAAGAAGAATCCCATCGGCCGCGGGAGGCTCCTGCTGCTGTCTCCTTTCTCGGCTGCTTTAATTGCTCGGGGACCGACGCTGCAGCCGATGCGGCACGGCTCTTTCTCCTTCCCGTGCACCGCTCCGAGTATCACTTCCTGTTCCGGGTCACGGGAGGGGGGGTGCAGGCGCAGGAAGAAGAAAAGGCCAGCCGCGCGGGTGCCACACTTCTAACACTGCTGCCGTTACCACTGGGCTTGAACGTGCTGACAGCCCAGCGGCAACGGCAGCGGCAGAGACCGGGAGCGCGCGCCGCGGACCGGCAAAAAACTCCCGCGGACCGGTGGTTGGGGACCCCTGAAAAAGACCACGAAAGGCGGAACTGGTAGGTAGGTAGGAAAGAAACTCGAGCGAAGACACGCTGCCCGATTGGCCGGACGCTGTAAAAAAAAAACAAAACAGTTCATTCTCCGCTCCCTCGCTCCCCGATTGGCCGGCAGCTCCCTCGCTCCCCGATTGGCCGGCAGCAGCTCATTCTCCGCTCCCTCGCTCCCCGATTGGCCGGCCATGTTACCATTGCTAATGGCAGTGGCTATTCTCTAAGTGAACTTAATAGCAGGTAATGGACTTCTCCTCCAAGAACTTATCCAATCCTTTTTTAAACACAACTATACTAACTGCACTAACCACATCCTCTGGCAACAAATTCCAGAGCTTAATTGTGCGTTGAGTGAAAAAGAACTTTCTCAGATTAGTTTTAAATGTGCCCCATGCTAACTTCATGGAGTGCCCCCTAGTCTTTCTACTATCCGAAAGAGTAAATAACTGATTCACATCTACCCGTTCTAGACCTCTCATGATTTTAAACATCTCTATCATATCCCCCCTCAGCCATCTCTTCTCCAAGCTGAAAAGTCCTAACCTCTTTAGTCTTTCCTCATAGGGGAGCTGTTCCATTCCCCTAGCTGGATATATCATCTAACTAACTGAACTCTGTCCTGGAGCAACCTCGGACCCTTCCCCCACTTATTAAGATAAGTTTCATCCGGCTAACTATTAGCCAGGTAACTTGGAAGTAGCTAAATCAGGAGAAATTTTATATCATTTGAATATTGACACCACCCCCCCCCCCCCCCCGCCTCCCACGTCACTAATGAATGTGAAAGGGCTGGGATGGTGCTCTGTATTTTTTTTATCCAGGGAATGGCGTTGGAGCAGATTACCACATTGGGGTTGCAGGGTTTGGGGGGGAAGGTACCTCGAAGTTAGAGAAGGCTTTGACTTTGAGCTGCTCCTCGTCTGGTCTCAAAAAATAACAAACATTGGCTCTTGAGGGTGGTCGCTCTGGTGTGACCCGGCGAGGAGGGAATTCAGGTGCAGTTTGAGCCCGCCCGCCCTTGGCCGGGCCTTTACTGCTTCAGCCGGCGCAAATGTACGAATTTGTTGTTCAGTTGATACCGTCCCGAGGTTGTTCCGCGCGGTATTCTCCGTAAATCAGAACGCCTGAGAGAGAGAGTCATTGGTGAGCTCTCTGTAGCCAGCATGACTTCATGGGAATAGTATCCTCATAGCAAGCTGCAGAACTGAGTGTTTTCAAGTGAAAATAACCTGCTTTGGTGTTGGTGCCCTGGAGACAAATTCACTTGTTCAGATCAGTCTTGTTAACTGCAATAATTCATAATTTAATCTTCTGCTGTGCCAGGGGATCCACGAAAGCAGTCCTGAATGAACCAGTGAGTCAGAGAGTTCCCAGTGAGCTTAGCTATTTAAGCTCGCTATAACCTGATACGCTCCGATTTTCTTCAGGTTATTTTTGAAAAAAAAAAAAAAAGTATATTCAGATGGAGGAGAAACAAAGGCGGTTTCTCATCATGTCTTTGAAAGTATTCTTGAGTCAAATTAGCTCCCTGCATATTTGCAGCAAAATGGTAGGAAATTGTTGCGTCCACAGTTCCTGCACCCCACAACCTAACTTTCTCTTGCAAGAGCCAAATCTGTTTTTCCAGAACTGCCTCCCGACCTCTGTCATTGGAGTATGAGTGCCAGGAGCTCCACTCTTTCTGCTCACCCTCTTCATCGGCCTTGCATAGCGCTTGGCAGGTGTACATGACAAGGCGGCATGGCCTGTGAGTCCCTGAGGGCTGTAATCTCTCCTGGTTTACGGGATATCCGTGATGAATACACGTCTGACGTAGGCACATACATTTGGTGCAAGAACGCAGTTAATGACTACATTTTGACTTTCTCTGGAGGGATCTTCATGAACGCCGGCCCCCAGTGGCGCTGCATTGGGCAGGGGTGGGCAATCTCTGCACCCCCCTGTCGGACGCCAGCCCCGTGTTCTCAGGATGTCCTTAATGCAATATGCGTGAGACAGCTTTGCACACAAATGAAGCAGCGTGCATACGGCTCTCTCATGCATATTCATTAGGGAAAACCCGAGTGGATTAGAATTCCTGGGATCCGGAGGTTGGCTGCCCCTGATGATGGGGGGAGAAAGGCTAAGTCTGAAGCAGATGGCAAAGCATCTCTCAGGTTTCGCAGAAGGGTGGGTGGGTGTTGGGGGGGAGGGGGAAGGGTAGTTAATAGAAGATTACAGTGTAAGTGATTTGAAGTAGAAGTCTCTGCTTGTTGAGATTTTCATGCCTTCTCATTGCTTGCAGAAACTGGAGGGAGGTAAAAGGCCCTGTCTCAGTGATTCATGATCAGTTGAGGAGTGGGGAAGGGGAAAGGCGGAGGTGGTGCGCTCTAGCGCTTAGAGAAGGAGAAGTCCTGGAATGCTGCTTTAAATATCTCTGCAGCAGTCTCTCTCTAACCTGCAGGCTATGGCCTGCTAAGCTTTACGGCGGCAGGACTAGTATTTCAGATAATTCAGATGATTACAGAAACCAAAAAAAAATTCTTAAGCCTCCTCTCCCTTGATGTTTTTGTTTTTTTAATTTATTTATTGGTGAACTGGCAAATGGTGTTTAAAGTTTCCAAAAGCTCCCTGCCATTTGATTTATCTATTCCCACCATTAGGAGCCTATATAAAGTAGGGCGCTGAAGAACCAAATGCTGGTATTTCACTGAGACATGGATAGGAGATGAATATAATGCAGACAGCTAAAGAGTGAACTCTAGGACGCAGATTTATTATGAGTTGCCACACGATTCTAGACTTGTTTTTAAGAGTTTTATTTTGGGTTTTTTTGATTGATGGTGTCTGTGTATTATAATTACTCTGGAGGATGGGTATATGTGTGTTACCCCATGCTCTCTCCCCAACACCCCCCCTCGCACGCTGTGCACTCCCCACTCCCCATGCTGACTCCCATAACAACTCTTTGCCACACGCACCCTTTTCCCCCCGCTTCCTGCCTCGTGCTCTCTCTCTCATTCCCCATGAATGCTTCCCTCCTTCCCCCGTGCAGCTGCCAGATCCTCAGTGGCTTTGACTGGAAGGGACCTGGGACCCTGCCAGCCCCCACTGCGCTGGCCACTGTCACATGTATGTCCTCAGTGTCTTTGGTTTCTCCTGATGTCACTTCCATAAAGAGACAGACGGATGGGCAAACAAACTGAAAACAGACTTTATATTTTTTATTTTTCATAAAATGTGCTTAAAAGCGGGAGGGCACCCAGCCTCTTCCAAGCTACAAGAAACAAAATATTTTACGTAAAAAATAGAAAACAGATCCAGAAACCAGCTGAAAAGAAAAAAGGAATGGAACCCAGCAGCAGCACGTTTAACGTGCCGGTGAATCTGGATAGCGCTGACGCTTTAAATGGACTCGCTGGCAAAAAAAAAAAAAATGACCGCGGCACGAAGCGAAGATCCCGGGTGCGCGTTTCAGGAGCCGGCCTCGGCGGGTACTGAAAAGTCACATCCGAAAGGCACGGTGCTCAGTGACCAAGTCACGGCTGATTCAACGACGAGAAAAAGGGGGACATGGAATCGGGGAAACTGATCCGTCCACTCCCACACGACCAGTGCGGAGGGCTCGTGTCCAGGGCCAGTGCTTCCCGTTAGGCGAACCAGGCGGTCGGGGGGGGGGGGGGGGGGCGGCGAAGAGCAGCCACACGTGGGGGCCGCGAGCAGAGCCCATCCCGCTCCTGGCCAAGAGGAGTAGAGACTCGGCGGGCTGCCGGCGGCGCCCATCCCTGCTCGCGGCTGAGAAAAGCAAAACACCTGGCAGGCCACGAGCAGCCAGCGTCTCTCAGTGAATGAGGTCGGGGCCGGGACCAGGGTGGGGGGGGGGGGGGGGCTGGTGCAAGGCAGAAGGTTGGCCTAGGACGCCTAACACCCTTGCACTGGCCCTGCTCGTGTCTCATCTCCGGAAGCTCTCGTTAACTGGGATGCAGCAATAATCACCACAGTGCTGCTTATCCCTTTGGAAACATTTCACTTGCCCTGGGCAGCAGAAATATGTTGTCAGGGCATCCACCCCCCAGAGGTGGCTGAACGGAGGAGGGGGGAGGACAATGGCCAAAGGCAATTCCGCAGATCCAGAGCAGTGTTTGTGCATCGGTAGAGGTGGAGAGATTGAGCTCTCTTCGCAATGATTGCTAACGTTTCAAGTTTTTAGAATTCTGTAGGGATAAAAATCTACTCCTAGGGCTTTTGAGCCAGGCTTATTCGGCAGGAGGTGGCAGCAGGCAGCTGAGTATCTGCGCTCCGAGTCTATAACTGTGACATGGATGCAGCAGCCTTCCCTTAAACGCACAGCTCAAGTGGTTTGGCTGTTCCTTACCAGGCCTGGAGGAAGCGGCTTTTTGATTAGCTGGAAGTTAAAAAAGAAAGAAATTTGATCCCGGCCCCTCTTTGCTCTTAGATCTGACTAATTGCTGCACATCAGGATTGGAACAAGTCAGAATAAAAGCACTCCGGCCTGCTTCACCTTAAATGCACTTCTTATGTTTGCAGTCATCAGTGTATTTATTTTCATCTTAGGATATTCACAAATGCGATTGGTTTCCTCTGTAGGCTGTAAAAACATTGTTTTATTTAATTTTTTTTTTTTTAAATTGTGGATTTTAGATTTTGCACGACATAATAACCATTCTTTAAGGGATTGGTCTGTTTGCTTCTGGAAACTTTTCTGGCAAAGGGTAGCTTGTTCAGATATGTGCACATTACAGTAAACCAGACATGGGAAAGGAGCTAAGTGGGGATATTGCATGCTCATCTGCCCAGGGAGGTGGAGTACAAAGGAAGAAGGCAAAAAGATGATTTTATAAGCAGGCGCAGCTCAAGGCAATCTGCTGCCTGAGGTGAGGGATGAGATGGTCCTTCCTTCCCCCCTCCCCCAAAGCATGACACGGGTCAAACCATTGAGAGGAACAAGTCCCCTTGTAATCTGGCTCTTTTGGAGATTTCAAATGCTGCGGAAAGGGGAAAGCAGGGGTCAGTGTTCCCCGAGGAGTGGCAGATAAGAGTGTCAGTGATGATATTTCTAGGAAACTGGTAACTCTGCCACACTTCCAGGAACCCTAAGTCCTGCATCCCATCTTTTCTTGTGAAGTAGATGTGAATCGGTTATTTACACTTTCAGATAATAGAAGGACTAGGGGGCACTCCATGAAGTTAGCAAGTAGCACATTTAAGACTAATCGGAGAAAATTCTTTTTCACTCAACGCACAATTAAGCTCTGGAATTTGTGGTTAGTGCAGTTAGTGTAGCTGGGTTCAAAAATGGCTTGGATAAGTTCTTGGAGAAGTCCATTAACTGCTATTAATCAAGTTTACTTAGGGAATAGCCACTGCTATTAATTGCATCAGTAGCATGGGATCTTCTTAGTGTTTGGGTAATTGCCAGGTTCTTGTAGCCTGGTTTGGCCTCTGTTGGAAGCAGGATGCTGGGCTTGATGGACCCTTGGTCTGACCCAGCATGGCATGTTCTTATGTTCCCCAGCATTTGCCCCTGGAGAAGTGGGAGATGGTTGAATGGTGGGGAGTTTTTGAGTGGCTCACTCTCTCTGGGCCGGTGCAAGGGCATCACACACCCTAGGCAAAATGTACCACCTTGTGCTTGTGCCCAGCCCCCCTCCCCCCACTACACACATTTAAAAATTCCGCATTTGTAACAACTAATTTTACATGAAAAAAGGACATTCAAAAAAAAAGTCTTCTGAGCTAAAAATATCACAACATGTATATTATTTTTACATGCACTGCAGTGATGCTAATCAGAAAAACCTGCAAAAAAGATACTGTGAACACACTTTACAATAAGCCTAATACCATATGGGTTCCATGTGGTCTTGGCCCTCAGAAAGCCTTGAGTAAGCTGAATTACAGTTACAATATAATAAGCCTCCCATACCAAAAGAGTACTAACAGCACTCAAAAAGTAGCAGCTCTAACTATGAAAAGGCAATTCTCCGCTTAGCATGTGCCATTATAAGCAGAATAAAAATATTCAAATAAATATCTATTTATTTAATTAGAAAATGTTATATACTGTCGCTCGCGTTTAATTCACAACGGTTTACAAAAACATTAAAAACACTAAAAGAAAATACATCACTGTATCGGAACATTAGTAATCTTAAAAGAGGCACAAGGCGATAACTTTAAAAAAGATGTATACAGCATAGAAAATCAAGTTTAGTAGACTCATAGAGGTTAGTGACCTGTTTGTAGATTGTCCGTATAGGCTTGCTCAAAGAGCCAGGTTTTAGGCCTTTCTTAAATTTCTTTAGCTCTGTCTCCAGTCTTATTTCTGCCAGAATGGTATTCTAAATGCTTGGCCCTGCAATAGAGATAACTCTTTCCCGGACTAGGGCCAAATGAGCTGTGTTAATTGAGGGGACATGGAGGAGCCCTTTATTTGCAGATCTCCATGATCTGTGAGAGTGTGTAAACAAATTGAGACGTTTAACCAGTCAGTTTATTTGTCCGTAAATGGCCTTATGCAGAATACAACAAGTTTTGTACTATATTCTCTGTGTTATCGGAAGCCAATGAAGGTTTATCAAAATTGGGGTGATGTATTCACATTTCCTGCAGTTAGTTAAGACTCTAGCCGCAGAGTTCTGCAGTACCTGAAGAGGACGTAATGAGGATTAAGGCAGGCCTAGTAATAGTGAATTACAATAATCTAATGAAGAAAATATAAGAGCCTGTAACACTGAACGGAAATCACTGGAATCTAGTAGAGGTTTTAACCATCTGAGGACTAACAGTTTGTAATACCCTTCTCTAATTTTTGTAGAAATATGTTTTTTAAAGTTTCATTTGCAGTCGATGAGTATACCCAAGTCTCTTACTGAATCAACAAGATTTATCTTAATGTTATTTGGCAAAGATAGCATATTTTTGTTGTTGTTTTTTAGTTGTCTGTCCAAAAGTATAATCTCATTTTTTTCCATATTGAGGGCGACTTTCATATGGCTGAAAAGTTGTTTAATTGCAGACAAATAGATATTGATTAATTTGAAAGTCTGTTCTAGAGTGTCAGTGATAGGAATGAGTATCTGTATATCATCGGCATAAATATAGAAGTTCAGACTAAGGCCGGCAAAAAGATGGCATACTGGTAATAAGTAAATGTTAAACAAGGTGGCCGACAAGGCAGAGCCTTGAGGTACCTTGATGTTAAGCTCAGATTTATCAGAGAGTGTGTCATCTATCTTGACCTGGAATGATCTCTGGTGAAGGAATTATGTTAACCATTTGATTGTGATGTTTGTTAGCCCGATTTCCCTCAATCTCATTATTAAGATGTCATGGTTCACCGTATCGAAGGTGGCAGACAATGGTTTAATGGTTTATTGGGTTTTATATACCGATACATCAGACAAGCCTTCACATCGGTTAACAAAAAATTAGACCAAAGTCGGAAATACAATATTCATAAAATAGTAACAGCTAAAAAACTATACAGAGTAAAAGAATATTTGTTTCGGTGTTCAGGTGTTGTCGAAAACAAAATTAATTCGGATATAAAATATATAGAATATTATTTCATTCCAGATGTTTGACCAGTTGTCTATGAACAACTTTTTCCGTTATTTTTGTTAAAAATGGAAGGTTAGATATCAGTCTGTAATTGGATAAAGAGTCGGGATCTAGATTGGGTTTCTTCAGAATTGGTTTAATTATGGCAGTTTTTAATATCTTTGGAATATAGCCTTCGTTTAGTGATAAACTAATGATCCGAGCTATAGTTGGAGCAATTAATTGTGCTGTCAGTTTTAGTGCGGAAGTCGTGATGGGATCTAGAGGGTGATTGGCAGGATTTAGTTTTTTGATTATAGCTTCTATTTCACTCGAGGAAACTTCCTCAAAGCAGGGCCATTCGGGTATATCTTTTTTTATCATTTTAATTTCTTGAGCTTGGGTGTTAGGTATAGAATTAACAATATTCTCGACCTTGTTTTTGAAAAAGAGTGCTATTTCATTACATTTTGACTCTTTCAAAGAATTCATATCTGAGTTGTGGTTTTTTGTTAAGTTCTTAACTAAAGTAAATAAGGTTCGGGGATTATGGTTAAAGTTCTGGATTTTCTATTTGAAATACTCCTTTTTTTTGTTTCATTAATCAGGTTTTTATATTTATTTAGCTGTGATCTATATATCCCTAGCGTTTGGCTATTTTTATCTTTTCTCCAATTTTTTTCAATTTTTCTTAGTAAAGTTTTTGCTTTTTTAATAGCACCATTGAACCATGGCTGAGACTTTTTGTTGGTTTTTAAGATTTTGATTTTAAGAGGATTAATTTGATCTGCAATTGATTCAGACATATTGAGCCAAGAATTGGTGGCTTTTTGGCAGGCAGTTAAGTCTAAGTTAACTAAATTTTTTTCATGTTCGAGGATTAAATTTTCTGTATGATATTTAGGGCGATAGGTGATAGATTGATACGGCCGGCTCATTGTGTTGTTTGTTAATTTACCTTGCAGCTTACAATTAATCAAATAATGATCCGACCAGGGAACTGGTAATTGTGAGGATTCATGGGTTTCTAGTTTAAGGTTTGTTAAGACTAAATCAAGCATATGGCCTGCTCTATGGGTGGGTCCATGAACGAGTTGTTCATATCCTAGACTAGCTAGGGATTCTATGAACGTAAAGCAGGTAGTGTTGAGTGGCTTGTCATCAACATGAATATTAATATCACATAAGATAATGGATAACTTATCTGGCTTTAAATATATGGTCAGAAATTCTATTAAGAGGGAAATATTATGGTCAAGTAGACCGGGAGGGCAATAAATTAAACATATTTGCAAAGTTTTTGGATTCAAACAGGACAATACACTGCAAATATTACACCAGGCCTTAAAACATCAGTACACCTGCTATTATTTATTTATTTAGTGCTTTTTTATACTGACATTCATGATACAGATCATATCATATCGGTTTACAAGGAACCAGGATTATAACGTTAACTTAAACATAGAAGAAAAGGCAAAAGTTATATTAAAACAAGGGTATTGGAAACTGGGGAGAAGAGGAGCCAGTAGCAGAAGGAAATTCAGTAACTATAACAATAAAATCATTTACAATGTCGAAAGTGGAGTGCATTGAATATAAGGTATTGGTATATGACTATAACTGATGAGGGCCTGAGTTAAGGGAAGGCTTGTTGAAACAGCCAGGGCTTGAGTCTTTTTCTGAACTTTTATTAGGAAAACAGAACAAGCTAAGGTACTATAGATCCATACTCCAAAACAACATATACCTACAAAAACTGCACCAAAACCTTACCTTGGGCACACATGAAGAATACCTACAGACCCTCCCCAAATAAAGAAAAAAATGGCCATAAAGTAAAAATAGAAAGATACAGACAAAAACTGAACTGGAAACTACAAGAAGCCAGGCTCTGTATGCAGTACAACAATGGAAAAACAGAAACATCATTATTCCTCATAAAATAATAATAAACTAAAGAAATATAACACCTCAGTCATAATAATAAAACCATACTAATACAAATAAATATTTCCAAACAACTGACAAATAGATCTCTCAATAACTAAAACTCATAACATTTTTTTTTAAAAGTTATCAAAAATCAATAAAATTTCAAAACAGTAGACACAAACAAAACTAATAAGAATTTTTAAAAATCCCTTACTCTTCATACCTGGGAGTTTTTGATTTCCAGTCACCCTGAGCTTGTTGTGGATTAGTGGGGGAGGGACTGCCCATAAATTTTGACCTCTTTCATAAATACATACAGATATTTTCCTTTGATAAGCAGGCTAAATTAGTTATTACATATGGGTGATGTCATCTGGTGGCATTGAGTGCTAGTAGAGCTGTGTCTCTACTGAGCATGTGCGGGAGTTCCCACACAGGCGTTGCTTAGTCAGCCTCCTCAGTCGTTTTTTGTCCTCCCTTCTGCACGGTTGTGTAGTCTGTCACTCTCTTTTTTTTGCTTACCTACCTCTTTTTGGGGTTTTTTCAAAGTTGCCTTGCTGCCTCAGGAGCCCCAACAGCACTTTTCAGTGCTACCATTAAAATAAAAATATGTAAAAAAGGAAGAAAAGAAGTATAAGGGGCTCTTCCCTGCTCAGTGAGCCCAACCTGCAGAAACGTCCGATTAGGAGGAGGATGATCCAGCAGCTTCATACGCTGTGGCTGCAGTAAGGTGATGCCTCTCATAGATGATCACAACCTGTGTTATGTCTGCCATGGCCCGGATCATGATCAGCCAAACTGCGCATTCTGTGGACGAATATCCTCGTGTGCCCAGCACCCCCAAAGCGGCCTAGATTGAGGGGCTGCGTCGGTTTCACAGGAGCTGCAGCAAATCATCCTCTCGTGGTGCCGGCTCTCCTGCCTTGTTGGAAAAGGAGAAGAGCACAAGCTCCTCGGGGACCTCCACAAGCCGAAGCCCAGGCCTTCGGTTCTGAGGCCCATTCAGTGCTCCTGAAGCACAAATTCAAGTGTGGAGCTTTGGTGCCTGTGCTGTCGATCCTGGTGAATGACTCGCCGAAGCGCTCAACGCCTGAGGTATTGGAGCCCTCGGCATGTGGGGAGCCAGAGCATTCACCCAGTGCCATGTGGAAGCAGTCGAGGCATGAAGAATCCAAGTGCTCGGTGTACGATGCTATTGAAGTGCCTAGACTTGCCTGACCCTATGTAGCCGGATAGCGCTAACCAGCAAAACTCGAAAAACCTGCCCTGGGAATGCCTCTGGATTTCCTCTTTTTTTTCTGTCCAGCTCAAATTTGCCCAGTCTGTGAATTTGGCTGGAGAAATTTAGCGGGTCAGAGGGGCCAGATTCTCAAAGATGGCAATTTACCCAGCTAGAACATGATTTTAGCTGGGTAGATTGAAAATTGACCCTTGAATTTCTTGTTATGAATGCCATTGGCCTTCTGGACACTAAATTTCTACCTGTCTGTTGTAGACAGTTGTTAATTATTATTTGAGGGAAGTGTGTGTGTGTGTCTCTGTCTCTGTGTGTGGCTATATCAGGCCATGCATGTGTACAGTGACCAGGAAATGGGTCCAAAACAGCTTTCCCCTGAGGATGGGGGAAACGAAGTTGGAAGACTGGAGGCTTCTTAAAACGAACAGAAAGTCATTTCTAAATGAGCAGGATGGCACAAACCTGTATTAAATAGAAGGCAAGCATGAAGAGAAGTGTGTCTCTGCTCGGCATCGTCCTGGCCTTGGAAGGGTTAAGGGATATGCGGCCGGAGCACACAGATCTGTAGCCTGGCTTCCCTAATAAGCTAGGATCTTTCAGCTTACGGTTGCCAGAGTTAGGAGATGTGGCAAGCCATAGGGTGTTTGAGTGCGGGGCCCGTTTCCCTCTTAAACCTAAGGAATTTGTTAAACCTCCCAACTTTTCAGACCCAGTAGGAAAATGTTCCCTCTCACCCCATCCCCTCTCCCTCTCCCTCCCCCTCCCCCTCCCCCTCCCACCCAATCCATATCCCTTCTAGGAAGAGCAAAGCTTTTGTTAGTGTTTTGCCTCTGCTGTGGTTTTCAACTTGGCCACAGGCCAGTGAAATTAAATGAAGGCTTTTTTTTTTTTTCCCCTTTAGTGCTGATAAGGACAGGGTGAGGGAGAGAAGGATGGGTGGGGGGAAGAGGAGGAGGCAGCCCAGCCGCAAACATCTGCTATTGGAAGCCCAGACCTAATCCTCAGCAGAGCTACTTCCTTCCCCCACCCATTCATGTTGGGAGGGATCTGTCGCTTTGGTTTTAGCCTTCAAATAACTGTAGCTGCCTTACAGTTAGTGCCATGGCACGATAGGAAGGAAGATTTTTCTTCCGTGAGGTCCAGCCTGGCACCAGGTCCTTAAGTTCCGTAAACCGACAAAATTTTTTTTTATTATTATTATTGCGGTGAACGATGGTGTAGCCAAGTAACACCGAACTGTTTTGGTTACTCACCCTTGCAGTTGTACCTTTGGAGTGCTCAGTACCTTCCCTAATATAATTGCTGTGAACTAGATTAATTCAGTGTGAGAGCGGAAATTACAATGGGAAGCCGGATGCATTTTTTTTTTTTTTTTTGCTAACGTTGCTAAACAAGAAAAGAAAAATGCAACTTTTTTTTTTTAAGGCCATCCAGAGATGCTTGCTTTAAAATACCTTGTTCCAGCAGAATCGGCTGCCAAGGAGGGGGAAGTTTTCACGTATTTCAATCAGACCAGATATTTCCCGGAACGGAACATGTGAGGCATGCTCGAGCTGTGGCTTTCTCCTCCTCGCATGTGGCCCCCCCCCCTCCTCCCTCAGCAGCTGCCCTCGTGGAAAATGTGCATGCTCGCCAGGCTCTTGGCGTTCACAGCTTTCAATTTCCCTTCCGTCTTGTGTTGGGAAGTGTTCCTTGGGATAGCTGTGCGTGGAAGGCAGCCTCTGGTGTTAATGCTGTGCTTCCTGACTGGAAAGGAGTCGCACGCTACTTTATGGGAAGGAAGAGGCGCTCCTGGAATGTAGAGCTGTCTGAGGAGGCCGACCGGGCTCTGTCATCGCCGTACAGATGTAGGTAGATTTTTTTACCCCGCTGTGCAGAGGGACCAGGTGATGGTGCACTTTTAAAGTCTCCGTCATCTCGGGTTCCCTGGGTCAGAAGGAGGCCATACTTTCTGGAGGTGATGCTGGGAGGTTTTGCCGGTCTTGGAGGTGTTATCACCATGGTTGAAAGCTCCGGCAGGGGAAAGAGCACTTTTGCAAGCACCATGATGACTTTCCTTGCCATCGATAGTCTTCCCCAATTAACTCCCTATCACCACGATGTGCTTCTTTAGTATTTTGATTCACATCTCACAGCAGTTTGGAACTTATCCTACAGAAAGTATTGGAGTGAGATTGGGATGGACCAGATATACATAATAGCATGAAGCTAGGTGGGAAAATAAGAGGGGGGAGGGGAGAAAAACGAAGAAACTGGAAGGTTGAAACAAAGCAATAAACCGACACAGAAAACCTGCAGTATGTATAAGAACATAAGAACATGCCATACTGGGTCAGACCAAGGGTCCATCAAGCCCAGCATCCTGTTTCCAACAGTGACCAATCCAGGCCATAAGAAGCTGGCAAGTACCCAAAAACTAAGTCTATTCCATGTTACCATTGCTAATGGCAGTGGCTATTCTCTAGGTGAACTTAATAGCAGGTAATGGACTTCTCCTCCAAGAACTTATCCAATCCTTTTTTAAACACAGCTATACTAACTGCACTAACCACATCCTCTGGCAACAAATTCCAGAGCTTAATTGTGCGTTGAGTGAAAAAGAACTTTCTCCAATTAGTTCTAAAAGTTAGCATGTGCCCCATGCTAACTTCATGGAGTGCCCCCTAGTCTTTCTATTATCAGAAAGAGTAAATAACCGATTCACATCTACCGGTTCTAGACCTCTCATGATTTTAAACATCTCTATCATATCCCCCCTCAGTCATCTCTTCTCCAAGCTGAAAAGTCCTAACCTCTTTAGTCTTTCCTCTTAGGGGAGCTGTTCCATTCCCCTTATCATTTTGGTAGCCCTTCTCTGTACCTTCTCCATCGCAATTATATCTTTTTTGAGATGCGGTGACCAGAATTGTACACAGTATTCAAGGTGCGGTCTCACCATGGAGCGATACAGAGGTATTATGACATTTTCCGTTTTATTTCCATTCCCTTCGCCGGCGGGGCTGCTGGAAGCTGCTTTCGCCGCCGGCCGCCCCCGGGAGGCAGGGGAGCCGCGGTGGGCGCCTCGGGAGGAGGGGAGAGAGGACTGGGGCTGCTGGAAGCATGCAGTAAGTTTCCTTTTGTTACAATTTCTATTTGCTTTAATAACATGTCGAGTCGATTTTCTCCCTGCGCCTTGCTTTGGGAGGGGGGGAGAGAGGACTGGGGCTGCTGGAAGCATGCAGTAAGTTTACTTTTGTTACAATTTCTATTTGCTTTAATAATGTGTCGAGTCGATTTTTGCCCTGCGCCTTGCTTCGGGAGGGGGGGAGAGAGGACTGGCAATCCCCGATACCCGAGCATAGGAGAACCAGACCACACCATGTTACTCGCTTGCTCCAACCCTGCCTATTGCTGTCACATCCCTCTAACGCCAGGGTCAGGGTAGGCGGTAAATTAGCGGGTTAAAGACGCGGCAAAACAGTTGGTTAAAAAGGCGATAATCAGGGCGCACGTTAAGGTATCGGAGGGAATAGCTAATCCGATCGTTTACATCTCATATACATGCCGCGGGCAGAAAGGGATATGTGTCGATTTAAAGAAGCGGTAAAGATTGGTAAAAACGGATAGTGAATCGCGTGTTAGACTTACGCGGCCAAATTGTGGGTAGAAAGCAGGTTAGAAACAGGGTAACCGCGGCCGCGCTTTACTGAATCGGCCTGACTGTGCTGAGACGAAGCAACAACACAGTAAGTAAAGAGAGTACTGTGTCTGAGAAGAAAACAGTCTATTATTGTGCATGTGTGAAGTTGTGAATAAAGAACATGTCTTAGGAAAGGCTGGCGTCAGTCTAGTTTGTCTCCAGATCTGTGGGAATCACTGCTCATTCCCACAGAGCTGATGAGGACAAATAGCTCGAAGAATCTTTAACCTGACACATTCTTTACTCTTGTTCTTTTATCTTCCTCACTTTCTTGAAAATCTGGTTGTAATTTTAAAACAGCAATGCAAAATTTTAGTAGCTGTGTCTTGTCTTGAAGAAAAAGAAATATATGTTTTTGAACATTGGTACATTTTTGTTGGAGCAGTATAAGAGTTCTTCAAAACATGAATGCTGGAGCTTTCAAAACAACCTAGATGAAAGGACTGGCGGAAGGCTCGGTGTTGACTGGAAGGCTTATTTACGTGCAATAGGACAGCTTGATCTGCAGTCCTGAAATTTAAAGCCAGCTTTAGCACCTGCTGTAGTTTTAATGAAAGTTAGGTACCTATTTTCAGTCTTTTATATTTTGGGGG
The DNA here is from genome assembly GCF_901001135.1 of Rhinatrema bivittatum. Lineage (NCBI taxonomy): Eukaryota > Metazoa > Chordata > Amphibia > Gymnophiona > Rhinatrematidae > Rhinatrema > Rhinatrema bivittatum. Next base: position 781,832,901 of record NC_042615.1, read on the forward strand.
TTTTGAGACCTTTGGGTGTAAACATAGAAACCTGTGCTTGGCTTGTAGCTGAGAGCTTGCCTGTTATACATGAACTGGAAAATAAACAACAACACAAAAGAAAAAAAAAAGCAGGAGGAGTCAAGATGGTGGCATAACAGCTCACCGCTGCATTTGTTGGCTGTCATTCTCCTTGTTCCAATATGCTTCCTCAAGTGCAAGGGCCGTCTGAGGATCTTCCCCTCCAAATCGGCTGCCCTGGTCAGCAAATGCTTGATTTTGCGGTGGGCCATGAGCCTGAGATGGGGGTTGGGATGCCCCCAAGCATCTACTTCTGAGGCAGCCTGCAGTACTGGGGTCACTGCTTGCTGGTCACGTTACCGACCATTACATGCTGAGAGACCAATATGTAACTTTGCTGTTTATACCACAGTAAGAGGGGACACTTTTAACTCGGAGTGGGGTAGGTTTGGGGGGGGGGGCAGTTTTACATACACAGTCAGAGTTACGAATAGCAAAGTTGACATCAGTGAAGATTTTCTGTCATTTGGAGCGATGAAAGGTAAAAGAGGAGTTGATTTGTACAATGTACTCTCGACCTAGCTTGGTTGCAGCTAGGTAAAGAGTCCATCAAGCTAGGTAAAGAGTCGCTCTCTCTCTCTCTCTCTCTCTCTCATATCAATGTATGCACACCCTTCCTGGCTATTTAATTCTCAAGAAACGTTTTTCTCCTGCCATCCGGAGCGAGGTCCAGGGGAATCATGGGAATCCCTCCTGGCCACAAACTCTAAAGCTCAAGAGTTGGACATTTCTGCCTTATTGAACAGTTCAGAGGTTGGTACAGAGGAGAGAGGTATTCTCTTTGCCACTTTTGTTTTTGAACAGGATTTAAAAACTGTTTTGAAACCGTTTTTCCGCAAATCTCAGGTTTTGTTTTATGGTAAAAAAAAAAAAGTTTGGATATCTCCTGATATGTCTCAAACTACACAGGATAAGAGGAAATTATTTCTTGCTCTACATCAGAGATGTTATCTTTAGATAGCCCTGCAAATGTATAATTAAATATGTTGGAATTAGATACATTTTTTCTCCAGACGTACTACGATTCTTTCTTGATCAAAAGCAATTATAAGTGAGCACACCAGTTGTCCCATAAAGTTGCCATATTTAAAGCTCTTGGGCCTTTGTGTCTTTTTTTTTTTTCTTTGTTCTTCTTTTCTTTTGCTTTCTTTAATATTGTTTTCTCTTCCTCCTCTCAAAATTTTGGGGACTAATATTATGCTACTTTGTTACAGAATATATTTTTGTTTTTTTCTTCTTCATGAGTGATGTTTCTTGACAAGCTTATTCTGCTTTGCTGTAAATCAAAATCATTAAAATAATAATAAAAAAAAAAAAACCAAACCCCAAACAAACCTGTACAATAACACAAATACAGTGGCATCCCTGCTGACCCTAGGCCGTACCTAGAGTTGCCAACTTTCAGCCGTCAGATTTTCCAGCATTTGGGGGTGCTGTTTAATATCCTCGCTAATGGGGTTTACACACATGCCACTTTTATTGCAACTCTTCACCCTTAGAGAAACATAGAATAAAATAGCAGATAAAGACCCATCTGGTCCTGCTACAGTGCCAAAGCTCCCAGCTGATCTCGGACTTCTCATCATTCATTACAAATTAATGCCCCTCTGTACTTGGCCCGGGCTTTCTTCAAGTGTTGCTGCTTTTTGACTCCAACACCTCCACCGAGAGGTCGTCCCATGCATCCACCAAGCTTTCCGTGAAGAAATATTTTCTGATTTTACTCCTGAGTCTATTCCTTTGGAGCCTTGTATCGTGACCTCTAGTTCTCGAGCTTCCTGACTCCAATGAAGATTTGCTTTTACCAGCCCAGGGGCCAAGCTACTGTTTTGTAAAATGTTTTAGGCCTCTGATTAAATCATGGGCTGAAGTCTTATGTTGGTGACAGAATAAATGTGTCCAGCACACACTGAATGCAGAGTCACTAGCAAAGTGCAGTCTGTCTTGTATAGTTGTAGGGGAGGATCGGATGCTAATCTGCAGCTAAAGGGCTAAAATCAGGACATTTCCAAGAATTTTAGCCCTTCCTGTTTATTCTGTAAAATACCCCCAAAATTTGTGCAGTCCGGAAAAAAATCGGGACAGTTGGCAACTCTAACCCCACTGCTGCCGGTCACAGATCTCTCCACTGAGTCACCCTCCTCATTTTAGGCTGCTCCAGGTCGTCCCTGGATGGCAAGCAGGAAGTATGGAGGAGCAGTATCCCCTTCTCCTCAGCCCTGGTCATGCTGGAGGCATCTGGAGGTTTTGGGATCCTGAGAGAGTCACAAATGGGGGTCGTGGTGGTAGGGGGACTTGACCAGTGGGTAAGAGGCTGGAGATTTCTGGTGAGAGGTTAGGGGAAGGGTTTGCTGAGATCAGCAGAATGTGGTGCAGGTACTTCACCCTCTCCCACCACCCAAGTTCAGACTTATGTCAGATTTAAAGGGAAGTATAGGGTTCTTTAAGTCTAGAATTCGGGCGTGTTATGCTCCTCCCAGCTATTTCCCCTCTTCCGTTGCGCCTGCTTCTCATGCTTTTTCCCTTCCTCCAGTTCTTCCCTCTTCCCCTTTTCAGGCTACAATCCTGAGCTTCATCCTCCCTCCCGCTTCTTCCCTCCTTTCAGCCCACCCTTCATCTTCTGCCCTCTTTGAATTGCTCCCAACCCCTCCCCCATCGTTTTCCCTTCCTTCCGGCCTCTGCCCCCAGTGGCACAGCTCCCCTCAGCTCAGCCTTGAAGTAGCCCGGCTGCAATAATGGCAACCCCTCCCGGCCCAGGCCCCAATCTTCCCTGGGCCTAGGCCCCCGTAGCGACAGTGGAGGCTGTTTTGCTCTTGGCTTTAGTGCCGACCCTGCAGCCCCCCCTTCCCATGGCATTGCCCTTTTAAGAGCTGCCATTTGCCTGCCAGTGGACCTCCCTGGGAGAGGAGTCTTCCGTGCTCTGAGGTCATGAATGGTAGGAAGGGGGTGGGGGGACCTGTCTGGGGGGAGGGCATTTCCCCCTCAGCCCCAGCCCTGCAGCAGAGGCTCTTCCTTCCCACCCCACAGACCCCGTGGTGCAGCAAAGACGGGGGAGGGGGAAGGGGCAAGAAATGGCTATTTCCTTGTCCTTTCCCCTTCCCCTCTGCCCGCGTCATGGCTGCTCAACTTGCCCGCCGGCCCATTAGTCCCATCTCACAGGTGGACAAGGCAAACTGAAAACCTAACTGTTTTCTGTCCTAAAACATGCCAAGAAAATAGCTGTAAATGTGGCAGAACCTGCTCCCCTGGGCGTAACCGTGCCTCGGGCTTCGAGCAAGAGTCAATAATTATTTATTTGCAGCAATTTCTGTTCCGCCCAATTTCCAGCACATTTGTTCTCGGTGGATTACAGCATGTAAAACAAAAAACAAAACAATAACATTTAAAACGAAGCAATGCAAACGCCAGATCTCAAACAAACAAGCTGAAGATAAAATAAGAATAAAATAAAAGCTTCCTTAAATAGAAGAGCTTTTAATAGTTTTCTGGAGCACGTCTATCGTCGGCCGTCTGACGCAGCCCAGTTGGAAGGCCATTCCAAAGGCACCGCGCCGCAGGCGAAAAGGCTGTGGGCTGCCGAGGGCCAGTTAAAGGCTTCTGTGCGTTTGGCTGTGTGGCTGTTAGAAGAGCGGTCTGTGGGGGCAGGCGTTAATTTCTGAGCTAAAAATGTGCGCGTCAGGTGCATTTTTATTTTTTTTTGCATCGGGAGGTAATAGCTAATAGCCTCATCAACGTGAATTTACACGTGATGAGCACGGTGAGCTTCGCGCGTTTGGACGCACGTTTTGGACTCGCTGATCCCCCTCATTGCATTAAGGGGTTGTGGACGCGTGTCCAGCCACGGGTTAAACGCTGCCCTCGGCTGAGCGCGCTCTGTATTGCATCGGCCGCCGTGCGTGCCGTTGTCTCTTTAACGGCCAAAGCAGGCAGCGCGCGTTTACAAAGACATTCCTGACGATAGCCGAAAGGAATGCAGGCCGGGGGCCGTCCTCCCCTTGTAATACGGGCGGCTGGAGTTGCTCGCCGCTTAATGAGTGGAGCTTTCCTTTCCTTGTGTTTTTTTTTTTCTTTTTTTAAGACGACGACTGCTCCTCGTGTTCCTTACCTGGAGAAAACGAATAGCGCGCACAGTGTGAAGGAACAGATTTGTCAGCGGCGCTGGAATAGGAAGGAAATAGTTTGCAGGCTGGCTTCCTTCCATTGTTTGGCCCTCCCACCCCCCTCCCCACTGTACGGCTTGTAAATCAGGTCAAGGATCCAAGCTTTACTGCTGCTTTCTTCTTTAGAGATAAAGGCTCCCTGAGATCCCTGGCTGGCGGAGAGCATGGGGGGGGGGGGGGGGGCAGCCGCGAGAGGAGGAATCCCTCAGTTTGGGGGAGAAAGAACGCTCTAGTCCTCCCCACCTCCAGTGCCTTGTTTTCTTTCCTTCTTTCTCAAAGGATAAACTTCGAGTGTGTTAGCCTGAGGCAGGAATTGTTTTCATGGTAAGTCTGAGCTGACTTAAAGCAAGAAAGGCCTAAGGGGAGATCTTTCCCCCCTTGGATCGGAGGAGGGATGCGAAGAGGGGGTGACCGCCCCCCCCTGGGCCTTGCATCCCGGGCGCTATCATTTCAGTGTTCTAGGGCCCCGCCGCTGCTGATTTCCCCCCCCCCCCCCCCCCGGGGCCCCACATCCTCCTGAGGTCAGCCCCGCTTCCCCCACTGCACACTGCCTTTTCCACTGCCGAATTTAGTTACCCTCCTTTGTATTTGGATCATTTTTCTTCTTCTTCTTCTTGCCCCTCCCCGCAAATAGAACTGTTCCACACTTTTATGCCTCTTAGGTACAATAACACAGGTGGCTTGGAGATGCCGCAGCCAATCAGGTTTTCAGATTTCCACCATCAATGTGAATGAGATGCTCTGTGTTTGCAGGTTTCTCATTCGTATTGATGGTGGATATCCTGAACGCCCCATTGACTGTGGGGTCTGCAGGATAGGTCTGGGGAGCACTTCAATAAATACATCTTTTTATATGCTTTCCAACGTATGGAATCTTAAACAGAATTATGTAAAAGGGGTCGATGTCCATCTGTCGATTACGCACAATAACTCTCCGAAAAAGAAACGAAAATTCACCAAATCTGGCGTGCAGGAAGAAAACATGACTATCTCGGATGAGTTTGGAAACCAGGAACATCAAAGAATCAAGAAGCTCCCAAAAACTGTTAGAATGCTCACCAGCCCTCCATGCCAAAAGCTCCCCTTCACCATCCCAGCAGTTTGCCCAGGGCAACACAGGCAGAGAGAGAGAAACAGGGAAATCAACTGAAGCACCTGGCAAAGTACACATACCCACTCAATCCCCCGACACTGCCCTCATACACACTCGTGCACACCCTTACACACCTCTGGCACATTATACACCCAGCCAACCCACCACACCCCTCACATGCACCCTCATATCCCACCATCTCACATACTATCCTCCCAACACACATCCACATACGATCACGCACCCTTCTTCTCCCCCCCACCCCCCCAACACATTCCTACACCTCCCACAGGCAGAGGAAATAAATAATGCAGCTTTTCATTTCACTCCCAATCACGCTCCCACCTACACATACAGCCATGTCCTCCAAAAATCCCACATCTCCCGTTATGCGCACAGAACTATCACACATTCCCGCTCACACCATAGACTCCTTTAGTACATCATTCAATACATCCATTCCCCCAACACATGCACCCTGACACCTACACACGCGCCTATACCACCCTGCATATTCATGCACACCCATACCCCCAACAACCCCTCCACACATCCAGCTTAAACACACATCTCCCCCTCGTGCCCATACTCTCACAGCCACATCTGCTACCCACAAACACACAGCCATAAACCTAAAACACATGCCATACCCCTCATACACACAACCTCCACAAATACCTTCAACCCATGTATCCCCTACCCACCCTCCAATACATCCATCGCTCTGGATATTCCCCCATGCATATCCATACTAAATACAGCCTTATACCCCCCACATCCCCAAAAACACACCTCCACTAATCCATGCATGCACACAGACGTTTCCCCCACCATACCCCACAGAACCCATCATAACTCCCCCCCCCCCACAGTCATACCCCCATCTCCACACACCCCTTCTACAAATGTAGGCCTAGAGCCACTAAGCCACAATGTTTTTTTGTGGAAGGGGGCCCACTATGCAAGGGGGGGGGGGATGTCACTGCGATAGTGAGGCCCCTCACCTGAAAAAACATTGTGCTCTGCGGCACGTTCTTTTGTCTCATGGCCAAATACTACAGGACAAAAGAGCGCAGCTAGGGGCCCTTCAATGCGACGGGGGGGCCCTAACCTCACGGGTCCACCGTTGCCTTAAAGGGCTGGCTGCAAAAGAAAAAAAAATAAAAAATTACCGCAGCTCAAGAAAAGGTTGAGCCTGACCCCAGGGCCACCTTTCGAGGTGTCCTTGACTACCGAAAAGTTTTAAATTAGAAGTAGTTGCCTGTGCGGTGATGGCTCTCCCCAACCTCCCCCCCCCCGACCGACAACAGGATTTCCACCGCCTTAGGTTCATGTACCTCTTAGCAACTCAACCTTTTATCTTACAGAGAGCCCCCTCCCCTTCATTTTAAAAGTCCCCCTTCCATGAAGTCACTGGCCAGCTGTTCATACTGTATATGCTGCACAGAGAGTGAGATGGCAGACAGCACGGTAGCGCTGCCATCATTTTTAGAATATCTTAGTGGCTACTGGAAGACTTAAACCTCTCATGCTTATTTTTCATCAGGCAAATAAAACAGAAATTGGAAAGAAACACCCCCCCCCCCCCCCCCAAGATTTTTACATGTTTATTCTGGACGTAACTGGAAGCTGAATTGCTAAAAGAAAAACATATAAACCTAGAATATGACGGTAAATAAAGACCACGGTGCCTGTCCATTCCGCTCATTTTCCCTACACCTATTCTGCAGACCTTACTTGATCTCTGGCTTAAGCTTCGCTTCCCAACCGCTAAGGATGTTCTATGCTTGTTTCGTGCTGTCCTGGATTCCAGTTCTGTTTTTAATCTTTGCTGTGTCCACTGGAAGGCTGTTCCATTCCGTTCCTTGAAGAAATACATTTTCTTTACTCCTTAGTTTGAACTCTTCCAGCCTCATGCCTTAATCCCTTTGCTCGGGTACTTCCTTTCCAAAGAAAAATGGTTGCCTCTGGTGCAAGTAATTGAATATGTCTGCAATATTTCCCCCTGGCCTCCAGGGTGTGCATGGTTGGGTCATTTGAGTTTCATCTCATATGGTCTGTGATGCAGACAGTGCACCATTTTGATAGCGCCTCCTCTGGACTCTCTTTCTCTCTGGAGATTCCTCCATAACACGATATTCAAGATGAGGTCTCGCCGAATATTTGTAAAGTTTATTTGTTGCTGCCTTCTCTTCTGCTGGCTATACCTCTCCCTCTATACCCTAGAATTCCTCTGGCTCTTGTCACCACCTCCTCCCTCTGTTTAGCTACTTTGAGATGGTCAGATGTGATCACTCTGCGATACCTCTCTTGTTTGGTGCACATCACTACCCCTGCCGCCTCCAGTGTATATGAGCTGCTTTCTTGGACTTCTCTGTACCAAGTGCTCAACTGTGCACTTTTTTTTTTTTTGCACTAAATCTTTTTCTGTCACAATTTTGTTTGCATTAGAATTTTCATAGTTCCTCAACTTTAAATATTTGCTTTTCAGCTTACGTGTTAACCATAGCCTGATAGTTCTGCTGTGAAATCTGTTTGTTGGTCCGCCTGTTGTTTTTTGAGATTCTAGTTGTGCTGGAAGTTGTGCTTTTGGTCTTCCAGAGGAGAGAGACAGTAAAGGCTGCAGCCTCTGATGTGACTTTTGTTCATCCCTGGGTCAGGAGTCAAGTTAGTGAAGGAAATTTAAAAAAAGAACCCAGATCTACTCTACTTGTTGTAAACTAACTTTGCTGCGAGTTTACCTATGCAGTGCTGTGTAGCAGCAGCACACTTTCTTTCTCTCAAGGTGCTGCATTTGCCTAAGATATTAAGGAAACGTACAGGGGGTGCTATGAGAGCTACTGATGGTCCTTTTCAGTCCTCCTTTGAAGACAGGAATGGTTCTCGAGGACTGGAGATCCACAAAAGTGGAAGAAAGGAGGAAGCAGGTAAATTTTATAGGGCAGTGGCCTAAATTCCATGCTAGGAATATTAACAGAATCACAAGCAGATAAAAGAACATTGGAGTTACTGTGAACCTAGCAAATTTCAGGATTCAAGATACTGTGACTTCTCTGGGGGAGGGGGAGGTCATGTCAAATAAATCTGATAATTTGCTTGGACTGGATGCTAAGGAATTAAGTCGCAGGATAATGCTGGATGTGGGGTACTTAAATTTCAGTAAGACTTTTGGCAGTGTTCCAAACAAGAAACTCATTAGCAAGCTGAACAGTCTAGGGGTGGGTCTGGCAGTGATAAACTGAGTTAGTTAGAAACTGGTTGAGTGACAGAGCACAGAGGGTTGTGGTAAATAGAATTTGCTTTGAAGAAAGGAGGATAACCAGCACAGTATGTTGCAGGGATCGATCCTTGATTCAGTTACGTTCAATATTTTTGTGAATAATATTGCTAATAGGAAAAGTTTTTAGTTTTTTTTTTTTACTGTGCAGATGGCATGAATGTCAACAACAGGGTGGATACTACAGAGGAAATAGGAAAAAAAATGAGGTGTGATATTAAAAAAAGATTGACGAGTTGAGCATTTGGCATCTAAAATTTAATACAAAAAGAATGCAAACACAGACATGCAAAAGAGAAATGTATGTTAGAGAGAGGTCCTGATGTGCACCAATCAGGAGAGGAATCTTGGGGTGATCATATCTGATGATCATAAGGTTACCAAACAGTTTGACAAGACAGTGGTAAAAATCAGAAGAATGCTAGGGAGAATAGAAAAAAGGAGGTGGCGATAAGCTTTGTTCAAATCATTGCCGACATTTCATCTGTGGTAATCTGTCAAATTATGGAGGCTATATCTCCAAAAGGATAAAGACAGAATAGGTGCAGCCCTGGGGAATGCTACCAAAATATTGGAGAATTTTTACCATAAGCCCGGTAATATGAAACTTGAGGATCTAATTATGTATGCCCTGGAGTAGAAGAGAGAAAGTGATATGATAACAATATTAATATGTGTTTGATTAATGCAAGAGGCAACATTCTTCAGTAGAAAGGAAGTGGCAGACTTGGAGGAGCTGGGACAGATAGATATATAGAGGAGACCTTCAGGAACATAGTTGAGTGAACCCAACTCCAGCAGTAGCCTTTGTGCTGCTTTGGAGGCACAGGATCAGCTGGCAGAAGTCTATCACCTTGTTGTGACAGGAAGTGATCCTGCAGTTAGGACCTGCCCTCCAGGTAATACTTTATTCTCTTGCATCAAGGATGTGTCTCCAGGGCCGTGTTCCCAGGAGGCAAGGATTAGTGGGTGATTCAGTCAATAGGAATGTAGATTGCTTGGTGGCTGGTCAGCATGAGGATCACTTGGTAACTTGCCTGCCTGGTGCAAAGGTAGCAGAGCTCATGCACCACCTAAATAAAATTCTCCTAGGACAAGCAGGACGGGAGTCCTCACACATGGGTAGCATCATCAGATGGAGCCCAGCATGGAAACTTCTGTCCAAGTTTTTAGAAATTTTGGCTAGCACACTGAGGATGCCCAGCATGCCACTGTCCCTGCGTCCACGCGGGGTCTCTCTCCAGTCCTTTCTTTTTCACAGCGCTGTCGTCTCATGGAGGTGGAGCTCATGCTTTTTTCAGAAAAAGTAAGTTTTTCTTTACGATTTTTGCATACTTTTTTCCTCTGCTAGTTTCTCTCCGTTTCCCAACGGGTTCTTCTCAGTCGGTGAGTTTTTTTTTTCGCTTCTCCCGTATCCGCCGGTTGTCGTGCCCTTGCGGTCTCTGTGCACCTCATGGCTTCCTCGGGCTTTCGTTGATGCCCCCAGTGCCCCCGGACTATGCCCCTAAATGATTCACATGAAGTGTGTATCCTCTGCCTGGGGGCATCACACGATGTCCGCAGCTGTGAATTGTGTGCTCAGATGACCCCGAACAGCTGTTGGGCCAGGCCGGACAAAATGGAGAAAGTGTTTGGCTCAGGCAAGTCCAAGCCCTCTGCTCTGGTGTTGGCGCCGTTGACACCCAAGGACCGAGGGGAACGGATCACCTTCGATCCCTCTGTTACCACCCTTTCCCCTGAAGTTCTCAGGGCAGGGGGCTCCGGGGATTGGCCGGACTTGGTCTCCTTGAATTCCCGGACTTCAGGATCATCTTCCTCATCCTTGGCACCGGGGAAAGATCGGGCTGAGCACCGTGGGAGATTTCGCAAACATCGTCATCGGTCCCCATCTGCGTGCAGGACCGGGCATGTGAGGACCATGGTCCTTGTTGCCCTGCTGCCTAAGCAGCCTAGACACAAGGAGGCCCCATCCTCCCTCGATGTTGGCAGTGCGGGGCCAACCGCACTGGTTCGGTTGCCGGACATCAACACTCCTTGGGCCTCTGAGGAGGAGTTGGGCCAACCCTCCCCTCTCAGCCTGCCTCTTGTGCTGGCATTTGAGGCGGAGCTGGAACGTTGGGTGCGCCTGGTGGTGGATCATGCTCTGCACGATAGGGAGCCGGTGCCCCTGCCATTGATTCCGGTGCCCTCGCCGACACCTTTGAGGCCGGCACCCACACCGATGCCAGCACCAGTGCCAACTGTGGTGACTGGCTGGAACCATTGCTGGATCGCCTCGACATTCTCCTCTGTGTCCTCCTAATGCAGTTGATGCTGGCACTTTGCGATCCCTCGGTGACCTGCTGGGCATTGAAATGCAAGCATCCAAGTTAGTCCTCCTGGGGGATTCCTCAGGAGATGAGGGCCCATTGGTGCCCTCTGCGCTTCGAGGTCCCTAGGCAAAATGTCCAGTGCTCTCCGGGCCTCTCAGTGCCTGCGCCCAGGGATATGCCTGGGGCTCCATGACCCTCCTCTCCAGGTGGTCTCGAAGAGCCTGAGGGCCTTTACGACCCATGGGGTCAGGATACCTCAGATGTTTCGTCGGTGGACTCCGATAACCTTCTGTCGAATCCTTTCCCTTCAGAGGAATGCCGGCATTCTCCACTGGAGGACCTAACCTTCGCTGGGTTCATCCGGGCAATGGCTGAGACTATTCCCTTCTAGCTCATGATGGAGGAGGATGCCCACCATAATATGCTTGAGATCCTACAGTTCGTTGAAGACCCGAAAGAGGTGGCGGTGCCAGTGCACAAGATTTTCCGGGAACTACTCCTCTGGCTCTGGGAACACCCCCTCTCCGTTGCCCTGGTTAACCGGAAGACTGATGGGGTGTACCTCGTGCAACAGGCTGTGGGCTTCGAAAAGCGCCAGTTTCTCCACCAGTCGGTAGTGGTTGAATTGGCGCTCAAGAAGACAAAATGATCAAAAACCCAAAGATCAGCCCCTCCTGGTAAGGACAACCAAGCATGGGATGCCATGGGTAGGAGAGTGTATCAGGGCTCCATGCTGGTGGCTGTATTGCCTGCTACCCCCTATACATGATCCAATATACCCGCAACCTAACCTCTGAAAACAAGTCCAGGAGGCAGGCGGCCTGGCGCAGCATCCTCATGAGGTCCTTATTGCGCTCTTCCAGCAGGGCCTTGAATGTGGTAAGCACGAGGTGTGTGCTACCTACAACGTCTTTGAGATGGTGGGGCATGTAGTGGGGGCTGGTATTTCTGCCTGCCGTCTGGCCTGGCTTCGGGTCTCGGACCTTTGCCCTGAGGTACAGGACCGGCTGGCTGACTTGCCTTGCACTGGCGATAATCTTTTCGGTGACAAGGTCAAGGAGGCAGTCACGCAGCTGAAGGACTATCATGAAACCCTTCAGCACTTGTCTGCCGGCACTTGGGCCTCACCGGCCTCTTCCAAAATGTCATCCTGGACAGGGTCGAGGAGGCCTTTCTATAGGCCAGTGAAGTATTTCTCACTGGCCCCCCACTCTAGACCGCAGCAAGTGAGCACCAGGGGTGGATCCCGACAACAGCTGGGCTCCTGCCTGCAACCAACCCCCCAGACCAGCACTGCTACGGGGTTTTGACTGGCAGTGAGGGGGCATGTGCCTGGGGACCCACCGGTCAGGGACCGGCTCTGCTTCTTCGCGGATCGGTGGCCAGCTATGACATTGGATCTGTGGGTCCTGTCCATTATATCGGCGTGGCTACGAGCTCAGTCTCGTGGAGACTCCACCAGATTTTCCCCCGAGTCCGCAGTGGGGTCCCATCTCGCATCCAGAACTACTTCAAGAGGAGCTCTTGGCCCTTTTAACGGCCAGAGCGGTGGATCCTGTTCCTCAAGAGCAGCAGGGTCAGGGGTTTTACTCCCGTTACTTTCTGATTTGAAAGAAAACAGGAGGCCTCCGTCCCATTTTGGATTTGCGGGCCTAGAACAGATTCCTAAAAAAGGAAACGTTCAAGATGGTATCCTTGGGCACCATAATTCTCCTGTTGAAACAGGGGGACTGGCTTTGCTGCCTTGACCTAAAGGATGCATACGCCCACATCGCGATCCTCCCAAGTCACAAGAGGTACCTTTGCTTGTGGTAGGGCTGAGCATTTTCAGTACCGCGTGCTTCCGTTCGGCCTTGCCTCTGCGCAGCAGGTTTTCATGAAATGCCTAGCCATGGTGGGAGCTTACCTGTGCCAGCTAGGGGACCAGGTGCTTCCATATCTGGACATCTGGCTGGTCCAGAGCGATACACCCGCACCGACACAGGCACTTTGCAGTATCATTCAGGTCCTGGAGCACCTGGGGTTTTTAATCAACAACCTGAAGTCAAATCTCTGCCCATCGTCGTTGTTGGCTTTCATCGGGGCTGTGCTGTCGCATGGGGCTGTGCCTTCCTGCCGCGCGACAGGGTGCGTGCCCTGGTTTCCCTGGCGGAGGTTCAACAGAGCTGGCTAGTTTCGGCATGGCGTATGTTGCAGCTTCTAGGGCACATGGCCGCAAGTGTACATGTCACTCCTTTTGCCCATCTGCATATGCACTGAGCCCAGTGGACCCTGCGCTCCCAGTGGCAACAGGCCACCCAGGGTCTTCAGTTCTGCATCCAGGTGACCCCCCCTGACTTGTTGGACATCTCCACTCAACCTGGTGTGGGGTATTCCCTTCCAAGACCTTCGCCTCAGGTTATGCTTACCATGGATGTGTCCCACTTGGGGTGGGGAGCTTACGTTGATGGCCTCTGCACCCAGGGCTTCTGGACCATGCAGGAGATGCAGTTTCAGATAAACCTCTTGGAACCGAGGGTGATCCAGTAGGACCTGTGGGCCTTCAGGGATCACTTGGCCAACAAAGGTCATCCTCATTCGAACGGACAACCAGGTGGCCATGTGGTATATCAGAAATCAGTGGGGTACCAGATCCTTCCTCCTTTGTCAGGAAACAGGACAAATCTGGAGCCGGGCACTGATGCAGGGGATGTTTCTTCGGGCCATGTACTTGGCGGTTGCAGAGAACACCCTGGTGGATCGGCTGAGTTGCACCTTCCGGCCCCACGTGTCCGGAGGTAGTGGACTGAATCTTTCATCTCTGGGGGATTCTGGATGTAGATCTCTTCGCCTCCCCCAGCAACATGAAGGTTCCCTGGTAGTGCTCTCTGTCCAGATCGGACGGTGTGCCACCCATGGACGCCTTTGCCATCAGTTGGGGAACAGGCCTCCTATATGACTATCCGCCTCTTCCATTAGTGACTAAGACTAAAATTTCATCAGGACCGGGGTCCATGATCCTTGTTGACTGAAATTGGCTGAGACAGATCTGGTTCCCGCTTCTGAAGGAACTGTCCAGGTGGAACCAGATTCATATGGGGATGGCCCTGGACCTCCTCTCCCAGGATCAGGATAGGCTGCGCCATCCCAACCTCTGTGCCCTGTCACCATCTGGTGTGAACAGAAGGGCCTCCATCCCTTCTCTTGCCCTATCCGACGACAACTGGACTATCTGCTGCACCTCTTGGAGGCGGGACTTAAGACCAACTCTATTCAGGTGCACCTCAGTGCCACAGGGGCTTATTACCAAGAGGTGGACGGTTTGCCCATCTCGGTGCAGCCTATCGTGGGGTGGTTCATGCGGGGGCTGCTTCAGCTGCGGCCTCCACTGCAGGCCCCAGAGGTTTCTTGGGACCTGAATGTGGTGCTGGCCCAGCTGATGAAGCCACCGTTTGAGCCACTGCACTCGTGCGCTCTCAAGCATTTGACATTGTAGGTCGTCTTCTTTATAGCGGTCACCTGGCTGCGCAGTGTCAGTGAGTTGCATACCTTGGTGACTTATCCACCCTACACGAGGTTCTTCCATGACAAGGTGGTTCTGCGCAACGCACCCTAAGTTCCTACCTAAGGTGGTTACAGATTTCCATCTTAAACAATCTGTAGTCCTACCTACCTTCTTCCCCCGGCCTCATGCCAGCCTGGGAGAGAGGACTGTGCACATGCTGGATTGTAAGAGGGCCTTGGTCTTCTACCTGGACCGTACGGTGGGCCACAGGCTGTCCACCCAGCTGTTTGTCTCGTTTGACCCCCAACAGGCTGGATAGGGCTGTTACTAAGCAGAGTCCTACCACCTGGCTATGAATCTGTATCTCTTTCTGCTATGACCAGGCAGGACTGCAGCTGGAAGGCCATGACACGGTGCACTCTGTAAGGGCTGTGGCAGCATCTGCGGCCCACCTGCATGCAGTTCCAATGGGAGAGATCTGCAGGGCTGCAACATGGAGTTCTCTCCACACTTTCGCTGCGCTCTATTGATTGGACAGGGATGGCCAGTGAGATAACAGATTCGGCCAATCTGTCCTGAGAAACCTCTTTCAGCTGTGAACCCAACTCTTATTTTATTTATTTAAAACATTTTCTATACCGACTTTCACAGACAAAGTCTGACCAAGACGGTTCACAACTTCAAATATAAAGAAGAAGAAAAAGAAGAAAAAAATAAACAAAACAACTACGCAAATAAAACAAAACCAATAAAATATAAATAAACAAAGTAAAGTAA
This sequence comes from Rhinatrema bivittatum, assembly GCF_901001135.1. NCBI lineage: Eukaryota > Metazoa > Chordata > Amphibia > Gymnophiona > Rhinatrematidae > Rhinatrema > Rhinatrema bivittatum. Next base: position 781,848,064 of record NC_042615.1, read on the forward strand.
TAGATGGAAAAAAAATACAATATATATTTATAATCCCTAATTCTTTAACATAACTATACTAATTTTATAAAAACAAGTAAAAGTCGGAAAAATTAGAGAAAAACAAAAAACCCAAGAGCAAGAGCAAGATAGTGGAACTGTTATGTGTGTTAAATAACCACTAGTAGTATAAAGATCTTTTAAGAGTATGGGTTCGTTTCATCAAGTCCTGCAACTGTAGGCCCTGTTTCATCAAGTCCTTCCAACTGTAGGCCCTGTTTTTACTTCAGGCTGTCCCCGTTGTTACCAACAGCACCTCTGTTGTTGTGCCCATTGGCACCTGGTTTGGTGCCTGTTGGTCCAGCTGGTTCAGGACCAGCCTGTAGCTAGGGATTCACCCATGTGTGAGGGCTACCATCCTGCTTGTCCTAGGAGAAAGCAAAGTTGCTGACCTGTAACAGGTGTTCTCCTAGGACAGCAGGATGTTAGCCCTCAAGAAACCCGCCCACCCAGTTTCACCTGGTTGGTTTATTTATTTTCTCATATTTATGTACATGACTGGACAGAGACCCTGAGTGGATGCAGGGGTAGTAGTATGCTGAGCATGCTCAGTGTGCCAGCCAAAGTTTCTAGACACTTTGACAGAAGTTTTCAGTGCCAGGCTCCATCTGATGATGTCACCCATGTGTGAGGGCTAACATCCTGCTATCTTAGGAGAACACCTGTTACAGATAAGCAACCACTTTTTAGAGAGTCCTGGGGAGTTGCTGACTGTCATGGTACATGTAGAAACCAAAGACATAGGAAGGTGCAGGAGGGAGGTTCTGGAGGCTAAAATTAGGCTGTTGGTTAAGTAACTGAAATCCAGAAATGCTTCCCGGTCCACACACAGGACCCCTGGGGCGGGCTGAGCTCCAGAGTTAAATAATGGTGCAAGAAAGATTTTTAGATTTGTTAGGAACTGGGGAACATTCTGGGAAAAGGGCAGGCTATTCCAATGGGATGTGCTTCATCTTAACAAGAGTAGAACCATGCTGAGGGCGCTAACAGTTAAAAAGGAGCTAGAGCAGCTTTTAAACTAGATATGGGGGAAAGCTGCAGTTGCTCAGAAGCACATGGTTCGGAGGGATGTATCTTCCAAAGACACTTGCGAAAGTTAGAATCTCTCAGTAGAAAGGTTGTGATTAAGGCTGAAGTAGCCCAGATGGACATAAACAAAGAGCACTCAGACGTGAATGACTCTAAACTGCCTGTATTGGTTGCTAGTAAACAGTTTGTGAATACAAAGAGAAATGAAAGTACAAATAAAAAAAACTTACTTTAAAAAGCCTATATGCAAATGCTAGAAAAATAAGATTGGTGAGTTAGAATGTATAGCATTATACAAGGATATAGACCTTATAGACATTACAGAGAAGTGGTGGAGGGAGGATAATCAGTGGAACACTGATACCAGGATATAAATTATATTGACATAATAGGGCAGATCAAATTGATAGAGGGGTGGTACTATATGTAAAAGATGGCATAGAGTCCAGCATAATAAAAAATCTTGCAGGAAACAAATATGCAGCGTGGAATCCTTATGGATAGAAATTGTATGTGTAATGGGTAAGAGTATAGCAATGGGAGTATATACTATTGGCAACCTAGCCAAAATGAAGAAACACTGTGAAATGCTAGCTTAAATAAAAAGCAAATTTGGGATCAATTTTAAAAGCAACGCGCATGCATCCATGTGTGTACGGTTCCTGGCACGCTCATTGTTATAAAATCTGATGGCTGCGTGCACATGCGCGCCGGATTTTAAAACAGAAGTAATCTCCACATGCTGGCAGCTGGCCGGTGTGCGTTTCCTTGGGACAGCGTCAAATGGCGCTGTCCCGGCCCACTCCCCCGCCCCTTTGGAGAGGCCTGGTACTTCGGGGCATACCAGGGTTTATGTTCGTGGCCAGGCTTATTGTAAATTAGAAAAATAGTTTAAAAAAAGACTGAAAGGTGCAGCTACAAAGGTTAAGAGTGTGTAACAGGCATGGCCATTGTTAAAAAATGCCATCTTAGAAGTGCAGTCCAGATGTATTCCACGCATTAAGAAAGGTGGAAGGAAGGTCAAACGATTACTGGCATGGCTAAAAAGAGAAGTGAAAAAGGCTATTTTAGCCAAAAGATCTTCATTCAAAAATTGGAAGAAGGATCCAACAGAAGAAAATAGGATAATGCATTAAACGTTGGCAAGTTAAATGTAAGATATAAGACAGGCTAAGAGAGAATTTGTAAAGAAGTTGGCCGTAGAGGCAAAAACTAATAATAAAAACTTTAAAAAATATATGCGAAGCAGAAAGCCTGTGAGGGATTCGGTTGGACTGTTAGATGATCGAGGGGTTAAAGAGGCACTTAAGATAAGGTCATCACGAAAAGACTAAACAAATTCTTTGCTTCGGTGTTTACTGAAGAGGATGTTTGGGAGATACCTGTTCTGGAGACGATTTTCAAGGGTGACGATTCAGATGAACTGAGACAAATCATGGTGAACCTGGAAGATGTGGTTGACCAGATTGACAAACTGAAGAGTAGTGCATTACCTGGACCGGATGGTCCAGGTAATGCACTACTAAAAAATGGAATTTCAGACTTATTTAATTAATTGACAACATATCATTAAAATCATCCATTCGGAAGACTGGAAGGTGGCCAATGTAACCCTTATATTTAAAAAGGGTTCCAGGAAACTATAGACTGGTGAACCTGTCTTCAGTGCTGGGAACAATTGTGGAAACTGTTAAAAGAATAAAATCACAAAACATTGAGCTAGACATGGTTTAATGGGTCACAGCCAGCATGGATTTACCCAAGGGAAGTCTTGCCTCACAAATCCCCCTACATTGTTTTGAAGGGGTGAATAAACATAAGGACAAAGGTGAACCGGTAGATGTGGTGTATTTGAACAAGTTAATGTAAATCGGTTATTTACTCTCTCAGATTATAGAAGGATCAGGGGGCATTCCATGAATGTTAGCAAGTAGCTCATTTAAAACAAATCAAAGAAAATTCTTTTTCACTCAGTGCATAGTTATGTTTTAGAATTCATTGCCAGAGGATGTGTTTACAACAGTTCGTGTAACTGGGTTTAATAAAGGTTAGGATAAGTTCCTAGAGAAAAAAATCCATAAACTGTTATTAATTAATAAGCAATAATAGCTTGAGATCTATTTAATGTTTGGGTACTTGTGACTTGGATTAACCACTGTTGGAAATAGGATGCTGGGCTTGATGGACCCTTGGTCTGAGCCAGTAAGGCAATTCTTGTGTTCTTATGTTCCTATGAGTGAGGTGATCAAATTTGCAAATGATACAAAATTATTCAAATTTGTTAACACAGCAGTAGATTTTGAGGAACTGCCAGAAGGACCTTGTGAGACTAGGAGACTCGGAAACTGAAAGGCAGATGAAATGTAATGTAAAAAAGTGCAAAGTGAGGTGCATAGGGAAAAATAATCCCAACTACAGATCCACAGTGCTGGAAACTTTATTGGGAATCACCATCCAGGAATAGGACCTTGGAGTCTTTGTGGTCAATATGTTGAAATCTTTAGCTCGGTGCACAACAATGGTCAAAAAAGCACATAGAATGTTAGGAATGAATTGAGAAAGAGTGGAGAATAAAACGCAGAATATCATATTGTATCTGTATCGAGCCATGGTGGACTATACCTTGAGTACTGAGTGCAATTCCGGACTCTCCATCTCAAGAAAGGCATAGAAGAACTAGAAAGGGTACAGAAGAAGGCAACAAAAATGATAGAAGGGACTGAACATCTCTCCTATGATGAGAGGGCTCTTCATCTTGGAAAAGTGATGGCTGAGAGAGGACATGATAGAAGTTTTTTTTAAAATCATGAGTGGGGTAGAACGGATTAAATAAAGGACCGTTAATGATCCCTTCAAATAATTTCTTGGCGTGTTCCCTTGTTTTAATATTAACAGCCAGCAGATTCAAAACAGATTGTAGAAAGTACTTTTTCACTCGGAGCACTATCAAGCTGTGGAATCTGTTGCCAGAAGATGTGATCAAGGCAACGAGCATAGCGGACTTTAAAAGAGGTGTGGACAAGTTCTTGGAGAGAAAGTCCTTAAGTTATTAGCCAGGTAGAATCAAGAAATTTGTTGCTATCCCTGGGAGGGAGAAGAATGGGAGTACTTCATGGGATTTGCCAGGAACTTGTAATCTGGATTGGCCACTATTGGGGACAGGATGCTGGGCTCGACAGACCTTGGTCTGACCTACCACGGCAATTCTTATGTTATGTAAATTCTAGAGCCAGGGGTGTGGTATCAGGCTGGAGTGTGATAAAGTGAGGAGTTATGTATTTCATTACAGAAAAGGTAGCGAATGATGGAACTGTGGAAGTGGCTGAAACACAGAACAGGAGTGGAATTGAGGAAAGCATGGGATAAACACCCAGAATCATTTGATGTGAGGAAGCGAGAGTAAGGTTAATGGTCAAGTGGTATATGCTGTATTGCTATAGGGACTAGATGGGCTGTGCTGTTGTTTGCCATCACATGATGTGTTTTTTAGATGTTCCATCTAAGATAACACAGGCCTGCGGACATTGTCCTTCCCCCCAGCAGATGAAGATACAACACAAATTAGAGAGAGGAATCCATCCGTTTGGCTCCTCTGCCATAGTTTTTTTTTTGTTCTGTTAAATGCTGAAGAATTTGTTTTGGAGTCCTTTGAAGCCATGCAGAATAAGCTACAGTTTGGGCAGCACTGTAACTCTGGGGCCTTACTATCCAGGAGTAAGCCAGAGGGGTGGGGCCTTCTTGCTAACCTGCGTACACACCTGGCTCGGTTCTCTGTGCAGTATTGCAAGGAGGTCACCGAAGCGTTCGTGACTAAAGTGGATCTGTGGCATTCTCTTTCTGTCCGGCCTGCTTTTTGTGTTGATACCAAGTAGGTGAGAGGCTAGTGGGCACCATTGTTTCCCCTTCCCTGACTTGCCGCCAGTTGTTGTAACGATAGAGAGGGGCTGAGCAGAGCCAGGGAGGGGCAGTGGCAGACTGGCAGAGAAAAAGGTAGGCAGCAGAGCCAGAGCAGCAGAGAATATGGATTTAGCCGCCTATAAGAAGCAGCGCAGTGGTGACACATGGGCATTGTAGTGCAACATACGAGCATAGTCTTTGTTGTTTGCTGGTCACGAGTACGAATAGAGTCCTGCAAGAGTCCAGCAAATACAAGTCCTGATTTGTTCGTTTCCTTCAGTATCTTTCCTGTCAAGATGTCTGACAAAAGAATTGAAGAGGCGGATACAAAAAGAAGGAAAAGCATTGAGCTAAGGCAAGTTCTGTGAAGTGCTGCAGTAATTATAGTAGATTTCTTAAGTGGCCCTGGGAGTTTGCTTAAAGTACTCAGATCATAAGTTGGCTTATGGTAACAGAAGTCAAGTTAAAAAAAAAATTACTAGAGGTAATGGAGCAAAGAATGAGATAACACCTATAGGGGCCGATGCAATAATTATGCGCAGAAAGCGGGCACTGAACGGTCAGCGCCCGCTTTCTTAACGTGCTCCCAGGCCCCTTCCTGGGGGCGCCATGTAATATTTAAACTAGGGGGTCTGCGTCGGCTGTCCGCTAGTTAGGAGAACCGATGCCGAGTTTGTCAGCATCGGTTTCCCTAAACGCTGCACAGCCAAGGGGTTCAGGAAACGGTCGCTTCTCAATTGAGCGTCCATTTCCTGCACCTGACTGCCAGCACTTTTTTAAAAACTTTTTATTTTTTGCTTATTTACTTTAATGTTTCCTCCTACTTAATATCTCAACGATAGTTTTTTCTGCTTTTCTGTACTAGTTTTAGCAGTTCCGGGCAGGCATTCATTTCTGATCACTAAATGTGCGACCTAGATGTACATTTTTTTTTCCATCTGGAGTGAATACCTAATAGCCTCATTCACATGCATTTGCATGTGATTAGCGCTATTAGATTCACTCCGCATTGGACGCGAGTTGTAGAGGCGCTAATCACCTTATACAACCTGCGTCCAACTGCGGGTTATACAGTACGCTCAGCTGAGCGCACTGTATTGCATTGGCTCCTTAGTCAGTTCTCTGTCTCCTGGTCCTGTTTCCTTGTTGCCCAATCAAACAATGTTGTAGCCCTCCCTCTGGAGGGCATTTACTGGTTAACAGAAAAGTAACGAGGAGGCAGCCAAGCAGGAGCAGCTATTCAAGGTAAAAGATTAGGAGGGAAACTGATTCTGGGAAACCCGTGTGCTCACAGCCGAGTGGCTCCAGATTATTAGGCACTGTCCATTTACCGCAGCTATTCCTGAAACCCTAAATTCGTCACAGGAAGAGTTGGCAAAAAGCCTTGACTGTAAGTGCACTTAATGTTCAAGTGTCCATGACTGGGTTTGTCCTAAGAGCGGTCGGGGACTACCCAGAAGATTTTCATTATGATGTATGAAAAATGTTTGGAAAGCACTGAAATCCGTAACTTCAGGCCTTCCCGGAATCGAAAGGTTAAACTAAATGCTTCCTTTGTCTGTCCATTTGTTCCAGTTTCTGTTGTTAGGCTTTATCTTGCAAGCTGCCATCCCTAATTTTAACTGTAATAAGGTGGTCTGAGCCTGGTGCCATGTTTTCTACCAAAGATTTCATCTGCTTTTCATAATGTTCGTTTTACTCTCTTTCTGTCAGAAGTCATATTCAGAGAATGAAAGAAGGCTGGATGCAAGAAGGGATTTTGGGCATATACCTTGTTAGAACCAGTCCCTTTGATTATTAAATAGATTTGTTTCTGTTCTAAAAATTGGCTACAGCTTCCAAGCTGTGTCTGTGTAGATGGGTTTGGGAGAGCATTAAAGCTCTGCTCAGGCAAAGCTTGTTAGTGCTGATATCAACAGAGCTCTCACAGGGTTGTGAGTGCAGAGATTGTTGACTTTTCTGGGTAAGCTTTGCAGAGTAGCAAATGGACTTCTTTCTATATTTTTTCTCCCAGACACTAAAGGTTGCATGTAAAGAACCATAGAAATTATAGTAGATAATGATGGTAAGAAACATGTAGTCCAGGGGCGGGCAATTCCAGTCCTCAAGGGCTGCAAACTGGTCAGGGTTTCAGGATATCCCTAATGAGTATGCATGATATAGATTGCCTACAGTTGGGTAAGTATTCATGCAAATCTCTTTCATGTATATTCATTGAAGATATCCTGACCACCTGACCAGATTGTCTCTCTTAAGGACTGGAGCTGCCCATCCCTGATCTAGCCCGTCCAATTTTCTTCTAGTTGAAATACCATAGATTCCTTTTGATTTCTGACTTTTCCTTCACTTCTTTTCAACTAAGCATTCTCTGTGCTTATCCCAGGCATTGATTGTGGCAACCATTGGAAGAAGAGTCCTGCTAACGGTAATTAGTAAGCAATAGATACCCTTCCTGTGAAGTTCTCGGGTGATGTTTTGGCCAGTACCATAGGCAGGACTGATACTAGAGAGATGCTGGGTGAATGTGCCAGAGTAGACCCCTTCCCAAGACTGAAGAATGGGGGAAGGATTAATCTATCGTGCACTGTTTTGGGTGAGTGGGAAGGCCCTAACCAGATCACCTGCCACTGTGCCTGAGGTCTCTACTACCACTGCACAGGCTGCTACAACTCCTGGCTTGCTGGTGCTCAGGAGCTGGAAGTGACATTGGGCGAGGAACTATCGCAGCAGCTTCAGCCCTCAGCCTGATTTCCAAACTGTCCCACCCCCACCCCCACCCCATAGACAGCCGTGCCCAGAGGTCTGGCCTATCTTAGGTAGAATGTCTTAGAAATGGAAATTTTCCTAATGGCTAAATGGGTTTTTCTGAGTTACACAGCATCCAAGCTTTCATTCACATCTCCCCTTGAGTTATTTCTTCTTACCTTCCCTAACCCAAGCAAAACAGTAATGATCCTTGGCTGGGACCCACAGATTGCAGCTCCGTCTGGATCCCAGTATGTGTGCACTGGTGTTTCTCCCTACCGATATGGCGGTCGTTGCCCATTCCTCCAAGGAGGGAAGTTCCATTTAGGTCAGCAGAAACGCTGAGGCCTGTAGCCCCCAATCCAACTTTTCTGGTGCCTGCACCTCTGGATGAAGGCTGAACGCCTAGGGCCCCATCCCTTCTGGCTTACAGTGAAGATGAGGGTCCCTATGACCCCTGGGGGTATAATACCTCTGAGTCCTCATCCAAGGGCTCTCAGGGCCTCCCCTCAGCCCCTTCTCCTTCAGAAGAGCGAAGGAAGTCTGCCTGAGGACTTAACCTTCCCAGGGTTTGTGAGGGTGATGGTGGAAGCCAACCCGTTTCAGTTGCTGATGGAGGAGGATGCCAGGCACAAAGTGCTTGAAATCGTCCAGTTCATGGAGTCTCCTAAGGAGATTCTGGCGGTCCCAGTACATGAAATTCTTAAGGAGCTGCTGCTGAGGATATGGGAATACCCCCTCACAGTGCCTCCTATAAACAAGAAGGCTGATGGGGTCTACCTTGTCCAGAAGGCTGCTGGATTCAGTAAGCATCAGCATCTTCACCAGTTGGTGGTGATGGAATCTGCTCTAAAGAGAGCCAAGTGTTCTTGGATCTATTCCATGGGGAAGGACCACAGAGTGATGGACACTTTTGGGAGGAAAGTATTTCAGGGGACCATGCTCATTGCTCACACTGCTTTCTATCAGCTCTACATAAGCCAATACTCACAGGACATCTGGAAGCAGATGTAGAAGGTGGCCAAGCAGCTGCCTCAACAGCAGCAGGACACCTTCATATCACTGGTGCACAAAGGTCTGGAATGCTGGAAACACAAGGTCCGAGTGACCTATAATGTTTTCAAGACAGTGTTGAGTGTCTGCAGCAGAAATCGGCGCATGGTTGTGGGCCTCAGATCTCCAACCAGAGGCACAGGAGTGATTCACTGACATACCATGTACTGTGGAGAATCTCTTCGGAGATAAGGTGAGGGACGCGGTGGCCCAGCTCTGGGACCATTATGAAACCCTCCAACAACTCTCCACCAAAAGTCTGAACCAATCCGCCTCTTCTAGGAGGCTGGTGAGAATGGGACAGAGGAAGTCTCTCTTTCACCAGAGGAAGTACTATCCTTCACCCCCTCACTCCTGTCATCACCATCAGGGCTCCCATGGCCATCCCAGGTAGCAGATTGCCCCCCCAAGCTTCAGCTGGTGCGGTTTTGACTGGGTTATAGGGAACATAGGCCAGTCGCCTGTACCCAGGACATTGGACCCTCCAGTTGGGGGCAGGCTGTGGTTCTTCGCGAACCAGTGGCTTAGTATAACCTTGGACCAGTGGGCTCTTTCCATTGTACAACAAGGGTACCAACTGAATCTATTAGGTGTCCTGCCAGATAACCCTCCGAGTCTGTTTTGGGGGCCGGTAGCACATCAGGAGGTACTGCTAGCGGAGCTCTTCTCCCTCTTAATGGCCAGAGTGGAAGAGCCTGTCCCACCAAGGCAAAGAGGGTGGGGATTGTATTCCAGGTACTTTCTGATTCCAAAGAGAACAGGAGGATTCCGTCCCATCCTAGACATGATCCTTGAACACATTTCTAAAAAGAAAAAAGTTCAAGATGGTTTCCTTGGGCACCTTGATTCCCCTTTTGCAAAAAGAGGACTGGCTATGCTCCCTTGATCTAAAGGACATGTGCACTCACATCGCTTTCCCAGTCACGGGAAGTATCTCTGATTTGTGGTGGGAAAACAGCACTTTCAGTATTGGGTGTTACCATTTGGGCTAGCGTCAGCTTCATGAGTCTTCACAAAATGCCTGGCCGTGGTGGCGGGACACCTCTGCAGGCTGGGGGTGCATGTTTTCCCTTATCTGGCAATTGACTGGTCAAGAGCATATTCAGGCAGGGGCCGCCAGTTCCATGCACTTGACCATCCGGGCATTGGAGTCACTAGGGTTTGACATCTACTACCGAAAGTCCCATCTCGGCCCATCAACTCAATTGGACTTCATAGGAGCCCTGCTAGACACAATTCAGTCCAAGGCCTTCCTGCCTCATCAAAGGGCCTTCACTTTGACTATCATTGCGTCAGAGATTCAGCAGCTGTCAGCCTGGCACATGTTGAGGGTGTTGGGCCGAATAGCCGCAACCGTCCATGTCACTCCCTTGGCAGGATTACACATGCTCAGAGCCCTGAGGTCGCAGTGGTACCAGGCCATGCAGAACTGCATCCGAGTCACCTCGTCCCTCTGGGACTTGTCCTGTTGGCATGTACTTTCAAATCTGGATGGGGGATCTCTTTTCAAAGTCCTCCTATCCAAATTGTCCTAACCATGGATGCATCCACCCTGGGTTGGGGATGGGCTCAGCACCCAGGGTCTCTGGTCTACTCAAGAACATTCTTGTCAAATCAACTTGCTGGAGCTTCGGGTGATTAGGTACACGCTATGGGCTTTCAGATATCTGCTATCCAAAAAAGCTGCCCTGATCCAAGCTAACAACCAGGTAGCTATGTGGTACGGCGACAAGCAGGAAGGCACGGGATAGTACCTCCTATGTCAGGAAGCGGTCCAGATCTGGTCATGGACCCTGTCCCACGGGATGGTGCTCAGGAATATGTACCTGGCTGGGATGGAGAACGTGGTAGCAGACAGGCAGAGTCAAGCCTTCAGACCTGACGAGTCTGGACAAGGGGGTAGAGAATCAGATATTCTGCCTCTTTGGGAGTTAGATGTAGATATATTCAAATCCCCTTGCAAGAGGAAGGTGCCTCGGTTCTGCTTCCTGTATAGGTCAGATGCAAACCAGCCTTGGATGCTCATGTCCATCATTGAGGCAAGGGTCGTCTGTATGCATATCCTCCGATTCCTTAGTGGCGAAGACTCTCTTGAAGCTTCATGAGGACGAAGGTACATGTGTTGGAAAAAATGTGCGCAAGTTTTGGACGCACGTTTTTACACGCGTGATATTGCAGCTGCCTCTACTTGGCTAAGCTCATCGCTCTATATTTCCATCGGGCTATTGCCCATGCTGAGCTTTACTGGCCCACCCATGCAGCTATTATACCCGCACATGTGAAGCATGAATTTGCCACGAAAAGGCGAAGAGACATTTAAAAACGTAGGGGAGTGTGGATTTATTAATTATTGCTGAATTATTTAAAATAAAATTTAAAAATATATTTAAAAAAATGCTCCCAGCAGAGTACAATAACTAAAATATCACACAAGGATGCCAAATTCACAATACATGCAATAGCACAAATTTAACAGAGAAATAAAATGAGTGCATGACAACATAAAATAGAAACAATTCTGAGCAACCCCCCCCTAAAATAGCACATTCCAAATAAATCCCCCTAAAGAAAGGGGCATGACTAACCCCACCCTTTAATAACTACCTAACACGGGATATTAAAATAGGCTGCTGTAAAAGAAAATGGGGGGAACAAAGTGCACCTTTCGTTCTAAAAAAAAATTTTGGGGAAAAAATAAATAAATAAAAGATTTCTAGGAATTAGCCAAGGAAGAGGACTTGGCTAATCGCTTTGCGTTAACCCGGATCTTGCTAAAAGCTGTGGGGAGGTGTGGGGAATCCCTGCAGTATAACTGAAGCCGCTGGAGCCCCCCCCCTCCCCCCGGCTAGCGCTGCTATGCGGGGCCACGGAGATGCTAGCGATAGACAGGAAAAAAGAAGCAAGGCCAGCGTCTCTCTATGCCTCGTGTGTGCGTGAGGCGAGCCGGACTCAGAGAAAGCAATCTCTTCAGACAGGGTCAGGGTGATCCGGGGTGGGGAGAATCTCGAAATAGCAGCCGCCTTCACCTTCAGAGAGCTGTGAAAACAGTTTCTGCTGGCCTTCCCCGCTGTGCTCGCGTGCTCTCTCGCCCTCCGTCATGTCTGTCCCCAGCTGGTAGCTATGGCAACCCTGGTTAACAAGTTTAAGAGACCGTGACAGTATATGTTGTTTTTGGGCCTCCTAGGTTGCCACAGAATGTCAGTACATTCTTAAAACCTTTTTTTTTTTTTAAATGTGTTTTTCTCATTGAACTCTTTATAGTGGGTACTATGGCAACAACACAGCTGCTATCTCGGTTTGTCCGAGATCCAGGGGTCAAAAAATCATAGGCAGATTTTGTTAGACAGAAGTCCATATTGAGTAAGGCCGGGAGCGGGCCAGTCATCTGGCTAGGTTTATCTGGATAACTTACAGTTTAACCGGCTATATTAAGCCAACCCCCCTCCCCTCCCCCCCTTGCTCAGTAACCCTGTTCTCCTCACCCCTCCAAAGAATGAAAAACATGAGGGGGCATAACTCCTGATCAAGCTTCCCCCCCCCCCCCCAAAAAAAAAAAAAAGAATTAGACACTGTTATATAGATCATGTCGCCCTTTTGAGCCGGTCTGCAAGCACAGGAGCCCAAAAGCCATGCATTCTGGGGGCTCCGTTCTGTCCAGCCACTGCCCTGCATAAAAGGGGGTCGCCAGATCCATGCAGGTGGACGGAGGCAGCGAAAGGGACATTGCCACACAGCGAGAGGGTGAATCAGCAAGTGATGGGGGAGGGAGGTGGGCGAAGAGGGCTTAAGAGTGCAAGGGAAAAGATGAAATTCAGCGGAGTAGGCAGATCATGGAAGGATGGCTAGCATGGGGCTGAGTGGGGAGGGGGTAAATCGGAGGGGGGGGGGTAGGTTTATTTGATATTTTCTCTTTCTCAATTGTCCTTCCTACTCCTCTGATCCCTGTCTCCTATCCTCCTCTGTCCTCTCCTTTCATTGTCTCTCTCTCCCTATCGAGGTGGTTTCTTTTCTTGGGAGATTTTTTTCTGTAGTCCCCCATTTCCCTTTTCATCTCAGTGGCTGTTACAGATTTTGCAGGGGCCAGCCCCCATGCCTGTCTCTTGTCAGCCTCCCAGGCCTCTGCCTCCAGAATGCCCCTCACTGTGCCTATGCTTGCCTTTTCTCAGTCTCACAGACTCCTGCCTCCGGGGCAGCTGGTTCTCTTCTGCTGCGCGTGCCACCTGTAAGGACGAAAAACACTCTGGCTGGCCTCAGACTGGCAGATGGCAGGGGCAGGAGGCCGGAACTCCACCTCCAAGCCACTGGGTGCTTCTGATAAATGGAAGCTGAGCAAACCAGAAGGGGTTTGCAGCAGACGTATCGCCATCCCTGTGGAGCTGACCGGTCCACAAGGATTACACAAGGGGATTCTTGGGAGCCACACTTGGGCACCTGGTAATTCGAGGACTGTTGGGGATGAGTGAGGGCAAACCTGGCTGAGAGAGCCGTAAACTCTTGGTGGGTAAGTGATCTGACTATGGGGCCGATGCAGAAAGCTGCATTCAGTGGAGCGCGCACAGTTTTATTAAACCTTACTGCCGATGCAGCAAGGAGTTTCTACCTGCACAAAATGTGTGCGTAAAACTGTGTGTTGGTCTTCGCGCCCTCGCATGGAAATCCCATGCAAATGAGGACATTAGCTATTCTCTCCCAACACAGAGAGTTGCGTTGGAATAGCCTCAGTTTTCCTAGTGCTAGAAACTGAACCCCCAGGTCAGAGCAGGAGTTAAGTTTCTTACAGCAGTGGCGTGAAAAAAAAAGGCTTCGAGAACGCTTAACCAGATAAGTACGAACTCACCTGGTTAAGTGGCGGTGGCAGCAGAACCGTGGCTGCAGTTATCTGCTGTGATCTCAGGGACGCTTTCCCCTCCACACACTTCTCGAGTTAAAATGTCCATTTTGCAGTCCACAGTGCTTTCTTTTTTAATATTTTTAACTCCCGATACATTTGCATAGCATTAGCTTACAGCATTGGGAGTTAAAATAATTTTTAATCTGAGCATTAAAACTGTGTGCTGATTTCAAGTGTTCAGACTGATACTCTGGAGAACTTGATTTGAATACTGCTAACTGGATTTCTATAGATAGCTACTGGAACTGAAACCCTTATGGTGCAAGCATCCTTGGAAATATAGGTACTGTCTTTACGTTTAAATCTGCAATCTGTTAACCAGGTTGCCAGTGTAATGTTACCATTCTTAATAAGCCAGGTTTGAACTTGATAAACCTGTGACATGCAGTTGGTAGAGGCTCCAAACCTGACAGCAGCTCCATCCAGTGGCAGATTTATACCTTCGGCTGCCCATTTCCTCCAACAAGATAGCTTGGTCCAGCAGCTGATGATGTAAAACAAATGACTCGCGTGACAGGGCGGCTAATCATAGACACTTACCTACTCTGCCTCCATCTAGTTCAAATCAAATTTGTCTGTCTCGGAAGCAACTGGGTGCTGCATTTCAGCTGCCTGCTGAGCTTTCTCCATCTCCCTGGAATTTCCCACGCCCGTGCAGGATTGCAGGAGATGAGCTGCTGATCAAGAGACTCCTGAGAGTCTGAAGGCTTGGACTGACCCTATTTGAGAGTGAAAATGGGAGAATTCTGCAGTTGAGGCCTAAGGGTTCACTGATAAGAGCTGGATGTGAAGGGAGATATGTTTCACTTTTCCTCAAAAACCTTTTACAATACAGTTTAATTTCAGGGTAAGTCTTATAAGAACATGCCATACTGGGTCAGACCAAGGGTCCATCAAGCCCAGCATCCTGTTTCCAACAGTGGCCAATCCAGGCCATAAGAACCTGGCAAGTACCCAAAAACTAAGTTTATTTCATGTTAGAGTTGCTAGTAATAGCAGTGGCTATTTTCTAAGTCAACTTAATTAATAACAGGTAATGGACTTCTCCTCCAAGAACTTATTCAATCCTTTTTTAAACATAGCTATACTAACTGAACTAACCACGTCCTCTGGCAACAAATTCCAGAGTTTAATTGTGCATTGAGTGAAGAAGAACTTTCTTCGATTAGTTTTAAATGTGCCACATGCTAACTTCATGGAGTGCCCCCTAGTCTTTCTATTATCTGAAAGACTAAATAACCGATTCACATCTACCCGTTCTAGACCTCTCATGATTTTAAACACCTCTATCATATCCCCCCTCAGCCGTCTCTTCTCCAAGCTGAAAAGTCCTAACCTCTTTAGTCTTTCCTCATAGGAGAGCTGTTCCATTCCCCTTATCATTTTGGTCGCCTTTCTCTGTACCTTCTCTATCGCAATTATATCTTTTTTGAGATGCGGTGACCAGAATTGTACACAGTATTCATGGTGGGGTCTCACCATGGAGCGATACAGAGGCATTATGACATTTTCCGTTTTATTCACCATTCCCTTCCTAATAATTCCCAACATTCTGTTTGCTTTTTTGACTGCCGCAGCACAGTGAACCGACAATTTCAATGTGTTATCCACTAAGACGCCTAGATTTCTTTTTTGGGTGGTAGCACCTAATATGGAACCTAACATTGTGTAACTATAGCATGAGTTATTTTTCCCTATATGCATCACCTTGCACTTATCCACATTAAATTTGATCTGCCATTTCGATGCCCAATTTTCCAGTCTCACAAGGTCTTCCTGCAATTTATCACAATCTGCTTGTGATTTAACTACTCTGAACAATTTTGTATCATCTGCAAATTTGATTACCTCACTCGTCGTATTTCTTTCCAGATCATTTATAAATATATTGAAAAGTAAGGGTCCCAATACAGATCCCTGAGGCACTTATGCCAGCCTAGTATGTCTTACACTAATAAGGATATACAATATCCTTATTATATCCTTATATACAATATCCTTATTACATATAAATATATGTAAGGTGATACTTTTGTATTGGACTAACTTAATACTTTTCTTGACTAGCTTATGAGAGTTAATACTCTCTTCATCAGGTCAGTATTTCCACAAAAGTGGTTTCTGCATTTCATTTGATTCAAGCCATTATTTGCCCACGTTCTTTCCAACACCTAATGCACATAATGGGGAGAAGGCATTCCATTCAATGGACTGTAAAAGGGCCATGGCCTATTCTGAAGAGAATGCAAACCTCATTGTCAGGCTTCTTAACTTTTCATCTCCTACATTGTCCAACTGGCTGGCAGACTTTATTGCATTTGCTGTGCTCGAGCTGGCTTTCAGTTCATGGACTCTGTCAAGGCTCATCATAGCTACCTCAATGTCTTTCTTAAGACATATCCTAATTGAGGCCGCGCGAATCAGAACCCCCTCCTCAGTCTGTTTTTTTCTGCGTGCCATCTGCACGCGGCATTCTCCTTGTTAGTTTTCGAACATTTTCTTCGACTTTTACTGCCCTCATGGCACCCAAACCTTCTGGTTTTAAATACTGCCAGTGTGGAAAAATGTCCCTCATGGATGGACATAACTATTGTTACTTATGTCTGGGGCCAAACTATGACCAATCCTTTTGCTGGGACTGTGGTCAAATGGCCCCCAGAACTCAAAGACAGCGCGCTGAGAAGATTGTGCGCTTCTGGGCTGAATCGGGCTCCTATGCCTCAACACCGGATCATTCCTTTCACATTTTGCCTGGACCAGGCAAGGTCAGAGAAAAATCAAAATCGAAGCAGGTGTCCTCCCTGGGCCCCCATGGCAAATCCAAGGCACAGGTCACTGCTCCAATCTTAGTCAGCCCCCCCCCCCGAAGCGCCCACTCCATCGGTGTCGGGGTATACAGCCCAAAAAGTCACCACAAGTGGGCTTGGTCGAAAGGAGGGGGCCGGAACAAGTCTTCCCACACCAAGGATTCTGTATCTGGCTCAGACCGATTCGACGTGCCGCATCAGCCGATGCACGCTGCCCAACTTGCGATGCTGACGCAATCGCTTGATGCAGCCCCAATGCGCCAGGAACGCACGACGCATACGCCACATTCGAAGCACCCGAAGCACTGTAAACGGCCGGTGCTCTACTCATTCGATGCACTCAAGAGACTCGGCTTATTCACGCAGGGATTCGGCACATTCACAATCTACAAAATTGCCAGCCCTTACAATGGAGCCCCGCAGCATGAGGGTCACTGATATTCCGACCCTCCTTAGCTCTTCCCCATCTAGAAGCTCATCAGGGGACTCGGGGGCAGTCATTTCAGGAATGTCCTCAGTCTCAAGGCAGAAGAGCCTGTCGCCTCAACTATAGGAGCCTCTGATGAAAAGGCTCAGGCCTTCCTCCATTATACCACCATCTAACCAAGGTGGGCAAATAGCCCAGGAGGACATCTTATGGGCAGCACTACCTCTGCGACCCAGGCCACTTAGCCTCCAGACTTCTAAGACTCACCAGACAGGAAGCCTCACCTCTCAAGCCATGCTCCAAATCTCAGAGGTCCTATCCACCTTCTTCATTGATCTTGAATCAAAGGTCTCAGGAATGGTGCCTCCAGCCCCCTCCCCACTGATTTCCACCCCCCCCCCCCCAACACTGCTCCCCCAGCTCGACCCCGAGCATTATTGACCAAATATTCCCGGCCTTTCCACAAACACAAAGCTCGAACTCGCCTATTTCTCCACCTTCTTCCCCGGGTTCCTCCACGGGCATGCCATCAGACCCAGCAGAGTGACCTCCAAAACCTTACTCACCGCCCGAGGACCTTTCATACGCAAAGTTCATCGAGAAGGTGGGTACCCGCCTGAAGGTGGAGACGGGAAAGTTTCCAGACCCTAGAACGGAGGTACTAGGGATCTTAAACATTTTCGACTTCTCTCCTGAAACGACGGCGCTTCCGCTACACCCAGTTCTAGACACAGTGCTGCATAAGATGTGGGAGTCTCCCTTCTATAGCCAACCTGTCTCCCACAAAACGGATTTAAAATTTCATATGAGGAATTCAGCAGTATATTCCATGGTCCAGTTACAACATGCGTCGGTAGTGGTTGAGTCAGCTATGAAGAAAGCAAATAAATCTCGCTTGCACTCCAACTTGCCCTTGGATAAGGACAACCAATACCTAAATGATTTCGGACGAAAAACTTACCACTCCACGATGTTGTCCTCAAAAATTCAACTCCATCAATTCTATATTACACAATACCTCTACGAGTGCCTGCAAGCCTTAAAACCTGCTTGCCTTTCCGCTTGCCCCAACCATTCCTATATATGGAGGAAGGTACGCAATCTACTCAGAACGATTTATGAGACTTTTAAGACATCATCTCACACTTCGGCTGCAGCCATCGGAGTGCATCGCCTGGCATGGTTGAAAGCGAGTGCCATACGTGAGGATGTACACAAAAAACTTGCTGACTTACCATGCTGAGGAGACAACTTGTTTGGTGACAAATTCGGCGAAACTGTCTCACATCTTAAGGAACAAAAGGTCACTGTGCTCTTCTTGACTTCACCCATAGATCAGAAATCCATAGCTAGGAGGTTCTATCATACCGCAGACCGCCGTTCCATAGGAGGCACTACAGACCGTACATTCCTTATGCACAAGCGAGGCCTCAAATTCAACCACAACTCTCACATTCAATACCTTGTCAGCTACAGCAACCGAGGCAGACCCCAGCTGCCCCAGAGAAACCAACCCCAAATTTTTGAAGATTGCCAAGCCACTTCCACCACATTACATAGGGGACTGGCTGACTCAATTCTACGACTCCTGGGAACTGATAAAGACTGATCGTTGGGTTCTAGACATAATTCAGGAGGGTTACTGCCTAAACTTCAAGAGCTCTCCTCCACTTCCACATATAACTCCTCTTCAGAAAACGTCTGCCCACACATCACTCCTGCAGACGGAGGTATCCACTCTCCTGCTTCAACGATCCATCCAAATGATACCATGGCATGAAGAGGGCCAGGAGTTTTACTCCCAATACTTCCTCATCCCCAAGAGGTCAGGGGAACTCTGACCGATTCTAGACTTGCGAACCCTCAACAGATGCATTCAGAGAGAAAAGTTCAAGATTGAAGTCCATTCTTCCCCTGATACAACTCAATGACTGGATGTGCTCGATCGACCTGAAGGACGCTTACTCACATATATCGATGCACCGTTCTTCTTGGCATTATCTATGTTTCCAGGTTCATGGGAGGCACTATCGCACTATCAATACAGAGTACTCTCTTGGTCTCTCTTCAGCCCCGAGAGTTTTCATCAAATGCTTAGTGGTGGTGGTGGCTCATCTTCAACAACTGGGTGTCCAGCTCTTCCCCTACCTAGACGACTGGCTTCTAGTAGCCTCGGATGTGGACACTCTGGCTGAGCATACTCATTGCACCATCAGCTGCCTGCACAACCTGGGGTTTCTGATCAATTCCACCACCAACCCACCCAATTGCTCCAATTCTTTGGGGCCCAGATCAATGCAGTCATGGGACGAGCCTACCTTCCACAGGACAGAGCCTGCACCATCCTCTCTTTGGCCCAAAATTTACGCACCATTCCGTCAATCCTCTGCACGACAAGTCCTCGCCCTCCTGGGCCATATGGCAGCTGCCATTCACCTGGTGCCCTACATGAAACTGCACATCCACCTCTTGCAGTGGGGCCTCAAGCGACAGTGGTCTCAATTTCTGCAGCTGCTGACAACCAAAGTGTCAATAACTGGCTATGACCCAGGATATCTGTTGGTGTCTTTCCCCATCGAATCTCACCAGAGGGACACACTTTCATTCCCTTCCACATCAACCAGCACTCACTATATATGCTTCCAGGAAGGGCTGGGGTGCCCTCCTGGGCAATCTCAAGACTCAAGGCCTATGGTCCCTGGAGGAAACCCGTTGTCAGATAAACTTGCTGGAGCTCTGGGCGATCTGGAACGTTCTACAGACCTTCTCCCCTCAAATCGCAGGAAAACATGGACAACCAAGAGGCATTGTTTTACATAAACAAGGAAGGAGGGTCAGGTTCCTGGATTCTCTGTCAAGAAGCAATATGGATTCTCCGATGGGCAGAGGTGTCCAATGTCTCCCTTCAGGCCACTTACCTACCGGGCTTGGACAACATCACGGCGGATCGTCTAAGCAGAATGTTCCATCCGCACTAATGGTCCCTGAACCAGGATGTAGCCCGCGACATCTTTGATCAGTGGGGCTTCCCGATAGTGGACCTCTTCGCTACAGAGAGCAACTGCCGTTCTGACCTTCTGCTCCATTTACCCCAGTGCAGAGAGGTACGCACCGGACGCGTTCCTCATTCCATGGAAAAACGGCCTGTTCTATGCTTATCCGCCGATTCCCCTCGTCTCATGCATCGTTCAGAAATATATCCAGGATGTAGCGGACCTGATACTCATTGCTCCGGCATGACTGAGACAACCCTGGTATGCTTCTCTCATACAACTTTCCTTCGCCTCACCCATCCCCCTGGCGGATAGCCCAACACTTCTGACTCAGGAGCATGGAACATTGCTCCATCCAGTGCACCTCTCCCTTCACCTCCCAGCGTGGAGATTGGGAGGGCTGTATTAACCCACCCTAGTCTTCCCTCGAATGTGGAAGATATACTAATTTCTTCTAGAAAGCCTTTCACCAGAATTAATTACAAGAGAAAATGGCTTCGTTACTCTGAATAGTGAGGATTGACAATATTCTTGGAGTACCTTCACACTCTCTACCAAACTGGACTAGCTACGGTATCAGTCAGGGTGCACATCAGTGCCATTGCCACCTTTTATCATTCTCAGATGGATTACCGATTTCCAACCATCCCCTAGTTTCCTGCTTCATGCAAGGCATGCACTGGTTACGCTCACTGGTCGCCAAATTGCCAATATCTTGGGACCTTAATATAGTCTTACAACAGCTCATGGAACCGCCCTTTGAGCCTTTGAATGCCTGCCACGTAAAGTACCTCACTTGGAAAGTAGTCATCCTGGTAGTGGTAACTGCCGCCAGACGAGTTAGTGAACTGCAAGCACTAGTTCACTATTCACCCTACTTGGAATTCTCCATGATAAGGTTACTTTACGTCCACACCCTGCCTTTGTACCCAAGATGGTGACAGCTTTTCATCTCAATCAAATCACGCCATCATTTCTCCTGAAACCCCACCACAATGACATGGAGCAGCTTCTTCATACACTGGACTGTAAGAGAGCTTTGGTGTACTACAAACAAGAGAACGCAAACTCCTTCTAGACCTTCATAGCTCTTTCTCTCCTTTAATCCCAATGCTCCTTGCCAACCAGTCTCTATGAGGACCATAGCTAGCTGGCTGGTGCATTGTATTCACTTCTGTCACACAAAGAGATCGACAGCGATGAAATGTAAAGCATATGCGCACCAGGTTAAAACTGTGGCAACTTCCATGGCCCATCTTAGGAATGTGTCAGTATTAGTCATTTGCAAGGCAGCCACCTGGTCCTCTCTTCACACTTTCACTTCCCACTACTGCCTAGACCAGCAAGCGTCCTCCGACGCAGCAGTGGATTCTGCTACAGGAAATAAGACGGTCTACTTCTAAGGGCTGGGTTGTATCCCTGGACTTCCAAGAAAAGACCGTAACATCCCACAACCCAGGGGCTTGGGATGCCCATACTGCATGGCTAGTTCAGCCTGCTATTGACGGGAAAGAGCAAGTTTGCTTACCGCAAACGGTGTTCCCATAGATAGCAGGATGAACTAGCCATGCGAACCCACCCTCCTCCCTAGACAGACTTCTGATGAACAGCTACACGGTGAAGGCTTGGATATAATCAGACTGGGGAGGGGGTTCTGATTCGCACGGGAAGGGTACCATGCAGCCGCACAGAGGTAAAACTGTGATTTTTTTTCCCTGAGGAAGCACCGTCTAGAGGTCTTCTGGACGTCTCCCATACAGTATGGCTAGTTCATCCTGCTATCTAGGGAAACACTGTTTACGGTGAGCAAACTTGCTCTTACTGTGTGTATGCTGTTTTGTGCAACCTGTCCATCCAGTGGCCCATTCTGCATGGAGGGGAGGGGTGACTGGGCTGGGTTGCTTTTTCAGTAAGTGCTCCACAATTCAACCCTCATCTTGGGGTTCCCTATGTGTCATGGCTAATTCAGCCCTGCTTGTTGGTGGAGAAAGTGTAGACGGGGTTCTTCATAGACAGCAGGATGAATTTAATCATGCTTAATACCTGCCCGCCTCCCTGGAGAGAAGACTAGTTGAGCTGGGGCTCATAAGGCAGCGCATGTGCAGGAACTCCCACGCATGCTCAGTAGCAAAACATTACTGATCTAGAGAGAGGGGTCCATTGGGTGCCGTCAGATGATGTCACTCACATGCCGTATCATGGCTAATTCATCATCCTGTCTACGGAGAATCCCGTTTACAGTAAGCACACTTGCTTTTCTCATGGGGAGTGGGGTATATTTTGGTGTGGGAGCTGGGAGAAAATATTATGCGTAGATTGCATTTTCATCTCCACATGTGTTATTTTCTGTGAAAAAAAGTACCTCTATATGAAGCAGGTGCAAAGATCTTTGGGTGCTTTGTTTTTGCAGCAAATTTCAAAGTAAAAATGCACACATACCTACGCTTTGAGTATTGATTAAAAAAAACAAACCCCTGTACTTTGTTCCAGTGTGGACTATTTGAAAAAGTGGCTCCATTTATTTTTAAGAGGCCCTTTCAACTTACCGGGCTTCATCATGTACATAATTACCTTGCTCAGGATTCTGCTTTATAAGACGTTCTTTGTCATGGAATTCCCTCAGAGGGTATGACGGTATTTTGGTAGTGGCACATTTTGAAACAATTTCACCTTTGTCAGGAGGTCTAATCTGTGGATCAAGGATTGGTCTCATATCATGTTCACGGACAGACGCGCAAATAAACGTAGTCAATGGGAGCTGTTGAAAACTCGGAAATATCGCCTATGATGGGAGATTCCATCCTGGCTGCAGCTAGATTGCTTTTATACCTTGTATGACCTGCACATAGTTTGTTTTCAGTAGTAAGTATTACTGCAAATTCAAAATAAATTAAATCTGGAGGAACTGAGGTACCCTTGGCATGGCAACTAAAAATATTCCCACTCCTTTGAGACATGTTTTTCAATTTCTTTTTGTTTTGGCATTAGTCTAGGAGCGGATACTGTGCTGCAGAAGATTTCCTGAACACTTCAGCTTCCCTGAGAACACAATTTCATTTTTTTTTCTCATCTCCCTGGGGTAGAGTAAATAATTAGGAAGTTTTTTAAACCCCTGGGCCAAAAGTCTGAGAGATTCGAGAAAAAAGGGAAACCTAGACTGAAGGAGAAACTCACTCAGTATGAAAGGGAGCCTAACCAATGAAACGAGCAACAAGTCGTTTTTTGTTTTTTATTTTTTTTTTGCAAAGAAAGCAGGCTCTGCTATAGCAGAAACTCCATGGAGCTGCTATTGTGGGCATTGGGCCAAATCCGCTCAGTACTAAATATGCAAGTGACAGACTCTGGGATGAGTCACTTCTTAATGTGCGCATCAAACCCAAGGCAAGGTTGGGAACACCATGCTGGTTGTGGTCTACGCTGCGCATCGTGCATCCTTAGCAGCACCTGCAGCAAGGTGTACACATTGGAGGGAGGTTGTGTTTAGCTGCCGCAGCTGATACACAAGCTATGATTTCAGTGTATTGCATTTTTTTTTTTTAGTTTAATGATAATTTTTATTGTACTTTTGTAGACATTTTGGGGTAGATTTTTAAACAGCGCGAATAGGCCTACTTTTGTTTGCGCTCCAGGCGCAAACAAAAGTACGCTGGATTTTAGTAGATACTCGCGGAGCCGCGCGTATCTGCTAAAAACCTGGATCGGCGCGCGCAAGGCTATCGATTTTGTATAGCCGGCGCGCGCCGAGCCGCGCAGCCTACCCCCGTTCCCTCCAAGGCCGCTCCGAAATCGGAGCGGCCTTGGAGGGAATCCTCTAACGCCCTCCCCTCACCTTCCCCTCCCTTCCTCTACCTAACCCACCCGCCCGGCCCTGTCTACACCTCCCCCTTACCTTTCTCCAGGGATTTACGCCTCCCGGAGGGAGAAGTAAATCCCCGCGCGCGAGCGGGCCTCCTGCGCGCCGGGCCGCGACCTGGGGGCGGGTACGGAGGGCGCGGCCACGCCTCCGGACCGCCCCGGGCCGTAGCCACGCCCTGTACCCGCCCCCAAAACGCTGCCGACACGCCCCCGAAACGCCGCGACGACCGGGCCCACCCCCGACACGCCCCCGACACGCCCCCCTCCGAAAACCCCGGGACTTACGCGAGTCCCGGGGTCTGCGCGCGCCGGTAGGCCTCTTTGAATGTAGGCATACCGGCGCGCAGGGCCCTGCTCGCCTAAATCCGCCCGGTTTTGGGCGGATTTAGGCGAGCAGGGCTCTGAAAATCCGCCCCTTTATTTCTAATTTATTTATTTGCTTATTTTAGGCATGAGTTATAACCAAGCAAACGCACTTATTAGTTTTGCCATTTCTGTGCCTCTATCTGTGCACATTTATTGGGCATGTACCATGTGAAGGTGCCTAACGTTTACTGTGTGGCCAGCTTGCAGTTTCCAGCATCATCCCTCCTCATTTATATTTATATTTTGCTTTTGTCCTTGGATTCAATGCAGGTTGCAGCAATACTGACAAAAAAGTACAATAAAGATATAAAACATTTCAGGTTTCATTAATAATACAATAAACCCTGCTAATAACCCCCTCGCTTGCTGGTGGCTCCCTAAGGGTGAACCCCTTAGGGTTTTCCTCTTTGGAGGTGATCTGCCTTCTGCATGGGCTGCGATTTAAACCGGACTTCCGATGACATCATGGGGGCCAACCAAGCTGCCAGGCCTCAGGAGGAATGGGGACACCGGAGTCACTTGGGAGCAGCAGCAGGCTGCCTGTGTTGCTAATTAATGACTTTCCCTTACTTTCCCTCCCTTCCCACTGGTTTCGGACTCTCATAGATCCACCTGACTCATAGCTCAGCACATTCTTGTTCTGCATTTCTAGGTGGTGCTTCTTTCACCATGATGTTTTCTCGCTCAGTTCTGTGCTGTCTCTTGTGCTTCTTGTTGCCATTTTTTCTCTTTATTATTTTTTTCTTCTCTCTTGCTCTTTCTTTTCTTTTTTTTTTTTCTTGTGATCATTCCATGATGGTAGGAGTCTGCGGAAACACAGTTCCTAACAGTCAATTGGATTTGCAAGGTTTAAATTGTGCGTCTTGCCTCGTGCCTCAGAGGAAATTGGTGTATTATCAAATGAGGGTCCCGCCAGATTCTGAGGCCCAAAGAAGAGCTGAGGATACAGCTGTAGGGGAAGGGGGGCAGGGAGTGAAAGTACTGGGAATAAAGGGCCTGGAGAAGGTCATCTTCATCATGGGGGGGGGGGGAGGGAGACTAAGGCTTATATTTTCTAAAACGCCGCGGCGTGGTGAATCGCGAGATGCAGGGGAGACGCGGGCCTGTGAAAGCCGGCAGCAATTGCACCTCTGTGGTGTGATCGCTGCCGGCTTTTGTGCCCAATAGCGCCATCATAAAAGTTGGGGCTGTTGGGCGTGAAATGGGGAGCAAAACGGCTCCTTACCTTTTTGCCGTCCACGCTATCTTCGCAGCGTCCACCCCGACTCCTCCTCTTTTTAGCTTTTGCATGTGAAAAGGGACTTTTCACATGCGAAATGTCCCTATTCGCGTGCGCTAGCATTAAAAAATGACCCCCTAAGTCCGGTAGAGAGTTGGGCAAAGAGACAGAGGTGAGATGAGGGAGGGTGCAAAAAAAGAAGATGTGTAGAAATAGCAAGAAGAGAGGCAAAGAGATGGGTATAGTGGAGCTTGAAAGAAGGATGGAAGGAGACAGCTTGAGGATGATGGAGCGTGAGAGAGTAAGAAAGGAGGCAGCCGTTTGGCAGTTCGGACAATGGAGCCAGATATCTGGAGATTGTTAAGAGGGAGACAGAGGCTTGAGAGAGGGCAATGGAAGGGAGTGTTAAGGAGATGAAAAGATGGCAGTGAGAGCTGGAGGAGCAAGAAGTCGGGTGAAATCTAGCTCTGGATGAATAGAGAGGCAGAAAAATGAAAAGAAGAATGCCAGAGACAGATGTAGGGGAGGATGTGAAGCAAACAGGAGAGAGAAGAAACAGAAAATGAAAAGAAAAAAAAAGACCCTGGTAAAGGAGAGAATCAAAGAGGAAGGCACCGAAAGAAAAAAAAAAAAAAAAAAAGACCAGGACTAATATGATTGGAAAAAAAAAATGCACATACAACAGAGCTAGAAACTATTTTAAGTTTAGTAATTGAAAATGTCAGCTAGGAGGACATGCATTTCGGTTTCTCCACTGTTGCACTGCATGAAGAGTCTGGCTGCTTGGGGTTTCCAGTTAAGTTTTTGTCTACATTTTTCTATTCCGAATTTTTAGTCCCTTATTCTGCATTTGATGAGGGTCTGTCTGTGTTCTGCATGGGTGACAGCAGGAAGCTATTTTACTGGTGTTTAGCTTCTATGTACGAATTTGTTGCGGTCCGACATATTCTCTTTTCCCAGTAGGAGATGTGTTTGTGTTCTAGAGCCAGTGTAGGATTTGCAGTTCTGCCTTCATAGACAGGATTTTTGTTGTTTGAGTTCTGGCAGTCAGTGCTGTTTTGGAATGGCAGATTTCCTACAGTGGTTTGGAATGTGGTATTTTTTTTATTGGCTTTTGTGTTATTTCGAAAGTAGCTGGTAGTGGGAAGTTTGTGGTTTTTATTCAGGTGACACCAGAATTTGTAAATTATGTATAGTGAGAGAATGCCTGGAGGCAGGAGAGAGAGGTTGTAGGGGAAGGAATGAGGCTGCCTGGAGAGAATGGATGGAGAGAGATGGGGGCATTTTATTTTACTTTGATTCTTCAGCTTATTATATGGAGAACTTACAATTACATATAACATAAAATGCATCAAATATAATTAAAACATAAAAACTAACCAACCTGAAGGAAGGGGAGAAAGGAAAAGAATGGATACAGGAGGGAGAAGGACAATGTTTGGAGGAGATAGGGAGATCACCTGAAGGGAAGGAGAGAACAGGGCGAAAATGGCTGGAGGGAGGGAGAATGGGGAGGAGAACATATAGGGGGGGGGGGCATCTTTGCTCATTTTCACCCAGGGCACCATTTGCCCTAGAGTCAGCCCTGGTACTAGGACTAGGGGAGTTAATAGGTAGCACATTTAAAACAAAGTGGATAAAGTATTTTTTTCCCTTGGTGCACAATTAAACTGTGGAACTTGTTGCCAGAGGATGTGATGAAAGCAGTTAGCGTAGCTGGCTTTAAAAAGGGTTCAGATAAGTTCCTAGAAGAAACTAGTACCTGAATGAAGTGCCGAAAAAGTGCAAAAAGCGGAATATAAAAAAAAAAGTAAATCTAGAAATAAAAGTCCGTAAAACATTATTAACCATGCAGACTTGGAAAGCTTCTTCCTATCCCTAGCTATGAGCAGGAAGGATTGGATCTGTGCTTTGGGGTCCTGTCGGAGACAGGATGCTGGGCTCGATGAACCTTTGGCCTGACTCGGCGTGGCATTTCTCATGCTCTATGTGATCAATCCTCCTCCGTCTGTTTTGATTGAATGAGGGGCTGGAGAACATGGAGGCCTGACTTGTGAAGTTAGGATTGCTCTCCTTCAAAAAAGAAGCCTGATGTTCCCAAAAGTGAAAGTAAATTAAAAGGCCGCCTTCCATCATCAAAGGAGTCAACTACGAACTTAGGAGTGACATTTAACTGCTTCGGACCAAAAGACGTATTGCCTCATTGAGTGCCAGTGGCGCGAGCAGGACTGATATACTGAATGTCTCATATGAAATTAGGGATGCAAGTTAGATGTGCGTCAGATCACGTCACGGAAAAGCAGGCCCCAGTCTGCTTAATTTACTAAGCTTCATCAGGACTTGGGCCAGGGCTTCCCAAACTTGTCCTAAGGGATGGCTAGTCGGGTTTTCAGGATGTTTACAAGGAATATGCCTGAGATAAATTAGCATGTATCTCAAGCATATTCCTTGTGGAAATCCTGAAAACCCGACCGACTCTGGGGCCCCGAGGACAGATTTGGGAAGTCCCTTTCGAAAGCTCTTGACGCGCGTGCCATTGATTTAGCGCCAGGCCGCTTCCACGAGCAGGCTCTTTGTCCTAACGCTGTTCCACGGTTGCCCTCAGGTCTCCGTGTTTGCGAGGCCACCCTCCTCCTCAGAATAACAGGCGTAGATATTTAATGGTCCTTCCCGTTACAGACGAATGATGCTTTCCTGTTTGGTGTGCCCGTGGTAACATGTTCTTTCGTGTGTTGTGTTTGAAAAGCGTCCGTGGGGCTTTGCCATGTCCTGGCCCTATCTGTTCTCTTTTTATTTTTCTCCTCTTTGCTTGTGCAGTTGCAACAGTATCCCACATCTATTTCTTGTTATATTTTGTTTATAACCAGGGTTATCATCCCACAGCCAACGAAGCTGAAATTGCACACACCAAAAAACTATTTCGCAGAAGGAGAAATGACCGGAGGTAGGAAAGAAACATTTTAAATATTTATCCTCTTTAAAAAAAAAAAAAAAAAAAAGACTGTAATTGAGAGAATGCATGACAGGACCATGCATGTAAAGATTATTACATGATTTGGGCAAAGCTGTTTCAACCACTCTGAAAGAGCAATAATCCTTCCCAACACCCTGCCCTCAAGGGCTTGGTACACTTGCAAGATGGCTAAGATGGGACAGAATTAACATGAGTCAAGGGACAGTGCTTCCCCCACCCCACCCCACCCCCCGCCAGTGAAATGTACAGAGTTCAGTCTATGGGGAGAAAGAAGGAAAGTGACGTACCCTGAAGTGTTTCATGGTCTCTAAAGAGACAATTTCAGTCTGCCATGCCTTTCAGTTTAGATATCTCACCCCAGTGCAGCCCTTGAGGGCTCTATTTATGTGGTATGCCAGGTAAGTCGGGGGCAGAGCATGAGCCCAACCACGCACAAGCCCTGTCACGTCTGAATGCAAGTTGGGATAGAATGCAGAATTTCCTTTTGACATTTGCACGTTTCCCTCCACATTATAATGGGGAGGTGGTGGTGGTGGGGGCTGGTTTTGAAGTATTCTCAGACCGTTCTAATTCTGAACTTTCTGGAAGCCCTTTGTAGCTTGTATTGGCTTTATTGTTTTGAACACCCGTCACCATCACATCAAAAGTATGTCATCAGACCTTTGGCTGAGATGAACGCTAGTGTAGCTTATAGGGAGCATCTACCATTCAGAAATGTAGCACATCACAGAAAATGCTGCTTCACAACAAATAAAGGGAATATGTGTATGTCAAAGAGAAGGAACTGCAAGTTAATACCGGTTGTCATTGAAAATAATATTGCATGGCCCAGATGCCACTTTTTAACAGCTAAAATACTTTATTGATGTGTTTTAAAATTTTAGCTGTTACCTTTTATTTGATGTATTTATTGTATTTTACTGTTATTTTAATTGTAAACCGCTGTGAAGGCTAACGCCAATGTGGCGGTATAGAAAAATCAATAGTTAATGCACGTCACTGCTGCAAGCTTATGCAGATTTGTAAGACGGGATGCTTGCCCGCTGTTGCGTGCTGTTCTGAACATACATGCTATGGTTGATTAGACCGATGGTCCATCAAGTTCAGCATCCTGAGGAGGAGCTTACAGTAAAGTCAGAACGGCATTGCGGTAACGCATAATTCAGCCTTCAGTGCAATGTTTGGCGTTGTTCGATTCTTGACAATTTTTGCATATACAGCCCTAACCTGAGCCCCCTACTCTATCCCTGTATGTGTATTTATTTTTATCACCATGTACACCTGCAAAGCTGTGAATATTTGAATTGCTGACAAAGTCAGCCTGATATGTGAGGGAGATTATTCAGGCCCCGCCAGGTTTTGCAATAAATTATCCTGTCCACGGGCTTGGCCTGCTGTGGGCCTCAGTGGTGTTTGGAATTGGATTGCATTAGAACCAAATGTACATATGGCAGAATTTGGAAGATTTCCTGGTCTGATGGCAGCGGTGCTTTCTCTGGAGCCACATGTGACCTATCCTGGGAAGTGAGCTGATCACAGGAATTATGCAGATTCCTCCTTTATCGTATTTTTAACACGGTAAGCCCTCTTTGCTAGGCTCATACCACCCTCTTTATCTGTCTTTCTTTGCTGTTTGTAATTTAAACCCATGCTGTTCTGTATTCCAACCTACTTACCTGTGCACAGGGCTGCATCCATTGATGGTGTTTGAGTTTTATTATAATATTGGAAGGTACCAGTGCACATTTAGCAGTTACAGTTGAGCGAAGTCCGTTCTATATATGAGAGTCATGCTTACACATTTTTATGCATTCCATTGGCAGCTCTAGCAACTAAAATCCCCCACAACTGACTTGCAGTGTTCTCAGGGCTGGTATTAGACACAGGGGTCCAAGGCAGAAACTAAGGAGCAGGCCCAGCCTGTGCTAGATGCCTTGAAGTTCT
This sequence comes from Rhinatrema bivittatum, assembly GCF_901001135.1. Lineage (NCBI taxonomy): Eukaryota > Metazoa > Chordata > Amphibia > Gymnophiona > Rhinatrematidae > Rhinatrema > Rhinatrema bivittatum. Next base: position 781,878,303 of record NC_042615.1, read on the forward strand.
GGCTCAGAGGCATCAGTCAGCATTGCCAAGGGGGGGGGGGGGTATCTTGTGCTGAGGCCCAAGGCAAATTCCTTGGGCAGAAATCCAGGGGAGCCAGCAGGTATCAGCACGGCACATGTTGAAGTTGTTGGGCCACTTGGCCACAGCCGTCCATGTCACTCCCATAGCACATTTACACATGCGCAGATCCCAATGGACCCTGAGGTCGCAATGGTGCCAAGCCATGCAGAGCCTCCAGGCTTGTACCTGAGTCACCTTATGTCTCCAGGATCTTTTGTCCTGGTGGTGGGTATTCTCCAATCTGGAATGGGGGATCTCTTTCCTGAGTCCTACACAAATAGTCCTAATGATGGATGCATCTACCCTGGGCTGGGGAGCTCATGTAGTGGGGCTCTGCACCCAAGACCTCTGGTCCACTCAGAAAAGCTGCTGCCAGATCAACTACCTGGAGCTCTGGGCGATCATATATGTGCTATGGGTTTTTAGAGGTTGGCTGTCCAACAGAGTTGCCCTGATTCAAACGGATAATCAGGTAGCGATGTGGTATGCCAACAAGCAGGGAGATACAGGATCGTACCTCCTGTGTTAGGAAGTGGTCCAGATTTGGTCTTGGGCCCTGTCCCACGGGATGGTGCTCAGGGCCATGTATCTGGCAGGTATGGAGAACATGGTGGCGGACAACCTGAGTTGTGCCTTCATACCCCACAAATGGTCCCTGAACCAGGAGGTAGCGAATCGGATCTTCCATCTCTGGAGGAGCCCAGACATAGATCTGTTAGCATGCCCCTGGATCAGGAAGGTAACTCTGTTCTGGCCCCCTGTACAGAAAGGACAGCAAACCAGCTTCGGATGCCCTTGCCCGTCATTGGGGCAAGGGTCTTCTATACATGTATCCTTCAATTCCTTTGCTGGCAAAGACTCTCTTGAAGTTTCATAAGGACAGAGGGACTATGATCCCCATAGCCCCTCTTTGGCTGAGGCAGGTCTAGTTTCCACTGCTGTAGGAGTTATCCACCCAGAAACCTATCAATCTGGGGTTTCCCCAGATCTTATCATGCAGGATCAGGGTAGTTTGCAGTATCCCAACCTCCAGGCCCTGTCGCTCACAGCTTGGATGTTGAGAGGTTAATCCTGCAACCATTTGATCTCTCAGAAGATGTGTCTCGGGTCCTGGTGGCTTTCAAGAAAGCCTTCACCAGAAGGTCCTATGGATTGAAGTGAATGAGGTTTTCCGTGTGGTGTGAGCAGAAAGCCCTAGATCCGTTCTCTTGCACCACACAAAAACTGCTTGATTACCTTCTACACCTATCGGATGCTGGCTTGAAGACCAACTCTGTTAGGTTCCATCTGAGTACAGTTGACATATACCACCACGATTGTAGATGGCATGCCCATCTCTGTACAGCCTATAGTTGTACATTTCATGCAAGGCCTGCTTCAGTTGAACCCTCCTCTAAGGCCTCCTGCTGTGTCTTGGGACCTCAACTTGGTACTAGCTCAGCTGATAAAAGCTCCTTTTGAACCGCTGCACACCTGTGGCCTGAAGTACCTGACCTGGAAGGTCATATTTTTGGTGGCAGTCACTTCACGCAGGATTAGTGAGCTCCAGGCCTTAGTGACTTATCCACCTTATACTAAATTTTATCATGAAAGGGTGTTCTTGCCTAAGGTGGTGACGGACTTCCATTTTAACCAGCCTATCATCTTGCTAACTTTCTTTCCCAGGCCCCATTCGCACTAAGGCAAACGAGCACTGAACAGTTTGGACTACAAGCGAGCATTAGCCTTCTGTCTGGATCACACAGTAGCCCATAGACAGACCACCCAACTTTTTGTTTCTTTTAATAAGAATAGGTTGGGAGTTGTCGTTGCCAAACAGACACTTTCCAATTGGCTAGCATATTGAATCTCCTTCTGTTATGCCCAGGCGGGACTGCATCTTGAAGGTCATGTCAAGGCTCATTCTGTTAGAGCCATGGCAACATTGGTGTCCACTTGTGAGCAGTTCCCGTGGAGATCTGCAAGGCTGCAATGTAGATTTCTCTCCACACATTCGCTTGTCTGGATAGAAATGGTCTTCAAGACAGTAAATTCGGCCAGTCTGTCTTTCATAATTTCTTTGAGGTGTAGAACCCAAATCTTCCTGCCTAGGGCCTGTGGTTTGGGTTCAGGCTGTTTCTTTCTCTGTTATCAACAGCACTGTTGTTGTTGTTGTGCCCATTGGTACCTGTTTTGAGTGACTGTTGGTCTCTTTTTGTGTTGGGGAGCAGCCTGTAGCTAGGAATTCACCCATGTTGAGGATTACCATCCTGCTTGTCCTTGGAGAAAACAGAGTTGCTTACCTCTAACAGGTGTTCTCCAAGGACAGCACGATATTAGTCCTTACAAAACCCACCCGCCACCCCACAGAGTTGGGATCCTCCTTTTTGTTATTTTCATTCTATGTTAAAAGACTGAAGAGGGACCCTGTGTGGGCACGTGGTATAGGGCATGCTGGGCATACTCAGTAAGCCAAGTCAAAGTTCTGGAAACTTTGACAAAAGTTTTCTGTGCCAGGCTCCATATAATGTCACCCATGTGTGAGGACTAACATCCTGCTGTCCTCAGAGAACACCTGTTACAGGTAAGCAACTCTGCTTTATATCCTGCTCTTCTCCAAAGGACCAAGGAGGAGATACCATACATAAAACAGACTGACCAAATATAAACAAGATTATATAACATACATAAACTAATTATCATCACATCTCTTGCAAAATAGTCTATCAAACCAATCATCACCATCATCTGTCTTCATATAAGTATCGGAATTAAATGATCTCACAAAATTGTGCATCGTAGCCATTAAGCCCCCCAAGAGGCTCATTGGGAAACATGCCTCCAAAATATCAAACAGCTTCTCTCAAGTCTCAACCTGGTACTAAACTCATCCAAAACAGAGCTATTACTCATCACTCCAGAGAACAGCTTCTCCACCCCCACTCATCCAGCCTTACCAAAAACTACACAAGTGAGAGACCTAGGAGTTCTAATTGACAATCGACTGAACCTGAAAGCTACCATCAACAAGACCACCAAGGACTGCTTTTATAAACTCCAAGTGCTGAAAAGAATAAGACCTCTGTTCCACACTTATGACTTTAGAACGATTCTACAATCAATCATCTTCGCAAAGCTGGACTATTGTAACACCATCTTGCTTGGTCTCCCCTCATCACACACCAAACCACTGCAAATGGTTCAAAATGCCTCTGCCCGTATACTCACTAACACCAGGAGAAGAGACCACATAACCCCTATCCTAATGGGCCTCCACTGGCTACCCATCCACTTCAGAATAATCTACAAGGCCATTCTCACCATATACAAAAACATCCATCAACTAGCCCCAATTGACCTTCATTTCCCCCTCCGATTACACACCTCAACAAGACCGACAAGAGATGCTTACAAAGGATCACTTCAAGTACCCCCAGCCAAAACTACCAGACACATTACGCTAAGAGATCGGGCCTTCTCTACAGCCGGCCCTACCTTATGGAACTCCATCCCCCCAGATCTTAGAACGGAACCCAGCCTCTCATCCTTCAAGAAAAGACTCAAGACCTGGCTGTTCATGCAGGCTTTTCCTAACTCCAATATTATTTAACTCATAACAATCAACACACATCACCACCAATATCACTATTAGCTACCTCTTACAATGTAATTATATGTAATTATCTGGTTCTCCTTTTCCTTTTTTCCTTCTTACTCCAAGTTTTTTCCCCTGTTACATGTAACTGCTTTTTCCGCACTATTGTTCAAGTTTAAGCTTATTTTGCACTCCTGTTTCATGTGAACCAGCATGATGGGACTATTGTCTTGAATGTTGGTATACAAAAAACTTAAATAAATAAATAAATAAATAAATAAATGCAAATACAGGAATTTCAAAAGGCAGAAGTGAATAATAAAGTTTTAATAAGCTTTTGGCAAAGATGGCCTGGTTGTCAGCATTCCTAAAATGTGTAAATGACCCTGTCAAATGCCTTTAAGCCTCCTGAGTATCCACTGTGGATATCTTAGAAACAAAACTGATTTTCAACCCTTGAGGACTAGAATTTGATGCCCCTGGATCTGAAAATACAACCAGGTATGTTCATTTTCAGCCCAGACATCTTGGAGGACAATCTTCAAAGCCATTTGCCCAGGTAAATAGGGCTGTTTGAAAATTGCCCTCCTTTCCACAGTTAAAAACATAAAAAAGGCATGCTTGGGTATGGGAGGTTCTGTCATTAGGCAGGGTGAGGCAGCCGCCTCCTGTGACAACATTTTTGAAGTGGCAAAAAGCGGTCCCCTGCCCCTAAAATGCTCCTGTGGTGGCCACCTCACGTTGCCACGAGACAAATATTTAATGATGTGCCCTGTGGCAGTGCAAAAAAATAACATACCCAGGGGTTCCCACACCATGTGGGCCAGAAGAGGAGCCTTGTGGCAGCACAAAGAAATGACACACTTGTGGGGTCCCATCTCTCATGAGCCAGAAGAAGAGCCTTGCGGCGCCACCGATGACTTTGTGCTGGTTGGGTTTCTGCATCCCATAGCTGGTAGAAAAGGAAAATCTGTTGAGGGGGAGAAAGGAAAGGGGGCTGAGTAAGAAAAGGGGAAGGGAGGAGATCCGTGAGAGGGAAGGGTCTCAGGTAGAAAGGAGGCAAGGGGAAGGGAGGGTCAGTGAGTGAAGTAAAAGCAGAGGGAATGGGGAGTGCTTGAGGGGGAGAGAGGGAAAGGGTGAGAGAAGGGAGGGGTGAATAGGAGGGAGGGGGAGTGAGAAGAGGGGGTTAGTGAGTATTGGGAAAGGGGTGAGTGAGGGGAGGGAAGGACGGGTGTGTGAGAAGAGGGAGGTGAGTGAAAGGGGAGAGATGTGAATGAAAAGGAAGGGATGAATGAGAGGGGGTAGGGAAGAAAGTGAGAAGAGGGGTGAAAGAGAGAGGTGGGAACAAGTGAGTAAGGAGGTTGGGGTGAGTTGGAGGAAGGGTGAGTGAATAGTAGAGGGAGTGAGAAGGGGTGAATGAATGAGAGGAGAAAAGGGAAGTGAGAGGGAAGAGAAAGAGTTGAGTGAGAAGGGGGGGTGGAAAGGTCAGGTGAATGAAGAGCGAGAAGGAATGAGATGAGTAAAGGTAGAGGAGGAAAGGGCAGGTGAACGAGAAAAGAGTGGAAGGAAAAGGGCTGAGTGAGAAAGGAGGGAAGATAAATTGGATTAGTGAAAAAGGAGATGAGTGAGGGGAAAAGAGCAGAATGAGTGGAAAGTAGAGAAGCAAGAATTATGGAGGTATGTGAGTGGGAGAGAGTGCAGGGCTGCTTAAGGCACTACAGTTTTGGTGGCGATACAGCAGTGACAGGATTGCAATAATTGTGCCTCCTTGTTTACGCTTTGGTGGTCCCGGAAGAGAAAGTTGTGATGCATAGGTCTGCTCAGATGGGAAGGAGGAGGCACAATCATCACGGCCATAAGAAGTAGCAGCAGCACCAGCCTGGTGTTATGGTTATTGATGTTTGGGTGGATCCTTGGACACTGTGGCAGCTGACCACGCCCACGGGGGGGGGGGAAGTCCTGTGAGGGACCACAGTGTCAGGCTAGATTCTGGACACACAAACACAGATGTGAATATTTTATTAAACAGTTTTGGAAACCACCAGAGGTGGCAGTAGTGAGTAGTGGATGTTGAGCCCGGCTGGACAGGTCTCCCACAGAACGCTGGAACAGCGAATCCTCTGCTAGGCTGTGCTGTAGTGGAAAGAGACTGAGAGTTATGAGTACACAATAAGAAGCATACAGAGTCCCAGGTAGAATGAGGAGAAGCTCCGAGACAGGGAGAGCAGGCCCTCGAGGAGCGAGTACCTGATCCCTTAGAGCAGAGAGACTCTGTAGCATTGTACTCACGTAGCAGTAACAGAGATTCCACTAGACGAGAGGTCTGGCACCGGAACAGAGAGCAGGCCCTCGAGGAGCGAGTACCTGGTTCCAGTGAAGCAGTACTGTGGAATAGATGGTAGTTGTACTCACAAATGGAAAACTGTTAATGAAGTCTTCCAAGTAGAAGGGTTTGAAGATGCAGGCAGCGACTCAGGGAACATGGGCCTTCGAGGAGGCTCCCGAGGAGCGGTTACCCCGTTAGCAACCCCGAAGGGTGTAAGAGTTCCAGATAGCACTGGAGTGACAGAGCAGCTTCGGTATGGAGAGCGAATCCCATCCGTAGCGTTACCGTTGCTAACTCGATGAGCTAGCAAATACTGTGGGATAAATAACCGGGCAGCGTGACGTCATATCAGGGGAACGCCCCTGAGGTTCGCGCCAACGTGGAAATAAAGATGAGGGCAGTGCGCGCGCGCGCCCTAAGGTACCTTAGAGGAGCATGGCGGGAGGCAGCACCAAAGCCGGCCCAGGGACGCCGGAGAGGACGGCAAACAGACGCCATGGCAGCCAGTAGTCCGAGGTGAGCGGGAGGAACCGCAAGTAGTGAGAGGTAGGCGGGGCAAAGCCGTCGAAGACCGACGGTCGCAACACCTGGTTGGCCAGAAGAAAAGAGAAGGAGCAGGCTTTCGGCTGCATGGGTTGAAGGAGGAGGCTGCTGCTGCTGCTGCTTGTGCATTTTGGAGGGGGAGAAGAGCAAGTGAGTATGCGAGAAAACATCTGAGAGAGTGTATATATGAGAGAGGAAAAAGATATATGCAGCCCCCCCTCCCCTACTAATCCATAGCAATCTCAGTGTGACTGGAAATCAGAAGTTCCCAGATATGAAGTGTGGAGAATTTTTTTATTCTTACTGTTTTTAATTGTTGGGTGATATTTGAAGAGTTTGCTGTTTTGAAATATTTTATTGTTTTTTGATTGAAAAATTATGAGTTTAATTATTGAATGTTCTATTTGTAAACTGTTTTGAAATATTTATTCTTTTTATTAATATGGTTTTATTATCATGATTGATATGTTATATTTCTTGATTTCATTATTATTCTATGAGGAATGATGATAATTCTGTTTTTCCATTCTTGCACTGCATACAGTGTCTGGCCTCTTGTGGTTTGTATTTGGTGAGTGTTGCGCTGGAGGTGGACCCTTGGCCTGGTGCAGGATTGGTATGGCCCTCGGGTCGGACCCAGAGAACACCTACCACCAGGAGGCGGAGCACACAAGGAGAGAGGCTAGCTGGAGCTTCACCAATAACAGTCCGGGGTTTCCACAGGTTGAACCCTTGGGTACCCGGACCGCCTGGACTTAGGTGGCCACCGGTGGCCACCGGTGGTCTCCCGGAGAGGTATCAGAGAGGTATGCCCACCACAAGCAAGGGTGCGCGGCTGATGTAGAGTGAGTGGTCTAGACCAGAACTGGAAGCTCCGGAGACCTCGGGAAGAGACAGACGGCGCCTGCAGGTCCAGCCATGTGGAAGCCGCGGTTGTTATCCAAGTGCGTAGGCCCGAAGGTCACCGGGGGCCGGAAGAGAGTGTCCGAGTGAAGCACAAGGGTCAAAGCCAGAATATCAGTCCAAGAGAGGTCAGCCAAAGCGGGAGTCAATACCAGAGTCAGTCCGTGCATAGTCATGGCAAGCGAGGGTCGGTTCCAGGCAGCAGGCAGAAGGATGGTCAGGCAGGCAGTGGTCAGTTCTAGGTAGCAGGCAGGAGAATGGTCAGGCAGGCAGTGGTCAGTTCTAGGCGGCAGGCAGAAGAATGGTCAGGCAGGCAGTGGTCAGTCTCCAGGCGGCAGGCAGAAAAATGGTCAGGCAGGCAGAGGTCAGTACCAAGAAGTCATTCCGGATAGGTACTACCTGAGAAGGACACGGGAGCAGGAGACGCTAGAGCACGAAGGCAAACTCACTATACCAACGGTGTCGACCCGATTGCCAAGGCAGGGATCAGGGGTTTGAGCCCTGCCTTTTATATGGAAGGTTGATTATGTCATCAGTGTGCGCCTCCCGAAGGTGTACCGCGCTGGGCCCTTTAAGTATAGTGAGGTCGGCCACGCGTGTGCCTAGGGGCGGGGCCGAGCCAGCTGAGGATGCAGAGCCCCAACGGGAGCTCCGCTGTGAGGCCTGTAGAGATGGAGACGCTGAGGGAGGACGCAGAGAGCGACAGGGGCGCCAGGGGTTAGCGGAAGCGGGTAAGCCTGCACTACTGGACGGTTATGTGCCTTCCTGTAGACCGTTGTGATGGTAAATAACTTGACGGGATATAAAAGATTTTAAATAAATAAATAAAAATAATGCCAGGTGAGCAGGCCTGGTCGCGGCATCCACGCAGCTGGGAGGCACAGCAGTGAGTGTCTGTCTGTTTTCTGCATGTGTGACCTAGGTGCGTGTAGTTTCTGTGAATAAAGCTATAACAGCTTAGCATGTTCTGCTTTCTAAGGGGAAACCCACTGCTTCTCCTTTGGAGTGAGCAAAATTGAATCTACTTTTAGGGATCTTTCTAATGACCCGGATTGGCCGCTGTAGGAAACAGGGTGTTTGTTTTCGTGAACCTTTGTTCTGACCCAGCATGGCATATATTATGTTCAGAGAAAGGCAACCAGAATTGTGTGGGGGCTGCACTAAAAGCCATGTGACATGAGACTAAAGGGCCTAAATATACATACCCTAGAGGAGAGGAGAAACGGGGAATATGCTAGAGTCATTTAAATACCTGAACGATATTAAGGGTGCACAAGAGGCAAACCTTTTTTCAGTGAAAGGGAAGTTGTAGAACTAAGGGTCATGTTATGAAGCTCTGAGGAGGAAGAGTCCAGAACATCGGGAATTTTTTTTTTCCACAGAAAGGGTAGAGGGTGCCTGGAATGTCCTTCTAGAGGAGACAGGAATGGAAGTGAAATGCAAGAGAGCATGGGAATAAGCACTTAGTGGCAAAAGGATGGACATGAAGCACATTGGGGTAACCTGCACTGAGCAGCAATTACAACCCAAAAGAGCAGTGGTACAAATGCATCAGGACTTCAAGAAAGCATTTGGAGAACCTGCATGGAGCGGAAGTTACAATCCTATATGATTGCATCAGGGCTCCAAGAAGCATGGGGAGGTAAAAACTATGATGGATTTTGTCCATGTTTGGGATAGATGTGAGAAGATGTTTGAGAAATTACTTGGAAAACCCAAAGTGGGAGTTGGCATTGGATTGCATTTGGGAATTTTATATGCGTATCTATGTAAAGAGGATAAAACTCAACTGAGCAGACTGGATGGACCATTTAGCTCTTTATCTGTCATCATTTACTATATTACTGTACCATGTTGAGTTTTACCTGGAATACTAGTGTAGTGCTTTGTGACTGTCTGATTTTCTGTAACATGAAACTTTATGCCCTGTGATACTTTCAAAGTGTATCGTAATGTCTTTGGAATGTGCTCTGTTGCATCCAAATGCTTGGTTACCTGTGGAACGGTGTTAGGATTCTGCAGGATCAGTTGGTATGTGAACCCTGGGCCGCAGTGAGAGGTGGTACTGCCCACGGGGAGGAGCCCTGTGAGCCTCACTGTCGGTAGGCTAGGTCTCAGCTGAGGTTAGACACAAGAGCAGTAGAGAGTCTTTATTAAAGAGATAGAAGCACTACCCATGGAGTGGGGTTGCCAGAGAGGAGGTCACACAGACCTGGAGACACAGGGTCAGTGGAATGAGATATACCCAGAAGGAATACCTCCATAGCATTGATGGTGGTCCGTGGAGAATGTACCCCGGAGAGGTCTCCTGTAGAGATGGTAGTGGCCCGCAGCGCAGGGTACATCAGGAATGTCCTTGGTAGAGATGGTACTGACCTGCAGAGCAGGGTACACTGGTGGGATCCTCAGTGGAGATGACAGCGGTCAGCAGAGCGAGGTGCATAGATGAGGCCCTTGGTAGAGCTGGAATTGGCCCACAGAGCGGGGTACATCGGTGAGGGTCGTTGGTAGTGCTGGTTGCGGTCCGCAAGGCAGGGTGTGCCAGTGAGGTCCTTGATAGGATGGTAAAGGCCCGCAGAGCGGGTGTCTCCGAAGGAGTTCTCTGTAAGATAGTAATGGCCTGCAGCGCAGGGTAAACCAGGGAGGCACTTGGTAGAGCAGAAGTGTTCTGCAGAGCGGAGTACTCACAAGAGAGCAGAGTTGGTTCCAGGGAAGCTCCAGGTAATGGAGCAGGCAGGATTCCAGGCAATAGGCCCTCTGAGGAGTGGATAGCCAGGACAGGAGAGAGGCCCCCGAGGAGCAGGTACCTGAGACATCCACTCTGGAATCAGGAACTGGAACGCAGGGTTCTCAGGAAGCGAGGCGGAGTTAGCAAGGATGGGTCTCTTTGCCATTCTTAGGTCAGGCCAGCAGGTTTAAATATCCGAGGGGAATGACATCATCGGGAGGAGACGCCCCCGAGGTTCCCGCCATGACGTGGATAAGACTGGCCTGTGTGCGTGCACACGTGCACCTAGATGAACTCAGTGGCAAGATGGCGGTCGGCAGCGTCCGTGCCAACCCGGGAGGCCTGGGAGCGGCAGGCAGGTCGTTGGTAGCTAGCGGAGGCTGCCAGTCTACCCCATGGAGATAGAGAAGCAAAGAAGGAGGTGAGCAATAGTGGTCGCAGCCTTCTGCGACCGACGGGCGTAACAAACAGTGAGGAACTGTACTATATTGTCAGTGTACAAAGTATAAGGGGCCCACTTAATCTGATAACCTCCCTTAATTCATATTACTCTTTAAGTTTTCATGAACACCACTTCACCTCAGTGTAGATATGAACTGCTTGTACACAATAACAATGAGACCTTGTGTATATACACTGCATATTTGTGTCGTTGCGCCATGACTTTTCAATCACATCTGTCTAGAAAGAAGCAGAAGTTGACATCACTTCAGAATGGAAATGGCTGTTGTTAATGTGTGAGATTAGATTTTGTCAGCATCTGTGTTTGGGAGGCCGAAAGCTGAAGAACTGGCCATTATTCAGGACTGAGAGAGAGCGAGAATAAAGAAGTCTAATGATAGGGACTGGATTTATCTGGTTGTGTTCTGTACTCTTTCGGTTCTCGGGGCAGGAAAAGGGAATGTCTAACTGTACCCAGTCTGGGAGCAGCAGACTCCCTAATTAGTCGTGTTCTTCAGGGGGGCCACACCGCCCTACTCTTTGCCCTTGTCCAGACAGCTGCATATCTGTACCCCCAGTGTACTCTGTCTTATTAAAGATTGGCATCTTGCTGTGTTTCTCAACCAGAGGAGAGTTTACCTCATTTTTGTGTGGATTCACAGAATGTGAATGTGGCTTGTCTTTTGGGTCTGTCCCGAGCATACTTCAGTTCTGTTACTGTTTCGGCCCCTAGCACGCCCTCTGAATGTCAATTCCCAGAGGCTGCCACCCTTTTAGCAGAAAAAAATATTTTCTAACATTTATTTTGAGCCCGTCTCCCTCCAGTTGCATATGGTGACCCATTGCCTTTTTTTTTTCCTTTTGTGCCCGGCAGTTTCCTCCTGCTCCTTTGTTTGTTGTTTAGTGTAATGGTCTTTTGTATGGCTAGTGCAGATAAAAAAAATCTATTCTAAGCATTGTACTTCCCTAAAGCCTCAAAAGGATTATCTCTGCGTAAACAATTGAAATGATAAAATACATAACACATCAAGTTAAAATCGCTAATTATAAAAGTCTGAATCTGCCTCTGTTGGGTTTCTTCCACTATTTTATATCCCCTCCCAACTCACTTGGCCCCGTCATTGTAGTGATAGTTCTCAGCTGGGAGGGGGGAGGATAGGCACCAGGCCTCATTCTGGAACCCTACAATTATGAGCCCTACCTCCCACCACTAGGTGTCGTCTTTGCCTGATAACTGGGACTCCCTTTGCCCCCAGGAGGTGCACTCGCTTAAACTCTAAAGAAATCATTTCCACGTTCCAACTGTAGCAAACCTTCTTCAGTCATAAAAATCTGGCATAATCTACATTTACTGGGTGAAGAATTTGTATTTTCCATTTACACTTTCATAATTCACAAACAGACAGACGGGATCTTCCTCCTGTAAGTGTGGCCGATTCTCCTACTGACTACTTTCAGGTAACTCCTGTACTCTTCAGTGAACTCCAGTTTCCTCAACATATTGAAATATCTATAGTACCTGAATGTAAACCGATGTGATATCTCAGATCGAATGTCTGTATATAAAAAGAATAAATAAATAAATATTAGTCCCCCTCCTTTGATGCACCCTGTTCTCCTGGCGGAATTCTGTGCCAAAAAATTGAAAATTCTGCATGAAAAAAATAAAAAGTTCTGCATACAAATGTTGTAAATTCCGCACATTTATTTGTCAAAATAACACAACATTTTTGCAAATCATCATCCTGCATTTCAGTGCAGTCCAGCATTTTCATTGAAATTATAGTACAGAATACAAAGATCCTTCACATTTTTTCTAACTTGGGGGGGGGGGGGGGGGGGCATTTATTAAGTATTTTTCCCATAGACACAGAATGGGAAGAAACCTTTAGCAAATATAGGCCTTAGTGATTTCCTTCTAGCAGAAAGTATCAACTTATACAGAGAATGTTTACCTTCGTCATTTGAGAATCAATTAGCGTTCTTTGCGATTCTGATTGCTTTTAAAATTTTCAATAGAAATGGGAACACCGGGCAATCTCTTTCAGGTAATATACTTAACTTGGGGAGGGAGGAGGTTACATTTTTCAACAGTCCGCAACAAGAATTTGACGTACCACCTATGCCTGCCTAAGGAGGATTTTCAGCTTTGCCTCGGGAGACCTGGAAGAGGTGCTGTTATTCCCTGCCACTCAGCTAGGCAGAATAATTTGTTCCCGTCTGCATGCAGTTTTTCAGGTACTTCTCGGACACGAGGTCCTGGCGTAGACGTTTTTGATGCACGCGAAGGCCGATCATGATGGTGTGCAAAAGAACGCATGACTCTTTGATTCTTGGTAACTTCTAGGTCTTGGTTGGCTACATTGAATAGTACTTGGTTCTGATATTTTTTCCAACTGCTTCGTAAATGACCTGTCATGATGAAGCTAGTATTATTAGTTCACTGTCTATAAGGCAGTATTTTTCTCGTAACCCAATGAAGAAAAAATACTTATCCTTTCCATTCAGCTCAAATTCATCCTCTTCAATTCTGCCAGGAGACGGCAGAGTAGGGATAGTTTTGGCCTGATGTACTAATTTTCTCCCATTCTTTGTCTATGGGGAAAATGCTTAGAAAATAAGACCCTAAGTTTGTACCTGAGGCAATGGAGGGTGAAGTGACTTGTCCAAGGTCACAAGAAATTTCAGTGGGGAAAACTGTATTTTGAGCCATGGTTTTCCTGGTTCTCAGCCCATTGCTCCATGCATTAACCTGCTACTCCAGGGTCACGGCCAGTGACGGATTTATGATTTTGGCGCCCCCTCCTGGTTACCTCCTGTCATCTCCTTCTTCCCTCCCTTCCCAAGGTTGGACAACAGAGTGCAGGTCTCAAGGCACAGTCCTCTCTAGTTTCCTGTGGCAGCTCAGAAGTAGATCCTGTGGCCAAAATTTAAAACTTCTAAAGCAAATTGGCACACATTTCCATCATTTACATTACATTATGAAACTAAAGTAGTTTTGCGCTATAATTATTAGTGTAATTTATATTATTTCTATTGGAAGGCAGCAAATCTTTGCTGCCCTCCCCAGATTTCTGCTGCCCTAGGCACAGGCCTAATGTGCCTATTGACAAATCCAGGCCTGGTCATGGTACAGGGCAGCGGCAGTTTTGAGTTCCTCCTGGATCTGCAACAATGCCAGCATTGTGTTGGCAAACAAACCGGCTTCTCTTGTGGCTAGTAAGGGGGAGTTACCTGCTTCTTCACTTCTTCAGTATTTCTTTTTTTTTTTTCACTTCAGCCATCTTCTTGATTTCTGCTCTGTTCCTTCAACGTTGAGAATTCTTTTTTTTGTCAAAATCATTTTTATTGAAGATCATAGACAGTAAAACCATTAAAACATATAGAAATTGACCGATAATATTTAACAGATCAATAACCATAGCGTCAAACCACATCCCCGTTCATACCACCTTTTCCAGAATCCGGCAGACACAGAACACCAGACAAATCTATGAAATCAGTCATCCAACACACTCATTCCATTCATCTCATATCATGTACTCCCCAAAATCCCCCCCCTTTTTTTCCAGAATACCCAGGAGAACAACACACTAAACTCAAAAGACATACACTTCACCTAAATTATTCAAAAAGTTATAGTATGAAAGTCTATCCTACAACTCTCGACGTCCAACCGAATTATCCTATGGACAAGGAACTATAATTATAATCTAATCACTGCCATGAAGAGTGATATCCCATTGCAAGTAGGGAAGTTTGAATTTCCAACGGCAGTAAAGTGAAACATATAGCCCAACAGTTTTTGTAATCCGGATCCAGCGGCCTCAAACCATGTAATGAAGTTAATCGCTTCATTTGCATAGTAGATGCAAGTCGATAGTACCATTCCTTTGTAGTAGGGATTATGTTCGGCTGTATCCATTCTGCCAGGATCGTACAGCAAGCCAATAATATAGCGGTATGGCCAAACCTATCCAAAGAGACCTGATAGACTGGTACAGCACCCCACAGGCCCGACAGTAAAAGCTTGCCATTCCTTCCAATGGTTGAATGCGTACTTTGAGCCACAACAGTCAACACTTCAGTCCAAAATCCTGCCAACTTTTGGCAAGTGAACAATCGGTGGATCAATGTTCCCCTCTCTTGATTACACTTAATGCATGTGGGTGATGCTAGTCTCCTCATTTGATAACGACGTACATCATCACAAATAATATGATGTAAAATTCTAAATTGTAGTTCTTGGAGAGATAAATCCGGCAAACTTTTTTGCATATTTTTTAAGCAGTTGAGAATTCTTCAAATTACACTTCTGTAGTGCACAGATCCTGTCAGTTGCTGCTGCTGGCAGATAAGCCAAGTTGGCAGGGACCTGCTGCGTTGGCTCCCAGCCCTTCACCTGAGTGTCCCTGGCAGGGCCCCTTCATTGCATGGGCTCTGATGCAACTGTACCACCTCTGATTGCAGGGGAAGTGGCTTGTCGAATGGCTGTATCATGCACTGCCATGTGGGAGACATGAGATGAATCCCAGACTTAATTCTGCCACACCAAAAAAACTCAAAAATAAAAAGATACGATTGAATTAGTTTTAAATTTCTCACCACATAACTATTCACCAAGCTGCCTAGAAGAAGTGGAAGTAATCCTTTGACCTCTGCTACCTGTTCCTGTTTATCTCCTCTCACCCCCACCCCTCCTCCCACCATTTATTTCCCTTCTCCCTTTGACCAGCTCATACATTACAGCCCCGTTATTCCTCTTCTCTCACAGACGTGGCAGGAGTAGGCATTCTTCAAGCTGCCTCCGTTTGTTTTTTTTTGTGCTGCGTTGGCGAAGGTCCTGGCCCACGTCTTCGGGCAGGCCCGTGGAGCTTGGCTCTGTTCACTGCTACGCTCCTCCCATGAGCCTGCCTCCTGCTGTTGTGGCTGTATCTCTTCCGGGATCCTGGAGTCCTGCGGTTCTGGCCCCCTCCTCTTCTGGCAGGCTCAGGGAGCTCTTATTGCCATGATCCTGCCTGTGACTGGGCTGGAAGTGGCGGTGGGGGTAAAAATCTGTGTGAGGGGGAGGAAATCTGCGGAAATTGTGCATTCAGCAGTAGTGCAGAATTCTGAAATGTCTAGCATCTTGTTGACACCTAGTTACACTGAATAAAGAAGCTAGTAAGGGGATACTTTTGTAACAGCCAGCATAAGTTACATCAGTTCGCAAAGGGAATGTACCCTTAAGAGAAACATGGGGGTAACTACCCTTGAGAGAAACTTGGGGGGTAACCTGCACGGAGCGGCAGTTACTACCTTGGGAAGCTTGCTGGGCAGACTGGATGGACCATTTTGGTCTTTTTCTGCCGTCATTACTATGTTACTATGTGTAAACTTGTTTTGAAAATACCTGCACACAATTACACGTATTATTTAGTGTGGGTGATTTTGTTGTGAAAATTCATATGCATGCTTTATAAAAAAAATAAAAAATAAAAAGTATGCAGATTAATGAAAAGCCCTCCCAGACCGTCCCACGGGAAAGCTTCTCCCGATTGTGGCTAAAAGTGTGACATACAGATCTAATGCGTGCATTCTTACCCCTTTATTGACTAATCAGAAAGGATCAAAAAATAGTGCCGAATTCAAACATTTGCAACTGTTTAATGAAACTTATTAACAATGAAAACTGATGCATAGAAAAAAATAACACAGAAAACAGCATAGCCAATAGTGTTGAAAATGCTAGGTGAAGTTTAAAGTAACATCTCCCATTCCATATCCATATTTAAATCATCAAGATATACTGTTTGTAATTTGTAAATCCATCTGATTTCTCTTTCAGAAAGTTGATATTCTACATCACCACTTCTCCATGATAATTGTATTTAATCAATCGCAAACCCACCACAGAGTTTTAAAACGGTGTCCTTTTTCCATGTAGTGTGACACCATTGGTGCAGATTACTTTTTTTTTTTTTTTTTGTAAAAATGCAACTTTGATGTTTAGTCAGCTCTGTTTTAATTATCTGCTTGGTCTCCCAAATCTGTAGTAAAGTGCAGGGTCACTTGTTGACATATATCAAGTATTGGGACATACAATTCATGAAATGTTTCAGGATATACACATGATTTGTATGAGGATGAAGAAACTACTGCATCGCTTGAGTGTATTTGCACATGGCCTGCTGGCCACAAATATCTCTCTTTCCCTGGGTGACGTATCAACAGAATGTGGTTTCAGGTGGGGTGAGACTTACCTGTCTCGAATATTATACTCTTGAGTATATCCTATGATAAGGGAAGTCTTGCAGGCAGAGATGTAAACGCAGTGGGGTAGATTTTCAAACACAAGTGCGGGCGTACATTTGTGAGCGCTACCCGGGGCGCACACATGTACGCCTGATTTTATAACATGTGCGCGCATGTTATAAAATCGGGGGTTGGCACGCACAAGGGGGTGCACACTAGTGCATCTTGCGCCTGCCTCTGGGCAGGCGCAAGTTGCACGCACCAGCAGGCTACCGGCACGTGATCCTCCGACACGGCAAATGGCCACTGTGCCGGAGGCCTCTGGCCCTGCGCCCGAACCACCCCACCCCTCCCCCGCCTAGGCCTGATGCGCGCAACCCCCCCTTGCGCGTAAATCCAGCCCAGTATGTGTCGAACACTTATCTGTTTCACATCTGCTGCATAGTTCGAAAAAGGAAGCACATATATCAATCAGATTCACATCTGTAAAAATAGAGGACTGTCTGAGAAAAGGACTCTCTTGTATATGCTACGAGTTACCTTAGACGAGTAACCTCTGTCAAAAAAAATCTTTCATACATCTCAAGCTTTACATTTATATTCCCTTTTTGGAAAAGTGTATTTTAATGCAAAAGGATGATGGCCTTTTTCAGAGTTGCCAAGTTACCCAGTGCCAGGAGGGAGACTTTTTGGCTAGTCCTGGTTTTGAACTTACATCCCAAAGCATGGTGGTATTTGTAGTCCCTAATTCTACCCATTGAAATCAGTGCTGCAGGTCTCGTAAAGTATAAGGATGGGGGTTGTCAGAAATCCAGGACTGGCCTAAAATCTCCCTTCTGGAACTGGGTAACTTGGCAGCTCTTGATTAAAGTGTAACAAATTTTTATGATCATAGTTGTAGTAACATACGGGCCGATACAGTACAGTGCGCTGCGACGGAGTGCACTGTTAACCCTCGATTGGACGCGCGTTTTAGACGCGCTAGCTTTACTCCTTATTCAGTAAGGGGTAAAAGCGCGTTGAAAACGTGCGTCCAACCCCCCCGAACCTAATAGGGCCATCAACATGCAAATGCATGTTGATGGCCCTATTAGGTATTCCCGCGCGATTCAGAAAGGAAAATGTGCAGCCAAGCCGCATATTTTACTTTCAGAAATTTTCGCCTACCCAAAGGTAGGTGCTAATTTCTTCAGGCACTGGGAAAGTGCACAGAAAAGCAGTTACCAAAAGCTAAAAAAAATAAAAAAATAAAAAAATTTGAAGTCGGCCCGTGGGTCGAAAACCGGATGCTCAATTTTGCCGGCATCCGGTTTCCGAACCCGTGGCTGTCAGTGAGCTCGAGAACCGACGCCGGCAAAATTGAGTGTCGGCTGTCAAACCTGCTGACAGCCGCCGTTCCGGTCCAAAAAGAGGCGCTAGGGACGCGCTAGTGTCCCTAGCGCCTCTTTTTACCTATTTTTACCGCCGGGCCTAATTTGCATACTGAATTGCGCGCACAGGAGAGTGCAGATAAAGACCAAAAAGCCCATCTAGTCTGCCCAGCAGTGCTTTTTTGTGCATGTACCCAAAGTAGATCCATTCTCCTAGCTAGTTCTTTAAGATAGCTCAAGGGAAGGTAATTGTGTCAGGTTACCTCCCAGGTGCTGCCAATGATCTGGAGTCGTAGTAGTGATATCAGGGACTGCCACATTCTGTATTTTGTGTTTTTATTGTTTGTTTAATGTTGTATATTGCTTAGGGAGGTTTTATATCGCATGTGTCTCCCCTGTGTGTGTGTGTGTGTGTGTGTATGTTTGGCTATAACATACACATTTTTCCTTCCCAAAATAAGTGCAAAACCGTGGGAAATAATATATTTTGGTACAAAGGCAATCGGGTACCTAGGAGTAAAAGCCCAAGAGAAAACAAAATCAAGAGAGAGGCCAGGTGGATTATCTGATTTAATTCAGTCCTGCTTTGACTTAATTTGAACCTGTAAGTAGCGTAGGCAAGTAGAGATGGTATTGCCAGTATGATCTGATACTGTCACTCTGTTCTGTTATAGTCAGTAATGGTGAGCAATGTACTTTGGATCACATTTAACAAAAGACAACACTTTTCTTTTCCCCCTACCCTGTACTGAATATCATGACATGGTAAAGCAGCTCTGCAGCTGTATGATTTCTTACCTAAGCCAGAAATGTCCATGTCTCAGGCAGTGAGTAAGTGAGAGGCAGCAGGAACAGAAGGCCCTTGAAGTGCTGTGTATTTTTCAGCAGCTCCCCACAAATTATACTTTGCTTAGTAGAGCTAGCTATTACCCAAAAATCAGGAGACATAATTTTCTTCATTTTTACTGGTGCAATTTTGCTTTATTTGAATCAGCAAACTAAACTGGCTATAGAGTTATGCAGCATGCATAGCAGGAATAACTTAGTTGAGGTAAGAGCCTGGATAACGTCTCCCTCTCTTTCTTAAATCTTTTTTAATATCTTGCCAGACTTCTCGCTTGAAAGCTCCTCCAAGTTGGCACCTCTTTTCCCTTAAAAGGGAACGGTAGCCCAGGAGTGTAAGAGCAGGGCCCAAATTAAGAAAAAAAAAATCAAGAAATGAAGAAATAAAACTTAAATTCTTTTTCTCTACCACGTTTTATATCCTTTTTTGCTGCTACTGTGTTTAGATTTTGCAGGCAGGCATGACGCACAGGAGGAGGATGGAATTTGTGCAGAGAACGAACCTCGTGATGTGGTGTGGCTCTGTTACATGTCATTCCCGCTGGTAAAATGTGAACACGGCAGAGCATGTCAGATTTAAAAAAAAAAAGTAAATGCAAGGGATTTCTTTTTGAAAAATATTTTGGACCCCATTCTTGTGCCTATGGGCCTTCTTCATCTTTCCTTCTTGAAGAAATATGGGAGGTCTTCTTAGATTTATTTCTCTTCTCTTCTCTTCTCTTCTCTTCTCTTCTATTTTATTTATTTATTTATTTATTTATTTATTTATTTATATTCCACCTTTCCGACACTACAAAGCGGATTGCATTCAGGTGCTGTAGATATTTCTCTATCCTCAGAGGGCTCGCAATCTGAGTTTATACCTGAGGCTCACGTGAAATAAAAGTGCACCTGAGCATCTCAAATACAAGTACATCCCTTTGTCAGCTCTTCAGGTTTTTTTTTTTTAATACCATTTTGACCATTTTCGGTTTGGCCTAATTACAAGATTTGGTCTTCATTTCATCTCTCATTTGAAGACTCCAATAATATGGACATTCAGAAGCTCAAGAACTGCTCTTGTAAACTAGGACCTGCATACAAGTCCAAAAGAAAAGCACATTCAAACAGCATTGTCTAAATTATTGAGAAGGCCGCTCACCTTGTAAAAATGTTGCTAGCAGTAATTTTGTTATGGGTTTGACAGTTGCTTGGTTCTGATTGTAAGTATTACTATCCTTAACATAAGGCTTGGGGGTAACCTGCACGGAGCGGCAGTTACTACTGTAAGAAATGTGCTGGGAAAGCTGGATGGACCATTTGGTCTTTTTCTGCTGTCATTACTATGTTACCTTGATATATATCACACATGACCACAGCCACTAACTTTTTTTTTTCCCATACAGTCTTCTTACTCAGGGAGATGAAAAGTTAAAAAATAACACAGTTCTTCTTGTTGGCCTCCGTAAAATTAGGGTTGGTTTTCATTGAAACGTGCTCTTTATGGCAGAACTCCGAAACCTATCAAGAAACATTACTGTTTTAATCAAATGATACTTGGCATGGCAGATGATTTGGCACTTTCCATCATTCCCAGCTTGAATTAGTGAAATGTGTGGATAATGTCATCTGATGGCGCCAACACGGACCAGCTCTTAGAGCTCAGTAAGGACTTTACTGAGCATACGTGGGAGCTCCTGCATGCACACCGCTGCCTTGTGAGCCCATCGGTTTTTCTTTGAGCCACCGCATGGATGTGTCCCAGTCTCTTTTAAAATATTTTCTTTGCTTTTTTGGGGCCTGGCATCCCTATCTGCCTTGTTGCTTCTGTGTTTCTTCCTTTGCCTTTACAGCCCCTCAAACAATACTTTTAATTTCTACAAAAAGAAAAGATGATGATGTCTGAGAAGCTTACAGTAAGCGGATCTCATCTGAATCTGTGAACACCGGATGTCCATCATCGATACGCACTACGTCTGCTATGGCTGCTTCTACCTGGACCATGACTTCTCCAACTGCTACAGCTGGGGTTGGATGTCCACAAGACGCAGCATTACCATGCCTGAAAGGTAGATGTCCTAAGGAAGGCATTGGTGGGAATATCTTCAGCACATATCACATAAGAGGATAGCAGGCTCTGCCATATGAACTTGCCATCGCTGTCACAGTAGTCTCCTCCTTATGCCTTACAAAAGATGTGGTGGATGTTCTGATTTCTGCCAGGAAAACTTTAACCAGAAGATCCTACACTTTCAAATGGAAGAGAGTTCTGGACTTGATATAAGAACATCCTGCTTGATCCTTTCTCCCTGTGGCTCAAGGGACTTGCTTCAGTATCTCTTCTGCCTCTCCTCCTCAGGTCTTAGCACTTCTTCAGTCAAAGTTCATTTCAGTGCCATTGTGGCAAATCACCAGCAGGTGCAAGGGGCTCCAGTATTTCTCCACACCTTGATATCAAAATTCATGAAAGGATTGTGGGATTCAAAACCTCTGATCAGTAAACCCCCACTGCTTTGGGTCCTCGTTGTAGTCCTTACTCAACTCATGTTTATCACTGGAAAGTATTTTTTTTCATGCCATTATATTGGCATGAAGAGTGAGTGAACTTAGGCTGTAGTATCATATTCACCATATCTTCAGTTTTTATATAATAGGGTGGTTATACAAACTCACTCCAAGTTTCATCTGAACATGATATCTGAAATCATATTAATCAAGCTATTGTGCTACCTGCATTTTTTCCAAGACTACATACTCATAGGTTCTTCACTCCTTGGACTATATCTAAAGATATAGTCCAAGGAGTCCTGGAATAATATCTAAAGATATAGTCCAAGGAGTCCTGGAATAATATCTAAAGAGGATTCAGCCTCACTGTCAGGTTTTTCAACTGTTCTTGTCCTTAGATCCCAATAGATTGGGAAGGAGATGCCAAATGAACTGTATCCAATTGGCTGGCAGACTGTATAGCACACTGTTAGACCGTGGCTGGCTTACAGACTCCGTCACACCTCACCAGGTGAGAGCTATGGCATCTTCAGTGGCTCATCTTTGGGTGACTTCTACTTTTAAAACATTTGCAAAGCCACTACTTGCTCTTCTGTATGCACCTTTAGGTCTCACTACTATCGGTAGCATGCCCTGAGAAGACAGTAACTTTGGATAAGCAGTTCTGTGCAGCCTGTTCTCCACTTGGTGGGGCAAGGTTATCATTTAAGAAATTGCTCCTCAGTGCAACCTTCAGAGTGGGATTCCCCATCCGTTATGGCTAATTCATGCCTGCTTGTTGATGGAAAAAGCAGGTTTGCTTGCCTGTAAATAGGATTCTCTGTAAACAACCGGATGAATTAGCCATATTTATTTATTTATTTATTTAGCATTTTTCTATACCGACTTTCCAATAACAAAATTATTGATCAATTCGGTTTACATTTTAAACAATAACAACAATGACAAGTAAATGTCTTACAATGAACAGGTCGAATTAACTTGGATTAAGATATAAGGGGGTAATAACATAATTAACATGAGCGGTGCCTAATATAGGCTAGAGGCTGGGTTTTAATGATAGACTGCCAAAGATAAGAGACTGCCAAAGATCATGTGATTTCTAGAGAAGATCTATATAGTTCTCTAGCGTGTTACCACTGAGGGGATATTGGCAGGGATATTTCGCAGGTTGATGTTATGGGAAAGCTTGGTTGAATAACCAAGTCTTGAGTCTTTTTTTAAATGTAGTGGAGCATTGCAGTGATCTGAGCTCTGCTGGGAGAGAGTTCCAGAGTTTAGGCCCAGCTGTGGAGAAAGCTCTTTTACTTAATGCTGATTTCATCGGTGGAATTTGAAGGTTGTTTTTGTAGGCTTGTCTCACTGGTCTGGAAGATGTGTGGAGTTGGAGAGGGAATGTGAGCTCGAGTGGTGCCAGGTTGTGTATTGCCTTGTGGGTTACTGAGAGCACTTTGAATAGTATTCTGAATTTGACGGGAAGCCAGTGTAGGCTTTTTAAGATGGGTGAGATGTGGTCTCTTTTGTTGGACTTGGTTAAGATCCTCGCTGCAGCGTTCTGCAGCATCTGTAGCGGTTTTATGGCGTTGGCAGGGAGGTATTTGATACCCACCTGCCCGCCTCCCTGAAGCTTGAGCTCTGGAACAGTCTGAGGGTCTCGTGAGGCAGCATGCCCACATGGGAAATCCTGCACATGCTCAGTAAAGTCTTTACTGAACTCTGAGACCTGGCCTTATTGAATGATGTCACCCTTGCGGTATGGCCAGTTTATTTTGCTGTTTAAGGAGGATCCTGTTTATAGGCAAGCAAACTTGCTATTTAGGAGGTATAAATTGATACTTTGTGCCATCTCTTAGATAATGCATGCCTTCTAAAATGGTGGCATTTGTTCTGCATTGCTGAATCAGATGCTCTTCTAACAAAATACAATTACAAACGAGGTAGAAGCTGGTTTGTTTTCTCATGACTGGCTTTTTCATTCTTCTCTAATTTTTATTCTCTTTGTTATCTTTGTTAGAGCCATAATGTTATTGGATTAATAGAATCTTGCTATGGACTTATGCTGTTTGCATCTTCTAAAAATATTCTGCTTATAAAAATGGGAACCATGGCTGAAATGGCACAAGGAAGTCACAAACCTTGGAAATAGATTAAAATGAAGGCATATCAACAGATTAGCCTCATATGTTTCATGAAGCTCTAAGACCTTTTTACAGCAGTAGAGCTGAAAGCTTTATAAAAGAGGTTTTCTTGTTGCAGGCTGACTGTTATAGAGCAGTGGTTCCCAACCTGGAGTCTATGGACCCCCAGGGGTCTGCGGAACCATCCCAGGGATCCGCCAGAAGGGACACCCAGTAAAGTTTAACAGCGGAGAAAGAGTGGGCTGCTGCTGCCCCAGACCAGGAGTTTGAGAATTGGGCCTGGACTCTTCACCCCACATTGCTGCAGGCCAGGAGGAGGAACAATCGAGAAGGGGCATTTGCACCCAGTAAGGGCCTCAGACCACACTGCTACATGTCCAGCGAAGGTAGGGTAGAGAGGGACCAACTGCAGCTCTCGAGTTATAAACCCCACTGCTGCATAGTGAAGATGTGGGGAAGAAAGAGGTCGATTGCAGCTGTTGGAACCTTCATCAGCTACTGCTGCCCACTGAGGACAGCAGGGCGATCACAGCAGTAAGAAGCATTTCCCTGTATTCTACTGCTATGTGCTCTGCCACTGGCCTGAAACACAGAGAGGAGAGGATAGCAGCACCAATAAGGTGTGTTGAATAGCTCATATGAAGAAAGGAGGTAATAGGCTGGGGTTAGCAGTCTGAGGAAAGACAGAATGGAGAAGGAATGAAGGAAGATAAATAAAATGACGGGAATCCATGATTGACCTGGGGAGTAAGAGTAGATGGCAGCCTATCGGGGGAAGGTAAGATCACTTGAGATTGAGGAAAAGGAGAGGACACCCCCCCCCCCCCCAAGGAATCATGCTGGACCAGAGGTAGAGAGAGAAAATTCAAGAGGGAGGGATAGAGGACCACCATGTTCCAGGAGAGATGACCACCAGATACCAGAGGAGAGCGGAAGAGATAACAGCTAGGAGTGACTATGACATTAAACACAAACATTATTTAGGGGGGGACACAGAGAAGACATGGAGATCTCATAACCCTTCTTCCCTTTGAGAAGCAGGCTATTGTTTTGCTTTTTTCTAAACTCTAAATTATTTTGTTTCACACATTTTCTATATGTGTTTGTAAGAATCAGAAAAAAAATATAGTGTAAAAGAAAAGCAGGCTTAAAGGGGGTCACTTTTCAGGGAGGATAATTTTCAAAACTTTGTGGTGCTTTTATCTGCAGGGGGGAAAAAGGAGTGGGGCTAGATAAGGGGAGGGAAAGTACATGCAAGGATTTAATTTTGAAATCCTTATGCATACTTTCACGCATGTACTTTGCACCTGCTTCAAAGCAGGTATAAAAGTACCAGCTTCCACCCGCCAGTCGAGTTTTGAAAAATTTTTTTGCAGGTCTGCGGGTACCAGTGCTGATTTTCTGCCAGCTCACGCCAAGTTGCCAATCTGGAATTTTTTTGATCTTGCTTCCTTTTCCCCATTGCAGCTGAAGTAGGAGGTGGAGGCCACTGTTGGCTTCAACTTTCAATTATGGGGGCCATTTTTAAATAGCTTAAGAAATTGCCCTCCCTATTTATTCAGTTTGGATCAGTAAGCATTATGTAATAGTAAGTTTCATACATTATGAATGATCTTAGAGCGCGCATCATAATTTCTTTTCTTATGTCATGCAAAAATTAAAGAGAAATAAATAGAGGTCTGCAAAAGTTCTTGAGGTTGAAAAGGGGTCCACATACTCTGAAAGATTTGGGGGAACCCCTGCTGTAGAGTATGGCACCAATAAGTTTACTTTTAGGGACATGATTTTTATTTGTTAAAACCAGTTTTTGTTATAAAGATATTTATTTTGAAGAGGGACAGTGTATCTATCTGCAGCCTGTGAAAATGAATTAGCACATTGTAAAAGATAAATTAAATATTTATTTACTAGCTGTAAGTTCCTTTAGGTCAGTTTTGGTGAGCTAGGCTGGACTAAGCTGGAAAATACATGAAACAGGTGTACATTTGCCCATATAGTATTATAGGAATGGACTCTGATTTTCTATTTTAATTACTTTCTTATTTTATTTTATGAACTTTGATTTTAGTGTTATCAATCTGTGAGGATAAAACCCTAAGATCTGGGCTGCTCTGTGTTATTGTATCAAGAATGGGCCGACTAAATGAGTCTGGTAGTCCTTACCTGTTAACATATTCTCTGTTTATGTGTTAAAAACCATATCCTGTCCACCTTATTCTATTTTCTCTGTGAGTGCAAACAAAGGAAATGTTTAGCCAAAGAAATGAATCACCTGTGATCTGGAAGACACAGTATTTATACAGAAGTAACACTAACATAAGAACAAAAATTTTGTCATGCTGGGTCAGACCAAAGATCCTACAAGCCCAGCATCTTGTTTCCAACAATGGCCAATCCAGGTCACATGTACCTGGCAGGATTCCTAAGTTCAATAGATTCCATGTTGCTTATCCCAGGGATAAGCAGTGGAATTTGTTGCCAGAGGATGTGGTTCGTGCAGTTAGTATAGCTGTGTTTAAAAAAGGATTGGATAAGTTCTTGGAGGAGAAGTCCATTACCTGCTATTAAGTTCACCTAGAGAATAGCCACTGCCATTAGCAATGGTAACATGGAATAGACTTAGTTTTTGGGTACTTGCCAGGTTCTTATGGCCTGGATTGGCCATTGTTGGAAACAGGATGCTGGGCTTGAAGGACCCTTGGTCTGACCCAGTATGGCATTTTCTTATGTTCTTACCTTAATAATGATTTATGGACTTTTCTTCCATAAACCCAGCTACACAAACAGCTTATACCACATCCTGGTCTTTCTGCCATCATATTTGTGTTTTTAGGTATATTAAATGAATTCCCTCTTTTCAATCTTTCAGGCCAATACAGTAAAGCGCGCTCAGCTGAATGCACTGTTTAACCCGCGGTTGGACGTGTGTATCGGACGCGCGTCCACTACTCCTTAAACAATAAGGGGCTTAGTGCGTCCAAAACGTGCGTCCAACCCCCCCCCCCCCCCCCCCGAAACTAATAGCGTTCATCACATTCAAATGCATGTTGATGAGGTTATTAATCATTCGCCCCAGATACAGAAAAAAAAACGTGCGCCTGGTCCGCACATTTTACACTCAGAAATTAATGCCTGCCCAAGAGCAGCCCGAAAAAATGTACAGAAAAGCAGAAAATACTGCTTTTCTGAAAGTTTAATACCATGGCACCAAAAGGTAAAAAAAAAAAATTTAAATAAAAAAAAGTGTGCCGGTGGGTCAGGATAGGAAAACGAACACTCAAGTTTTATGACGCTCAATTTTACAGGTGCTCGTAAAATTGAGCATCTGTTTTCCAAACCTGCTGACAGCCACCTCTCCTGGGCTTCTACCTCTACGGAGGTGCTAGGGGCACACTATTGTCCCTAGCGCCTCCTTTATGGTATCGCGCGCACAGGAGAGGTGGCTGGACGCACGTTAGGAAAGTAGGCGCTCAACACTGAGCTCCCGTTTTCCGTGCAGGTTTACTGTATTGGCCTGATTATGTGGTGATCCTTAATGCAAAATAGGTCTTTTCCTTGACCCCTCAGCACTGCGAGCATACATTGAGAATCCTTACCCTCTTGAGAGGGCCTGCTATCTTTAGTTTATCTTTGCATTTGTTAATATACAAGAAATGTTAAGGCTGCATCCTGGTTGTAACAGAAACCAAGGCATGTAAATTCAGCATTATGGTCTGCCTGGCAACCATAGCATAATATCATTTGCACCGTGATTACATCACAAAAGGATTTCTTGATATCCTATAACATTGCACTTTTTTTTCATTTAGCAATCCAGTCTAATAACGGAGAATATGACACTTGATAAGAATTGCAGGGCCCATCTAATCTGCATATTTCCTGTTGCGGTACCCATATGCCCCAGTCGATCTTGGGCTTTATTATTTATTTATATATCTACGTAGCTCGTGCCTTTTTATTAGTAGCTCAAGCTAAGTAATATTCATGTCCTGTAGGTATTTTCCCTGTTCCCAGAAGGTTCACAATCTAAAAGGTGGATTTTCAAAACATTACCCGCCTAAAAATGAGCATATATTCATGCAAGTAGCCTCTACTTGTGAAAACTGCATTTTATAAAAGTTGAAAATACGCGCGTATTTTCACTTCAGCGTGCACATATATACGTATAAAAAAAAGGGGTTATTTGGGGGTGGGACCAACCTATGCATAAGTTATTTTAAAAGACACTTGTGTGAGTACATTTTCCAGTTTATGCATTTTTACATCTGCTAATTATCTGGTGTAATTGAGTAATGCTGACTGGGTGGGGAAGGTCTTGCTGGATTGGGGGAATTCAGGTTGGAGAACCAGGAATATCTCGATGAGCTGGAGAAGGACTGGAAAACTGATAGACTAATTGTCAAACTGGTTAATTTAATTTGTGTTCGTGTTTTAAAATTGGCCGACTTGCACGCGTATAGTTTTAAAATAGGTAGGAAAAGTACCGGTTTTCATTGCATGGATTCATGTATAAACCTACATACGCTTATGTGTTGCAGGATAGAGTTACATATATTTTATAAAATGCATATATATCAACACGGGTTATAAAATGTTATGGTAAAACTACGTGTGGCCATAAATGCCACCATACACAATTTGAAAGTTATCCTCCAAAGGATCTATTTACTAAAGGTTTTCTCATTTTGGAGGTAATTTTCTAAAGGATTTATATGTATGACACGGCTTTTCATATTTGCTACTTTTACGCGTGTAAGATTTTACACATATAAATGGGCTTTTGAAACTTTCTATGATACATGCTACATTTATGTATGTAACTTCTTTGGACCTATTTTCAAAAGCATTTACACGCTTAGAACTTGGCTTTATACATGCAAATGCACTTTACACATGTAAGTGAGCTTTTGAAATTTGCTACAGTATATGCTATCGAATTGTCAATAGATTGTACCTGTGTTAAGTGCACTTAACGTGGGTAAATGGCTTTTGAAAATTGCTACAATACTATGTTATACTTACATGCGTAACTCCTTTGAAAATTCACCTGACATGTCTATGGGAATAATGTGTAACAGGGATATTCCAGTCACTAATATTGCTCCCATGTGCTTTTTCCAGCAATGGGTAGTAGGAGTGTGTGAGGGAGTACATAGAAAACTCCCTCAGACTACCTTAAAAACCAGGCACAGCTGTCTCGCCTGGTCCTTCTTAAAACCTAGATCCACAGGAAATCCTGGCTAAAGGGAGGAGCCCCTCACCAGAGTTTAAGAAATCAGGGCATGTAAGGGTTAAAGAGGCCCCAGGGAGTATGGAGGAAGCCAGCCTATGCTAAAACCTCCTATGTTTGATGTGTATACTACCTGGACTTAAGGTAAGCTGCATTTTTAGTATGATTTGCTTTGCACTGTAAATAGATTATAAAGGTAACAGCCAGAGTCTGCCTCCTTATACCATCTGGCTGTTTCCCAAGCCGCTATCACCCAAGTTACCACAGAGGGGTTTCTTGATATCTAGGATTCCTCCCCTTGACATAATACCACCTTTTTGGGGGAAGGCTTATGTGGAATATAAAAATCCCCATGAGCATCATTTAATTTAAAGACCTCTAGCATATTCCCCTTCAGCCGTCTCTTCTCCAAGCCGAACAGCCCTAACCTCTTTAGCCTTTCCTCATGGGGAGCTGTTCCATCCCCTTTATCATTTTGGTCACTCTTCTCTGTACTTTCTCCAGTGCAACTATATCTTTTTTGAGAAACACGACCAGAATTGTACACAGTATTCAAGGTGCGGTCTCACCAAGGAGTGATACAGAGGCATTATGACATTTTCCATTTTATTCATCATTCCCTTCCTAATAATTCCTAACATTATTTTCTTTTTTGACTGCCACAGCACACTGAGCCGACGATCTCAATGTATTATCCACTATGACATCTAGATCTCTCTCCTGGGTGGTAACTCCTAATGTGGAGCCTTACATCGTGTAACAACAGCAAGGGTTATTTTTCCCTATATGCAGCACCTTGCACTTGTCCGCATTAAATGTCATCTGCCATTTGGATGCTCAGTCTTCCAGTCTCACAAGGTCCTCCTGTAATGTATCACAATCTGCTTGTGATTTAACTACTCTAAATAATTTTGAATCTTCTACAGATTTGATTACCTCGCTCATCGCATTCCTTTCCAGATCATTTATAAATATATTGAAAAGCACTGGTCCAAGTACAGATCCCTGAGGCACTCTACTGTTTATTCTTTTCCACTGAGGAAATGGACTATTTAATCCCACTCTATTTCCTGTCTTTTAACCAGTTTGTAATCCATGAAAGGACATTGCCTCCCATTCCATGCCTTTTTAGTTTTCTTAGAAGCTTTTCATGAGGGGCTTTGTTAAATGCCTTCTGAAAATCCAGATACACTACATCTACCAGTTCATCTTTATTTGCATGTTTATTAACCCCTTCAAAAAAAAAAAAGAAGCAGATTTGTGAGGCAAGACTTCCCTTGAGTAAATCCATGCTGACTGTGTTCCATTATACCATGTCTTTCTGTATGCTCTGTGATTTTGATCTTTAGAATAGTTTCCACTACTTTTCCCAGCACTGAAGTCAGGCTCATTGTTTCCCAGATTACCCCTAGAGCCCTTTTAAAATATTGGGGTTACATTGGCCACCCTCCAGTCTTCAGGTACAATGGATGATTTTAATGATAGGTTGCAAATTGTAACTAATAGATCTGAAATTTCATTTTTTATTTCCTTCAGAACCCTGGAGTGCATACTATCCGGTCTAGGTGATTTGCCACTCTTTAGTTTGTCAATCTGGCCTACTACATCTTCCAGGTTCACAGTGATTTCGTTCAGTTCATCTGATTCCTCACCCTTGAAAACCATCTCTGGAACCTATATTTCCCCAACATCCTCATTAGGAAACAGAGAAGCAAAGAATTAATTTAGTCTTTCTGCACTGGCCTTATCTTTTTTAAGAGCCCCTTTAACCCCTTGGTCATCTAAGGTCCAACCGACTCCCTCACTGGTTTCTTGCCTCAGATATATTTTAAAAAGCTTTTATTATGAGTTTTCACTTCTAAGGCCAAATTCATTTCAAATTCTCTCTTAACCTGCCTTAGCAATCTTTTACACTTAACTTGACAATGCTTATGCTTTTTCCAATTTTCTTTAGATGGATCCTTCTTCCAATTTTTGAAGGATGTTTTTTGCTAAAATAGCCTCTTTCACCTCACCTTTTAACCAAGTTGGTAATCGGTTTGCCTTCCTTCCACCTTTCTTAATTCGTGGAATACATCTGGGCTGTGCTTCTAAGTTTGTATTTTTAAACAATGTCCATGCTTATTGTACACTTTTAACCTTTGCAGCTGGACCTTTTAGTTTTGTCTAACTATTTAACTCATTTTATCAAAGTTCCCTTTTGAAACTTTAGTGTTAAAGCTGTAGATTTACATGTTGTCCCCATTCCAGTCATTAGTTCAAATTTGATCATGTTATGATCACTTTTGCCAAGTGACCCTACCACTGTTACCTCTCTCACCAAATGCTGCATCCACTAAGAATTAAATCTAAATTAGTTCCCTCTCTCATTGGTTCCTGAACCAGTTACTCCATGAAGCACTCGTTTTTCCTTCCAGGAACTTTGTCTTAGCATGTCCTGATGTTTCATTTACCCATTCAATGTTGGGGTAATTGAAATCTCCCATTATTACTGCACTGCCAAATTGGTTAGCTTCCCTGATTTCTCTTAGCATTTCATCATCTGTCTGATCATTTTGGCCAGGTGGATGGTAGTATTCTCCTATCACTATACTCTTACCCAACACACATGAGATTTCTACCCATATAGATTTTACTGAGCATTTAGTCTCTTGTATGATCTTTATCCTGTTGGATTCTATACCCTCCCAGCCATAAAGTGCCATTCCCCCACCAAGTTGATCCTCCCTATCATTGCAATATAATTTGTATCCTTATATACCACTGTCCCATTGGTTATCCTCCTTCCACCAAGTTTCTGTGATGCCAATTGTGTCTATCTCATCATTCACTGCTATACACTCTAACTCTCCCATCTTACTTCTTAAACTTCTGGCATTGGCATACAAACATTTTAAAGTGTGTTTTTTTTGTATGTATTAACAACTTGCTTTTCAGTTGCTAGGGATAATTTGGAATTCTTTAGCTCAGGTGATTCTTTACTTATAGGCACATGGACTCATTTTGCTTTTATTGGAAACTCTCTGTTGAGATTCCCTAACTCTCGTGTTTCATTAGAATCCTTCAAAGAATCATGCACTGCTGAGTGACTGTCAGCTTTCCCCCTTGTTCCAGTTTAAAAGCTGCTCTATCTCCTTTCTAAAAGTTAGCGCCAGCAGTTTGATTCCACTCTGGTTAAGGTGGAGCCTGTCCTTTTAGAAAAGTCTCCCCTTTCCCCTAACGTTTGGCCATTTCCTTACAAATCTAAATCCTTCTTCCTTCCTCATCATCTCATCCACGCATTGAGACTCCGGAGCTCTGCCTGCCTCTGGTGACCTGCGCGTGGAAGAGGGAGCATTTCAGAGAATGCCACCCTGGAGGTTCTGGATTTCAGCTTTCTATCTAAAATTCTAAATTTGGCTTCCAGAACCTCCCTCCTAAATTTTCCTATGTCATTGGTGCCCTCATGTACCATGACAGCTGGTTCCTCCCCAGCACTGTCTATAATCCTATCTAGGTGATGTGTGAGGTCTGCCACCTTCGCACCAGGCAGGCAAGTTACCAGGCGGTCCTCATGTCTACCAGTCACCCAGCTATCTACATTTCTAATGATTGAATTGCTAACTATGATGGCCGACCTAACCCTTCCCTCCTGGACAACGCATCACCTGGAGAGCGGATCCTTGCTACAGGATCATTTTCTGCGACACCAGGGTTGTGCTCCCCAACTGGGAGACCTTTCTGATCCAAGGCAACACCGGGATTGCCAGACTGGATTTGGGATTTGAGTTATTTACTCAGACAATAGAAGGACTAGGGGGCACTCCATGAAATTAGCAAGTGGCTCATTTAAAACAAATCGGAGAAATTTTTTTCACTCAATGCATAATTAAGCTCTGGAATTTATTGTCAGAGGATGTGGTTACAGCAGTTAGTGTAACTGGGTTTAAAAAGGTTTGGATAAGTTCCTAGAGGAGAAGTCCATAAACTGCTATTAATCAATAAGGAATAGAAGCTTGGGATCTTTTTAATGTTTGGGTACTTGCCAAGTACTTGTGACTTGCATTGGCCACTGTTGGACACAGGATGCTGGACTGGATGGACCCTTGGTCTGACCCAGTATGGCAACTTCTTATGTTCATTCCCCCTGTATCCCAAAGAGCTGCATCAAAGTATCTTTTTGCCCAGGCTACTTGCTACCATCCATCCTAATCAGCTTATTCCAGAGCTACGCTCCAGTTATCCTACCTTCACTGGGGAGGATATCCTTTCTATGGAAGAAGGTGCAAAAGAAGGGAGAGGGGAGAGAATTTCTAAAATGGACAAGGGAAACCATTGTGTTCTTTGCATTGGCATTTTTTTATTTTACTTGTGATGTTGGCCTGGATACTTCTCGTTAAGTTGCAGTAAACTGATTATTTTGAACACCACTGGATTGTGGTTTGGGGTTTTTTTCCTGTTTTGCCAGAGCGCTGGTTGGATGGACGGACACAGGTGTGATTTCTACTTTTTACTCCTGTTGATTTTGGTTTCCTTGCTATTACTCTGGACCATCTTGCACGTGGTGGTGGTGGTGATTACAGAGCTGGAGGGTGAACCCGCTGACTGTAGTAGTGACTACACCCAGGGGGGCCAGGAGAATAGATTCTCCCTCTCCCATCCGAACTTGAACCCGGAATCGTAGCAGCCCTGGCTAAGGATCATCATCTGCTAGAAATGCTTAGTGAATAAGCCCCTAAATGTGTACTTCCCAAGGTCACAAGGAGTGTCGGGGGGATCTGAACCCTAGCTCTCAGCCTGTCGTCCTAGCCACTACGCTGCCCCTCCTTTCCCTTCACTTCTTTGCAATTAAGGCCCCTCTGTGCTTATTCCACGCTCTCTTATACTATTTCCTCCACCGCTTGCTCTGGGAGGCTGTCAACATGCGTCCAGCAACCTTTCTGGAAGTAATTTATATCACATCTACATTCAGCGATGCGGCGAGTGGCAAGTTAGCCAGACAGAGTTATCAGGATTTTAAGTGTAAATATACCTGGGTAAGGCAAGTGGTTAACTTTACCGCAACTAAACCTTAGAATAGCCCTCGAGCCTGAACAGACTTAGCTGGGTAAGTGCAGGAGGGTAGCCCTCAGTTAATTCTGGCCAGGGAATTCCATACCTGGTTTTCATTTAACTGCTCAGAATATTTAAAACTCATGGCTGGCTGGACAAACCCTTTTGAATACGGACCTCTCTACTTTTTATTTTGTTGGGCTCGGCACTTTTCTTCCTGCTGTTTTTAGGTGTCCAGCTCAATTGGAACCGGCCTCCGTTTGGGCTACCCTACCATCGGCCTTCATTCTTAACTACCAAAGGTCTTCCTCCTGTTTTATAATCTGCCTAGCTCGAGCTCAGGATTGAAAAGGCAAGTAATTAAATCTAAAATTCAGATTGGCACTACAAGCGCAAAAGATGCAATAGGGTGAAACCAGGAGTGGCTCATTCTGAACCTTGTGACATAGAAACCTGTTGGCAGCCATAGCCCTGCCTCTAAGTCAGGAAGTCTTCTTGGATGGGGTTTGGATTATGTTCTGCGATACAGTTTTTATTCCGTCTTTAACCACTCTTGCTTGCCATTTCCATAAGTGATGACGTGAGTGGTCCTAATGCTGTTTCCGCGTGCTGTTCATGCCTGGCAGAATGTAGTTTCTGGCCTTGCTTGCTCTCCCTATTTTGCATTCACAGTGCATAGTGAACAGGGAGCGAAAGTATCTCAATGCCATGTAAAGTTAATCCTGCCTGGGAGGTGGATGGACCGATGCTGAATTAAACGTAGATGGGAAT
Source organism: Rhinatrema bivittatum (assembly GCF_901001135.1). Taxonomy (NCBI): domain Eukaryota; kingdom Metazoa; phylum Chordata; class Amphibia; order Gymnophiona; family Rhinatrematidae; genus Rhinatrema; species Rhinatrema bivittatum. The sequence goes on from NC_042615.1 coordinate 781,912,982, forward strand.
TGAATTTTGGGGTTAATTCCAGAACTAAGTTTGAAGATAAAAACGGAAACTACTCCACATTCTCATTCCCAGAGCAGTTCCACAGTGTGGAAAGAGGAGGGAGCAGAAGCCAGACTGACTAATTCAGAACCGAACGCCGCCTTAAAACTAATCCCGGAGTAGAGTGGCCTGCCTGTGAGATCAGTATGAGGTAGTGGGATGGCGCCCCGCATCTCATTCTTGGCAAACAGGAATCACAGATTGCCTCTGCGGCAGTTGAAGAACCAGTTAACAGCAGCTTAATTAGTGTGCACTGTCTATTTTCCTGTGACCTCCTGCCTCTCTCCTGTCTCTCTCCCCTTTAACTTCCAGATGAGGGATGTTTAAACCTGGAGGAGAACACAGAGCTGCCTTACCCAGAGCACTGAAGATTCTCAATGAATAGAAGCAGCAATTAGCTGGGAGGCAAATCAAAACATCGATTGTTTACGACGAGTGGGCGCATTCCCTGTTTGGAATGTCATGTACCGTAGAAAAATAGCAGAGGATCAAAAGTTGTTATGGGCAGGAAGAATGTGCTATTCACTGTAGTCAGTCAGTACCGCATCCATTCTAAGCTATCCTTGACACAAAAAAAGAGGTTGAATTAGCAGACGCTTGAAATTTGTGAGCAGTAGCACCAATAGTCGTGGCTGCAACCCCGGCTACTGTCTGTTAGTGCATCTTTCATATACATCCTTAAAAAAAACCAAAAAAACAAAACCCCCAACTTTCTAAAAGTGGAGAGCTATTTCTCATTTAGTTAACTACTTAACTCTTGCAAGGATCTTAAGGAGTTACCTTGGGAAATTTCAATATCAATAGGTAAGCAATAAGGCATTATCTTATTGTTAGGAGTCAGTTTAATAGAAGGTAAGGCTGATTCATTATTTCCTGGTACAGCATTGTAGGAACAGAATAGCAAGGCTGATTTGTTGGATGTGTTCAAAGGGAGCCATTATATGGAAGGGGCTCTTCATGTACTTGAGATACTGTTGTAACTTCGGTTTTTCAGCCTGACTCGTCAGGGACAGTAAGCATGGGTCCCTTACGTGCCATGTTTAAAGCTCAGTTAACTTTATTCATTTATAGAAATGGCATAAGAGTAACCATACACGAGAACATGACTGAAGGTCAAGAAATTTAATTTTAAGTTGTCCTGAAAGCTACAACTTGGCAGAGAAAAGCAGAATTTGACAGCCTATCCAGACTGCAGATCTTCCCATTTTCCCTTCAAGCTGTTGTGACACAGCCCGCGCGTGATCAGGCCTTAACCTTTTCCGGCACCAAGAATCCTCCGGGCTGGCTCCATGCTTTCTTGAAATAGGTTGCTATTAACTCCAACCCTCTTCACTCCCATGCACCCATCACCCGTTCAGAGAAGAAATGCTGCCTGATACTACTTCTCAGTCTCTTCCCTTCCTGTTCCATAGTGTGACATCCTCCTCCCCCTGTTCCATAACTTTCTTTCCATCTTTTTATTTATTGCAATTTAGTATTTTTTTATTGGTAACATTAATACAAAAGGAACATATATAAAATACATAGCATATCTGCATTTTCGCAAACAAAATGTCACTTCTTTTCTTAACACCCCCCCCCCCCCCCTTGCCTCCCCCTACCTTTGAGGGTCATACTTTGAAAGCATTAATCAGCCATTCTCCAAAAGGATACCTTGACCTTGAAAGCACCACAGAAGCTCAGCTACTCTTGATTGTCGGAAATGTGCCCCATTGCGTCTGAAAATGTTAAGATCCCGTATGAAATTTGACTGTCATTTTCTCAATACATGTGAGATAAATTGGTTGCATCAGTTCTTTAAACGTCATTGCCAGTGACAGCTTCTCAAGTTTAACCCTTATTGCTAAGAAACATACAGCTTTCCTTCCCCGATGATGTCTGGATTGTAGGGTGGTTGCCCGGTTATTCCACTTGAAAGCACGGGACATGAAGGTTAACAAAAATGAAAAAGATACAAGGGAATAACTGCTTGTTGGACTAAATTAATACAGTTCTTGACTGGCTTTTGAGAGCTGATACTCTCTTCTTCAGATCATAATTCAAAGGAGCAAAAGATGACATTGCCAAGACCTTGTATGATTCCCTTCCATTTTCTGGCAGTGTCGTCTTTTGCTCATTCTGTTATGGCCTGAGGGAAGCGAGTTTTTAGCTCTCGAACGCTAGTAAAGAGATGTAGTGTTTATACTTGTTAACCTTTATTTCCCATGCCCAGATAGTGTTGCGCATCCATTAGTCATCGCCTTAAGGAGCTCAGCCAGGATCTTTAGAGCCCTGAGATTCTGTCTCCCGATCCACAAAATCTAAAACTTCCTGCCAAAATTTCTGTATAGGAAGATGCTGCTAAATCGTGTGATAAAAGGTTCTCTTCTCTTTACAATAAATGAATGTATAATCACTTAGGTATCTGAATCCCTAAGCTCTTTTTTGCACATAATGCAAATTTTCCTCCATGTCTCATCCATTAAGGGGGGGGACGCTGGGGTCTCGTTGCTAATCTTCTTTCAGGGCAGTTACTATCAGTGGAGTAGCATCCCTCTAGTGGCATTGGTCCAAGATATTTTCTTTCTTTGGTTTACTGACTCTGCTGCTTTTTCTTCTGTTCACACCTATTGCTGTCTCCACTAGCTTTCCTGTTTCTCTTAGCTTTTTAGATAGTTACAAAAGCTATGAAATAGATTTTGAATCCATAATATTGTGTGCATTGTCTAAATTAGAGCAATAAAATGGCCTTCCACGTTTTTTTTGGAAGGGGTCCTCAGCCGTTTCCTCCTCCTTTGGACTTCTAGCTTAATTAATATCTGCCTCTATTGGACTGCAGCACCACGACCCTTCATTTGCAACTATCTGAGGGGTTTTCCCCTGTGGTTTCTGTTTATTTCTCCTTCCAACTCAGCTCAGCTTTCACAGTGACAGTCTTTTACCAAGGGCCACAAAATAGATTTCTGGATTGGCAGAATATACATTTTTAAATAAAGTAAATAACTAAATATAAACCCTATGTCTGGCCATGCGGTTTCACCATTGAATGATGACAGAGACTCTCTCCCATGGGAGCCTTGAGTGGTTCCTCTGCAGCATCCCCAATCCCAGCCGACCAAGGAAGCAGAAGCCTGGCCTGAGACTTGAACCAGATCCTCTGTGTGCCATTGAGCCATAGGCCTGGCTCATTAAATCAATATTCTGCAATTATTGTTAGGGATTTGTACAGTGCATACGTGCAGCGCTGCAAGTGGACATATAATTGGACAGTCCCTGCTCCTCAGAGCTTTACAAATCTAGTCAAGACCGACAGACAAGGCATACCACAAATAACAAATAAGAGGCTTTGAGTTAGGGCAGCAAAGGCATTACTGAAAAGAATAAACTTCATGGTTATAAGTGGGGAGCCAACTGAGGATCATGTATGAGGATGGGATTGTGAATTTCAACGGAAAGCTTGGGTTATGTATGTAGTTACTGATCTGCCTATTCTTAATTACAGTAAATAGATGTAGAATACCAACCTAAGTATTGACCGCATCAGTTGTAAAACGGACTCTAGATTGTCAAAATCTTTTGAGTGAGCAGGAAGATTCAGAGGTCGATGTTGAAAAGCTTTGTCTAGGTAACATTTGGGAGTTACTCGGGGGGGGGGGGAGCAAGATTTCAAAATCCATCCCCACCCCTCGTTCCCCAACTAAATGTTTTGTACAGGTAGCTCATTACATTGTTAAAATGCAGAGAAACTAAAGCAGTATTCAAAAAACAGGATCACTAAGACAGAGGAATAGCAAATGTAAAAAGATCACTCCAAAAAGGACCAGAAGGACTAGGGGGCACTCCATAAAGTTAGCAAATAGCACATTTAAAGCTTATCGGAGAAAATTCTTTTCCACAAAATGCACAAATAAAGAAGTTAGGGCTGTTCAGCTTGGAGAAGAGACGGCTGAGGGGGGATATGATAGAGGTGTTTAAAATCATGAGAGGTCTAGAACGGGTAGATGTGAATCGGTTATTTACTCTTTCGGGTAATAGAAGGACTAGGGGGCACTCCATGAAGTTAACATGTGGCACATTTAAAACTACGTACAATTAAACTCTGGAATTTGTTGCCAGGGGATGTGGTTAGTGCAGTTAGGGGTGGATTTTAAAAGCCCTGCTCGCGTAAATCCGCCCGGATTTACACGAGCAGGGCCTTGCGCGCCGGTGCGCCTATGTTCCATAGGCGCACCGGCGCGCGCAGAGCCCCGGGACTCGCGTAAGTCCTGGGGTTTTTCGAGGGGGGCGTGTCGGGGGGGCAGGGCCGATCGGCGCAGCGTTTTGGGGGCGGGACGCGGCATTTTGGGGGGGGGGCATGGTTTCGGCCCGGGGCGGTCCGGGGGCGTGGCCACGCCATCTGGAACCGCCCCCAGGTCGCGTCTCGGTGCGCTAGCGGCCCGCTGGTGCGTGGGGATTTACTTCTCCCTCCGGGAGGCGTAAATCCCCCGACAAAGGTAGGGGGGTGGGTTAGACAGGGCCGGGGGGGTGGGTTATGTAGAGGAAGGGAGGGGAAGGTGAGGGGAGGGTGAAAGAGAATTCCCTCCGAGGCCGCTCCGATTTCGGAGCGGCCTCGGAGGGAACGGAGTTAGGCTGCGCGGCTCGGCGCGCGCCGGCTACACGAAATCGGCAGCCTTGCGCGCGCCGATCCAGGATTTTAGCGGATACGTGCGGCTACGCGCGTATCTACTAAAATCCAGCGTACTTTTGTTGGCGCCTGATGCGCCAACAAAAGTACGCGAAGGCGCACTTTTCTAAAATCTACCCCACAGTGTAGCTGGGTTTAGAAAAGGTTTGGATAAGTTCTTGGAGAAGTCAATTACCTGCTATTAATCAAATTGTCTTAGAGAATAGCCACTGCTATTACTAGCAACAGTAACATGGAATAGACTTAGTTTTTGGGTACTTGCCAGGTTCTTATGGCCTGGATTGGCCACTGTTGGAAACAGGATGCTGGGCTTGATGGACCCTTGGTCTGACCCAGTATGGCAATTTCTTATGTTCTTATGTTGCTAGAGAATGTGTTTAGTGCAGTTAGTGTAGCTGGATTTTAAAAAAGTTTTGGATAATTTTTTGGAGAAGTCCATTAACTGCTATTAATCAAGCTGACTTAGGGAATAGCCACTGCTATTACTAGCATCAGTAGCAAGGGATCTACTTAGTGTTTGGGTACTTGCCAGCTACTTGTAACCTGGCTTGGCCACTGTTGGAAACAGGATACTGGGCTTGATGGACTCTTGGTCTGACCCAGTATGGCAATTTCTTATGTTCTTATGCTTATTTGCCATTAGGCACATTAGTCATAGTATAATCATCTACCAGCCCAACCATTCCCACCAAAATAACTGAGATGGTGTGGGTATGTATATGTTTTCACCTGATGTTTTGTATTTTTTAATGCATATATCTTACAGTCTTCACAAGCAAGAGTCTATTTGGAAAATATTATTCAACTGTTAAATCCAAAACACTCTGTAAGCAATAATAAACACCCGCTAGCTTCTGTAAATGCCCCTGGTGCAGGCAATCTTTTCTGCCGAAACATTGCAATGTTTGCATGCTGTACTTTAGTTTATACTCAGTTATGTTTATATGGCTGACATAAGATGTTTTGTGATGACTATTGTACTGTGCACTCTGCTGGATAAAGATTATTTCAAAAAACAAAACAGAAAGGCAAGAAGAAAAGGGTATGAAACTGTACCTGAATATAAGTCACCTGGAGCTAGCAGTGAAAAGGTGTGAGCTTAATATAAATAAATAAATAAATTAATTAATAAGTGAAAGTTACCAGCACATATCCCAGGACCCTCCAGTTAATCAGCATAAAGGGATCATACTCAAGCTCTTCTATTATCCAACGCAGACATGAGAAATGTGAACCATTAAAGACTAAAGATAATATGTCACACAGAAAAGGAGGGTGACACATCTATGATGGAACATTTTTCCAGGCCAGACAACTATTATAAATTATTTTTACAATCAGGATACTAAAAGAGGAGATCAAAACTGTCCAAGAACAATAAAGCATTTGAAAACGAAATGATAAAATGCTTTGAAATAAACTCACAAGAATGTAATGGACCTTGGTTTCCTCATCCCATTAGCAGACCATTCTCCTGCAGCTGTAAATTCTGCTGTTTATCTTCCTCGACTTTCTCCTTGCAAACAAATTACCACCCGCTTCTCACAGCTGGCCTTATACTCTGCAAGTCTTTACAACTTTAAAAGCAATAGCACCCTAACAGAACCTGTGATTTACTTGTACGGTGGGGCTGATTAAGGCACTGGCCTAACGAAGGGAGCAGAGCCCTTGAAAACAAATCACTAGTGTATTAAAGTTTAACAAAAAGATATCACCTACCATTTCTGGAAAAGACCAGGGAGCCAGGTCACCTGTCGCCTAAAATTCAGAAAAGTGAGAGAGCAGCAAAAAAAAAATAAAATAAAAAAACTAAACTAAAAAAAAAAAAGGTTAAATAGATGGGGCAAAATAGCAATAACTACATAAAAGTAAGGAGAATGGTCCCCTGGCTTCTATAAGTTTTCTACTTATATATCCACCCCTGTCACCTACAACTTGTTTGTTGGCCTTTATTTCTATGTTAACAGAAATGTGAAATCACATCAGCAAGGTTCTGCAAATAAGGAGGTGCCAGGTCTTTTCTTTCAGTATCTCCAAATGAGAAACATTTGGCAGGAGAAGAACTTCTCTGCAGAATAGAGGATTAACGGACCTGGAACGATTTACAACATGTGTGGACAAGGACATTAAACAGATTACTGGCTCTGCAGGTTAATGCTGCCTAAGGGCACATCAGGGAATAGAAAGCTGAAAGAAAGATGGAAAGGAGATCTGTCTGCATATATTAAGATGGACGTTTGGACTGAGATTCATCAGTTTCATCCTGCCTTGGACAGCACATGATATATCAGGTTATACACAGAGTAGATTATACTTCTTCCCAAGTTTACAAGGTGGATAAGACCGGCACAGGAAACCACAGAGGGCACTTTTTAAATTTGTTATGGATCTGTCCAAAGTCTCAGCATTCGGGAGGTTAATCACACAGGAATTACGAGTTACATCTTCCTGGATTTAGCATATGGGAACTTTACTGGAGCACAAATAAAAATGCAGAATGCTGTCTTATTCTTGGCTCTTAAATTTATTGCTATAATTTGCAATGAAGATTCAAGCCCAGAGTTCGCTGGATGCATAGCCAAAATGAAAGTGCTTATCACTTGGGGGAAAATAGTATCCGTTTATATAGGCGGGAGAGTAATATAACTATCTATTGCTCAAAGCAAGTTAAACAATGCAATAATAAAATCTGTGTAACAACCAAAGAAAGCACCTAACAAAATGAGACAAATCCCAGAAAAACATCTTAATCATCAGTATAAAGAACAAAATGGTACAAAGACCAAACGCAACAAAAAAATAAAAAAATGTCCCAAACACATGTCCATTATACCTCGCATCCAAAAATGCAAGACCCTCCCAGGATCCCGCTAGAAACCACCTCCTAATAATATATCTCCTACCAACAAACTTAACCAAACGGCTCATGAAACAAATGAATTTTTACCATCTTTCTAAAAATCAAATAGTTGCCGTTTGGGTTTCCCCGAGAACGTTTATTCCAGAGAATTATACATCTGAAAGCCCTTTTCCTAATATCCAAATGTCGCATCTCTGTCAGGGATGACTCCACTAGAAATATTTCCTGGTACGTCCATAATTGCTGGCTTAGGCAATACCAATCAAGCCACTCCCTGAGATAATCTGCTGCTAACCCCTGCAGTGATTTGAAGTCCAACAAAGGACCTTAAATCGGATCCTTTACGCCACTGGTAACTAATGCAACTTGTGCGGAACAGGAGTCCTGCTCTCACAGGACCCACAACCTCTCACAGGACCCACAATGTGTGCTGCTGCCGCCGCGTTCTGGACTATTCCTGTCCCTAATATGTATTTCCCAGGGAGGCCAGCTAACAGAGCATTACAATAACCAAGTCTGCTCATTACATAAACCAACATTAATTTGACCACATTCAGTATTTCTAAAAGCTTGCACAATTGATTAATTTGCTTAAGACGAAAAAGCCTGCCTACATAGTGGCATTAATTTGTGCCCACATGGGCCAACAGTCATCTATCAAGTTTCTTGCTTGCTTCTTCATTTCAACCTCGTACTCACACCCCAAAAGGAGTATGATTGCACTGACGTTCAGGGTACTGGGGGAACCAACCCGAAGTAATTCGGTCTTTGCTGGGTTCAGTTTATGCAAGATCAGAAAGGAAACAGAGATGTTTCGTAGGGCCTGAGGTGTCTCCCCGCCCCACCCAAACCCTGTCATTCTGTTTTTTTTGTATGAATGCTTGATGAAGCCATTGGATGCCATTAATGCCAAAGTAATGGGGAAGGGTTTATTTGTTTATTGTGTTTGTATAACTTGTTAGAATACTGTACTTGGGGAGCTGTACTTACATGTTTGTTGACAGAAACACAGAAATGATGGCAGAAAAGGACCAAATGGTCCATCCAGTCTGCCCAGCAAGTTTCTTAAGGTAGTACCTGCCACTTTGTGCAGATTACTCTCATGCTTCTCTTAAGGATAGTAACTGTCGCTCTGATTAGTTCTCCCCAAGCTTTATGATACCCATAAAAACTGCAGCCAGTGAGGAGCGTTCTTGAAAATTCAATGCTGCTTGACGTGCTTTGCTGATGGACTTGGCCATAGAAGCAGTCCTGTGCTTTATCCCTTATGCCTGCGTACCAGTACTAAGACCATAGAAGTCGGGCCTTCTTGGTTGTTGTCTGTATCCAATTCCCCTTTTTCCCCTGCCGTTGAAGCAGGGAGCAATGTTGCAGTTGCATTCAGATCATCAAGGCATATTGCTTAAGGGTAGTGATCTCCATGCCTCCTGCCACGCCAGCAAGTTACCCCTCTGCACGCTTTACTTCATTCCCATCCTCTAGGCTTTAGAGAACCACAGCGTTTATCCTATGCCCCTTTGAATTCTTTGACTGTTTTCGTCTTCACCACTTCCTCTGGAAGGGCATTCCAGGCATCCACCACCCTCTCCATGAATAAATATTTGGTTCTGAGTCATCCCCCATGGAGTTACATAAATTTAATATATGTGAGTAATTAGTGAAAAGAAATAGAACATCCTGAAACCTTGAATTAGACAAATATTGGTCCATAATAGTAGTAATCGCCTATGAATTGTGCATTTAATGATAGAATTAAAGGCCCCAAGTGAAGCCTCAGGCCTTTGGCTTGTCCAGACAGCAAATGTCTCTTCCAATGGTGAGTATAAATGACAAAATTCCAGGAAAAAGCCAGGCCATGCAGGCCGTGCTTTATGATGACTGTTTGGTATGCTTTGGGTAGATTGTAATGCAAAGCTAGGGACTGAGTGTTTGCTGCCACCAAAGAAGTGACAGCGTTCCAAAGAAAGCAGTGATTGGGGAGAGGACATGCACGCACAATTTCTTGACAAAATACGCTTTTCTGCAGCTCTGGATATCTCGAGTCTCTGTAGATACCATTTTGTTTCTTGTTTTACAAAGCTTTCCTTGGAAAATTTGATTTCTTTTTTTTTTTTTTTTTGTTTCATCTCATCATGCCAAGTTCTGACAAGACCAGGGGATGACAAGATGTATTTTTCAGTGCCCTGGAGGGAAAAATCTTTAACTTCAACTAACCTAGATTTTTGAATGCTTGCGACCTACCACACAGGGTCAGGCAGGGGAGCATGGAAGGGAAGCCTAAAGTAACCATTGCCAAAGGCCTTGAATTCCTACACAAACGAGTTATTGAAGTCCAGCATTTGCTTGTGGCTGCGCAGAAGACGGATCTCAAGTTCACTGTCAGGTCCCTAAATGTAGATTGATAGAGGGGTAGACTTAAAAAGAATAATCTGGGTGATTGTGACTTATTCACTGCCCTTATGAAGTTAAAATAAGGTACCACATCAGCAGGTGGCTATCACGGACAAGCAGCTCCGAGCCCATAATTAGAGGTTAGCTGACATTCTGAGGGGACGGTGTTCATTTCTTTGGAAGCTTGTTAAAGGGAGTTTTGGAAAGGAATACTAACCTTGGATGGCTGTTGCTGGCTGCACTTGAATGCCTTCCCCTGAAAAGTGGATACAATTCAGATGCATCTCATAATGTCCTTATTAACTTGTGTATCTCTGAGAGCGAGAAACTCAAGTTTTGGCCCTGGCTTGGGCCAAGGTTACATCGGAATTCGTAGCTTTGTGTCAGCATATTTCCAGATTGTAACTGCACTCCAGCAAATGCTTTGCCAGGAGAGGCAAAGCATTTGCTGGAGTTGAGTTAAGCAAACGGTCCTAAGCCCAGTGCTGCAGTTGCTTACCAAGCTAAGAGTTGATTACAAAAGTTGAACTTTTATGATTTCTGCCTTTTTAAGGAGTTCTAAATAAATTAACTGGCAATGATAGAAACCACTAAGGGGAACTTTAAAAAAAATAAAATAAAGTGACTTCCAATGAATACCAGGTACCAATGTCTTTTTTTTTTTTTTTTATTCACACTTTATTAATTTTTCAAAAGTATACATATAATCATACTTCCAGGAAAATGAAAATATGGATAAACATAATAACAACTTTTCATTACATCTCAATGTTTTATCTTCACATTTATGTTATCTCAGGCGAACAAAGAATAATTGGGGCCAAGACTAAGAAAACTTAGGGGAGAAAACACAAGACCTTATTTGAGGATAACTGGCTTAACGTTTATAAAAGTGGTGTCTTACTTTACTGACTGTCGATATTCCCTACTATGGGGCAGCCACATTTCTCGCATTCAGAAAGGATTTAAGTTGTTCAACAGCTGTAAATATAAAGCTTTCGCCTTTACCTTTAATGAAACACCTGCATGGGTATTTCAGAAGAAAAGTGTAACCTAAGGCCACCACTTGTGGTCTTAGTTTAATAAATTCCTGCCTTCTTAACTGGGTAGGCCTAGAAAAATCGGGGAAGATCTTAACCGATTGACCATGGAAATTTTCTGCAATATTTTGAAAGTATGCTCTCATTACAGTACTGATATCCTTTTCTGTAACAAAGGATACCAATAAAATACCTCTGCCCACAATTTCAATAGCAGAGCTTTCTATAAATTGCGTCAAATTTTCTAACAGGCCTAATTGGTTTCCTAAGATTCTCCCTTGTATCTTGGTAAGGAAATAAGCTTTATTAACTAAAGGCAAATTAGACTCTTGAAATTTTAAATTTTCAAGAAAGAACTTTTTTAAAGTGCTTTGGACGTCCTCCCCCAAAGCACGCGGGAAATTTAAGAATCTCAAGTTCAAATGTCTGGTGTAATTCTCCAGCGATTCCAGTCTCTTGGACTGATTTCCAAGATCTTTAATCAGCTTAACATTCACATTTTGAACTTGAACAGTTGTTTTCTCGATGTCTGTAAGCTTTTTTCCCCATTCTTTATAATGGCCGTCCACTTTAAGAGTCATGGATTGCATTTCGGCTTCCACTTTCCTATATCTGCAGTCTGCTTCCTTCACAAACTGCCCAATGCCGGCCATTAATTCCCATAGTAGGTCCAGAGTCACCGTGGGTGGTTTGGGGGGAATAATCAACTCACCCCTCTCCTGTTCCATCGATGGTCCTGGGCTAACCCCCGCCTGAACTTCCAGCAACCTCTTCCCCTCCTCTCCAAGGGTAATGGGAGACAAAGAAGGCTCCAGATCTTCTATACCCGGTACCCCTGCTGTTCCTAGCAGGCTTGAGGAGATTCTCGAGGGCAGTGCTGCTTCTCCCTCTCGGCATCCTCCATCTGGGGACCGAGTGATGTCATCAGAAGCCGCTGCTTGCTGGAAGTCTGCCCGTGCCGCGGGCGCCAGTGGGGTTCGACAGTCCGGGGGACTGAGAGTCACTTCCCCAGGCAGCGCTGGAGCTCCCTCTCCAGACGCTGCAGCGGGGACATCGTCGCCCGTTTTCACCACCGTCGCGGAAGTAAAGTTGGTAATCCGCTTCTGATCCGAAGGTAAGGGCGACTCGGGGGGAAAAGCGCGAACCTTTCCCTTTCTTTTCGCCGGCATCTTAGTAAAGGTGAAACAATTCTCAGGAGCAGCCAACAACACGACCGCTCACGCCGCCATCTTGCCCCACCAATGTCTTTTACTTTTCCCGACTCAGTTTTGCTAGGGACTTGAATAAAAAAAAAATCTATTTGCCACCACAAGTGAATAAAAATAATTCTATCCTAACTTTGCAGAGAGACCCTGCGCATCTTGACTACAACCTTAATCCACCTTTACCCGGGTTTTTAGGCTTGCCCCTTCTCTTTATGGCAAACGTTATCTGCTCCATCATGGCTTGCATGAAGCTTCTTACCCCCCTGTTCAGACCTGCAGACTCGCTCTGCTTACATCAGCGCCGTCCGTTGAGGATTCTTTGGTCAATTGACTTTTTTTGCCGTATCCATCATGACACACCACTTCCTCCCTGAGGCGGACCCAGCAGAGGACGGCCTGGTTCCAGGGACGGAGGACCCCTGCACCGTACTAGGATACACCGAGAAGGACTCGGCTTCTCGCAAGGGAGACAGTCTCCACACGAAGTGAAAGCAAATAAAGAGAGAGCATTTGAAATTTTTTTTAACTTACGATTTTTGAGTGAAATGTTTTATGCTTTGTATAAATGTTTGGCGTCCTTGTGATGTGTGTGAGCAGACTGGCTATGAAGGGAGGAGTATGCTTACGTGTTTAGAGCGCGAGTACCCGGAGGGGCATGTATAGATGGGGTGTGATGAAGCACCTTTTTTGAAAAGGCAACTGCTGCAGTCTGGCACAGAGAAAATCAGGACCGGAGAGAGCAGGAATTAGGCCCGTTCCAGCTAAGAAAAGTAGGCCCCTATGTAAGGTTCTGATGTGATACTTAACAAGAGAAATCGTTTTCTAAATATACCAAATAATTTTTATTTATTTAAGAAGGCTTTACGAGCTTTTTTGTTAGCAAATTCTTCAATTACAATTGAAATTTTTATTCATACATGTTAGAAATAATTATATTTAGCTTTTTAAAAACTTTTGCCCAACAAAAGTAGGCCCCTTGAACATTGTAGGCCCTAGCCAAATGGCCATGCTGACACCCCCTCTCTCCCGGAGTGGAGAAAATAGCACCCCTAAGACTAGAGCCGCTGAGGTTTTAGAGAGCAGCTTTTCAGCAGTTTCTCTCTCGCTGCGTGTGGTAAAGTAAAACGGTACAGTTTGCTGATTTGGCCATGAGATGAAAAGAAAAATGGCAAACTTGCTCTAATAGGTTCTAGTGGGAACCATGCAGCTGCAATAAGGTAACCTTCCAGAGATATCCCAGCCTTAGGCAAGAATGCATTTATTAGTTTTTCAAGTTGTGTGACTAAATAACCCCTTGTGGATGGCAAAGAGATCATGATGGAGTGTCTGTGCTGGCACTTACGAACCTTGAATTTCCTTTTCTGAGCTGAGAAAAATATTTGGGAGTATCCCACCCTTGGAGTCCCTTTTATGACAGTTGCTCTTCAGCAAATCCTGATTTTTGGGAGACGAGCTCCCTTCGGAGCCCAGAAAGACCAGTACGGGTGGGGAAGTCAGGCATGTAAGTCAGCCCCAGTGGATATTACTTGGCAGCGCTCTATATTTGTTACGAATACCTTCACGTCAAGCTAGACCTGAGGTCCTGATTCATTAAATTTTAATGCTGACGGTATTTCTAGCCCAGCCATATCACTCTCTATTCATGAGCAGTGCTAGCACTGGCTTTAGCAGGGCTATAAATAGCCATCGGAATGCCACTTGTAATAGATTTTAAGATAGCATGTTATTCTTGGCTAGCACAAACGTCTTTTATGGTTGATGTTAATAGTCAATTTTAATACTGTTAAGTACCAGAAAAGCCTTGGAACCAAATGGAAATGTCAATAACGTACGTTTTGTAAATTACCTTTTGCCTTAACTCAAAACAAAACAAAAAAAAACTAGGGTGACTTCTTTAGTAATGTGATCGCACAAAAAAATGTTTCTTTTCTGTTCCCCTCCCCGCCTCCAACGAAATACAGTTTTCCCAAAATGGAACAGCTCTGGAAACAATAAGGGAATTTCCTGTTTATTACACTCACTGAACATCCAATTATGGAACACGCAAACAATATGTAGATGTTACCTAGGTATTACCTCTGTTTAGAATAGCAGTTCCGTTCAGGACTGGAAAACATAGGGAGCATTTTCATAACGATTTTCATTTATTTAAAATATTTATTCCATGCTTATATTCAAAAGCTCTAAGGCCTAGATTCATCAAGAAACTATAAATATAGTGAAAATAGCGCCCACAATTAAAAAAAAAAAAAAAAAAAAAAAGGGGGTGTGGTTAGGTTAATTTCCCTGCTCACGCATCGCCCAGGTAATTTTTGCAAGCACTCATTCAAACTAGGTAGAGAGTACATTCTACAAATCAACTCCTCTTTTAGCTTTCATCGCTCCAAATGACAGAAAATCTTCAGTAATGTCAACTTTGCTATTCGTACCTCTGACTGTGTGAATAAAACTGCCCTCCTAAACCTACCCCCTCTTACAGTGGTATAAATAGTAAAGTTACATATTGGTCTTTCTCTCTCTCGCTCTTTCTTCCTTCTTTCCTCCCCCCGAACTGTTGTGGCCTTGAGGCCTTGCATTCTGTTATGGAGTCTCGAGGCCTTGCATTCTGTTGCGGCCTCGAGGCCTTGCATACTGTTGTGGCCTCGAAGGCCTTGCATACTTGTTATGGCCTCAAAGGCCTTGCATTTTGTTGCTGGACGGGTTTAGTGTGCCCTTGGGCCTCAGCCCGACCCCAGACGCACCCAGGGCCAACCCGAAGGTTGATGGCGTATTCCAGAGTGACTGGCGGGCTACCCTCCACCAGGCCTGCAAGCTCCCATGGCCAACCACAAGAAGATGTTGGAATGTGAATGGTCCTCCGACCATTCCGAGCCCTTTCGGACCTACTGCGTGGAACAGCATGGAGCAGCAGGCCTGGTCTGAGGTTGAGGGCAGTCGAAGACCTTGACACGAAGACATGACAATGGTGGGGATGCAACGGCATCACAGACGAGGGCTAAGCGAAGACATCACAGAAGACACTTGGGCAGAAGGACTATTGCACAGTCTCTCAGGGCGCCCTACTCAGCCCAAAGGCTGGTCACGGACCACGAGGAGAGTGGGACATGCGCAGGGAAGATCTAGGCGAAGAGGAACTCCGATGTCGGGACCAATGACATCCGAAGCTCCGACGGCTGGCAGGAACAGAAGGTCCAGAGCGCAGGGACGGATCCCACCTGTTGGCCATTCCAAGGCCCAGCAGGTCAGAAGGCCAGGAGCACATACGAAGATGCAGGGACATCAGGACTAAGATCCGGACAGGAACATCAGGATACCTGGGCGGGACATCTAGACAGGGACCTCAGGCACGAAGACAAGACTTGACATGGCGAGACAACAGGAACTCCATGGAGAAGACAAGAAGGCCTGATGGAGCTCTGGCAGGCGGGAGCCTCCAGAAGGATGACACTCCGATGCAAGGCAACAAACAGACTGATGGAGCAGCCCTTTATAGGGCTGAAGCAGGAAGACCACTCCCTAGGTGGGGCCAGCACACTTCCTGTGCCTGGCCCTTTAAATCTGGTAGAGAGACGCGCGCCGGCGCCTAAGGAGCAGCAGGAGAGCTGTGCAGGACCGCGGACAGCGGCCTGCACCAACGTCAGATGCTGAAGCAGGAGAACTGAGCCTAGGCGCAGGCTCCGACGTCGGCAGCAGCTCCAGCCGCTGCAGGAGGCCCCAGGGACGGCTCCAGCCGCCACTCGAGACCGGGGATGCGGCCTCGGCGCTGCGTGGGCAAGAGAGTCCGTGGCTCCAGCCGCGTGGGAGGGCCGACAGCGGCGTCCTGCCGCGTCGGGAGAAGGAAGGCAACATGGGTGAGTAGTTCTGCTCGCGGGGGGGCCCGCGGGCAGCGGGTCATAACAATAACAGCATTTGCGATTAAAAAATCTTTTTGGTCAGTAATGCACAGCAAAGCACAATGCATAGAAAAAAGGTTTAGTTATTTCCGGCGTTCAAACCCGCGAAAACAATCATCCATTCAGCAAAATCAATTAAACAGTATAACCTTCTATACCCTCCATCCCCCACTAGCAAATTTTTATTTTCATTCATTTATCAAACTTATTTCCTCAGCTTTTGTCCTGAAGGCCCCAAGGTGAGTAATACACAATAATCACAAAAAATGGATATATTACAATAATAATACACTTCAAAAAATACACAGAAGGCACGAATATTAAAAAAGAAAGCAGATTAAAACCTACCATCAGTTAGCCAGAAAATTGCTGCATAGGCTCCACATAAAAGGGAAATAAAATCAATTAATTATAGAAAGCTCAATTAAAAAGCCACGCCTTCCTGAAAGGCAAATAGCTTATCATAGAACAGATAGGTAGAGGAATCTTATTCCACAATGTGGAGCCAATAATACTGAAAGCTGACCTCCACATCCCAGTCACTTTGGCTACCAAAAAAAACCCTGAATCGCCAACAAATCCTGCTGCAATAAGTGCAATTGTCTACCTGGCAAAAAGCAACCACCAATTCAGCAAGATAAAACATTTTATAATAATGGATGCACTTTTAAACTGTATTCACCAATGACCTAGGAGCCAGTGCATCCTCTCTAGTACTGGTGTCGCATGAGCCCTATACTTAGTCCTTGTCAGAATTTCTGTGGCTATATTATGGAGGAATTGCGGTTTCTTCAATCCCTTTGATAAATCTAACCTGCTAGTGTTTAAAGCATAAACAACTGTTGCCAAGTCTGATCTTGCAGGAAACAGATGCAGGCCAATGCAATAAGATGCAAGATAAAATGGGCGCTTGTATTGAGCACCCATTTCCCTAACGCGCACACAGCCACATCTCCTGGGCGCCTGAAGCAATATTTAAATGAGCTGCTATGGTAAAGAGGATGCGTTAGGGAAGAATTGTTCATCCCTAGTGCTCAACTGCATCGGGCGCCCACAATTGCAATGGGCAATCATTACGCGTTTCCGTTTTATCCCGCTTCAAGTCGATTTCACCCAATATACGCGCAGAATGTGCACGCAGAATAACGAGGGGCGAAATCGGCCTGGACTGTGTATATTGTGCATCCGTTATTTTCTTTTTTACAAGCCATTACATTATATCTTTATTCTTAAACATCGCAAGAAATAGTTTTAAGTATCACAATGATAGTAAGTAGTAGAACCACAGAGGACCATATTTTTTAAATTTCTCCTGTGCCCTTGACTCGCTGATTGACTTAATATCACCTCTGGGACTGGAGTTAAATTTGATGCATTAAAAAGTGTGCGTTGGGTGCCTAACGATTTCATGCATCAGGTGGTAATAGCTAATAGCATCATCTACATGTTATAAGCACTATCGGATACATGTTTCTTTGGGCGCGTGTTTTGGATGCGATAATCTCCTTATTGCATCAGGTGCTAGTCTAGCATGTCCAAAACGGTGTAAACCTGTGAACTAGGCTGGATGCATTTTATTGCACCAACCCCCATAATGCTGAGACATAAGAGGCCCTGACCACAGCAGATATGTGAAGGACAAACGATAGTTTAGAATCTAATAACACTTCTAAGTAACAAACCACATCTTTAGGTCTTCCGTCAACACCCATGACGGAAGTAAAAACTGTTAGTGTTTTCTCTTTCCTTGAAATCCATAGGAGCTCCATTTTCTGAGGGTTCAGACTTAACATAAAGAAATCTAACCAATTATCAATTGCCACTAGACAAGCATTGCGGGGAGCAACTCTCATCATGGTCCACTGGAACAAACAGCAAGATATCATCTGCATATACATGGTGTGATACTTAAGAAACCTCAGTTATTTCAACCAGTGGGGCCAATTACACATTAAGCAATGCAGAGACAGCAGTGACGTCTGGATCCAGGGCCGGATTTAAGATTGTGGCACCCATAGGCAGTGCCATGGCGATGGGTGCCCCTTTGAAGCTGTGCTGGCACACGGCACTCTAGCAAGCAGAAGCTGAATTCTCTTTGGCCTGGATATTTGATGCCTTCAAAATATGACACCCTAGTCAATTGCCTGTGTTGCCTATACATAAATCTTGGGCTGCCTGGAGCATATCCTGCTGATGTACTTCACCCACCCAGGAGTGAATCAGACCATTTAAGAGGAATTCCTACAACTCCAATATACTGCAGTTGTTGAAGTAATTCATGATGGACTGTACTGAAGGCTCTGGATAAGTAAAAATGGGAATCTTTTCCTGTATTCACAAGCCTTGGAATGTCATCTATTAAAGACAAAATAACTGATTTGGTGCAATGACCTTATCTAAACCCAGATTGTCAAGGATACAAGATGTTCAATTCTAAAATACCAAGCAAATGAGAAATCACTTTCTATGGAATTTTACTCAGAAAGGGTAAATTTGACATCGGGCAGTAGTGAGCCAGAACTGAATTGTCCTAAGTTTTTTTTTGTTGTTGTTTTTAACAGTGGCTTAACTACAGCCTTCTTAACTTACTGGGGAAAAAATCTGAATTTAATAAATTATTTGCTCTGTTTAGTATCCATGGATGTACATCAGTACTTCCTTCACCAGACCACAAAAGGTGGCATTAACTGAAAACCTAATATGTTGCAACTCCTTCCAAGGTCACTAATGTAAAAACAGTCCAGTTCTTCCCCTATCTTGACTAACAGCTGATCCACTTGAAATAAGACACATGTAGCTCTTTACTACGAGGGAGTTCAAATTCCATGGAGGAGTAAGCTTTCTGCCGCAGAGTCGCCAACCCGACACTAAGGTTAGATGAAAAGAGACCCTGTGCTAATTCTCCTGATAATGCTGTCCTCTGGACATGAGGGGGATCTATCAATAAGAAGATCCTAGCTGTTAACAGTCCCTTGCATCACCTCACTATATTTAACAACAATAAACAGTCTTCAGAGGCAGTTCCCTTGCCTAATGTATCCATACCCAGAAGCCTAACCCCTGTGGAGGTAAATCTCTGCTGCAAAAGATCCCCTTTACCCTCTTAATTCAGCAAGGAGTTGTATATGCTATCACTTTGGCTTAAAAAGTTTAGTACAATCCTCATCTCCCAACTTAATCGCCAAGAATTCGGAAGCATTTGGTTACCAGATAAGGATTTAACCAACAGGAATATCCTCCTAGAGTAATTACTGACAGATGTGCTGAAAACAGCTTTGATTACCAACCTATAGCTGGTGACTGAGTTTTTATAATGCATCACATTCTCATCAGACTTACATTTTTACCACTTCTTCTTACACTGCTGAACCTGAGGAAAAAGCTGCTGTGAAACAATGGGTAATTTCTAACAAATGTAATCTTCTGGGTTTATTGAAGGGCAGTTGTCTCATAAATTATATGTAGAATATTATTCCAAGAATCTACCTTTGTATCAAGGAAAGTACAGTAAGAATGGAATTTTCCAAATGGCTGCTCGTATTTTCAGAAGTCAGATTTTGTGCATCATTTGATGGTAATGACTCTAAGTGGTTAAATGAAATCAATGTGAAATTAGAGGATGTAATAAATCAGATTGATAGACTAAAGAATAACAAATCATAAGACCAGATGACATTCACTACAGAGTTCTGAAGGAATCAAACATGAAATTGCAGACCTGTTTCTGTTGATTTGCAACCTATCATTTTAAGCAGCCATGGTACCAGAATACTGGAGGGTGGCCAATGTGATGCCAATTTTAAAAAAAGGATCCAGGGGTGATCTAGAAAACTACAGACTGGTAGCCTGATGTTGGTGTTGGGCAAAATGGTGGAAGCTATTTTTATTTATTTATTTGGACAAATTTATATCTCACACATTTCCACAAGTGGTTCAAAGCAGATTACAAATTAACATTCATAAAATACAAGTTACAAACTATACATTAAACAACAAAAATTAATTGAATAAAACATGAACAATAAAAAAATGTAAGCTTAATGTAAAATAATATGCTTTTACTTTTTTCCTAAATATCTTAATGCCTGAACACCTTAAAAACAAAATTACTGACTATACATAGATAGACATAGTTTAGTGGGGGAGAGTCAACATAGTTTTTGCAAAGGAAAGTCTTGTCTTACCAACTTACTAAATTCTTATTGAAAGTATAAGACATGCAGAAAAAGTGGCCGGTTGATATAGCGTATTTGGATTTTCAGAAGGCATTTGACAAAGTCCATCATGAGAGACTACTCAGGAAATTGGGAGGTCATGGGATCAGAGGCAGTGTCCTCTTGTGGATTGGTAACTGGATAAAAGACAGGAAATAGAGAGCAGGACTAATTGGTCAGTTTTCCAATTGGAGAAAGGTCATTAGTGGAGTGCCCCAGGGGTTTGTACTGGGACTTGTGCTATTTAGATTATTCATAAATGATCTGGAGAAAAACAAGTGAGGTTACCAAATTTGGAAATGACATAAAATTGTTTCTAGTCATTAAAATAGCAAATTGTGAGGAACTGCAGAAGGACCATGTGTAACTAGAAGACTGAGCATCTAGGGGGATTTCTTGGAGGAGAGGGTTGCTGCTGAGATCTTCCATGCTATCTGCCGACTTAGAGGGCCCCTGCCTGCTGCCAGTCCTATTTGGGTAACTGTGCTCAGCTTGATTGCCCTCTGTTGGGCACCTGGAAGGGCGGCCGCTGATGTCACCGAAGCAACCACGGGCCCTTTAATTTGCTCATCTTAGCGGTGTACTGCTAGTGATTTCTTGGAGGAGAGAGGAGCTGCTGAGATCTTCCATGCTATCTGCAGTCTTAGAGGGCCCCTGCCTATTGCTGGTCCTATTTGGGTAACTGTGCTCAGCTTGATTGCTTTCTGTTGGGCACCTGGAAGGGCGGCCGCTGACGTCAGCAAAGCGACCGTGGGCCCTTTAATTTGCTCGGTTTAGCTAAGTCCAGGAATATCTACTTTTTTAGAAGAGTCAGTGGATAAAATAAATAGGACTACTTTATTGGTTTCTTTCTCCTTGGAAGCAGACATTTCTTGTCCTTGAAGAGTAGAATTTTGGCCATTGGGGCCACTTTCTGTTTGAAATTCCCTTGTAGTTGTTTTGTTTCTTTCAAGATAATATAAATTTATCTGACCCTTTATATCTTGAGACTGTTTTGCTAGATAAAACCACCCTAAATGAGAGTCCATCTATTGCTGCCCAAATTTAGGACTTATAAATAATTTTTTTTCCTCTTTCTTTTGATTATCTATCCCCCAGTATTATTGAGAGCTTGAATGCAGTAATTGTATTAGATTTATTGCCTTTAAGTATAACACTGGTAAACAAATTTCTGGGAACATTTTGTTTCCTCCACAACCTTCAGTAAAACAAGTAGATTTTAACAAGCTAAACACAAATATGCATTTATTATGTCTGTATCACGTACTGTTTGCCAGAAAAGTGCAATATACATTAAACATTGTTATGTGTCTGTAGTGGCATAAGCTATAATGGCAATGTTGGCACCAGAAAACAAAAATACAAATTTTTTGCTGCAGATTTTCGTTTGTAATCACTGTCCGACACTTCGTGGATGAAAGTCCAACAAAGTCACCCAGCATGGAGGGATTCCACTTGCCTTGATACTGTTTCTCCATTTTGACAATGTCTTGATGAAACCGTTCACAATGTTCATCACGCACAGCGCCAAGGTTGTCTGGGAAGAAGTTCGAATAGGAATGAAGAAAATGTATCTTCAATGACATGTTGCACTTGTTGCATCCGTCGATCGCAGACGACTTTGACCGCTCTGCCTTACCACTCTTTTACCCTTTTCCTCCTCCATTGGAAGAATGGCTGCCTCTGCTGCTGTTTGCCAAAACCCTCGGTGTCTCCGAGCCAGCATGGGTGTCCCCGTCCGCCATGCTTCTTCCTGAGGCCTCCTAGGGCATGTGCGCGCATGCTGCCTACGTTTTTGAATACGTCATGGCGGGAACCTCGGGGGCAGCCCCACCGCATGACATCAGTACCTCCGGGTATTTAAACCTCCGCTGCAAATAATCAAAGGCTTTACTTTGCTTGTTCATTGTCTTAATGAAGTTTTTCATCAGCCCAAGTTTGATGTGCAAAGGTGGAAGAAATATCTTACTTGGATCCACCAATGGGTCGTGTGCAACATTCTTCTGCCCTGGAACCAACTTCTTGCGGAGAGGCCAGACTTTTCTGACGTAATGCAAATCTCTTGCTCGACTGTCCCACTCACAAAGGAAGCAACAATACTTGGTGTAACCAAGCTGCAGATCTAGTAGAATTGCAACTACCTTGAGATCACCTCACAAATTCCAGTTGTACCTCGAGTACTCAATGTGGTTCAGCAGTAGCTGCATTTTCTCATACGTTTTTTTTCATATGAACGGCATGTCTGACAGGTATTGATGGGTAGATATTTCCGTTGTGCAGCAAAACAGCCTTCAAACTTAATATTGATTGAATCAATAAACAATCGCCATTCTGTCGAGTCATGGTCATATCCGAGAGCACAAAACAATCCATTCATGTCACAGCAAAAACTCAGACTGTCTACTTGGTTGAAATATTTTGTCAAATCTTCATGAAGGCTACGAAATACTGAAAATATTCTTATCAGATGACAAAAGATTCCATCCTTGGAGCCTTGACCCAAGCAGCTCTGCCTGACTCTTCAATAAAGCCAAATCTGTGACCAGATCGTTCAGCTCTGACTGAGATATTAAATGAAGATCGCTGGATGTTGATGGCACAAAGCCAGGATCAGCCGCAGCTTCCATCTGCGATGGCTCACCACCATCGCCTACCTCTTTTATTTATTTATTTTATTTATTTAACTTTTTTATATACCAACATTCAAGACGGTGGTCCCATCATGCTGGTTCACAAGAAACAGGGGTGCAATTATAATAAACTTTACCATTTAAACAATAGTGCAGAAAAGCAGTTACATATAACAAGGAAAACAATAACTTGGAAAGAGAAGGGAAATGAAGATCAGATAGTTATATATGTGTATAAATAACATTGTAAGAGGTGGCTATTAACGCTAATACTAGTGGAGCGTGTTGAATGAAGGGAGTTAGATGGAGTTGGAGTTAGGAAAGGCCTGCGTGAACAGCCACGTTTTGAGTCTTTTCTTGAATGTTGAGATGTTGGGTTCCATTCTAAGATCCGGGGGAATGGAGTTCCATAATGTTGGACCGGCTGTGGAGAATGCACGATCTCTAAGCGTGATGTGTCTGGTAGTCTTGGCTGGAGGTACTTGAAGTGATCCTTTGTAAGCATCTCTTATCGGTCTTGTGGAATGGTGTAATCGGAGGGGGATATGGAGATCGATTGGGGCTAATTGATGGATGTTTTTGAAAATGGTGAGAATGGCCTTGTAGATTATTCTGAAGTGGATGGGCAGCCAATGGAGGTCCATCAAGATAGGTGTTATGTGTTCTCTTCTCCTAGTGTTGGTGAGTATACGGGCGGAGGCGTTTTGGACCATTTGTAATGGTTTGGTGTGTGATGAAGGGAGACCAAGCATGATGGTGTTACAATAGTCCAGCTTTGCGAAAATGATTGATTGTAGAATCGTTCTGAAGTCATGTGTGTGGAAGAGAGGTCGTATTCTTTTCAGCACTTGGAGCTTATAAAAGCAGTCTCTGGTGGTTTTGTTGATGTTAGCTTTCAGGTTTAGGTGATTGTCAATTTGAACTCCTAGATCTCTCACTTGTGTAGTGTTTGGTACGGTAGGATGGGTGTATGTGATGGAGCTGTTTTCTGGTGTGATGAGTAGAAGTTCCGTTTTTGATGAATTTAGTATCAGGTTGAGACTTGTAAGAAGTTGTTTGATATTTTGGAGGCAGGATTCCCAGTGCAACAGTGTTTTTGCGAGCGACTCTTCGATGGGGATCAGGACCTGAATATCGTCAGCGTAGAGAAAATGTTTGAGATTGAGGTCAGTGAGAAGTTTACATAAGGGTAACAGATAAATGTTAAACAAGGTAGGAGACAGGGATGAGCCCTGAGGGACTCCTACTGATACGGGGTGTAGAGAGGATTCTTTATTATGAATCTTAACCTTATAACCTCTGTTGCTGAGGAAGGTTCTGAACCATGATAGGGCAGTGCCTGAGATACCTATGGCTGATAATTGGTTGATGAGAAGGGAGTGATTGACCGTATCAAATGCAGACGAGAGGTCGAGTAGTATCAGAAGGAAGGCTTGTCCTTTGTCTAAGCCTAGGATGATGTGGTCAGTCATAGAGATGAGGAGGGCTTCCGTGCTTAGGGTTTTACGGAATCCGTATTGTGATGGAAATAGAAGGTTGTTGTCTTCAATGTGGTTTGAGAGTCGTGAGTTTACCAATTTTTCCATTATCTTGGATATGAATGGGAGGTTAGCTATCGGTCTAAAATTGTTAGGATTGTTTGGGTCGAGATTTGGTTTTTTGAGAAGGGGTTTGAGTGAGGCAAGTTTGAGGTTGTCCGGGTAGAATCCTTGTGTGAGGGAGCAATTTATGATGTCTGCCAGGGTTTTGGAGATGGATTCTGGAATTGCTCTTCATCCTCGTCATCAAGTGTCCATACCTCTGGCGGTTTTGGAACAGGAAGACTGTCGTCATGCGGCACATGTCTCATTGACGATGCAAAGCTAGGGTACTCAATAAGCTTCCTGTTCTTTGAGTATCCTGACACATTTGTCATGCAGAAGTAACAGTCGGTTATATGATCTTTCTGTTCCTTCCATATCATTGGGATGGCAAATGGCATGAATGGGCGCACACCTTTCAGCCAAGCTCGCAGACTACTGGCGCAAGATGCGCAACATATATGAGGAGCCCATGCTCTGTCCTGGTCACCAGTTTTGCACCCGAAGTATAACTCTTATGCCTTCTTAACGAGTGCAGTCATACTCCTTTTCTGTGCTTTCAGATAAACTGTTGTTCTTGCTGGCCGCAGGAGACCGCAACTGGCAGCCCTACCTCCGGCCCCGGGAACCTGGCCTCCCACGCTGTCTGCTGCGCGGCCTCTCAAGGCCCATCGGCCCGACCTGGCCAGTGCTTCTGCTCCAATGCCAGCGTCCCTCTGGCCCTCCCACGCGCGCGTGTGATCTGCTCCGCCCCTTAAAGGGCCAGAGGCGGGAAAAGCACCAGCGGGTCCACTAATAACATCAGGGCTAGGGGGCTATTTAACCCTGGCCCAACCCATAGGACCTCGCCTCGGCAACGGGTCCTACTTTCCTTAGTGTGTGTTGTCTGCTTCTGGTTCCTGCGTTCCTGATTTCTTCTCCTGGTTCCCGAATTCCCGGCCTCCATTCTCACTCCTTGTCCTCTCGGACTGATCTCCTGGTTCTGACCCTGCTTCACCCTCGGATTACACTTATCTGCAGCCTGCCTGTTTCTGACGCACCTTATTTACTGCCTGCTTCGACTCTAGGACTCTAGGATTATTCCCGGTTTCCCTCATCTGCTGCCTGCCTGACCTCTAGTATGTCTGGCCTCGCTCCGATCACCTCTGTCCTGGGAGGGATATCCCCGAGAGACCCGCGCCTAAGTCCTGCCAGCCCAGGTACCCAAGGGCTCAACCTGCGGGGAACGAGGGCTGGTAAACGTGAAGCTCCTGTTGGGTCTCCTTCCCACACCCACCTTCCGAAGACGAGGACCTACAGGAGCCTTTCCCTGGAGGTAGTGTCAACCTCCGTCTTGGCCAGGGGTCCACTGAACAACATAAACTCACCACAGATGTAACAAAACGTGTCACGGCTTTTACGACATTGGCGCGACATTTCATAAAGTATATGAAATTAAATCCACAAGCTTTAAACTCAACAGTTTTAGCGATACAATTCTCTCATTCACACAGACATTGCATAGGAGACTACTCATTGCTGCTGCTACTTATATAAGTCTGTGTCGTCATGGAAACAAGTTGGAATCTTGCAGCCGAGCTGGGGCTTGCCCGAACAAGTTCTGGCATGATCAGGCAGAGTTTCTTGGTGTATTTCTAAAAAAGTTAGTCTCTATTACATGTTACGTTGCTTATGGCCATCAAAAATACGACATGAATTTTAAAAATCATAAAAACTACTTCCCATCAAGAAAATATATGTACACGAGATTATGTTTTAAAATTTCACAATTATTGTAACACAAAATTGGCCGTTTCTCAGAAACCTTATGTGATGTACAAATTTCGAAGTAATATCTGTGATCAGCATCAAAAAATCTATTTGGAACACCAAAAAGCCTGAAGGAAACAAAAACTTTGTTTACCAATGTAATCTGCATTACAAGTTTTTCTTTATTTTTCTTTATGTATTTAATTGAAAAGCTTAATAAAGAAAAAATTATTAAAAAAAAGAAGACTGAGCATATAAATGACAGATGCAATTTAATGTTGACACATGCAAAGTAATGCACAATGGGGAAAATAATCCCAACTACAGGTACACAGTGCTGGGTTTTGCATTAAGAGTCACTTTTTAGGAAAAGGACTCTGGAGTCCTTGTGGAAATCTTCAGCTCAATGTGCGGTAGCGGATAAAAAGGCAAATAGAATATTAGGAATTATTTGGAAAGGAATAAATAACAAAACTGAAAATATCATAATGCCTTGGTGTAGATCCATGGTTCAACTACATCTTGAGTACTTCTGGTTGCCTCACTTCTGGTTGCCTCAACTCAAAACTGCCATAGACATAGAAAATGTACAGAGAGGGGAATAGAAAAACTCCCTTATAAAGAAAAACCAGAATTGGACTCTTTAGCTTGGAAAAGAGACAACTGAGATGGGCAATGATTGAGGTTTATAAAATCATGAGTGGGATGGAATGGATAAGTAGGAAACTATTAATTACCCTTTCAAAATAACGCTAGCACTAGGGGACACTCTGCGAAATAGCAGCTCCCAGATTTAAAACTAATCATAGGAAGTATTTTTTTTCACTCGGCGCACAGTCAAGCTATGGAATCTTTTGCCAGAGGATGTGATCAAGGCAACTAGCATAGTGTAGTTCAAATGAGTGTTTCTTCTTGAAGGAATAAACAGTTATTAACTAAGTAGAATTGGGAAAGCCACTGCATATCCCTGGGAATGAGTTACAAGAAATAGATCAACTATTAGGGATCTGCTGGATAATTATGACTGATTGGCCACTGTCAGAGACAAGATGGTGGACTCAATTGTCTATGATCTGACCCAGCATGGCACTTTTTATCTTCTTATTCAACTTAAACATCAATAAAAAATGGTAGTCCCAGGGTAGGGGAACAGATACTATCTTAGCATTTTTACCCAGACAGGAATGGAATCTAAAAACCAAATAGACATTGACCTTTCATATGGGTTGGCCCATTACTAACTGTGTAAAACCATGTCTTTAAGTGCAGTTTAAAATACTCCCTCTGACCCTGCCAGTGGGGAATCAGTGGGGAAATTAAAATCCCCCACCAACAAACAGTTTTTATAAGATAATGCAAACCCAGAGATAAACTTTACCAGCTCAAGAATGGAGGATGCCTTCAAATATTGAGGATAGACAGCAGTCCTATAATCTCCTGAGTTGAAAGGTTCAGAGCCACCTAAGAAGACATCACCACTTTAATCTATTATAAATTGGCAAAAACTATAGCTACACCCCCTATTCTGACCCATATGCCTTGACCTGTGAAAATAAGAATAATCTTGTGAGCACATTTCCTTTAGATTAATCAAATCTCCTTCTCTTATCCATGTCTCTGTCAAGTATAAGATATGGGCATTTGTAATGAAGCCAAAACCATAAATAGAACAGAATCAAAATTATACACCATATTCACAATCCATCAGTTTGTAAAATTTCTCACACTTTAATACTTAAAGTAACAAACTCCTTGCTATATCTAAGTTAATTAAATTTCAGTTAAAAAAAAACTACTGCCCTCCTTTTTTTTTTTTCTTTTTAACTAACACATCCTATCATGCCATCCAGACTTTGCTTCCATATTCAAACTCCAAACTACACCATCTCAAACATGGCACCCCACTCATTCCTTATATCAGCATGTGCAAAATTAGTAAAGCAGCTGTTTGTGTGTAACAATCAATCAATCTACGAAGACATTCAAGGAAACAGTCTGTCAAAAATCAGCATTTCTATAACAAACACCACTGTTCTCAGCAAGGCTCAAAGCCCATACCTGGTCCCTGTAATCACATATCCAACCAGGCTTGAATGTTGAACAACTCTATCGAGTCTTTGCCCACCACGATCCACGGTTAATGTCCCAATGATCCTCAGGAGCTTTTATTAAAAAAAAAAAAAGTCACTGTTTTGGATACAGCGCAAAATGAAACCCTAGAGCGATGCATCTTTTTGAACTGCGGTTTCCTTCTCTTCTCCACTACAGGAGAAGGTGCTGGCAGGTCTGCTGAGGAGACCTGTTCAACAGATCCTTGGAGATGGGAGTGATGCCACAAGATTGGAGAAGGAGACTGGAAATTACTGGCTGATTAGCCTTACCTCAGTCATGGAAAAATTAATAGAGATTCTGCTGAAGCATCTCAAAAAAGATATAGTTGCGATGGAGAAGGTACAGAGAAGGGCAACCAAAATGATAAAGGGGATGGAACAGCTCCCCTATGAGGAAAGGCTGAAGAGGTTAGGGCTGTTCAGCTTGGAGAAGAGACGGCTGAGGGGGGATATGATAGATCATGAGAGGTCTTGAACGAGTAGATGTGACTCGGTTATTTACACTTTCGAATAATAGAAGGACTAGGGGGCATTCCATGAAGTTAGCAATTAGCACATTTAAGACTAATCGGAGAAAATTCTTTTTCACTCAACGCACAATAAAGCTCTGGAATTTGTTGCCTGAGGATGTGGTTAGTGGTTAGTGTAGCTGGGTTCAAAAAAGGTTTGGATAAGTTCTTGGAGAAGTCCATTAATGGCTATTAATCAATTATACTTAGGGAATAGCCACTGCTATTAATTGCATCAGTAGCATGGGTTCTTCTTAGTGTTTGGGTAATTGCCAGGTTCTTGTGGCCTGGTTTGGCCTCTGTTGGAAACAGGATGCTGGGCTTGATGGACCCTTGGTCTGACCCAGCATGGCATGTTCTTATGAAAGGATAGTGAACTATCTACTCTCCACCAAGTTGCAAAATCTGAGGCAACATGGTTTTTCCAGAGGAGGATCATGTCAAACAAACCTGACTGACTTTTTTTTTTGGCTTGGGTCTATAGCAAAAGATCAAGGAAGATCACTCAATGGGGTTTCCTTTGATTTTAGGAAAGCTTTTGATATGGTTCTTCGAATGAAACCTTCATTCTTCATAAGTTTGATGTCATTTGTGTCAGTGATATCATGCTGTTGTGGGCATTGTTAGTATGAATTTTTGTGTGTGTTCTTCATGATATTGTTAACTATCAGAATGCATATTGATGGAAAATTCTGTGCCCTAGATATTACCATACATGATGATAGCATGCCTTAGTGTGCTGATTTGGCAAGAGGCTGTAGTTTGAGCAGTTTTAACTGGGGATAGACAGATGCCAGTTTTTAAAACCTGTATTTCCATAAATCCACAGAATAAGGAGTTATGAAAATACTAAAAGGTCCTTCTCTGAGCTAAGCTCCGACCTTGTGCCAAATACGATTGTAAAGTTCTATGCCTCTTTTGATCTAGGCAGATATAAAGTAGTCTTAAAAATCTACATCATTTCCCTTAAATGTACCAACATTTCTGAAATTTCACTGATCAAGACCATGTTTGCCAAATTTCAGGAAAAAAACAAGATGTATTTTTGGAAATATGCTAGACAAGTGAAAAATTTGATTTTTAATGTGGGTTACATTAATAACATAACCTTTGGTGACACTACTGCATCATTGTAGCACTGGCCTGTATGGTGCACCCTATTACCTGTGAGCTCGAATAAGATTTGAGAACAGCAGACTCTCTAGTGGGAAGCTCTGAGATCAGATGCATCTGGTCGGAGAGGAAAGGAGAGAGGGAAACTCCGGTCAAGCTTTACGATCACATCTGTTCAAAAGAATTGTGAGTGCCCCCTACAGTTTCAAAAATGAAAAGAGCCCTTGGTCAAACACATGGTTCAGGCCTACTCTGCTGACATGTTGAGGCTGATGTACTCACCCGCGCACTATATGCAAACAAGTGGTAGAAAATTAGCAGGCATAGTTTTTCTGCAGGAAATTTTGCAAAAATGTAACTACATCTCATTGAGATATTTTGCCAAATTATCATTGTAAAGCAAATTTTGTGCATAGTTTTAGTATGCATTGATAGATAATGAGGTACTTGGCATAACTGTGCATCGCAGCAACTCAATAACTTAATTTAAAGTTTTGCAAATTGAAAACCATGCACAAAATTTTATTGCTAAGGCAAAAAATGTTTGCAAACTCCAGGTCAAATGTTAAAATGGTTTGGGGTAGATTTTAAAAGGTGCGCGCGGGAGTAGATTTTTTTGCGCAACCTGGCGCGAACAAATCTACTCCCGATTTTATAACATGCGTGCGCTGCCACGCGCATGTTATAAAATACAGGGTTGGCATGCGCAAGGCTGCGCAAAATTAGCAGCCTGCGCGCACCGAGCCGTGCAGCCATCCTCCGTTCCCTCCGGCCCCCCCACCTTCCCCTCCCTTCCCCTATCTAACCCACCCCCCAGCCCTAACTAATTTCCCCTCTACCTTTATTTCACAAGTTACGCCTGCCCAAGGCAGGCGTAACTTGCACGCACCGGCCGGCTGCCGGGGCATCATATTCCGGTCCGGGGCTAGTCCGGGGGCTAGTCCGGAGGCCGCGGCCTTGCCCCCGGAATGCCCCTGGGCCGGAACCACGCCCCCGGAACGCCCCCGGAACGCCCCCGATGACACGCTAGACGCGACACGCACCCGACATGCCCCCCCCCCCCCAGGAAAGCCCCAGGGCTTACGCACGTCCCGGGGCTTAGTAGTTTTTTTTTGAGGGGGGATCAAATAGCTAAACCTGAAAATCCCTGGGGCTGCTACTGATTTTCTGTGGTAGCTCATAACAGGGGCAGTTTTCGAAACTGGGCAGGCCAAAGCAGAGTGTGTGGCTACCTGTATAGCTGCAAATTTTGCATCAGTTGTCAAAAGGGCAAATACACACATTTTTCTCTTTTGAAAGCTGCCCAAGGAGAAAATTATTTGCATAGATTTGTACCTGCTTTCTGTGCGCATCCTTTTTCTGGCCAAAACAACACGAGTAGCTTTGAAAATGCAAAGTAATTCGGCTGCCCCCCTCCGTCCCCCCATGCCTAACCTCGCCCTGGGAATGCCTCCACTAAAAGCAGGTAAAAGCGTGCACGTTGCAGATCAACACGCACACTTTTACCTGCATAAGGGGTGAGCATTTTTTTCAGATGGCCTTTTCATCTGGCTAAAGAGTCAGTTACACAGGTAAAAGGCTTTTGAAAGTTGCTCTCGTGATGGTCCCGGCTTTACTACTGCTGCTGCTACTATAAATCATTTCTCTAGTGCTACAAGACACATGCAGCATGTATGGTCCCTTCTCCCCGGAGCCTATAGTCTGGTCAGGGCACACTGGCATAAAAAGACCTTAGTCTACTATAGAAAAAAACAAGGAAGCAAATTATGAAGCTTTGTGAGCCATGGACAAGGTGGAAGAGAGAATGGTAAGAGTGGACTTAAAATATTCGTCAGGATGCTTTCAATACCATGGCACAGTGTTACACTGCCATTTGAATACTCTCATTGTTTTTGCTTTACTTTCTCGTTCATTGATTTGTCAATAATGGCCCACAGGCTTTTTGTTGTTTTTAATAGTGTGACAGACATTAAAACTATTGGCACTGCTCGAGTCTATTAAAATATTCACATGCATTTAGACGGTGTATTAAGTATAATTATAGCAGCAGTGATACAAAGAGGCTTTTTTTTTTTTTTCCCCCCTAATAATTGTTTTGACAGTTCTAACTGGATCAGTGTAACTGTTTTGTCAGTTTCATTCCCAAGGTGAGCTACGTGTCTGAGGTTTGGAAAGCTCTTCCTGCCGCACTTTGTCACTGCCGCCATAATCCTAGGGAAGTCGGAGTGCTGCAGACATTTCTGAAATTTATGTGTCTGTGTGAGCTTTCGAAATACCTTTTATGAAGACCTCAGTGGACGAGGTTTTAAAAAGAGAAGTCATCACAATAAGTGGTGCCTGCATTCCATTAAATGGAAGGTATGAGGAATACAATAAGTTTGGAACAAAACAACTGTGATGGCATGGAGCAGTCTTTAGCTTTAGGGAGGCGAGCTAGAGGACAGAAAACCAGCTGGATGCTGACTTTCAACCGAAAAGCACTTTCATTCTTCACATAAATAGAAAGACAATGGCGTTGCATCAAAAGTCAAGCATTCAAACGTGCTGGCTTCTGGAGCTTCCTTCTCCCCGCAGGGTCCCCTTTTCACTTTACTGAATCTGGGCTTTAATTCCCCTTCTCCAGGACGCTTTCTGTGGCCTGAATTCCCACTCTGGATATTGTGCCACCGCCACTCTCCCATTCGCTGGAATTCTCTGGTCACATAAGAAACCGAATCACTGATTTAGCCTCTAGGGGGGTGCTTTTCCATGGTCCTGCTGCCTGACTCCTCCTTGCAGCTTCCTCGGTTCCACTCTCAGAGACTCCTCAGGCCAGGTACTCCAGTCTCTAATGCCTGTACTTTACCCCCCATTTCTTACAGGGTGTCACAGCTATGGGTTCAAATCTTCTCACCCCAGTTGGTGAGCTGGGCTTAAGCACACATAGTCCTAGGTTATCCCAGTAGTTTAAAGTCTCTGCAGCTTTACTTTATCAAACCACCTCAATCTGAAACTCATACAATGATAAAGCAACTCTCGCCTTAATCCTCCTGCACGCTGCTCACAGTTGCTTCCTGCGCAGCCTAAACTTGCCTGTGTTCTATGGGCCTGGTTCTTAGGGAACCAGCCCTACCGCCACCTCCCACCATAGTCTGCAGCTGAAGCTGGAGTTTGTGCTTCTCCTTTCGCCATGGCTTAAATTAACATCCACCCCATGGCAGTGTTCACTTAAAGCTCCTGACCTGCAGTCTCCATGAGTGTGTACTCTTCTGGAGGGGGGTCTTCGCCACTCGTCTCCGAAGTCCATTGGCTACAGCTCGTCCTCAGGGCTGCTCAACATCCCCACCTCCATCTTCTCTGTCTCCATCTGGTTCTAGTAGAGCCCCTTCCTGGTCTTGCCCTGCCCCTCCTTCAGGCAAGTTCTCACCCTTCTCCCACCATGCCCAGGCCCTTTCACCTTCTTGATAGAGCAAAGCCTGGGAAGTTCCTCCCCTCCAGAACTCCTGTGTCTTTTGGGAGTTGGAGTCCATCTCCTATTCTGATTTCTTTTACATACTGGATCTCCTTCTTAGGTTTTCCTTACAGCCTGCCACCTTGTATTCACCAAGGAAATATAATGCCCATCATAGTATTTAAGGTGGACCAGGTCAGATAGCTGGGGTTCTAGTCTGAACTCCTCCCTCAGCTCAACCCTCTTTTTGTTGAGTGCCTGCTCCTGTCAGGGATACTGCCCATGAAGAGAAGCTGGTTTTCCTTTCCTGCCTTGTGTTAGACCTGTCCCTTTCTTCTTCTGAAGGAGGACAGAGAGTGTGGACCACTAAGCCAGGGACTGACTTCCTCTCCATCACCTGTTTATGCTCCTGGGCAAACCTAAGGGAAACATCCGGTTGGTCTCGTCCTAAATTTCCAGGATTACAACCAATTAAGGGCTCCTGGGGTGCTCACAGTTCCTTATTTGTCCCAGAAATTCTATGTTCTGTGTTCTCTAGGTAGCTGAAATACCCAGCCTGCCTTTGGCAACATTGCTGCTGGGGTTTGGATGTCTTGGTATCTGTCACATATTAAGTCCGGGCTCTCCCAAGGTAAGATCTCTAGAAATTACCCTTCTTCATGTACAGAGTCATTTGATCCAGCCCTAAACCAGGCGCAAAGAGTCTCAAAGATCAGGAAATCATGTCCCAAAACAACAGAATATGAGAGCCATGGAAGTAGTCCCACTTCAAGGCTTGTGTCTTCAGTGAGACCTGTGTGATAGGGCACTGCAGTTGGTCTCCATGAATACTAGAATCACCATATGTTCATGATCATTCTGGATTTCTTTAACTAGCTGCTTCCCGATCAGGATTTTTACATTGCTGGAACTGACCAGGGCCTGAGTAGGAACCGCATCCAGTTCAATTAAAAACATGAAAGTACTTAGGCCAGGGCAAAAAGTATCAACAAAGTTACAAATGTGGGGGGTTGACGTCCATAGCTTCTTCCTCAGTTCAGGTACACTCTCTGGTGAAGTGGCCTCTCCTCACAAGTGAAGCATGATAGTGGATCTAAGTTCCAAGGCAGGTAGAAGGTCCTAGGCAGGTTCTTCTCTGGGCTGTGTGGTAGATGTTTTGCTCCCTAACTGTGAACTCCAGGATCCAGTCGTGACCGTTTCTCTTGCTCCCTGGTGTCCTTTGGTATTGACTGGGCTTGGTAGAATGCATCGGCAACTTCAAGGGTAAACTTCAAAAGCTGACATACCTACTGCCACACAAAAGGATGCAAGCCACATAAAACTGCTGCAGGAGAATTAAGTTATCTACTTCGGTGCCAGTCTTTTCTTCGGGTTATAGCCAGTTCTATTCTATATCCTTCAATCAGTAGAAGAGAGTCTATAGACTTTCTCCTGGCCAGGGGGCTCCCCGACAGAACAATTATCTGTACACCTCTGGGGATGCACTTCATGTTCAAGGATGGTGGTTTTAACCTCCATGTAGGTGGCTCTTCTGTGAGGATTTGCGGCCTGGAAGGCAGCTTCACCATCTACAGGTTGCCTAGGTAGGGTATGGACTTAAGACTGGCAGCCCTGGTGCTGCCTTGGAGAAAGAAGCTTTCATGATTGGAAAGCATCAACCTGATGCAGCAGGAAAGGATCCTGTAGCAAGGACCTGCTCTCCAGGTGATGCATTGTCCTTTCGCACCGAGGACATCTCCCCAAGGCCTACTGCCCAGGAGGGAAACATAGAAACATATAGAAACATAGAAATGACGGCAGAAGAAGACCGAGGTAACGGTGGTGGGGCCGCTTGGCTGCTTCAATAGTTCTGGACTGTGGTTATATTGTAAATTTTAACTTGAAAAACACATCACAAAAAATTAAAAAAAAATATATATGAAATAAAAAAACTGTTGAAGGTGGATGATAGAGAAGACCGGTTGGTTTCAGTTGAAAACAACGACAGGCTTGCTGACACCTTCATCTAGGCTATTTAAAATTTACTTATAAGTTCCCATCCATTTTGATTGATATATTCCAGCTTGGGTAACTTTTTTGACTCCATTGATTGGTGTTGTGGTAATTGAAATCCCCCATTATTACTGCACTGCCAAATTGATTAGTTTCCCTGATTTCTCTGACCATTTTGGCCAGGTGGATGGAGTATTCTCCTGCCACTGTGCTCTTACCCAACACACATGGGATTTCTATCCATATAGATTCTATTGAGCATTTAGTCTCTTGTATGATCTTTATCCTGTTGGACTCTATACCCTCTCAGACATAGCACTGTCCCATTGGTTATCCTTCTTCCTCTAGGTCTCTGAGATGCCAATTATGTCTATCTCATCATTTACTGTTATTTACTCTTGCTCTTCCATCTTACTTCTTAGATATCTGGCATTGGCATACAGACATTTCAAAGTGTATTTTTTGTTTGTAATTACAACCTGCTTTTCAGTTGATAGGGATAATTTGGAATTCTTTAGCTTAGTTGATTCTTTACTTGTAGGAACATGGATTATGTTTGATTTTATTGGAACCTCTCTGTTGGGATGCCCTAACTCTCCTGTTTCATTATATCCTTCAAGGATACATTCCTCCAAACCATGCACTGCTGAGTGACTGTCGACTTTCCCCCTTGTTCTAGTTTAAAAGCTACTCTATCTCCTTTTTAAAAGTGAGCACCAGCAGCGTGCTTCTACTCTGGTTAAGGTGGAGCCCATCCTTTTGGAAAAGTCTCCCCCTTCCCCAAAAGGTTCCCCAGTTCCTTACAAACTGAATCCCTCTTCCCTGCACCATCGTCCCATCCATGCATAGAAACTCTGGAGCTTTGCCTGCCTCAGGGGATCTGCACATGGAACAGGGAACATTTCAGAGAATTCCACCCTGGAGGTTCTGGCTTTCAACTTTCTAAAACAGCTTTGCTAAAACGGAAGCTGCTTCCATATTTACTGCCTCCCTTGTTGTGTTCTGTATTGTGCTATTCACAGAGTGACCACTCGCTGCTTAAGACACATTTAAATTTAAGTTGTATGAGTTCTTAGAGGATAATAGTATTTCCAGTCACTACATTTTCACAAGATTCCAATTCAGAAGTGCTGATCCAGTGGCTTTCTTTGCGTCAGGAAGGAGTGTTTAGTCTGTTTACATCTTTGGGCTACAGTTATTTGAAGTTCCTCAAAGCCGTGGTTATTGACCTGGTCCTCGGGGTTCTTAAGGACCTCCTGGCCAGTCTGGTTTTCAAGATACCCCTAATGAATATGCATGAGAGATATTTGTATGCAATGCCTCCAATGTATGCAGATATCTCATGCACATTCATTAGGGATATCCTGCAAATCAAAGTGGCCTGGAGGTCCTTGAGGACTGAGTTGAGAACCACTGTCCCAGAGGGCATTTTTCACCTTGTTCTAAATTACCATGAACAAATAATTGGCTGAATTAGTCCATATTCCCTTCATCTCACACTACCTCTCCGCCACCCCCCTCCTCCCCAAACCTTTACTGTTTCCCATGTTATCAGTCAACTTTGAAATCCTCCCTTGTATATAGTTAATTATCAGTCTCTTGTATATAGTTTACAATCAGATAATAACCTATTGTAAAGCCTGTTACTATATCATTTTATAGTGTGAACCATTATTTATATTCATTGTAAAGCTATTTGCTATGTTATGTTACACTGTGAACCGAGGTGATGTTTTGCTACGTGCCCCGGTATATAAAATTCTTTAAATAAATAAATAAATAAATAAATAAATAAATAAATAAATAATAAACTTGCTGAGCTAATGAGTTTTTTTTATAATGCAACCTAATTAACTGTATAACAAAACTATTAAAAAAAATAAAAAGAGGCCAATGTTCAGCCATTATCTGGCTGAGCAATTTAGCCGATCAACTTAACTTGGTTGACAGATTCAGTGGCATAGCAGTGCCACTGAATGTACCAGAATATCTTATATTGAGCTGGGTACTTTTATCCAGCTATAGCTGTAGGATTGCCAAATACCTATACTAGACTTATTGACTAACTGAACCAGATAAGGCTGAAAATCCGCAGTTGTCTGACTAAGTTAGCCAGATAACTATCACTGCTTTGGTACATCCCATTCCCACCCCTCACTTATCCAGCTAACTGTTTAGCTCAGCATGGCCAAATATTCAGACCGTGCCACTTAGTCTGCTGAGCCATAACTTAACTGGCTAAATGGCACTTAATATTGAGCTCATTAGAATCTGGTTTTGAAAAGGAAGAGTTTGCTGATGCCTGCCTGCATCTCTATGGCAGGATCAGTCAATTGTTCTTCAAACAGTCTTCTTCTAATCATTTCTCCTGTATTAGAAAATAAATATATGGTTTAGTTTTTGTGTGTGTGTATGTTTTGATTTAGAATGCAATAAAAAAGATTTAGTATGCGCTAATTAAAAATGAATTGGAAAAACACAACACGAATTGTTTGGCTGCACAGCCCCTGTTAGAAAATGAATAGGCTGCTAGGTGTCATCGTTGAAAATACGTTGAAGGGGGGACAAGATGGTGGCATAGCTGGTTCACAGAGCGTCTCTTGCTGCCTCTGCAATTGTTTCCTTTAAATATTTCAAGCCCTGCCGGCGAAAAGGAAAGGAAAAGTAAGGGTTTTTCCTGCCAAACCCTTACTTCCTTTACTGCCAGAATTAGAGGGAGCCGGTGATACTGATGGAACTCCCCGTGGAGGAGAGCATGGAGGTCCCCTGGAGGAGGTGTCCCTCAGCCCCGACCTAAGGCCGCCCCCGGCGCAGCGTGGTCCCGACTGAGGCTTGCCTCATTCACTCCCCGATGACGCGGTCAGAGCAACAGGGCAGGAGGGGGCAGTCTCCGGAGCAGTTCCTGAGAGATCCTTGGTCGCTGGAGAAGGGAATACCCGAGGCAATGAAGTGGAGATTTGCTCCCAGGGAGAAATACAGGGGACAGAGAGAGGGGAGAGACCCCTGATCGAAGATCTGGAGCCAACAACTTCAGGATTGCAGAGTGAACTTCTGCACATTCCATCAAAGCTGGAGACGGTAACTCTTGAGGCTATTTGGGATTTGGTGGCTGGATTTGGGTCCTCCCTGAACAGATTGAAGAGTAAAATTGATTCAGTATCCTATAATTTCCAACAAAAACTGCTTGGAGTCCAAGAACAGATTAATGCTGTTTCCATTAAGGTAGCGGAGACTGAAAATAAAATTCAGTCCATACAAACCTTAAATGTTACAATCATTAAAGATCAAACAGTTACCTCAAGATGACTAGAAATACCGGAAAACAACATTAGACATTTGACCATAAGAATATTACATTTTCCTAAGCTGGTTGGGGAGATACCGTTTACTACATTGAAAACATTTTTTGCAGAAGCACTTGAAATTTCTCAAGATAATTTTCCTTCAATTAATACTTGCTATTTTTTAAAGAGAGCTTCTGTTGGTGCTACGGCTCCTATTACAACCCCAGCCAACTTAACAAGTTTCTTAGAAAACTCTAGTCTGGAAGTAATTGAAAGGAATACTTTAGTGGTATTGCTCTGTCCCCAGTAGTGGGTACATGTGGGCATCTGTATATACATAGCAGTTTAACTATGTCTAGTGCAGTCCTTATTTTTAACCCATGATAAAAGCCTGTGAGCCCTGCCTTTAAGGGGAGCTTTGCCTTTAAGAGAAACTCCCTACCCCCTGCTTCTCTCATTGGGAAGGGTCTGTATGCCCTCTTAATCTAACTTGAGTCTTCTTAAGTGCCTTATTGGCTCAAGGAACTGCCCTTCTTGCTCCCTCCTGCGTCACATGGATCCTAGGCACGCTACCATTGGATCTCGCCCTCTAGCCCAGCTTGTGGGGACGTTTCCTGTAATCACTGTCCAAGACTGTTAGTCAGTCTAAGCTATGCTGCTTAAAAGCTAGAAGTGCCTGTGACTTCTGTAATACAATTAGCATTTTTACATTTCTTCTTACCGCTTTAATTCTAAAGACTAATCAGCTTCAGAACCCCTTGCCTTCTCACCCTGAATCCCAAGAAACTCCATCTCCCTTCTCCTGCCTATCTCCAGCTACAAAGATCTCTGCTAGAAACATATGCATTTGGAATGCGATAATTGTAAGTAATGGAAAATTATCTGTACAATAAATAATTTCAAACTTAAAAGATCTTTGTCCTGAGGACTGATTAAGAAGGGAAGTTAGCTGTCTGGAGGAGGGAAATTCGTATATTTCTTATTGAGCCAGCACAGGTATCATTCATCAATAATGTAATGAGAAGTTTTTTTTAGGAAATTTCCAGTACAATTCTATGGGCAACCAATTAGAATGTACCCTGATTTGGCTCCTGTAACAAGGATAAGGAGAAAATAATTTTTAAAATTTCACCAAAACGTAACCACACTAGGCTTTTCTTTTCAGCTTCGATATCCTTGTAGATGTCTCTTAAAAAGAGGCGATGAGATTTTTGTTTTCCATCAAGTTGATCAGTTACGCCAATTTGTGGAGGCCCGCATGCCTTCTACCTCATCCCCTCTACCTCAAAATGGGAGTAGGTCATAAAACGTAAATATATTGCTGGCAGTATAGGGGCAGATTTTTAATATTACGCGCGTGGGGTACATTTGTGTGCACTACCTGGTGCGCACAAATGTACACCCGATTTTATAACAAGTGCGCGCTGCCATGCGCATGTTATAAAATCCAGGATCAGCGCACGCAAGGGGGTGCACACTTGTGCACCTTGCGCACACCGAGCCCTAGGGGAGGCCCGATGTCTTTCCCTGTTCCCTCCAAGGTCGCTCCGAAATCGGAGTGGCCTTGAAGGGAACTTTATTTTTTGGTCCCCCCCATCTTTCCCTCCCTTCCCCTATCTAACCCATCCCCCAGCCCTACCTAAATCCCCCCCACACCTCTGGCAGGCGTAACTTGCTCACACCGGCTCGTCATCCCTCGGCACAGGCCGCTGTGCAGGAGGATTCTGGCCCGCCCCCGGACCATCCCCGAACCGCCGCCACGCCCCCAGACTGCCCATTTTTTAAAGCCCCGGGACATACGCGCGTCCCGGGGCTTGTGCGTGCCGCCGAGCCTACGCAAAATAGGCTCGGCATGCGCAGGGGTAGGTTTTCGGGGGTTACACGCGTAACCCTTTGAAAATCTACCCCTCACTATGTTAATGCCCTTTCTTTTCTTATATATGCCTTTGTTTTCTCCTTTTGTATAATTGCTGTCCCCTATGGTTCTCCTTCCCTTTTTTCCAGAATGATTTATATCCAAATTGTTGTAAGTACAAACTGAGACAAATTGTCTAGGTTTTTTTTTTTTTTTAATTCGGCAGTTAAGATTTAGATTCTGGTATGAAGTAATAATCTTTGAATAATATTATCATGTATAGAAGGTACTTTCTCATTCAATTTGTAAACTTGAAAACGATAAATAAAGAATTAAAAAAAAAGAAAATGAATAGGCTCCCATAAATGAGTTCATGCAGGTTTGTGGGTAGTGAGACTTCTGGTTTTGTTTAGGGGGGGCAGCACATACCGCATTTTAATTTGCTTCTAAATATTTGGATTTGGATTTTAGAGTTCATTACTCACCTTTTCTAACCCACGCTCGAGGCAATTTAATATCAGATACAGTAGGTTAGTTCCTTGCCCCAAAGGGCTTACAAACTAAGGGCCTGATTTACTAAGGCTTTTCTCCTATTCTGTGTCTTTGGGGGAAAATGCTTAGTAAATGAGGCCTAAGTTTGTACTAAAGGTAAAGAGAGTGAAATGACCTGCCCAAGTTCACAAGGAGCGCCCATGGGAGAAGGATTCAAATTCAGGCTTCCCAGGGTCTCAGCCCCTTGCTTTAACTGTTGGGTGGCCCCACTGCTGTAATCCTGCTGTTATCTTACTGCCTGGCAAGAAATGGCACCTAGGGTACTAGGAAAAGAGATGTCCATAATAGGAACAGCTTTGTATTTTACCTTTTTTATGGGGCATACATTTTCTTTTACAGTTGACAGCCCCTCCGAGGGGAGGGATCCCTAGTCGTTGCTCAAGTTTGACATCTACTAGTTGGAGCTGGGGCGCATATATATATATTTGGAGAAAAGAATGAAAAATACAGGAAATAGTTTGTGCTGGGGGGTGGTGGAAACAAAATGACAGTAGGAGAATTCAAGACAGCGGGGGATTAGTAGAGAAGGTATCCCTTAGTTGTCAAGAAGTGAAGGAAAAGTTGGAGGTCAACTGAAATTTAGTGCTTTGCCCCCCAGGAGTGATGTTGGATACATTATGTTATCTTTACAGTCCTTATCCACTATCAGATTTTCTGTTCTGTGCTTTCATTCTTACATTGTGTTTCAATCAGGGCTGGATTTAGGTATAGGCAATGTAGGTAACCGGCGTCGATACAAAATGTTTATAGGCACCAGAGCTTTCACATGGGCCTGCCACCACGGAGCCGGTCCCGCAGAACAGCAAGAAAATTCATCGCCCTTGCATACTGACGAGTCCTGCAGTGCTCTGCTCACATGGGTTTCTAGGGCTAAAGGAAGCCTGTGCAGGAGAAGGAGGTGGTCCGCCGCAGGGCCCGTCAGCATGCGAGAGCTCCCAGATCCCCCCCACGCTGAGAGGATAACTTTCAAGCAACTGCATGCGCCCCCAGATGCGCGTGTATGTAGGCCTGCGAAAATCTGCTGCTGTATTTCATGACCCGCGAGTATATGATATATGCAGACTACATGTGAATGTATTCTCCAAGCATTCACATGCATTTGAAAAATATACACTTATCCGGATAAGTTCTGACCTATCCGGCTAGGTAGCAGCACTTATCCAGCTACGTCTAAAAAGCACTACTTACCTGGCTAGGTCAGATGGCCGGATAAGCAGCACATTTTTGTCTTATCTGGCTGTCTGACGTAGCCAGATAAGTAATGTTTTAAGAGTCACCTGGATAAGTAGCAACTTTGCTGCTGCTTAGCTGGATAAATCAGAACTTATCCGGAGAAGTGCCGCGTTCAAGATTTAGCAAGATAAATCAGAATGTATCCAGATATGTAGTGCCTGACCGCTCTACCCGCGCAGTTTTACGTCTAGCTTTTCAAACGTACTTGTGGAGATGTTACCTGCATAATTAACACGCTGTTAATCCCCAGTAAATCAGGCTTCATGCTTGCAAGTCAGGAGATTTTTCTAACATGCACATGGCAATGGAATTCCAGGGCTGCCAGTTTGCCCACTGCATCTGCAGATCATCGAGAGGCTCGACGGCCCCCATTACATGCAGACCCCCCCACACCCAGTCCTTAGTTCACTTTTAAGATGTTTACTATCCCTTACTACAGATATAGAGCGGGTACACATGTGAATCTCTTACAAAATAGCAACCTACATGCCTAAATGTTGCTCCCACCCCCCGGAACACCCTTAGCCCGCCCCTTTTATACAGACACAAAATTTACTCGGGTACCCTTAGGTACACGGGTATTTTGAGGTTCATAAACACGTTTGCGCTGATGTTTACGCATGCACTCTTTGAAAATCCACCTTTAAATGTTCTTGCTGGTGCCGGCGCTGTTGCACAGGACGGGCAGTGAGGATGCTAGGAGAAGGGAGAATCTAGATTGGGGCGGGGGGGGGATAGATGGTTTGGCCTCTTTGCAGCTTTGATGAATTCTGGGGGGAGGAGCAACAAGTTCCCCCCTCCCCTCCCACCTGTGCCCTTTTTGTATTGAGAGGACCCCCCGACCCCCCACCCTGTTGTAAATCATACTTTGGCTACGTTAACTTCAATGGAAAGCAGTTTACAGCTAAAATAGTACAAAAAGATAGGTAAATAACACCCTAAATCAATAAGAGTAAATGCAGTCATATTAAATACAAAATACATTAAGACTGAGCAGCAGTTGCTATCTGCTAAAACAGAGCTGGATGGCTCTGATGAATAAAGTGAATGTAAAAATAAAGCTGTTTTTCCCCTCAAGTGTCAAATCCCTCATCCGAGCTCTCAGTCAACATGGATTAGCTTTGGGTGTTTTGATCAGCAGAGACTAAGACATGATGTACCTTAGCAGTAGGCACACGAAACGCAGATAGTGCAGGACTGACCTAACATAACATTTGCTGTTTTTCATGTTTTCAGTTGAAATGTGAAGTTGGGTATTTGTACCAGTTTGTTGTCATGGTACAGCTTGTTCCTCTGCTGCCCTTCCAGAGAAAAATGGTTAGAGAGAGACTTTAAAGCCCCAGCGAAGCTCAGCACCGTGCGCACATATCACGTTCGCATAATGGAAAAAGTTCCTTTCTTTGTGATTCTGTCAAATAAAACTAACTGTAAATGGTTTTCACTTGGGAAAGAAAAAAAAAACCCCCAAACATTTTATGTCCAGCCTACCGACAGTGTCAAAACAAAAGTCAGACGTGTTGAAAAATGCTCAGCCACGAGGACAAAACCCTGTTCAACCTTTGGAAGGAACATATCAGTAGC
The DNA here is from genome assembly GCF_901001135.1 of Rhinatrema bivittatum. Taxonomy (NCBI): domain Eukaryota; kingdom Metazoa; phylum Chordata; class Amphibia; order Gymnophiona; family Rhinatrematidae; genus Rhinatrema; species Rhinatrema bivittatum. Next base: position 781,956,906 of record NC_042615.1, read on the forward strand.
CGGGAAAGTTGTGATTTCTTTAATTCTGAAACTTTCCCCATTATTGTTGATTCCTTCGTCTTTGCTGGGTACTGTAAGAATCCAGTAAGTTATGTTTGGAGCTGATCCGTTTTGCACCTCTCCCTCCACCTTCACGGAGTGGAAGGATGGAGGGCTGCCATCTCCAAAAAAACCCAAAAAAACCAAAAAGAAAAAAAACGGGTGGGTGAGAGTATGAGGCAGGGGTGTGGCCTGCTTGTTACAGCGGTTGCTACCCCTGATTGAGCTGGATGTTCACTTGGATGCAGATACAGCGTTGCTCTCTACATTGGTGATGGGGTGGAGGGGAATTGTGGTGGGGTGGAGGAGAATTAGGGCTGGAGGGAACTGGAAGCCAATAGTAACAGGTGGGAGAGAGAAAAAGGGAAATAAAAAAATGGATAAAGTGCGTAGCTTGCTGGGCAGACTGGATGGGCCGTTTGGTCTTCTTCTGCCATTATTTCTATGTTTCTATGTATGTTTCATTTTTGCCTGTTGTTTTGTTGCCCTTTCTGTTCTGCCATCTTCCTTTTCTCTCTCTTTTCACAAGCCTTACCTCTCTTTCTCTTACTCCCCTCTCCACTCTCTCTCTGTTTTACCTAATTCCCAAGCCTCTCCCCCACTTCTCTGCCATTGTGTTCTCTCTCATACCTCTTTCGCTCATTCCTTTCCCCCTTTGTGTCCCTTCTCATTACCCCCTTTGCTCCCCTCTCTCTTGAGCATCTTTCACTGCCTCAGCTCCTAGTTCTTCCCTGCTTTGTGCCCTTCTTAGACTTCTCTCCACCACCTTCCCCTTGTGTCCCACACATCATCCTACTTCAGCTCGCTGTCTTCCCTGCCTTTCTGTGTTTTAATCTCAGTCGGGGCGTAGCGCCCATTGTGCACAGATACCACCAACATTAAAACGAAGTGTGCCTTGCACCACCAGCTGCGTGCACATCCTGGAGAGCAGCGACAGAGAAGAGGAAGAGGCCTGCAAACCCACTGGCGAATCCCATCTCACCCGTGACTGAGAAGAGGAACAGGCTGGGGATACCGCCGGTGGACCCCCATCTTGCCGGAGGCTGAAGAAAGAAGAGGTCTGGGCAGTCAAGAAGAGGAAGAAGCCTGTTCTTCCACTTCTCTAAGTGTGCTGGCATTCAAACCATGTGCGGCCAGTATGTGCTTTATGCTGATCTCGTGCATTGCGAGATCAGCAAAGAGGAAGTGCTAGCCCCGTAAGTTTTGAATAGCATGGTGCAGGCATACGGGGAATAGCGGGAGAATGGGCTCCTTCCTCTTCTTGGCCACTGGCAGTCTCATGGGCCTGCTTCTCTTTTGGGCTGCCAGCAGCCTTCTGGACCTGATTTGGAGCCTGCCTCTGTTTTGTCTTTGTGTATGTGAGTGTATGGTAACCTGCCTGTGGTGTATGTGAGAGAGAATGTTAAGCTGCCTGAGTGTGTATGAATGGTAACCTGTCTGGGTGTGGGCGTGTGTGTGTATGAATGGAAGCCTGCCTCTGTGTGTGTGTGTGTGAGTGAGAGAGATAGAGAGAGAAAGCATGTGGGTGTGAGAGCCTGTATGTGAGAGAGAAAGAGAGAGCATATGGGAGTGAGAGCCTGCGTGTGGGTGTGTGAAGGCGTGTATGGTTGAGTGGGATTGGGAGCCTGTATGTGAGAATGAGAGCCTGCGTGTGTACGTATGTATGGAAGTAGGAGCCTGCATGTGAGAGCATGTGTGTATGTGTGTGAGAGAGAGCATGTAAGAGTGTGAACCTGTATGTGAATGAGAGCATGTAAGAGTGAGAGCCTGCATGTATGTGTATGGGAATTGGAGCTTGAGAGTTAGAGATTGCATGTGAGAGAGAGCATATGAGAGTAGGAGCCTGTGTGTACGTGAGAGCGAGCATGCAAGAATGGGATCCTGTGTAAGAGAAAGCTTGTGTGTGAGAACATATGTGTATATGGAGGAAGGAAAGAAGAAAGGAGCAGAGAGAAGAACCAGAAAGAATAAAAGAGACCCTGAAAAAGGAATAAGGAAAAGACAGACAAGGGGAAAAAGACTGGGACCAATCGATTAGTAAAATAAGATTGGACCACAAAGGTAAAAATACATTATTTTACCTTTTAGAAATGGGAATATGCTTTTCTTATATATTTGTATTTTGCTTTTTCTTCAGTATTCCAGAGTTCACAGAGTCTGGTTTCTCTAGCTTTCCATTTCAGTTTTGCCTGTATGTTTCTATTTCTAATTTGTAAACCCTTATTCTGTATTAGGTTAAGGTCGGTCTGTGTTGCACGTGTGACAGAGGTGCAGTATTCTGACTAGCATGTAGTTTCTCTGTAGGCATTTGAAGCAGTCCAGCTTGTTCTGTTTGCCCAGTAGGTGGTATGTTAGTTTTCTAGGGCATGTGTGTTACACACAGGCTCTCCCAGGCATGCACGCGGGAGAGAGAGCTTGTGTGTGTGAGAGCATTGGTATGTGTATGAGAGAGGGAGTATGTGAAAGAATGAATGTGTTAGTATGTGTGTGTGATTGAGAGAGATCTCCTACCTCCCTCAATCTATGATAATCTCAGGGTGAGTGGAAATCAAAAGGTTCCAGGTATGGACAGCAGGAGATTTTTTTAATTCTTATTAGTTTTAATTATTAGGTGTAATTTGATGTTTCTATTGTTTTGAAACATTTTATTGGGGGTTTTTTGGCGGGGGAATATAAAGAACATTTTTTAATTATTGGATATTTTATTCACTAGATGTTTTGAAATATTTTATTAATGTTTCGGAAATCTTAGAACACATTTATGCACGTTTTTTTAAATTATTGGATATTCGTCAGCTATGTTGACATTTATTCTTTTTATTATCATGGTTTTAATAATACGAATGATGTTTTATATCTCTTGATTTTATTTCTTGATGTTTTGCAAGGAATAATAATACAGTCGAACGTCTGGTTTCCAGTACAGTTTTTGGTGGTGCATTTCTATTTTGAATTTGGTGAGGGTTTGTCTGTATTTTAAAGCTCCAGTTCTTGTGTAACTTGAATTCTTCCTGTGACATTTATGGTACTTATCACTGGCTTTTTCGGCATTATGGTCTTCTACATTTCCATTTTAAACAGAAGTTTGCTCTTTATTAATTTCATTTGCATGCAGAAAATGGTTTTGAATGTTCTTGCAGAAAATATTTTTTTCATTCACATATTTTATTGAAACTGTTGTTAATAGATTAGGCGATTATTTTCCCTCTAAGGATTGGGTTGCTGTGAGCATAAAAGCTAATAGGCTTTTTGCTTCAAAGAAAGCGATGCTCACAAGGTAACGTAGGAGGGGGGACTGTGCTCTAGGGCACCTGGCAGCAGCAAAGTTTCTGGTGCACCACCGGCTTCAGCAGTCACCCTACGCCCCTGATCTCAGTCCTGTCTGCCTCATCTCTGCCGTAATCACCTTCCTGTGACTTTTCAGACATGCCATTTCTCAGAGATTACTGGCATCTTCCAAACCCGTAGGTCACTTTCCAGCAGATTCACACCCCTGGAGCTGCGTTCCCTGCTCCCTGTTTTACCATTCAAAAGCAGAAGAAAAGAGTACGTGACATTCTGAAGTCCCTGGCACTGGAACAGAAACTTATTTCAGCAGAGAAATATGGTAGCGTTAGAAGGCTGCCTAAAAGTTCATGGGGAAGCAACACTGCATAAAGCAATGACTTTCTTTCCCCCAAATGTTCTCCTTTTTACCTTCAGCAGGATAGCTAAGATGGCTCTAGAGGTTGATCAGTTATTCCTTCAATGCAATTCTTTTTCCTTCCTTACTTTGTGTTGGTGTTTATCTTCCATCTCGTTAGCAGAGCAAGGCTTTCTGGTACTGATTTTGGGGGGAGGTTCATATCCAGTAAAACATGGTATGTCCTGTTGGGGTTTCAGACGACCATTTGCTTAGATTTTCCTTGCAGTGTTGCGCATCAGATTAGTGGAACCCCTAAGAAAAGATGTAAGCTACTGAAGTGACAGCAAAAGAGTGATTTTGAAAAAAAACCACAAAATAATAATGACATTCAAATAGAAATTCCTTTCTAAAATAAATCTGTTTTACGAATATTTAATTTTTATTTTTTTTTAAAGTCTTAAGTCAGCAATTTATTTTATCTAAACCTATTTCTGTTTTCATCTAACTTATGTTTTGGCCCTGAATATTATTCATAACATCAATAGCCACACATTAACCCCAACGAAAGGATATAAAATATTATCCTTCTAGTCAATGGGGGATGGTTATGGAAGAGGTTATTTGTTGAACTTGGTACAAACTTGTTAGTTCTTACTGCTACTGGATCTTATCTTTCTGGTTTGTGTAGAGGGACAATTGGGGAGAATAACTGTCAAGCACCTCCACTCGGAGACCTAATACAATATTTTATAACCTGCGTGTATCAGGTACAGAATGCTCATATATTTTATATGCAAAAAACATATAGGGGTGGATTTTCAAAGAGTTACGTGCGTAACCCCTAGAATCCGCTCCTGCGCGCGCCGAGCCTATTTTGCATAGGCCCGGCGATGCGCACGTGTATGTCCCGGGGCGGGGCAGGGCCAGAGCCTCCAGGCACAGCGGCCATTTGCCTCTGTGTCTGGGATCGTGGGCCAGCCGTCGGCTGGCACGCGCAGCCTACGCCTGCCTGGAGGCAGGCGCAACTTACAAGACAAAGGTTAGGTGGGGGGTTTAGGTAGGGTTGGGGGCGTGTTAGGTAGGGGAAGGTGGGGGGGCGGCAGGAAAGTTCCCTCTAAGGCCGCTCCGATTTAGGAGCAGCCTCGGAGGGAACAGGGAAAAAGCCATCAGGGCTCTCCTGATGGCGCAAGGTGCACAAGTGTGCACCCCCTTGTGCGCCAGCCCCGGATTTTATTTATTTATTTATTTTATTTAAAAATGTTTATGTACCGCCTTTACAATTCAAAGGGATTAATCAAAACGGTTTACAACCAAACATACGTAATGGATACATTTTTATAACATGTGCGCAGCTGCGCGCACATGTTATAAAATCGGGCATAAATTTTAAAATCTGGCCCATAATTTATGAAAAACCCTGCTATATGAGCAGAAGTTGGTATATTTTAAAACATGAATGCATAACTGAAATTACCAGTTTGCCGATTCCTCCACCAATCCACCCAGTCCTTTTCCAGGTCATAAGACCATCCTACTTCTTCACCGAATTTCCTTCAGTTCACCCAGACCTCCCTTCCAACCAATAGCAGACAACAGCTGACTCTGATATCAGTTGCATGAGATAATTAGAAGGTGTAAAATAGCATGAATAAGTTGCCTAATGTATTTGCATAAGTCTCCTATAAATTAGCAACTTACACGCGTGCCTCATAGTCCTGCCCCAGAACCCCCATACTGCTTTTTGCGCAGATAAATATGCATGCAAAAGTGAAAATACGTGCGTATTTTGGATGTTTATAAAATAGCATGTACACAAGTACAAACTACTTACATGTGTATATGCTGACTTTATGTATGTAACTCCTTTGAAAATTCACCTTTTACTATGCATGTTACTGCTCATTCTCAGGTTATAAGCTCTGTAGGAAACAGGTTCCCATAATCTTTGATTTTTATGTGTTGCATTGTAATGAGAGCTTGTCTGGATCCTCAGATTGGGGTTTGGTAAACGTTTGTGGTTTATCATATATTCTGAGAAGATAGAGGTTATATCAGATGTGTTTAGTGTGTATATAATTATGTATAGCATATCGATCTGCCTTTTCATCCTATTGGTTATTAGGATTTTCTCTCTGCCTGTAAGGTTTTGGAGTACACTTGTACTTCTAGGCCTCTGGTGGTAGTCTTTTACGTTGAGATGTATGTTGCATTTTGTACTTTTAAATGGTTTCTCTTTGGTTGAGTGATATCTCTGTGTACTCTTCGTTAATAGCTTTCTGAAATGGGTGGTGTTCCAAATTAACATAGTTTCTGTCTGATATAACTGTCATATCACATTTAGAATATCCAAATAGTTTCACTTTAATTGCAAGTTAATCGCTCATTCAGAATAGTTAAATGATTTCACTTTTATAGTGCATAGTACATTCAGAACAGACGATGCCTGTGGGACAGGGCTAGAGGTTGTGGAACGAGCCCCATGTGGTACTGTGTCTAAGGTTTTTGTCTATGAACCCCAAAAGAGTCATTTGCTCATCAGGATATTAGATGCATTCTCAAGAAGGTACAGAGAAGGGCAACCAAAATGATAAAGGGGATGGAGCAGCTCCCCTATGAGGAAAGGCTGAAGAGGTTAGGGCTGTTCAGCTTCGAGAAGAGATGGCTGAGGGGAGATATGATAGAGGTCTTTAAGATCATGAGAGGTCTTGAACAAGTAGATGTGAATCGGTTATTTATACTTTCGAATAATAGAAGGACTAGGGGGCATTCCATGAAGTTAGCAAGTAGCACATTTAAGACTAATCGGAGAAAAATCTTTTTCACTCAATGCACAATAAAGCTCTGGAATTTGTTGCCAGAGGATGTGGTTAGTGCAGTTAGTGTAGCTGGGTTCAAAAACGTTTTGGATAAGTTTTTGGAGGAGAAGTCCATTAACGGCTATTAATCAAGTTTACTTAATTGCATCAGTAGCATGGGATCTTCTTAGTGTTTGGGTAATTGCCAGGTTCTTGTGGCCTGGTTTGGCCTCTGTTGGAAACAGGATGCTGGGCTTGATGGACCCTTGGTCTGACCCAGCAAGGTAATTTCTTAAGTTCTTAAGTTTGAGTGAATGTGTTCCTCTCTTCTGCATATCATCTGTGTGGTCCTCTGTGTTGCTGATCTGTGATCAGTCTATTCTGAAGGAAGAAGAAGGGCTGAGGGAAAGTATTTCAAAACATGAAGATGCTTCAAATTCAGTCAGATCTCATTGTAGTGAGGGACTGGATCCTTTCGTCTGGTTCAGTTTTTCTGAGCTGTACCTTCTTATAAGGAAGTGGCAAAGCTAGGCTTGCAAAGTGGTCTCTCACATGGTACACTGTGATTTAAAATGTTTTTTTGCCTTAGGAATCTTTCATGGAAAAGCATGTAATAAATTACAATCCATAACATTTCGATAAACATATGCTGTACTTTGACATTTACTGTTGGATTGATAAAATGGGATTTTGAATATTGCTGATGGTGGCATACAGCTTTGATCAGTTCTACAGCTTCGGTGGGCATAGCTTTTCCACAGCTCCATAACTGTAAATGTATGTCAGCTACCATGAGAAAGAGCTTCATGCCCCTAAATCTCCCCAAGGTTTACTTAAAAACTTAATGGAGCAGTCACATGTCTAAAAGAAAATACATGCCATAATCCTAAGAGCTGGCAGCAAATAACACTGGAATAACATAATGTCGCTATTAGAGATGACTGCATTCATATTATCTACCAGGACAGTGCCCCTTTTAATCCATGCAGTAGCAGTATTGGTTCTGGAGAGAACTGGATCTTTTGCAGGTTGTGATACCTTGGAGTGGCCCAGCATTAGAACAAGCCAAAGATAAGTTTTGTACATGAGCTTATTTATTTTGTGCTCTTGTAATAGAAACACTAAGTTTTTTGTTCCCTTAAACACAGAATGAGGAGAAACAGCCTTAGCAAATCAGGTGCCCAGAGTGTAATATTACATATTGAGAGAAATTCATTACTAGACATTAACGGGCTGAAGGACTTCACTCTTTCTAAGAGACCTTTGTACAGAAGATGTTTAAAGAGATTGATAAGCCAGGCCAAGGGTCTCCAGCATGTGCGCAGCTGTTTAGTGTCTGCTGTGCCTCTGGTAATGACTTGCTTTAAGCTTGTCAGTCTTCCAGGCTGAAAATAAGAATGCACTTCTCTCTTAGATCACCCACTGATCTCCATTCATTTCAACTCACTTTTTTTTTTTTTTGCAAACCTGGAATGAAATAATCAAAATAATTTTTAATGGGAGAACCATGACAGCAATGTCATTCTGAGCTTTCTTCCTAATTTTGTACTGGGTTTATATTACCTTTTAATAGCAAAGGCTTGATTTACTAAGGGCTTCATTCTTTGTCTATGGGGGAGTGGAGGGGAGAAAAAACGTAGTAAATCAAAGCTCAAAATGTTGATTGTGGGGGTTTTTTTTGTACCTTAGCTTGTTTCCTAGTTGGTAATCTGTAAATGCTTAAACATGGTAGATTTAATTGATCTACTTGTAGAGGAAAAGATGGTATTGAAAAGAAAAAGCAGAACAAACAACTTAAAGCAAAAACAAACAATTGTTTGATAAAGGAAAGAGTTGAATTTGAAGCTAGAGAAGGCTTAGTTTAGACTTGCTTGCTTTTTTTTTTGTGTTTTATTTCAAATCAGTTCATCACCCTGGAAGAGAAGAAGTACAGAGAGGAGATATGATACAGACCTTCAGATACCTAAAAGGTTTCAATGATGTGTGGACTTTGTACCTTTTCCATTGGGAAGAAAACAGTAGAACTAGGGGCCACAAAATGAAACTCCGGGGGGATGACTCAGTACCAACGGCAGGAAATATTTCTTCACGGAGAGGGTGGTGGATGCCTGGAATGCCCTTCTGGAGGAGGTGGTGAAGATGAAAACAGTGAAGGAATTCAAAGGGGCATGGGATAAACACTGTGGATCTCTAAAGGCTAGAGGATGAAAATGAGAAAAGGGTGCAGGGGGTAACTTGCTGGTGCAGTGGTTACTACCCTTAGCAGAAGACATGGAGATTACTACCTGTAACCGTAATGCTTTGATGCTTTTAATGCAACTGCAACATTGCTCCCCACTTAGATGGCGGGGGAAAAGAGGAATTGGATTCCGAAGACAACCAAGGGCCCCGACTTCCATGGTCTTGGGATACTGATACGCAGACACAAGGGAAAAAAGTACAGAACTGCTTCTATGGCCATGTCCTAAAGGAAACGAAGAAAGCATGCATGGGGGTAACTTGCTGGTGCAGCGGTTATTACCCTTAACCATTACGCCTTGATACTTTTGATTCAACTCCAACATTTGCTCTCTGCTTCAATGGCAGGGGAAAAAGGGAATTGGATTTAGACAGCAACCAACGAGGGACCCAACTTTTACAGTTTGGGAAATTGATAAGCATGGGAGTAACCTGAACAGAGGAGCAGTTACTGCCCTTAACAGAAGACATGGATTATTACCCTTAACAAATAAGCCTCGATGCTTTTGATGCAATATCGCTCTCTGCTTCAAAGGAGTGGGATGGGGGGGGGTGGCTGGTGGTCGTGATGACCGCCTGGTAACTTGCCTGCCTGGTGCGAAGGTGGCAGACCTCACGCATCACCTAGATAGGATTATAGACAGTGCTGGGGAGGAGCCGGCTGTCAAGGTACATGTCGGCACCAACGGCATAGGAAAATGTGGGAGAGAGGTTCTGGAAGCCAAATTTAGGATATTGGGTAGAAAGCTGAAATCCAGAACCTCCAGGGTGGCATTCTCTGAAATGCTTCCCGTTCCACGTGCAGGTCCCCAGAGGCAGGCAGAGCTCCAGAGTTTCAATGCGTGGATGAGACGATTGGTGCAGGGAAGAGGGATTCAGTTTTGTAAGGAACTGGGTAAACCTTTGGAGAAAGGGGAGACTTTTCCAAAAGGTTGGGCTCCACCTTAACCAGAGTGGAACCAAGCTGCTGACACTAACTTTCAAAAAGGAGATAGAGCAGCTTTTAAACTAGAACAAGGGGGAAAGCCGACAGTCACTCAGCAGTGCATGGTTCAGAGAAATGTATCCTTGAAGGGGCAATCCGGGTAACTATAGACCAGTGAGTCTGACTTCAGTGCTGGAAAAAATAGTGGAAACTTTTCTAAAGATCAAAATCGTAGAGCATATAGAAAGACATGGTTTAATGGAACACAGTCAACATGGATTTACCCAAGGGAAGTCTTGCCTAACAAATCTGCTTCATTTTTTTTGAAGGGGTTAATAAACATGTGGATAAAGGTGAACCGGTAGATATAGTATACTTGGATTTTCAGAAGGCGTTTGACAAAGTCCCTCAAGAAAGGCTTTTAAGAAAAGTAAAAAGTCATGGGATAGGTGGTGATGTCCTTTCGTGGATTACAAACTGTCTAAAAGCCAGGAAACAGAGAGTAGGATTAAATGGACAATTTTCTCAGTGGAAGGGAGTGGGCAGTGGAGTGCCTCAGGGATCTGTATTGGGACCCTTACTTTTCAATATATTTATAAATGATCTGGAAAGGAATACGACGAGTGAGGCAATCAAATTTGCAGTTGATACAAAATTATTCAGAGTGGTTAAATCACAAGCAGATTGTGATAAATTGAAGGATGACTTTGTGGGACTGGAAAATTGGGCATCCAAATGGCAGATGAAATTTAATGTGGATAAGTACAAGGTGATGCATATAGTGAAAAATAATCCATGCTGTAGTTACATGATGTTAGGTTCCACATTAGGAGCTACTACCCAAGAAAGAGATCTAGGCGTCATAGTGGATAATACTTTGAAATTGTCGGCTCAGCATGCTGCAGCAGTCAAAAAAGAAAACAATGTTAGGAATTATTAGGAAGGGAATGGCTAATAAAATGGAAAATGTCATAATGCCTCTGTATCGCTCCATGGTGAGACCACACCTTGAATACTGTGTACAATACTGTGTACAATTTTGTACTGTGTACAAAAAAAATATAGTTGCGATGGGAGAAGGCACAGAGAAGGACGACCAAAATGATAAAGGGGATGGATTAGCTCCCCTATGAGGAAAGGCTGAGTAAACCCAGGTAACCTTGGGACAGTGACTCACCTGACCAGACTTACCCAGGTAAGTTTATCCAGCCGGTATTGAATATTGATACTCTAGTCCCTGGAATGCACGCACCCCCGACGCACCTCTTTTCATCCGGCAAAACTTTAGCTGGGTAATTACTTAACCTTCTTGAGATTTTTCAACTGAGAGGGTTGGGAAATTGAAAACTCAGGGTTTGTTCACATAACTCAAAAGTTACTTGGGCAAACACTTTTCAGTATTGACCACTAGGTTTCCCACAGAAACACTGTCCTTTCTCAGTGAATCAGACACATGAGGTATCCCAGAAAGTCCATTTTCAGCAACTGTTACCCTGCCCACCATGTCTTTAGTCATGGATTCCTGTACCTCCGATCGAGTGTTAAGACTTGGATCTCCCACTCGGAGACATACAATTTTCGAAGTTATATCCCCAGGGGGATATTTCCAACACCACCATTGGTAATGGGATCCAGCTATAAAGCAACCAAAATATAAACATTGGGGTAGATTTTAAAAGAAGTGTGCGCGGCCTACATGTGCGCACGCTACCTGGCGCGTGCACATGTACGCCCGATTTAACATGCGCACGCATGTTATAAAATCTGGGGTCGGCGCGTGCAAGGGGGTGCACAATTGTGCACCTTGTGCGTGCCGAGCCTGCTCCGAGCCGCGCTGGCTTCCCCTGTTCCCTCCCAGGCCGCTCTGAAATCAGAGCGGCCTGGGAGGGAAATTCCTTACCCCACCTTCCCTTCCCCTACTTCCCCCACCCTTTCCCCCCTACCTTTGATGACTTCTTTTTTTTTTTATTTCAAAACTTACTTCAGCCCTGGGGCTGAAGTAAGTTGCACCGGCCGACTGCCGGCACGTGATCTCTGACCCCGCCCCATCCCTGCCCCTTTTTGCAAGTTCTAATAGGCCCGGTGCGCCCAACCTTTTGAAAATCCGGCCCATTATTTGCAGTTGGTATTCCAGGGTCCCACAGAACAGCTTTCATCACCTCTTTTTTGGACGCAGTCCTTGCTGCCCCTCCTAGAATACTCTCCAACATAGGCAAAACAGTCCATGATACTTAGCAAACCCAGCATCCAAATCCAGTGTGCCATCGGAGGGCCCACATCGATCACCAGTTGTGTTTTGGGAGTCTCCGTTGCTCTGAAGGACAGGGGAATCGAGGTTGATGAAGAATGGGCTGAAGTGACAGCCGTGAGGGAAAGAGTTTTGCCCATCGCGAATTAAAAAAACCAGGCAGCAATCCCGACTCCTCCTCGCTCAGATAAGAAAATATTTATTTATTTATTTATTTAGAAAATTTATATACCGAGGAACGTTGGGAACATCTCATCGGTTTACATTAAAACAAAATTATACCTTAAAACAAAAGAAAATAGCGTGGAAATCAGTGTTGCCATTGACTGTGCAGCACAAAACTGTCCATAGGGCCTGGAATACAGGAGGGATACCTTTCTGCTTCCCCATGCTAGTAAGAATAAAAAAAATAGGAACAAAAGTGTTCAGGAGCCACAGCACTTAAGCAGTCATCAGCAGAATTCAGCCTGGTTTCCGCTAATCCTTTTCCTTTTGTTACCCTCTTTCCCCTTCCATCTAGCCCAGCCGTCACAGTGACCCTTCCTGGCCAGGGGAACACAGATTGCTGCTTCCTGTGAGATCGGACCCTCTCAGGCTGGTCTAGCCCCTGGTGTCACTGTCAGGTAATGACTGTGACTCTCTTCTTCCCATCCCCCCAAGTGCTGCCTCTGCAACATCCCCAGTACTGTCCAGCATGAGGCAACCTAAGTCTTCTGCATGGCAGAACATGACTTTATCCTCCATTGCCTCAGGTACAAACTTACAGGCCGATACAGTAAGGACGCGTTAGAAAGAGTGCGGCAGTGCCGGGCGCACCCTCGTTTGCCGCACGCACAGTTCGGATCACATACCGCTCGATACAGTATTTAAATGGCACGCAAATGCAAGCCGCGTCCAAAGCGCGTCCATGAAGCGGTAGGCCTGAGTAATCCATTTTACTGTATAGAGTGCTATACAGCGCCTATACAGTATCCTGGGTGCGCTGGTACCTGTCATTTGAAATGACAGGTACCAGGAAGTGGATGGTTCTCCTACGCTCGGGTATCGGGGATTGCCAGTCCTCTCTCCCCCCCCTCCAGAAGCAAGGCGCAGGGCGAAAATCGACTCGACATGTTATTAAAGCAAATGTGAATAAAGTGCAACAAAAGTAAACTTACTGCATGTGAATGACAAACAGTCCCCTCTCCCCCCCTTCCCGAGGCGCGCACCGCGGCTCCCCTGCCTCCCGGGGGCAGGCGGCGAAAGCCGCTTCCATAAGCCCCCGCCGGGGAAGGTGGATGAACGCACGCCTGTACGTGCAATTTGGGCGCTCAAGGCAGTGAAGGCGCATGAGCACCCGCCATGCGTGACATCACGGCGTTCGGTCATGCACTTTCGCTGGCTTGAGCGCCCAAATTGCAGGTACAGGCGTGCGTTCATCCACCTTCCCCGGCGGGGGCTTATGGAAGCGGCTTTCGCCGCCGGCTGCCCCCGGGAGGCAGGGGAGCCGCGGTGCGCGCCTCGGGAAGGGGGGGAGAGGGGGCTGTTTGTCATTCACATGCAGTAAGTTTACTTTTGTTGCACTTTATTCACATTTGCTTTAATAACATGTCGAGTCGATTTTGACCGGAGCCTGCCTATTGCTGTCTCTCTCTGCCGGGGCTTGCCTGACGCTCCACACTAACGCAGGGGTAAGGGTAGGCGGTAAATTAGCAGGTTAAACGCAGCTTAAAACGACAGGTTAAAAAGGCGATAATCGGGGCGCACGTTACTGTATGGGAGGGAATAGCTAATCCGATCGTTTACATATCATATACATGGCGCGGGCGGAAGGGGGTTACCCGTTGATTTCAAGAAGCGGTAAGGATGGGTTAAAAGGGAGAGTGAATCGCGGGTTGGACTTCCGCGGCCAAATTGTGGGTATAAAGCGGGTTAGAAGCAGGGTAACCGTGGCCGCGCTTTACTGTATCGGCCTGAAAGATTGTGAGCCCTCTGGAGATAGGGAAATACCTCTACAGTACCTGAATGTAATCCACTTTGAAGAGCTGAAAAAAGTGCAAAAAGCGGAATATAAATCTAAATAAATAAATGACACTGCCGCTGAGATGCCAGGCTAGCACCATTCTGCCTCGTTTAAAAATCCTGACACATTTATGTATCCTGACTCCATAGGAAATCATGGGAGAAAAAAAACCTTAATTAAAGCACACAAAGAAAGCCTGTAAGTTAACATCAGAAAATGAACAGCCGTATCTTAGGTACAAAGTGCAATAATCTGCAGTAATGGAAGGCTAATATGTCTAAAGAAAAAGAGCGCTGTATGCAGGCCGAAACCGTGGCTTAAAACGTAGCGTTGCGAAATGGGGGATCTAGGTTCGGATACCTCCATCCGTTTGGACTGGCCAGGCCCGGCCGCATATCAGAACCAGGGAAAGGAGGAAGGTGGGCCGCTGCTCCTGTGATAGCCCCTGCTGGCCAGCGAGTGGCGCCAAAGGTGGTGGTAACCAGAAGAGCGTCCGAATTCAGGCTGGCTTAGGGGAAACTGTAGGAGGAAGGGCGGTGGTAAGAAGAAAGGAGCCAAGGAATTCTCAGTAGGCAGACTAGGTGGGCCGAAAGGTCCTGACCTGCAGACAGTTAACTGTGTTCCTCAAAAGAAAAAAAAAAAAATTGTATAGTGAAATATTTACTTGGCCTCGATAGCTCCTAAAATGTCCTTCACGGAGCAATTCCAGAAGTTGGCAGCGCTACAGGCTTTCATAGACGCCTGATCACGGCATTCCAGAGCGGTGTTTTGTTATAAATATACTTTGCTGCTTGAATCATGGGAAGGCCCTGTGCCGCTGGCCTCGTGCCATCAGGCCAGGCATGCTGGTATTCATAGCAGCGCACTGCCTGCTAGATCTTCTTCCTTGTAATTAACTGAATTTATAGTCGTTGCTTATTTCTACCATTTTTATGTGTCTTCCAGATGTGCTCGCTGTCGTCTTCTCTTTATTTCTTTCGTTACTTAGCAGTTGTTATCTGTCTTAAGTGACTGGATTTGGACTTGTACTGATCAGTAAGGGCCCTGTGAAAAAGCGGTTTGGTTCTTAGTAGTGTTGGAGATTATGGTATCTTGCCAAAATATCATCACTGCAGTTCTGTCCACTTGAAGAAAAAAAAAAAAAGTTAAAATTTCCCGCCCCCTCCCCCCCTCGTTCTGCTGTCCAAATACTTCTCTCCGGTTGCTTATGTCTGCAGAAAAAGACCATGACAGCCTATCTAGTCTGCCCATCCACACCTGCTATTCAACTTTACCATACCTGAGAAGTGCCCTCCCACACCAAAAAAAAACCAAACCAGGAGCATTTGCTGCAGTGGATGTCATTGTTCAGTGTATGCTGATTTTCCACTTTCTAATTTACATGTTTAAAGCATAGGAAAGTAAACCTACACTTGCAGTGAAATAACACACAACCATTTGCACGATTTGCTGAAGGAGTGGTAACTAGAGCTGATGTAACCTGTTAGGCACTATGGGTGGCTGTATAAGGCGATAGGCTGCTGGGAAGAGGCGGGAGAGAGGGGTGCCAGGAAAAACTGTCCCAGAAGCCTTCAGCACTGCCACCTCACCTCTCTCTCCCTCCCTCCCTCATTGGGCCACCACCGCCCCTCCGATTGCCTCCACCTCACTCTGCTCCCTCTCTAAACCTGCCGGTCTCTCCCTCTCCCTCCAGACATGTCTCTCCTCTTCACCTCTTTTCTTTTTCAAAACAGTGGGGCAGCAGTGGGTCCACAGCAGCAGCCACACCCCTTCCCGTGGCCACCCTGCTGCCTCCGGCTTTGTGTGGGTTTCTGTTTCAAACACGAAGCCTTGCGTAGGAGAAGGTGGAGGCTGCCTCGGGGGACAGTGAGTGCGTTATGGCTCACACTTGCTCGTGCTCTCGGTAGCAGTGTTGCTGCGGCCTGCAAAATTCGCTGATAGCACGCTGCTGCTTTGAAAGGAGGTGAGCAGGTTGGGAAGAGATAGCAAGGGAAAGTGAGGAGATGTGAGGTGGCGGATGATGGTGCACCGCATCTTGAAACCGCCTTTGTGGCTTATACCAACCTGGGAGAAAACAGCGGAATGACACCTAGCCACACGATATCGTTATTGTGCAATGACTGGGCTTCCCTTTCCTGGGTGCTGTAAGCACTACCTTCACAGCATGCCCAGCCAGCCCAAAGAGGAGAAGCTGGGCTCAGGAATCAAACTCAGGTTTTCAACAGAGCAGCAGTAGTCCAACAGGCCAGCCCCAACATGATTCTTTCAAAAGGTTAGCAAACAACAATTTTTATCAGTCTTATCATGTACCATGTACCAGGGCGCTATGCTCACTGCTCTATATGACCCAATACAACCGTATGCCTGCCTCAACAGCCACAGGACGCCTTCTCAGCAGTGGTACAGCTGCGTGTGGAGGCGGGTAAACACAAGTTGAAATCCACCTACGATGTTTTTGCGATGGTACCCGCAGGATGGCCTGGCTCCTTGTCTTGGACCTTCGCCCAGAGTTCCAAGAGAAACTGGCAGATTTGCCCTGCACTTGGGAGAACCTCTTCAGAGATAAGGTCGGGGACACGGTGGCCCAGTTGAAGGACCTCCAGAGACCCTTCAGCACCTTTCAGCCAGTACTTCTGATGCGCCGTCCTCTGTCAGAAAATCCTCGTGACAGGGCTCTAGGAAGTCCCTCTATCGCTGGAGGAAATATTATCCTCCTGCCTCCATGACACGCACACCACACACGGCCTCCTGGGGTTGCCCCAGGCGACAGCATGCTCCTAGAACTCAACCAGCCCCGCAGCAGAGCCCTGCTACAGGGTTTTGACTGGGAGCGCGGGAGAATGAGCAAGGCTGCCTTACCCTTGATGCCCTGCCCTCCAATTGGCAAGCTGCATCTTTTTGAGGACTGCCTGCTCCACATTACCTCTGAACAGTGGGTTCTCTCCATCATTCACCAAAGGTACAGGCTAAACGTCAGTGCATGTGTCTGCATTATGCAGCCTCTCCAGGTCTCCCTATCTTGGGAAAAGGATCTGTCCAATCTGGAGCAGGTTCCGTTTCAAGTCCCCCCCACCCCCCTCAAGTCATACTGACCACCGATGCCTCCTCCCTGGGTTGGGGAGTGCATGTAGACAGCCTCCTCACGAAATGTCGTTGGTCAGCTCAAGAGTCTCAATGCCAGCTCAACTTCCTGGAGCTTCGGGCGATCCGCTAAGCTCTGGGCATTTCAGGATCGCTTGTCTCACAAAGTGGTCCTGATTCAGACAGAGAGTCAGGCTCATTCCTCCTCTTTCAAGAGGCAGTACAGATATGAACCTGGGCTCTGTCCCAAGGCATGTTTCTGTGAGCAATGTACTTAGCAGGGACAGAGAATGTGATTGCAGACCGCCTGAGTTGAGCATTCCAACTGCACGAGTGGGAGTTGAATCCAGCAGTGGCGGAATGGGTCTTCCGCGTATGGGGAACCCCAGACATGGACCTCTTTGCTTCCCTTTCCGAAGACAAAGTGAGCCACTTGTGCTCCTGTTCAGGGGATATGGACTGCCAGCCTCGGACGTCTTTGCCCGCCATTGGGGCAAGGGGCTTTTGTATGCATATCCTCCACTTCTGCTGGTAATGAAGACCCTCTTGAAGCTCCAGCAGGACAAGGGGACCATGGTCCTGGTGGCCCCTTATTGGCCAAGACAGGTCTGGTTCCTGGTCCTTTGGGACATGTCGATCAGAGATCCTGTTAGTCTGGTGACCTACCCCAATCTGATTACGCAGGATCGGAGCAGGCTGTGCCATCCGAACCTTAGGATGTTAGCTTTGACAGCCTGGTTATTGAGAGGCTAGTCCTGCAGTCCCTTGACCTCTCTGATGACATGTCTCAGGTACTGGTAGCTTCCAGGAAGCCTTCCTTCAGAAAGTCTTACAGTCTGAAGTGGAAGAGGTTCTCTGTTTGGTGCGAGGGTCATGGCTTACATCCATTCGCCTGTCCCACTCTGAAGTTGCTGGACTATTTGTGGCATTTCTTGTAGGCTGGGTTGAAAACCAATTCAGTCAGAGTACACCTGAGTGCCATCAGCATTTACCATCAGGGTATTGGTGGTACGTCCATCTCTGTGCAGCCCATAGTAGGGTGGTTTATATGGGGTCTGCTTCAGTTGAAGCCTCTCCTCCGTTATGTCCTGGGACCTCAAAGTAGTATTGGCCCGGCTCATGCGTGATCTTTTCGAGCCTCTGCGCTCCTGCAATCTGAAGTTCCTGACCTGGAAAGTTTTCTTTCTGGTGGCAGTCACTTAAGCATGCAGGGTTAGTGAACTTCACGTTTTGGTGACGTATCCGCCCTACACAAAATTCTTCCATGATAGGGTGGTTTTGCGTACGCATCCTAAGTTCCTGCCTAAGGTGACTGATTTTCACCTCAGTCAATTATTCTGCCCATCTTTTTTCCGAGGCCTCATTCACACTAGGGCGAATGGCTCTGCACAGTTTGGTTTGCAAGAGGGCCTTAGCTTTCTATCTAGAATGCACAGCAGGCCACAGGCAGTCCACGCAACTCTTCATATCTTTCGATAGAAATAGATTAGGAGTTGCAGTGGGCAAGCAAACTGTCAAACTGACTGGCGGATTGTATCTCCTTCTGCTATTTCAGCTTGGAGGCCGTGTCAAGCTCACTCTGTGAGAGCTATGGCAGTGTTGGTAGCCCACTTGTGGGTAGTTTCCGTCACCAAAATCTTCAAGGCTGCGACGTGGAGTTCCCTACACAGGTTCGCTGCCTACTACTGCTTAGACAAGGATGGTCAGCAATGCAGTAGCCTTGGTCAATCTGTCCTTTGCAATCTCTTCCAGCCTTCAACCCAACTCTCCCTGCCTAAGGCCCATTGTTAGGGTTCAGGCTGCCTCGTTCTGTTACCAACAGTACCATAGTTTTTTGTGCTGTTGGTCGTCGTATCCAGGAGCAGCTTGTAGCTTGGTATTCACCCACATGTGAGCACTACCATCCTGCTTGTCCTAGGAGAAAGCAGAGTTGCTTAGCTATAACAGGTGTTCTCCTAGGACAGCAGGATGTTAGTCCTCAGGAAATCCACGCACCACCCTGTGGAGTTGGGTTCTCCTGCATTTTGTTTTATTTTTCACTCGTGAATTCTATGTTACGAGACTGAAGAGGGACCCCACGTGGTTGTGCAAATAGTTTTACCCACATGTGAGGAGTAACATCCTGCTGTCCTAGGAGAACTCCTGTCAAAGGTAAGCAACTCGGCTTTCTTGTGCATTATTAATATCTTTCAGGTATTTAAATGTCTTTATCATATCCCCTTGCTCTCCTCTCCTCTAATAACCTCAAGTCTTGATGCAGACCCCCCCTCACCATTTTGGTTACCTTTCTCAGAACCGCATCTAGCCTCTTTCAGCCTTTCTAAGGTTCGACCTCCAGAATTAAACGCAGTAATCCGGATGCAGCCTCACCAATAACCTGCAAAGAGGCGTTATTAGCTCCCTCTTTTCTACTGGTTATTCCTCTCCCTATGCACCCCAGCATCCCTCTGGCTCTGTCACCACCTTATTACCCTGTTTTGCTATATTAAGATCATCAGACACTATCACCTCAAGGTCTCTCTCCAAGTCTGTGCACATCAGTTCTTTACCACCTATCGCATACTGCCCCCACAGATAAAATCCACAGATATGGTGTAGACTGTAATGCTTCTGTCAAGAAAAATATTATTGCTACTAAATCCAATCTCCAAGTTTCACCTCTTGAAGACTTCTAGTTTGGGATCTTTCGCTCCCACCATTTTCTTTAGATGTGATTGCTTCCTTCCTTCGCATCTGAAAAAGGGACAGATGTGGTCTTGAAAGTTCATGTACTACTACATCTGTGGTTTTGGTCTAATTAAAGGTATCTCAGCATTTTCTAATATATCTAGATCAAGTTAACAGAGAACATTTAAATATTCAATCATATAGGAACCTATAACTATTAATCATAACCCATTAAGGAAATGGATACCATAACAGTGTTCAACTCAATCAAAATGGGCTGGGTTTTATATAGGACTTCTTGATCTTTTTAAACAAAAGTGTTTGTGTTTCAAAAATGAACCACTTGAAAAGATACACTCCCATTGAGAACATACAAGTGTGGGAGTGGTATTTTTTGTAGACCTGGCAGTGTCTGCCAAACCAGCGTGAAATTTGTCCACTGCATCTGCCACACCGCACTCTCAAATGCCACTGATGCACATCATCCTAATCCTCTCGTTTTGCCTGTGATAGGAGGTTGCATCCATCCATCTGTCAGTCTGTAATCTCCTCATCAGACATTCTTGTTATATTTCATACAAGAATGCCTAAAAATGTGCAAAAAGGGGTCAAGTTTGTTTCAGCTCTAATTTATGGCAGGGATGACCCAAATGTTTATAACAAATTATTTTAAAAAAAAGGTACTGAACATGAATAACTAAGAGTGAGTCATATGTCTATAGTGGCACTTTCGTGAAGCAGAGAAGAATTAAATGAGGAAAGAACACAAGTATATTTGTTTTTGTAACCATTTATTGCAATAATTGTACTTATTTTTGCACTGTTAATTTTTGATGTATATAACATTTTCATTCAAGAACATTGAAAAAAAGAGTAAGTGGTTAAGATTGTTTTCCAACTCATTTTGATCAGGTTAAGGTGGCCTCTGTTGCGATACCAACTTCCCTTAGGAGGGTTGCAATTATTTATTTTTTTTTGGGGGGGTGGGGGTGGAGATGGGGGTCAGGAGTTTTCTCCTGCTTCTTCAGTTAGAACCAGAGGGCTTTGGCCTGGCACCGAAATTCTTCATTCCCCAGAAATATTTCCCTGACCTCACTTAGCCTGGTCATGGCGGTGGCTGTCTTCTTCTGGGAGCCATTCAGCAGGGCTCCTTCCAGAAACCTGCAGCTTGGGGCCTTGTTCCGGACCCTCGGCGTTGCCTGACTCCTCCTCCTACAGGGGGTTGTCAAAACCTGCCCCAGCCCTGGGAAGCAAAAGCCCTGGACCCAGGAACCAAACCCATAAACGTCTGAAGACAAATGAAGCAAATGGGCATTTCTGCAGGAATGTGGAGGATTTTCATTTCAGTCACAAGCAACACAAATAGACATTTTTTCCCATGCCCATCCCTATCATTTTTTTTGTTTTTCCTTGTAAACAAAAGGACAGCATTTGGGATGTTCTGCTGCTTCGGACAGAGTATTGGGCACTGCTGTGCAGGAAACCCAGCTTCCACCCCTGAGCCTGGCTTTTGCTCCCCAGGCTAACCGAGGCTGAGGACATTTCAGAGGGAGTCCCAGAAACATGTGCCGACTGGCTCATGGTGCACCTGTGCCAGATTGCAGAGGGAACCGCAGTCCGTGCTTCTCAGTCAGGGAGATTCTACCTGTAATGGCTTGGCCAAAGTATTAGTAAATTAGTTAAAATGTTCCCATGAGCTTTTACTTGATTATTTTTATCTTTGTATTATTTACTTGATTGGATTCTGTGATTGTGTATTATGTTGATGCCTTTGCTTTGCTCTTGGTGTCTATAGGGTACATATTCAGCCACTGTCCAGATAGGAAAGTTAGCCGGACAAACTTATCTGTCTAACTTTGGAGGTATATTCAGTAGTGAAGCCACACTATTGAATAAAACTGGCTATCTTAAACTTAGCCAGATAACTTTATCCGATTAACTTTAGGCCAACGTTTTAGTGTGACCAGTTTTAGCCGGAGAAATTATCTGGCTAATTCTGATTAGCAACTGTTGGAAACAGAATATTGGGCTTGATGGACGCTCTGCCTGATCTCTTAGAATCCATGGGTTAGTGGGCCCTTGGCTCGAGGTGAGAGTTGGTACTGTCCACACGGAGGTGCCCCACTGGGCGTCACCATTGGGAGGTGAGGTCCGTAGCAGCCTGGAGAGAATACGATGAGGTGAGAGGTGGGATGCGGGTGCAAGTGCCAGAGCAGGAACTCGCTGTGGTGAAGTGCAGAGCAGGTCCCGAGGAGGGGGAGTGCGAGGCAGAGTCCAGAAGGAGTGCCGAGGGGATGACCGCAGGGGGCAGAGCCACGTGATGCGTCAGCACAGGAGAATGACGTAGGCTTAAGCGAACACTGCCCCGAGGAACGGGGAAGTGTGAGCACAGTCACTGAAGGGAATCAATGCGCTGCCCCGAGGAGCGAGAATCACGGCACAGTCACTGAAGTACACAAGGCGCTGGCCCGAGGAGCGGGGAAGCACGGCACAGTCGCTTAAGTAGATAGGCAATGGCCCTCGGAGCCGGGTACACCAACACTGAGTAGCAGTGTGGTTCCAGGGGCAACCCCGAGGAGCGGGGAAGCCGGCAGGCAGGGCTTCAGAGGCGCAGGTGCCTCCCCGAGGAGCGGGTAGACAGAGACAGGAGCAAGCCTCCGAGGAGCGGGTACCCAAGAGTGTGTCTCACGCCAGGTAGAGCAGGATATGGGAACCACGGGTCAGAGGAGACTGCAGCAGGAATCAGCAAGGAGGGAACTCGTTGCCAAGTTGATTAGGGCTAGGCCCGGGTGGTGCTTAAGAGTCCAGGGCTAGTGATGTCATCAGGAGGAGATGCCCCTGAGGTTCCCGCCTTAGCGTCTTTATAGGTGGCCAAGTAGCGCGCGCGCGCCTAGGCGGGGCCGGAGGAGAGATGAAGGTTGGCAGCATCCCTGCCGCCATGAGGAGTCCCGGAAGAGGATGGCGGCTAGCCATGGCCTCGAGTACACCCCAGGAGGAGAGGGCGGGAGCACATGATGTAAGTAAGAGCGGTCTCAACACTGATCCAGTATGACAATTCTTATGCTCTTAATTCATTAACATAAACATATAATATAAAAAAAAATAAACACAAAAGCAGTTAATATGAAGGTCCATATTGAGAGCCATTTAGCTGAATAACACACAAATTATTTCGGCACTTATCTGGCTAAATTTTAGCTGGCCTCCTGGTTGGATTCACTTATCCAGCTTATGTAACTCCTCCCCAAAACAACCCCCCCCCCCAGAATGTCCCTAAGTTAATGACTAAATTTTAGCCAGATAAGATTCCAAATATTCATTTAGCTGTACAACTGGTGAGTTATCCAGCGAAATGCCTCTCATTATGGACTTGCATACTAACTGCTTTTGTGTTTTGTTTTTTATACTGTATGTACAGGTTAATGAATTAATAGCATAAGAACATGCCATACTGGGTCGGACAGAGGGTCCATCAAGCCAGAATCCCGTCTCCAGCAGTTGCCAATCCAGGTCACAAGTACATGACAAGATTGCAAATTAGAGCTAGATCCCATGCTGCTAACACCCAGAGATATATAATGGCTTTCCCCGAATTTATCTGGGTAATAACGAAGAATGGACTTTTCCTCCAAGAACTTGTCCAAACCTCTTTTAAACCCAGCTATGCTAACTGTCTTTACCACATCCTCTGGCAGTGAGTTTGAGAACTTAATTGTGCGTTGAATGAAAGAATATTTTATTCAGTTGGTAATAAATGTACAACTTACTAACTTCATGGAAGGTCCCCGAGTCCTTGTATTTTTTTTTTTTTTAATTTTTTATTTATGCATTTTCCAAAATGCCACAACAATTTATTATAGAATATAGATATTATAATTTTCATAGGAGTTATTATAGGTAACATATCACTTTGTCTGTATCACCAGGAAATATGGGGAGAGTAATTGCAAAGAGCGGCAAAAAGAAAAAGGAACACAAGGATCCTATACAAAATTGTAATAAAGAGGCAACATCTGGTTAACATTATAACCTCCTACCTAGCCCATTGCTGTGGCCTAGGAATACACGGAGTTGTGAAACTTCAAAGAAGACATACTTATGATTTAAATACAAAATTTCCCATTTACAGGGAAATTTAAGGAGGAATTTGCCCCCAATAGTTTCCACCTCTGATTTCTTTCCAAGAATTTTTTTCCTCCTTTCTTGAGTTGTTCTAGCCAAATCAGGCTAGAACAATTTTTTCTCCATGAAAAGTTACCAAACGATGTCGCATAAATAGACGTAAGATTGCATCTCGATCTGATGGAAATGAGAAAGAGACATGAAGTGTTGCTCTAGAACAGGGGTCAGGAACCTTTTTGGCTGAGAGAGCCATAAACGCCACATATTTTAAAATGTAATTCCATGAGAGCCATACAATATGTTTAAAACTAAATACAAGTAAATGTGTGCATTTTATGTAAGATCACACTTTTAAAGTACAATAAGTCTCTGAAAATATTACACCAGGCCTTAAGACACCAATACATCTCCTATTAGGAAAACGGACCAAGTCAGGCTGCTATAGAGTCCTACACAGAAACTACACGCCAGCAGAAAATCTCACCTGAATCACGTGCTGTTCCTCACCTAACATAGAATAAAGAGACCAAAACGCATAACAAGAAGCATGCAGACAAAAACTGAATTGGAAACTGCAACAAGCCAGAGTCTCTGTATGCAGTGTAACAAAGGAAAAAAGAAACATCACACATCCTTATAAAACAAATCAAGAAATATAAAATCATCAGCAGTAAAACTGTACTAACAAAAAGAACATATTTCGAAACAGCTGATGAGTGGAATATCCAATAATTAAAAACTCATATAAAACATTTCCAGATACCAACAAAATATTTCAAAATAGCAGACACAAAGATCCAGTAATGAAAAATAATAAGGATACAAAAATTTTTTTGCTCTGCATACCTGGGAACGTTTGATATCCAGGTGTCCTGAGATTGTTCTGAATTAGCAGGAGGTGGGGTGGTTTGCTTGGAACTTTCTCCTCTTTCAGTCACATACCAGCGCTCTCTCTCACACTGGCTCTCAATGACACACCTATACACACATGCTCTCAGTCACTCACATATACAAATGTTTTTTCTCTCTCACTTATATAGGCTCTTAATTACACATTTACACACATGCTGTCTATCTTTTCACGCTTACACACA
Organism: Rhinatrema bivittatum; assembly: GCF_901001135.1. Classification (NCBI taxonomy): domain Eukaryota; kingdom Metazoa; phylum Chordata; class Amphibia; order Gymnophiona; family Rhinatrematidae; genus Rhinatrema; species Rhinatrema bivittatum. The sequence continues at coordinate 781,981,742 of NC_042615.1, forward strand.
CACAGGCTTTCAATCACATAAATACATGCTGTCTTTTTCTCTCACACACAGACTCTCATTCACATGCTTACAAACATGTCCTCTCTTTCTCTCATTTACACACAGGCTCTCAATCACATACTCACATGCTCCCTCACCTAAATCAGCTCTCAATCACACACAGACACACATGGTCTCTCTCTCTCATTTAAACACAGGCTCTCAATCACATACTCACATGCTCCCTCACCTAAATCAGCTCTCAATCACACAGACACACATGGTCTCTCTCTCTCATTTAAACACAGGCTCTCAATCACATACTCACATGCTCCATCACCTAAACCAGCTGTTAATCAGACACAGACACACATGATCTCTCTCTTACTTATACACACAGGCTCTTAATCATACATACACATGATCTCTCTCACACACAAAGGATCTCAATCATACACACATACTCTTTCAAACAAACAGGTTTTCAATTACAAACTTACACATACAGGTTCCCAATGGTAAACTTACATTCATGCTCTCTCTCTCACAGGCAGGCTCCCAATCACAGACATACTCTCTTTCACATATACAGGCTCTCAATCATTCAAATACATGCAATCTCTCACTCACACACACAGGATCTCAAACACACATGCTTGCTCGCTCATTCACTCTCTCTCTCCCCCTCCCCCACCCCCACCCCGGGAACTCGCGGCAGCAGCAGCCTCCTCCCAACGCTAACCTCCTTCATTTTCAGCCCTCGCGGAGGCGAAGGAGGAGTCCCATCGGCCGCGGTTGAAGATCTTCATTTTCCTCCGAGCCGCGCTGCAGTCTTCTTCCCGTCGAACACTAGCGTGGCCTCTTCTTCCCGCGCAGGCACCCGATGACTCCAGCGCTGGCACCCGGCTGACACCCGATGACTCCCGCGCAGGCACCCGGCTGACACCCGATGACTCCCGCGCAGGCACCCGGATGACTCCAGTCGGCGTGCTCTCTTCTCCTCCCCCCCTCCCCCCCGCGGCCCGGAAGAGGAAGTGGTGAGCATTGGGTGCCTGCGCGGAAGAAGAGACCACGCTAGTGTGGTCTCTTCTTCCCGCCCCTAGGCCGCCCCCCCACTGTCCATGGATTTACGCCTCCCGGAGGGAGACATAAATCCACGCGCGCCAGCAGGCTGCTGGCGCGCCGAGACACAACCCGGGGGCGGTTCTGGAGGGCGCGGCCATGCCCCGGACCGGCCCGGGCCGAAACCACGCCCCCGGGCCTGCCCCCAAAATGCCGCGTCGATCGGCCCCGCCCCCGACAAAAAACCCCGGGACTTACGCGAGTCCCGGGGCTCTGCGCGCGCCGGCAGGCCTATGGAAAATAGGCGTGCCGGCGCGCAAGGCCCTGCTCGCGTAAATCCGGGCAGATTTACGCGAGCAGGGCTCTTAAAATCCGCCCCATCATGTGCTGTTATCATTTTCACCTGTGGGAAATTGTGAACTCTTAAGATTTAGATATTTTAATGAGTTTTCAATACTTTCCAACTTTTTCTCATTTACTATATCCATTCTTGCAAATTTTTGCTACCATACTTCCAAATTCACCATCCGAGCTTCCAGAGTCTCCAACTTGCTATTGTTTCTAGAGATAGAACTTTCTATACTTGAGAAATGTTGATGAGACTCCAAAGTTATCTGAGTCAAGTTAACTATAGCTGTTTCCAACGATTTAATGGCAGACCATAAAGAGTCTAAAGTAATCTCTGTGGGCTCTTCTTCACCCAGCACAGCATGGATTCCACTTCTCAGCCCCTCAGAAGTAGCTCCCAAAAGGTTACCAGAGTCCCTGTATATTAAAGGGAGAGTAGGCCTCGTCTGGGAGGAAATCACATTTTTATCCAATAGTTCCCCAGTAATGGTTTCAGACGTACCTTCTTCCTCTCTGGATTTTGATGAAATCAAGTGTTGAGGCGGAGAGGGAGTGCTTGGAGATATTACTTCGGCTAGCAGAACCGACTCCCGCTCTGAGTCGTCGTCTGCAGCAGCCTTCTCTTCCGGGGTCATCCCAGGTGTTGACGCAAAGAAAGTTGAAATCCGCGGCTGCGATGTCTCCGGTAAGGGAGATGAAGTTGAAATCTCCCTTACCTTAGCCTTCTGTTTAGTGTACGGTATTGATCCGCGGCACAGGCTGAGGAAACAGAGTATTAGGAATCGGGGCAGAGAACACCTCCTGCACGTCTGCCTCAGTCGGCGGCCCTTGTATTTTTTTGAAAGAGTAATCAACCAATTCACATTTACCCTTTCTTCTCCATGATGTGTATCTGTTGAACCTCGCAGAGAGTACTTTTTTGAAAATTAGTGAGTAATAAAGTTTAATAATAAATAAAGGAGGGGTTAAAAAAATTGGGGTAAATGCCACGAGTGGTTGTAAATAAAGGCTACCATTGCCTTACTATGGGCTTGTTCAACATAACAAAAAGTATTGAGCTATGTCTAAAGTCATATTAGACAGAAAATATTCTGTTGAAATAAACTTTTCTATTAAGCATTTTAGGAGTATGGGATTTATTTATTTCTCGCCTTCCCACATAATAGCATTCAAGGTGAGTTAGAAGGTCAAAATGAGAGTAAAATAGCAGTACAGTACAATAACCTGCAGCAAAAATACAACAAAATGTAGTCCCTAGATAGGATGTGATTGTACTTGTTTAGTTTCCATATTCGTAAAAAAGAGATAGGGCAAGAAATAAAAGTTTTAGTTGTCCACAATTTCATTATTCAATGTAGTTTTAAAGAATTGAATGTATCATCAGGCATCCAACATTGTGGACAACTAAAACTTGTATTTCTTGCCCTTCCTTTACTATTATTGTGAGTTGGGCTTTCACCTATTTGTTTGTAGTTCCCATATTCAGCAATAACCCATGGGAGAAAGTACCTGGAAATGTAAATCATAATGTTCTTGTTCCCCCCCCCCTTTTTTTTTTTACTGGGCTGTTTGAAATTCTTTATTTAGTGCAGAATTAGTATTTTATCCAGAATTGTTATGCAATGCACCAGTATTTTCTCAGATCCTAAAATATATCCGCTTCCAAAGCATGGCAAAAACAATTTTCCTTCTTCCTTCTTACATGAGCTCCTTTAGCCAGTGGCCTTCCCAAATTCACATCATTTGCCCTGCATGCCTTGGCTAGTGGGGCTCCTTTTCATCAGAGACCTACATCTATGAAAATCCTCACCAACGCTGCTCCTCCCCATCACTTTTCAGTAAGGTCCATGAGGGAAGCTGAGGGGGATAGTGCTGTGTGCATTCGGCCCCCGTCATGTGCTCTTTAATCTGGGACTCGCAGGTTACTGACACTGTACTACGCTGTTCTTGTGTCTTACAGGAAGCAGCAGAGGTCTCAAGGAGGGAGCAAACCTCAGCCACAGCAATCTACTGATCACCAGCAAGGAACTGCAAAACACAGCGCCAGAGATCACCAGAAAGCATACCAGGGAAGCCAAGCGCCCCATTCCTCAGGAAGGCCAGGCCACCATGGCTACAACCAAAACCGGCGATGGCACCACAATCAGAAGCACTCGCCTCATGACAAAGACTTGCACAAAAATGCCAAAGAGACTGAGAATGTGAAAACTGAGGATGCCTCTGTGTGCGAGGCGCACCTCCCCACGGAGGCGCACAGGAGCTCAGAGGCAGCCGAAAAACAGTCTCACTCTGAGCGCACGCTCATTCAGGAATGTGAAACCAAGCGGAAAGACAGTATTCATGACCGAGTCGGGGAGAGACCCAAAGTCAACTTGCTGCAATCTTCCAAAGACAGACTGCGAAGACGACTAAAAGAGAAGGTATACCGTGTAAGCCACCCAGCCTCTGAGCGCAATGGTCAATTTCATAGAATTGGGCTCCATTACTCAATGGGGCCCCATTTAAAACTAACAGTGAACTAGAAACACCCAGAAATAGCGCATTATTTTCAAGGTATGTGCTGCCCAGTGTAAGATGTATTGCAGTAGCACCTCCATGTGTAGGGCCTTGTGAAAGTCTTCACACTCTTGTACGTTTTTCACATTCTGCTGTCTAAAAAATACAAATCAGAATGAATTAAAGTAGGAGTTTGTTTCCCTGCTCTACGCAACATACTCTATACCTTTGACGTGAAAGAACAAGTAAAGAAATATTGCAAAAGTGATTAAGAATGCTGTAAGTCTCGATTGCATGAGTGTTCACACGCTTTGACTTAGCAAACTCAAATTTAGCACCGGTTCAGAAAATTGCCTAACATGGCCCATATTAAGTTAGAGTCCACCGATTTCAAATACTCCTGGGTGAAGAACCATCCCTAGAGTTAAGCATGAGGGTGACAGCATTATATTGTGGGGAGGCTTTTGAAGACTGAGGGAAAATCGTTTTAGTGTGCCATAGGTCTGGGACAGGGGAAAAGATTAATCTTTTAGCAGGACCATAATCCTAAACACAAAGCTCAGCAAGAAGAAATGGAATGTTCTTGAGTGGCCCTGTCAAAGCTCAGACTCGAATCCAATCAAGACTTGAAGACTGCAGTCCACAGATGATCCTCAGCCAACTTGCAAGAGCTTGAGGTCTTCTGGCAAAAATAATGGACAGAAATTACATCATCCCATTGTGCAAGGTTGGTAGATCCTTATCCTAAACACCTCATGGTGTTATTGCTGCAGAAGGGGCTTCTACCGAGTATCAAGTCAAGGGGTGTGAAGACTTATGTAACCAAGACTTTTTTTTTATTCATAATGGGCCCAGATTTTTAAAAGGTTAGTTGCGCCGGGCCTATTTTTGTTATTTGTAAGATTTTGGGTGGACACTTGGATACTGTGGCAGATGACCACGCCCACGGGGGGAAGTCCCGTGAGGGGCCACAGGTCAGGCTCAGCTTTAGGACACACAACACAGAATTATCTTTTATTAAACAGAGTTGAGAAGCCACCAGAAGTGGCAGTAGTGAGTAGCGATGAAGCCCGGCTGGGCTTGTAGTCCATCAGGACACTGGAACAGCGATCTCTCAATAGCTGTGCTGTAGTGGAGAGAAACTGAGATAGTGAGTACAGTGGAGCATACACAGAGTTCTGGTATAGAGCCTCGTTGGTTAATTACTCACACAGCGGTTTCTCCCGGAAGGTAACACAGAAACTGGAATAGAGGCAGGCCCTCGAGGAGCGAGTACCTGGTTCCAGGGAACAGCTCTGAGAGAATCTAGATGGTAACTCAATGATGGTGTAGGCAACGGTTTCTTCCAAGCAGAAGTGAGCTCAGGCAGCAAGTCCGGGAACATGGGCCCTCGAGGAGCGAGTACCGGTTCCAGACAGCAACCTGAAAGAAAAGAGAGAGGCCCCCGAGGAGTGGGTACCCCGATAGAGTAAGTCCAATAAGGAGAACCAGAGTAGCTAGGTACGGAGAGCGAATCCCATCCGTAAGGAGTCCTTTGCTAACTCGTTTAGCTAGCAAACAGAGTAGGCTTTTGTATCCGGGATGCGTGATGTCACCACAGGGGAACGCCCCTGAGGTTCGCGCCAAAGAAGGAATAAGAAGCAGGGCTGCGCGGCACGCGCGCCCTATGGCAGCTGAACAACATGGCGGGATGCAGCGCCCAAGCCGGACTGGGGACGCCGGAGAGGACGGCAGGCAGATGCCGCGGCAGCCAGACGTCCATCAACTGCGAGAGGAGTCGCCAAAGAGGTAAGGAGGGCGGAGTGGAGATGTCGGGCAGCGACAGTCGTAACAATTTTAAAAAGGCCCGGCGACGTGCATAAAGCCCCGGGACGCGTGTAAGTCTTGGGGCAATTACTAAAGGGGCGGGGTGAGTGCGGGGCCAGAGGCCTCCGGCAGAGCAGCCATTGCCGCTGTGTTGGAGGATCGCGCGCCGGCAGGCTGCCGGCGCGCGCAACTTGCACTTACCCGGAGGCAGGCGCAAAAGGTAAGATAAACATTTTAGGGGGGGGTTAGAGTAGGGCTAGGTGGGGGAAAGGTTAATAAGAACATAAGAACATAAGAAATTGCCATGCTGGGTCAGACCAAGGGTCCATCAAGCCCAGCATCCTGTTTCCAACAGAGGCCAAACCAGGCCACAAGAACCTGGCAATTACCCAAACACTAAGAAGATCCCATGCTACTGATGCAATTAATAGCAGTGGCTATTCCCTAAGTAAAATTGATTAATAGCCATTAATGGACTTCTCCTCCAAGAACTTATCCAAACCTTTTTTGAACCCAGCTACACTAACTGCAGTAACCACATCCTCTGGCAACAAATTCCAGAGCTTTATTGTGCGTTGAGTGAAAAATAATTTTCTCCGATTAGTCTTAAATGTGCTACTTGCTAACTTCATGGAATGCCCCCTAGTCCTTCTATTATTCGAAAGTGAAAATAACCGAGTTAGGTTAGGTGAAGGGGTAGGAAGGTTAGGTTAGGGGGAAGGGAACGGAGGAAGACATCGCTGCTCAGCGCACACAAGGTGTACAATTTTGCACCCCCTTGCGCACGCCGACCCCGATTTTATGACTTGCGTGCGCGCGCCAGGTAGCGTGCGCAGATGTACACCACGCGTGCTTCTTTTAAAATCTACCCCAATTTGTTTTGGAATGTTTCTATAATTGTTCTTTAATGCTGAATGAATAGAGTATATTGTGTAGATCAGTGAAAACAAACTTCTACTTTAATGCATTTTGATCTGTATTCTGTATATAACAGAATTTTTAAAATGTACCAGGGTATGAAGACTTTTACAATGCACTGTAGCTGGAATATTTGCAGCTGTGCTAAGGACTGCTAGTACAGATAGCAGAGTAGCTGTGCAGTTTTGAAAACTTTAAAAATAAATATATATATTAAAAAAAAACACTATTGCTTGTTTCTCTGTTTCTAGATCAGGGATGGCCAACTATAGTCCTCAAGAGCCACAAACAGGTTTTCAGAATATCCACAATGAGCATGCATGAAATAAATCTCCTGCATATTAATTATGGGTGTCCTGATAGCCAAACCTGTTTGTGGCTCTTGAGGACCAGAGTTGGCTATGTCTGTTCCAGATGTTCATGGTAACATAGTAGATGATGGCAGATAAGAACCAGATGGCCCCATCCAGTCTGCCCAGTTGTCTTCCTCTCTGATTTTCTACCACTTTGGATAAATGACATAAAAATTCCCATATTTAAACCCGCACCAGCTCCCCCGATGTCTTTTATCTGACCTCTCGGCTTGCTTCCTACCAGTGTCCTCTATATCTGTCCCAAGCATGTTTAAATAATATCACAGTGCTGGTCTTCACCACTTGCACTGGTAGGCCTATTACAGGCCTTGTCATCTTCCTCATTGGTTCTTATAAGTCTCATACTTAATCCAACACCCAAGTCCCATCTCATGTTTCACCTCTAAGCTTTGTAATATAACAGCTGCTAAAGCTAGTGAGGCTGTTGTCCAAACATCTGGCAGCCCCATGCTTATTGATTTTAGGATTGTAACCATGGCTGCTCTGGGCAGGTTACTCCAGTCGTTTTGGATGCCCAAGACACCTGTTTGTTAGGGTTGTATCCATGTCTGTGAACTCTTCTTCCCTGCAACTGTCCACAAGCACATTCAGAGAGATGTGTATTGCACAGGTGAATTTTGTTAATTTTGGCTTGCTTAGTCCCCTTTTTTTTTATTCTTCTCATCCTGCTCAAGTCACAGAGCTTTTATAAACAGGCCGCTGATATTGTCCAGTTTTCCCTCTTTACAACTTACTTTCATGTTGTCATCAGGATGGAGCACCCTTCACAGCTATGTCCCATACAGCCCTTGTTGCAGCCGAATAAGAATTTTCATAATAATGTTCTTTACGCCTTTCTACTTTGGAGTTTAATGTACAGGGTGGGAAGCATTATAGTTAGTTTATGATGGGCATAGCGGGCTACACATGTGACTTAAGTGCTGTGTTTCTAAACCATGTAGCGTCCTGTTTAGATGAAAGATGCAATATGAATTCAGCCTTAAATTATTTGCAAGCCCAAATATTATTCAAATGACATACCAATCTAAATGGCTTGAAAGTAAGTCATGCAGTGCTCAAGGTGTGTATATAGTACAGAAGAATAAGCATTGAGCAATCTGAACAAGAGATTTATTTATTTTTATTTATTTATTTATTGGGTCTTGTATACCGACACTCGGTTCCATCGCAACGGTTCACAGCAATAAATATTATAAACAGTAAAACAACCAGGTAAAACATAAGATACATATAAAACTTAAAAGATTACAACTAATAGCGACATTTCATAAAATGATCCTAAAATACATCAAAAAACTCCTGCTCACTCCTCCTCCTTTCTCCTAAAATAAGCTACTGTTTAAACTCTAAAAAAAATACCTAAAACCTAAAATAATAAAATCAGAGCAATACATAAAACAGTAAAAATAGAGCATAAAACAGACTTCAAGACTGATTGGAGTATGCCTCCTTAAAAAGCCATGTTTTTAATCCTTTTTTCAACTGTTTAAAATTCACCTCCATTCTGATTTCTATCGGGAGCATGTTCCACAAATTCGGACCTGCTCTCTCACTTGATTTAGTCGAGCTGATAGAACTGAAGGTATCGTTAGAAACCCTTTATTCGTGGAACGCAGATTTCTCTGGGGAACGTGTAATTTAATAGCTGCATTTAGCCAATCTACCTGGTCTCCATAAATCAATTTATGTAAAATGCAGAGAGATTTAAATTTGACTCTGTATTCAATTGGTAACCAGTGCAAATGAATTAAGGTTGGTGTAATATGTTCGCTTTTCCTTTTCCCAGTCAAAATGCGTGCTGCCACGTTCTGAAGTATCTGTAAAGGTCGGATAGTAGAAGCAGGTAATCCTAATAGTAGGGAGTTACAATAATCCAAACTACCAAATAGTAATGATTGTAAAACTGTATGAAAATCATTCAGCTCAAGAAGGGGTTTCAGTCGCCATAGAATTAAAAGCTTTGCATATCCATCTTTTACTTTTGTTGTAACGTGTTTTTTAAAGCTGAATTCTGAATCTAAAATTATACCCAGATTCCTGATATTATCTGCAAATTTGAGTATGGTATTATCCTCTAACACAGAGCTTTCCAAACTTTTCATGTTGGTGACACACTTTTTAGACAAACATAATTTCGTGACACAGTAAATCAGTCTACTAGCTGTTAAACGAACGAAATGTATTTCGACAATTTATGTACGTTTCCTTAAATATATACATAAATAAAATGTTTCACGACACAACCTATCTTGTGAAAACCTTTCATTTATATTCAAAATATATAATATTCCAAGATTAATGTTATTGTTATAACTTATGAGTAACAATAATAAAATAAAGTTATTGTGTTATTCAAGTTACCTCTTTAATGAGATGTATGAGCTTGAAGGGATGAACACAGCTTTTGAATATTTGGTAAAGACACTCACATTTCGTCATCAAGCATTTTTAAGCTTCCATGTTTCAATGTCTTCAAATTTGTCATCGTTGAAAAGGATACTTCACAAATGTATATAGTGGAAAACTGCAGAAGAATTTTTAACGCTTTTTTACTTATGTTTGGATGCATTTTTGAAACATGAATCCAAAAGTTGTCTAAGTTACCCTCTTCATGCATCATTAATAGGCTTCGATTATTTTTGATTTCAGCAAATTCTTCTTCTTCAATAAGTGAAAAGTCAATCGTTGCAGTTGAATGAAATGGATTTCTGATCCAATCATAATCTTGGATTTCAATATTTGGGAAGTAGTGATGAACTTTCTCTCCGAGCAATGCTATATGGTCAACAATTAGCGAACTGATCTCACATTTTAGCTCACAGCAGTTTTGGAAAGCATTTCAAAATTTCCTTCTGTCACTTTCCTTTTCCAAATTCTATCTTGTCTCTTATAGAATAAATTTTATCTACCGCTGTTAAAATATTTTCTCCTTTTCCTTGCATACTGCTATTTACTTTATTCAAGTGTTCAAATATGTCGGCAAAATATGCTAGTTCTGTGCACCATAGTTTGTTTTGAATTAGATCACAGAATTTATGTTGCTGATTTTCCTCAAAAAGTTTAAGCATCATTTCCTTCAATTCGTATATACGACAAAGCACTCGACCTCTTGAGAACCACCGAACTTCTGTGTGTAGTATAAGGTTTTTAAATTTTGTTTCCATTTCTTCGCAAATATGAGCAAAAATTCTTGTTTGAAGAGGTCTACTTTTAATGTAATTGACCATTTCAACCACTTGATCCATAACCTCTCTTAATTCTTTACCAATGCTTTGCGCGACTAGTGCTTCGCGATGTAAAAAGCAATGAGTAATTATAATATTTTCATTCTCTTTCTTTGTTAAAGCGGTTGAACCAACCATTGAAGGAGCGCCATCTGTGCATATTCCTATACAATTTAACCATTGCAAATTATTTTCGTTCATGAAGCAATCTAATAGTTCTCATTGGAAGTTCTAGATAACACAAGAATTGTGCAATAATTCTGTCAGCATGAATGAAACGCATAAAAAACAGTATTTATTTATTTACTGACATTTGATTTGACATATCACATTAGTTTACATTCAGGTAGTGTAGGTATTTTCCTATCCCCAGAGGGCTTACAATCTAAGCTTGTACCTGAGGCAATGGAGGGTAAAGTGACTTGCCCAAGGTTATAGAGTGCTAGCAGGACTTGAACCCTGGTTTCCTGGTTCATAGCCCACTGCTCTAACCACTAGGCTATTCCTCCTTCCTTAATTGTGCCAACCCACTGACATCTATTGATTCATTTAACTGCAATGTAAAAACCATATTATCTTCTTGAAAAATATCCTTCATTTGAAGCTTTATGTCAGCAGACATGTCTTGAATACGTCTTCCAATTATGCTATCTGCCAAAGGAATTTTATTAACTTCTATCTCAAATTCGGGCCCAAACATTGTTCGAACAATAGCACAGCAAGATTTCTTTATAGTGGTTTTGGCAAGTGTGTGGCTCCTTATTTTTGGCAATTATTTGAGCAACCAAGTAACTTGCCTTTTGAGCTTTCTCTGATGTCTTCATTCTCTTGGTGAACGATGCAGACTGCTTCTTTATAGATTTTGAAAGTTCAATAAAGTATTCTACTGGCTTTTCTGACAAATGACTGTGTTTTGAGGTAAAATGGCACTTTCATTTGTTTGCTACCATACTTTCATTTGCAAGTATCATCCCACAAACTAAACACTGGGGACAAGGATTGTTTTCATTACCAGAAAATGTGAACCCCAGTTTTATATAATCTGCGTTGTTTAAACGAGGCGTGGAAAATTTTCCTTTACACTTCTTGCTTATTAAAACAGACCGTTCAACAGTTGATTCTTGTGTAGTTTCTCTATAGTCGACACATTTTGTTCATCCCAAACGTCTTCTTCATACTGCCTTTTCTTAATAAGAAGCATCAATTTTACCCTAATGACACAGATTGTTGGCCAACATTAGCGCTGCGTAGTGCGCAGTTGGAGTTGATGGCGCGGTGTCATTAGGGCCTAAGTGACCTGGCCGGTGTCCGAGACCTGCCACTATGGATACCTAAGAACAATCCACCAGCTTTCCATCCATATTCTTTGTTCTAAAATCCGAAAAGTTCTTGAAATACGATCCCTCCGTAACTTCTGCAGACAGGACTATTTAAAAAAAATTTTTTTTTTCATTAACAGCTTCCAAAACAGTCCATATGATATTCCCCCCCCCCCCCCCCCCAAGCACATGTCTGGCCCCCACACTAATGTTAAGGAACCTCTGCGCTGCGGGTCCCACCCCCCCCCTAAAGTAATAACATCAAGGTTAGTTATTATATTCGGCGGAGGCGCCAGGGCTTGGGGAGTGAAGTGTTCCCTCTTATCACACCCGACCGCGTGCTGAGGTAAATTATTTCCATGTGAAGCACGAACCCAGGATCCAGTGTTAATAAAAAAGTCCAAAGGGTCTTCTGCGTAATTTTAAAAAGCTGGCCGTTTTCACACTATAAAATTATTTGATAGCCTCATTCAACTAATTCTATATGGCTATGAGAGTGAAGTCTGGAATATATAGGAAGGGACAGAATGTCAATATAAATCCTGCACCTCCAGTTCTGTAACTCTGTGCATCCACTGAAATTCCCCCAAACAATGGAGCTTGGATGTTTCCCTTACAGCTCTTCATACTAAAACATATTTTCAAATTCTGCTGTCACCTCACAGTAACAGCAGCACAAACACCTTCCACTGCCAGGCATATTGTGAACTAACACAAAACCCCGCAAAAAAAGACACTCAAAACCTATACTGCAATCTCATCGTATCTCAACAGTAATAACAACAAGGATTCAAACAACAATAACCCTACCTGTGAAAAAGCAAGGGTAAATATTACACTGGGTCCTAGAATACCAATACACCACCTACTGAGGAAACAAAACAAACCCGATTGCTATAGATCGCTATGCTAGTGAATCTCTCATCATGGTCACACACACAGAGCAGAGGCAGACCCTCACCAAATACAGAATACAAAATAAAGGAGCACAAATTAGACAAAAACTGAAATGGAAACCCCAAGAAGCCAGACTCTGGGGCAGATTTTCAAAGGATTATGCACGTAACCCCCCAAAAACTGCTCCTGCCTGCCCCTGCACACGCCGAGCTATCTTGCATAGGCTCGGCGGCGCCCGCAAGCCCCGGGGCTTCGAAAAAGGGGCGTTCCGGGGGCGGGGCGCCGTTCCGGGGGCGGGGCCGAGGCCTCCTCCGTTGCGGCTGTGCCGAGGGATGGCGCACTGGCAGCCGGCCGGTGCATGCAAATTACGCCTGCCCAGAGGCAGGCGTAACTTCGATGATAAAGGTCACGGGAGGGGGGGGTGTTTAGATAGGGCTGGGGGGCGGGTTAGGGGAGGGGAAGATGGGGGAGGTGGAGGGAATGGAGGAAGGCTACACAGCTCGTTACGCGCAAGTTGCACAATTGTGCACCCCCTTGCGTGCGCCAACCCTGGATTTTATAACATGCGCGCAGCTGCGCGCACATGTTATAAAATCAGGCGTAGATTTGTTTGTGCCGGGTTGCGTGAACAAATCTATGCCCGCGCATATGTCTGAAAATCTACCCCTCTGTGTATTAACAATGGAAAAACAGAACCACCATTCCTCATAAAACAAATAAAATCAAGAAACATAAAGCATCAGTTATAATAGTAAAACCATACTAATAAAAGAATATTTTAAAACTACTGATAAATAGAATTTCTATTAATTAAAATCATATACAATTTTTACAATTTCCCAAACACCAATAAAATATTTCAAAACAGCACATATATCAAATAACACCCAATAATTAAAACTAATAAGGATTTTAAAAAGCCCCTGCTGTCCATACGTGGGAGCTCTTGATTTCCAGTCACCCTGATATTGTTGAGGATTAGGTTATCCTCTCTCTCTCTCACACATTCTCACATGTCCATTCTCTCTCACACATACACCGTCACATATATACAAATTCATGCTCTTATACCCACCATAACCTCTCACTCTCACAGACACTGACACACTGTCAGGCTCTAAGACATTCTCTCCCCCTGCACACACCCCTCCCCCCCCCCACACAAACTCTTACTCCCCTGGATTTTCTCATGCACAATCATGCTCTCACTCTCACTGTCTCCCTCATATACACACAAACACACACACCCAGGCAAGCTCCCAATCATTCTCACACACTGACCCCCAGGCAGGCTCCCCCCAGGCACTGACCCCCAGGCAGGCTCCCATTCATTTTCACACCACTCCCTCACCATCCTCCAGGCATGCACACATTCATTCTCACACACACAGACCCCTAGGCAGGCACCAATTCATTCTCACACACACATACACCACTCACAGGCAGGCACCTATTCTCACACATACCAACCCCAGGAAGACACCCATTCATTCTCATGCACAGACACACCCTCAGGCAGGCACCCATGCATTCACACACATACACCCCCAGGCAGACTCCCATTCATACACATGCACACACTAAAGGCAGACCCCTTCTCTTTCTTTTGCCAGTAACCTCGGAACCTCTCTCATTCCTCTGCTGCCGTGTGGCTATTGGGGAGGTGCTGATTGCTGCTACTGGCACTGAAGCCCATTCTGCTGCCTCCTCTGTGCAGGCCCCGTGGGCTTCCAGTTCCTCCATGCTGATCTCGTACATTGTGAGAGCCGCATAGAGAAAGTGCTACTCTTGCACATTCCCAAAGATTACATGTGCCAATCAGTAAAAAGTAATTTATTTTTTTTACTTTTGCTGTCTGATCTTAGTTTTCTAATCGGTTGGTCACAGGCTTTTTTGTTCCAACTTCCCTTTCTTATTTTTTTGCTAATTCCTTTTATATTGTCTTTTTTTCTATTTCTTTTCTCTCCATCTGTCTTCTTCCCTCAAACACACAGCCAGGTTCTCACTCTCACATGCTCTCTCTCATACAATCATTCATAACACTGACTCTCGCAAATGCTGTCTGACTCTCACACACCCAAGCTCTCTTTCACTCCCACATGCTGTCTTGCTCAAGCACAGGCTCTCACTGACAGATGCCCTCTCTCATACAATCATTTTTACACACAGGCTCTCACAGGCACATTCTGTCTGACTCACACACACAGGCTCTCTCTCACTCCCACATGCTGTCTTGCTCAAGCACAGGCTCTCACTGTCACATGCTGTCTCTCTCACACACACACACAGAGGCTCTCACAACATTCAGGTCCTCACTCCCACACACAGTCTCTCAACTCACTCACACACACACACACACACACACACACAAAATCTCTCAACTCATCTCATACACACACACACACACAATCTCTCAACTCATCTCATACACACACACACTCTACTACAGGCCCTCAGCCTCTCTCTTGCCTCTGGGCCTCCTCTTCATGGGTTGCCGCAGGATGGGCTCTGCAGCAGCCTTGATCTTCTCGGGCCACCCACAATGTGGGATCCGCGGTGGCGGCCCTGCTACCAGGCCTCTTCCTCTTCTCAGACTGCTGCGACTTGGGATTTGTGGCGGACCGTAAGCGCTGCTCCTCTTCTGCACTTGGCTGATGTCCTCCTCCTTCCTGCCTGCGTTGCTCCGGCAACGTTTTCTTCCGGGGCCGCGCGGGCAGGAAGGAGGAGGAGCACCTGCAGGTTTGGATGCGACCTATTTCTTCAGGCCGTGGTGACATGAGCTCCACCACGGCCCTGCCAATCTTCCTGCTGTGTGTGTCCGGCACACAGCACAGCACAGCGGTAGTTCACTGCTCAGCCGCCAGTGGGATGAAGTCCACCGGCGGTCGCATTGACTCCCCCCTGACCTCCCCTTGATATACCACTTGCTCCGCCCCCTCACGTGCACCGGGCTTGCGTGACACACCGGCACACTGCAGGCGACACACACTTTGGAAAGCTCTGCTCTAACACAATCTGATTGCTGTTTCTTGGAGATATTTTCCTTTCAAGAAGTATAATTTCTTTCTTCTCAACATTCAATATCGATCTCATCTGAGAGAGTACTTGCTTTATAACTTTCAGATACAATGACACGAGCTTGCCCACTTTTTCCACTGAATCATCAATTGGGACTAAAAACTGTATGTCATCAGCATATAAAAAATGAATCACACCCAGTTGTGATAGCAGATAACACGGTGGCAACATGTAGAAGTTAAACAGTGATGCCGACAGGGATGAATTCTGTGGCACCCCTGTGTTCAATTCATATTTATCGGAGCACGTGTTATTAATTTGGACTTGATAAATACAATTAGATAAAAAAGATTCAAACCATCTAAGTACCGTATCAGGCCAATTTCTGTGAGTCTCTGTAATAAAATTTGATGATTAACGGTATCAAAAGCCGCGGATAAATCTTGGAGAACAAGAAAGATTGTCCATGGTCCATCCCTCGCAATACTGTATCTGAAAGTGATAAAAGCAATGTCTCTGTATTAAAATGCCACCTAAAACCATATTGAGAGGGATATAAAATATTATTGGAATCTAAGTAAAATGATAATTGTTTAAAAATTGTCTTTTCGATCAACTTTGCTAAAAAAGAAAGGTTTGACACCGGCCTATAGTTTTCAGCGTAGTTGGGTCTAAATTCTTTTTCTTCAAGATGGGGCACACTACTGCTCCCTTTAGGCTATTTGGTAACACTCCTTCTTTTAAAGACATGTTTATTATCCTGGTAATGGTTGGAATGATGGTATCCGGAATCAATTTTAGGGCTGTGGTTTGAATGGGATCTACAGGGTGATTAGCTGGGTTAAGTGATTTCAGTAATTGCTCGGTTTCCATGCTGGATATGTCATCAAAATCAGACCATTTTGGTGTCTCTCTTATATTGAAATTAATCTTTTGTGACTTAGGCTTATCCATACTAATTAGTAAATTCTCAATTTTATCCTTGAAAAAACTGGCAACCTCATTACATCGTGATTCTGCCAGCTTTGTTGTAGGTTGGTTCATGTCGGAGGTTAGATTATCTACGATATTAAATAATAATTTATGATTATTTGAAAATTTATGGATTTTTTTGCCATAATATTCTTTTTTTGCTGCATCAATTGACTTTTTATAGTAAGCTAAAAAAGTCCGATAATTTGTTAATGACTCTGTGGTTTGGTACCTTCTCCACTTTTTTTTCTTTCTTTCTTAGTAATTTCTTCTAATATTTTCGTTATACCAAGGGTTTCGTATTCTTACAGTATTAATTGAATAATTCGCATTGGATTAATTCTATTTGCTATCTCATCTATTATTTCCTGCCATGACTCTATTGCTTCAGATGCAGATGTGAGATTAATATTATCTAGATTTTCTACTAGTTCCTTATGTAGCTCCTCTGTCTTAAATGGTGGACGAAATTTAAACTGCAGAGACTCTATATCTTTGTAATCCCCAAAATTAGTTATATCCAACTTTGCCTGAATTAAGAAGTGGTCTGACCAGGGTACTGGTGATATCTCTATGGGTTCACTAGGTTTCAAATAATTGTTAAAGAATATTAAATCCAGGGTATGCCCTAATTTATGTGTTGGATCTTTACTAATTAGGTTAAATCCAACCGCAGATAATGCATCAATCAATGTTTCACAAGATACTGAGCAAGGATCTTTATCCACATGAAGATTAAAATCACCTAAAATAATGGATGGCTTATTAAGATTTAAATTTGACATAAAAAACTCAATCGGAAAGATGTTGAATTCCAGTAATCCAGGGGGGCAATATATTAAACAGATTTGCAGATTATTGGATTCAATTTCATGATTTTGTATCTGGGTAATAGGTGAGATTTTCAAGTTTAAATTTTTCTTAGCAATTAACATTAGGCCACCCCACGATGCTGGGGTCTGGGTACAGAAAAAATATCATAAGAACTGTTGGCTAATTGATTTATAATTACTGTGTTGGGGTTTCTTTAGCCAAGTTTCTGTGATAGCCACAAAATCTGGAGACTGGTCATGAATTAAATCTGAAATTATCACTGATTTTTTTGAAAGTGCTTGTGCATTAATCAGAAAAAAGGTTAGCAGGAGACAATTAGTGATAGAAACAATGTCCTTACATATTATCTAGGTCAGATTACTCGTATCTCGCCTCCTTGATGTTGTCAGTTGGGAGCGATTTTTCCTGGATGACTTTTCCATATTGTATCTTCCGTTATACAGACAGATTGGAATCGGTTCTTGAGATACAGAGAAACACATAGTTAAATATTATATGAGTTAAGCAGTGGCGTACGAAGGGGCGTACAAAAGGGCAGACCCCTTTGTCGCGCTCCTTCGGTGCGCGATGCCAGAAGCCTAGCAACGCCCATTTGGCCCTCTCAGCGTCCTTAGATGACGTTGCCAGCAGCTGAGAGGGGAATGGGGCGGTGCTTTGAGGCACAGACTTACGGGTCTCCCGATGAGATATGCAGGTAAATGTGAGAGTCCTGATGCAAAAGGCAGGCAAGCAGTTGTAGCAGCTGCCTCAGCTGGTTAATGAGGCAAGGAGAGTAAAACGTGGAGGTCTCTGGCAGTCCTTTTATCGCCGGAAGCCTAACGACGCCCTTATGGCCCTCTCAGCACCCTTAGATGACGTTGCCAGCAGCTGAGAGGGGAATGGGGCGGTGCTTTGAGGCACAGACTTCCGGGTCTCCCAATGAGATGTGCAGTTAAATGTGAAAGTCCCGATGCAAAAGGCAGGCATTCAGGCACGCGGTTGTAGCAGCTGCCTCAGCTGGTTAATGAGGCAAGGAGGGTGGTTACAACCCTAAAACAACATTGATACAAGAACATCAGGCTTCCAAGAAGGCTGGAATAACCTGCATGGAGGTTAAAACACAAATTGCAGTGAGCGCAGAGGTTGGAAATTTTTTTTTTTTATAACAGCTTCACTAATCTTGGTAATAAGACACTGAAGGAGGCCTGGGTGTTGGCTTAAATATTGGCCTTGTAAAAATAATAGTCAAAGATGGCCTACTAGTGGAGGACGTGATGGCCGTCTCTGTGACGGATTTTGGGCACGCATGAGACAGATATGGACGTCAGTAGCAAGAAAAGGTAGAGATGTCACGTAAAAAACATGGAAAAGGGGGATAAAGCTGGTGTTGGGTTGCATATGTAAATTTAAATGCTGGACAAAGCTCTGTTTTGGTGTTTATTTGCTGTTACAATGTATAGATAACGCTATGTAAATTCTGAGATTAAGTTATGTATATTCTGAAGGTTAGTATGGCAAAAACTTGTTGTTTTTTTCTTTTTTTGACCTTTCAGTATGCCTATATTTCATGAACAGCTTCCCAGTAGATATTTAGATCATAACAGGAAGTTAAAAGAATAGCTAAAACTGCAATACCTGTAGCAAATCTCAAGAAAGCAGGGGAGAATAACTTCCCTTGTAAATTGTACCTCCTAGGGATGCATTCTTTCCAAAATTTGGAACCTCAAATTAGGTACAACCAAGCACCTCCAAGGTGGGAGAAAATGTTTCCCTTTTGACTTTGTAAATCATGCAATTTGTTGCTTTTTAGCATCTGTTTTTAAACATGTTGGGAGCAATTTTCAAAGGCATTTATGCCTTTAAAACCAGATTGTATGTGCATAATTTGCTCTTTGAAAATATCTCCAGTGAGTGTGTGCATAAAGGTACATATGGAGCACACGCTTGCATTACTTTTACGCTCATTCTAAATAGGTGTTCTGAAGTTGAAATCGATTTATGCTCATACTTTCAATTTTCGAAAGTATGTCTGGAAATCCACATGCCCAAAGTTACACCTGCTCTCAAGTAGGTGTAGCTGTGCGTCCATGCCATGGGGTTTCTGTGCACCCCTGCAAATTTTCAGTTATTTTTGTGATACTTGCAGTGCACTCTTAAATAACTGCGTTGCGTTGGATGCTACTGCTAGATGAGCCAAGGGTCTGGCTCTGGCTCATCTCTGGATCCTCAAGAGAGGATTAACCTACCAGAAGGTAAGTAATAAATATTTGCTTAGCTAAAGGGAAAATTAGAACAGACTGGCTCTGATGGAACAGAATGCTTTAACTTCTTGTTTCAACAACCTGTGACCCAACCCTGTGCCAGGGAAAAAAGAGTTGTGACATCTTGCGGCTGGGAAGAAACAAGAATGGCCAGTAATGATGGATACTGTGATTCGTATGCGCCCGAGAGAGAGATGATAGTCACCGCAGTGCATATCCCAGCCCATCATCCCCTGCAGATGGATTACAAAGGAGGAGGAAGGGAGAGTATGACAGGCAGGGAGTGAGGGTGGAACAGCGTATCTGGAAAGGAATGTGTAAGAAATGAGAGAAGCGATGAAACATTGAGATAGAGAATGCAGAGAAAGGATTGGAAGGCGAGACACATATAATACACATACAGAAAAGGCCGAAGAGAGAGAGAGAGTTGTGGCAGAAAAGAGTTTAGGCAAAATCACTGTAAGGAAATGAAACAGGAATATAAAGAGAAAAAAAATGAAACAAAAATGGGGGACAGAATCAAAAGGAAAAGAGTATAAAAGAACATAACGTTTTGGAAAAGAGTTTGCAAAGATGACATTGATTTATTGTTTGCTAAACAGTTAGGCTCAACTCATGTTTGGCTTTTGGTTTAAGGCTAGATTTGTTGACTTGTCTCTTTCTTGGCTCATTATCAGCTTTTTTGGACTGCCTACACTTGACTTTCTTTGCACTATGAAAACTACGTTTCTGCATTTCAAAGTACCAACCTAATTAAAATGGAGGTGTAGTTTTAGAGACCGTGGCAGGTTGGGAAAGTCTTTGAAGTAGAAGAACAGTGGGCTAAACTAAAAGGAGCTGTATTAAGGACAACAAATCTTTGTAAGGAAAATAAATAAAAAGTGGTCAGATGGCAAAGATGTGAAAAGAGAAAAAAAAATAGTTCATGCAGTGAAACAAGGTGAAGAGACTTTTTTCAGGAATGTCATTCAGTGAATGGAGGAAGCGCAAGTGCAGATGTGAGATTGTAAGCCTAAGAAGAGAGAAAGAGAAAGTGTGCGGAGGATAACCAGAAGAAAAGCAAAAATGCTAAACATTGATTTTTGTTAAGAGTTCACCGAAGGGCCTGGATAGTTGGGAGCACTATGTATGATAATGGGAGTAGTTGTCATCCCATTTACCTGTGGCCCCCCCCTTTGCCCAGAATATGAATTATCCCTTTCTGCTGAGATTGGGATACCACATGAAAAGATATAAATATCACGGTGACTTACCTTTGGGTTCGTTACCTGAATGGGGTGGAGACAATGTTCCTAGCACCCTGATACCATATCAGTCTTGATTTTTGTGGCTCTTATTTTAATACTTGTAAATAACATTCATCACTCATAAGAAGAGAGTAACCCCTTTTACTTTGATACAAGCAGTAAATCTGGCAGAACATAGGGAGACACAAACTTAACCAGAAATCACCAACAAAACTACCCTGTACCAGTCGAAGGCAATACGAGTCATAACAATAGTATACAGAGCAAATGCAAATGGTTATAACAAATAAATCACTCATGATTATTATCATTAGCTGGAATACTTCCAACAAGAACCCCAAATCTAGGTGTATCCTCAAAGTTTAAACAGTCACTTGACCCAAGAGCATCAGAAAATAAGTTGCCATACTGAGTCAGACCAAGAGTCTATCAAGCCCAGCATTCTGTTTCCAACAGTGGCCAATCCAGGCTACAAGTACCTGGCAAGTACCCAAAAACTAAGTATATCCCATGCTACTGTGGCTCAAGTTAGCTGCCATTCCACTAGGAATTATGCCATTGGGCTGCAGAAGAGAAACTGTAATGCCGCTAGGCACCACTGCCATGTACATAGGCTTGGGAGCGATTGGGCATGACTGCAGCTGTATAGTGTGTGTGTGTGTGTGTGTGCATGCTTTTGAGAGCCTATATGTGACACATAGGCTCTCACATGCACACAATCATACACAAGCTCTCCCACAGACACATTTACAGGCACACAGGTTCTCACACAGGCCCTCATATGGACACACACAAGATCACACACAGACGTGCACACACAAACAGGCGCAGTCGTTGGCCCCAGTCAATATTCACAATTCAGGCTTGCAGGCTGCGGATTCCTGCTCGCCTGGTACTGCGAATAAGTGTCGAAATACGTCTAGCCTGCCGATAGGGACCTGAATGGCACGGATGATGAAGCCGGTCTTTACTTCCTTGAGGATGGGGAAATTCCTCTGGGGCTGAAGCCCTATCGAATTATGTTGCATTTCTGTCCCAGACAAGGAAATTATTTTATGTATGTATTTATTTATTTATTTAGCATTTTTATATACCGACATCGGTTTACATAAAACATAAACAGTGTCGCCATAATGACAGGCGAAGCTTTTACAGAGAACAAAAACTGTAGTGAGAGGAAAAATATAGGTAAACTCAGGTAAGTAGTAATTTCTCCTTTACTTTTAATATCATTCAGGCCGATACAGTAAAATTCGCGGGAGAGCGGGCGAGCGCCCGCGCTCCTGTGCACACGATTCAGTAAAAAAAAAAATTCAAATTAGGGCCCGCGGTAAAAAGAGGCGCTAGGGACACTAGTGCGTCCCTAGCGCCTCTTTTTTGACAGGAGCGGTGGCTGTCAGCGGGTTTGACAGCCGACACTCAATTTTGCCGGCCTCGGTTCTCAAACCCGCTGACAGCCACGGGTTCGGAAACCGGATGCCGGCAAAATTGAGCATCCGGTTTTCAAGCCGTGGGCCGATTTTAAATTTTTTGTTTTTTTAAAATTATTTTTAACTTTTGGGACCTCCGACTTAATATCGGTGCCGGCAGAAATTAATGTCTACCTTTCGGTAGGCGCTAATTTCTGAAAGTAAAATGTGTGGCTTGGCTGCGCATTTTATTACTGAATTGCGCGGGAATAACTAATAGGGCCATCAACATGCATTTGCATGTTGCAGGTGCTATTAGTTTCGGGGGGGGGGGGGGGGGGGTTGGACACGCATTTTTGACGCTCTATTACTGCTTACTGAATAAGGGGTAAAGCTAGCACATCGAAAATGCTCGTCCAAAAGCGGGTTAACAGTGCTCTCTGCCGGAGCGCACTGTACTGTATCTGTCTGATTTTAAATTGATAAAGAGAGGAAAAGGTTTTCCAAAATATTGATTTTGGGAAAAAGGTGGAAATACCTTAAGGAAGGGCTGTCAGGGAAGGGGAAGAACAGTGGCCTAAATAAAAAAGAGCTATAGTAATGGCAACAAATCTTGACGTCAGGAAAGTAAAGAAAAAGAAACCAGTATGGTTCTCCAAAGAGATGGCTGAAAAGGTAAGAGCAAAGAGATTCGTATTCAAAAAGGATCCCAAAAAGAACTCGGGGCAAGCATACGGTAAAGCTGAAAGAAATCAGGACATCCAAAGCATGCGTGGATGAAAAGCTAACGAGGTAAAACGAGATGAAACTTTTTTCAGAAGGAAAGACAGAACTGGAATTGTTGAGATTGAGAGGAGACCAGGAGCAGTGTGTGGAGAGAGATGAGGAAAAAGCATAAACACGAAACAAATATTTTTGTTTGCTCTTCACCGAAGAAGGGTGTGAGAAGGACCGCTGATTGATGGCAAAGGGAAATGAAAGAGTGGGTAAATAAGACATAATTTACAAAAGAGAGTGTATGGATTTAGTAAAAACTGAAAGTGGGTGAAACCATGGGACTACATGGGATACATCCTCACACACTAAGGGGTCCATATTCAAAGGTACGCTCAGGCATCCATGTGCGCGCGCTACCTGGCGCGCACACATAGGTACCCGATTTTATAACATGCGCGCGCATGTTATAATATCGGGGGTCGGCGCGCGCAAGGGGGTGCACGATTGTGCACCCTGCACATGCCGATGCCCGTGGCCTTCACCCGTTCTCCCTAATCTAACCTTCCCACCCCTTCCCCTAACCTATCCCCCCCTAGCCCTATCCTAACCCCCCCACCCCTCCTGACCTCTATCCTACTTTTTGCGCCTGCCGGCAGCCTGCTAGCACACAATTCTCCGACACAGTAGAAAATGGCCGCTGTGCCGTAGGTCTCTGGCCCCACCCCACCCCGCCTCTCCCCACCCCTTTTTCGATGCCACGGGACTTAGACATGGAGTGTGTAAACCCCCCCCCCCCCACGCGCATAATTCCTTTAAAATCCGACCTATAGGTGTTCAGAGAGGTTCTGACATGACTGCTACAGGACCCGTTCAGTCGATCTTCAGAAATGGGAATGGTCCCCACAGGACTGGAGAAGAGTGGGTGAGATCTTGCTTGATAAAAGTGGTTACAGATTGGAAGTTTTGGAAACTACAGGCCAATGAATCTTACTTCAGTGGTGGGAAAATTAATGGAGACTCTATTAAAGGAAAGAGTGATAAACTATAATCCAGTGAGTTGCAGGATCCGAGACAGTATGGTTTTATGAGTAGCAGATCATGTCCAACACATCTGATTTATTTTGATTGGGTGAATAGAGAATTAGGTCAAAGGTCTGCGCTAGATGTGGCTTACTTGTATTTCAGTATTTTCTGCTTTTCTGTAAACATTTCGGGCTCCTCAAGAATTAACACCTGCTCTGTGGCAATTTTTAATGGTAAAAAATGTGCCCGTCAGGCGCACATTTTTTTTTTTTTTTGCATCGGGGGAAAATAGCTAATACCCTCATCAACAAGAATTTACATGTGATGAACACTATTAGCTACACACTTGGTTGGATGTGCGTTTTGGAAGCGCTAACCCCCGTTTTGCATTGGGGGTTATGGACACGCATCCAAAACACGCGTCCAATTGCATGTTGAACCGTGCGCTGCAGCCAGCACACGGTATTTCATCGGCCTGCATGAGGAGAGAGAGGTGATTAGTGAAGTGTCTCAGGGATCAATCTTAGAGCTGGTTCTGCTCATTATCTTTGTAAGCAATATTGCAGAGGGGTTGAAAGGAAATGTTTGCCTTTTGTGGCTGATACTAAAATCTGAGAAAATAAACAAAATGAGAAGTGATCTAAGAAAGCTTGACGAGAGTGAATGCTTGTGAGCAACACAGCTCATTAATATTTTATTCACATTGGGCCAACTTTGCTTTGTGATATTGGCAACATTCATGTAATCATTGCCCGATACCACATGATAATGTGGTTTTAGTGTGCATTAAATGCTGACTTTAGTGTTTAACATAAATTGCTGCGTTATCACAGCTTAGTTAATAGGTCCAAAGGTTTTTTTTTAGTTATAAGTAATTTTTGAGAAAATATGTGAAAATATAACATATTTTAGTAACAGTGCTGTACTCCACTTAAGATAAGTAATAAGAACCTGTGTTTATTTTCAGAAACTGTAAACTCTGTTTAGATGCCGCATTATTCAGATATAATTTTCAAGAGAAAAGGAGGAGAGGACGGGGGTCCAGTCGTTTTCGAGTGGTTAGTTAACTGCTACTTACTGTTTGGGACCTACTTCCTTCCTTGTTTAAAAAAACAAACAAAAAAAAAATCATAACTGAATAATGTACATTTTCTAAAACTTCAGAAGATGGGGATTTCAGAGGGAGGAGAAACATCTTTTCATCCAACGTGCGGTTACCTATAATCCGTTTTATATTAGTAATTGTCGTAATGTACTATGTTATTATGTATGCTTTGTGAAATCACTGGTTTACAGGAAAAAGAGGAAGTGGACGCCAGGTAACTGGCAACGAGTCAAGACCCTACTGGAACATACTTCTATGACGGCAGATAAGGGTTGCGAGGCCCATCTAGTCTGTCCAATTTACTTCCTAGTTGATCTCTGGGTTTCCCTTCAGTTATAATGCTCCAGTTCAAGGTGGCTTTTAAGCTCATTTAAAGTTTATGCACCAGCAACACTGGCTTGAGTGAGCCTGAACTTGTTAGATCTTAGCAGCTAAGCAGGGTCAAGCCAGATGAACACCTGGATGGGGAAAACCATCAAGGAAAACATATGTGCTGTAGGATACAAAAGGCAATGGCAAATCTCTGCAGTATCCTGCAAAGAAAAGATAATGGTGGTTCCCTGATCACTCAACACCCAGAAATGGGGAGAAAGAACTAAAGGATGAATTTTTCCCAGGTTGCTTGGTGCAACATGAATGAGTTGGAAACTAAGAGGATGATTAAACCCTGAGTTCCATGAAGCATCCACTGCATTTTTTTCCCCCTGGAGAAAATATGCCATGTGATTAATGGCATTTCTTATTTTATGTAAAAAAAGATCTCTATAAATTCACAATATCAAAATAAAATTAATCAATTTGAAAAAAACAGGGGAGTGAAAACAGGCTCGTGCATGCCAAAAACTGGTTCAAACTGCTGTGACATTTACATAGTTCATAATCAAACACTCCAGCACTTAGAAAAGAAAATGAATTTTTTTGTGGAATTTCATAACACATGACAATATGGAGTTAATTTTCAAAGGACTTGCACGTGTAAATGTAACAGACTATCATAGCAATTTTCAAAATCCATTTACTTGAGTAAATTGCACTTACACGAGTAAATCCTGTGGACAATTCAATGGCATATATTGTAATCCTTTTCAAAAGCCCACTTACTCAAGTAAACGCTTTTTAAAATCAGGCCCTAAAAGTTTTTTAAAAATTGAAGTAATGTTGAAAAGGATTTATGCGCATAAAACTGGGCTTTATGCGTGTAAATGCACTTTTGAAAATTGCTACTTTTACGTGCACAGCTCCTTTGAAAATTCACTCCATAGGGCTGATTTGTTTTACACATGTGAATGCACTTTATGCACGTAAATGGGCTTTTGAAAATTATTACAATATATGCTACTTTTAAGCACACAAATCCTTTGAAAATTACCTCTATGTGTGCAAAAATGAAGCAACTGATAGTTGGGTTTCAAAGTCAAAACATTCTGTAATGTGACTAGTATACTGTAGGAAACCTGCCATACATGCAGAGTAATGAACCTCTAATAGAGATCTTTTTTATACAGTTCATACAAAAACAGCTTTAGAGAAACACTGAATCTCTGATAAAGGCATAGAAGGTAAGTACATTGCTCTTTGTCACGGTTCAGTTTTTATACGCCATTCTAGAATTATTTATTAAGATCATTTCTAACCCACTAGTACTAAAAGTTATATGCTCCTAGCAGCTAATAACTAAAAGAAATATACAATATAACAGACATCACAAGGAAAACCTAAGTGGGCAATCTACAGCATCGTAAACCAAACAACAGGTCAAAATATACATCAAATGGGTCAAATGTAATACCAGGTAAATCAATAAATATATATTAACATAAACATAAATCAGAACATACAGAAGATTTAAAAAAGCAAAAAATGAACTTAACCAAACTTCTTCTGAAAGAAAACAACCTTCACGTTTTTCCTAAAGGACAGATAATCCTTCTGTCAGAGATGAAAAAATTAGACCAGCTACTAGAAAAGCTCAGACATGAGTTTGTAGCATGTCCCAAAGAAGGAAAACAAAGAACTTATTTTCCTGATGAGCGTAAGGGGGGAATAATCCCATATATTTTCCTTCAAGTAATCAGGATCCAGCCCCATGAGTAGCCCTAAACACCAGAATTACTGCCTTGACCTTTATTCTCCAGAGAAGACAGCAACACCCAAGAGAGATCATGGTAACCATTCTCTGTCATCAGCCAAGCTCCAGTGATTTGGACCATCTTCAACACACAGGTCAAAGAGGCTGGAAGGCCTAGAAAGTCCGCACCATAGTAATCCAAACCTATTAGTACCAGTGATTAGACAATAATGTGGAGCTAGAAAAGGCTTCATACGTCCCATCACTTTAAATTTTAAAAAGGCTGTGCTGGCTACTTCCTTAACTTAAATTTTCATGTAAAGCTTAAAATAAAATAAAAAAAATGCCCTCCCAAATTCTGTACTTCTGTGTGAAGGGGGGGGGGGGGGGAAGATCAACCTCCCTTACAGACAACTATACAAGGGAAGTATTCAAAGGAGAGCAACTAAACTCAAAGCTTCAGTGTTTTGCAGATTCATTGACAAAACTGTTTCTTCCTCTCCAGGTCTACATAGCAGTAAAATACTTGGCACTGAAAGTTGAAAGAAAAGAAAAGGCTGGATATCAGCATAAATTCTGTACCCTACACCTACAGAGGCCAACAGAAGGACAATGGGCTTCGAAACCATACTAAAAAGAACTGGTGACAAAGCTGAACCCTTACCCTGTAGAGATGGCTTTCCTTCCCAGTTGAACCCAGTGGACGTGATCTGTCAGATAGGACTGAAACCATTGCACAACCTGAGGACCCAACCCCAGAGCCCATAAGACAATCCAAAAAAAAATCCTGAAATAAATAAATAAACATGATGGAATGGTTCAGCTTCTCAGATGCTGATGAAATAGCCAAAAAAAAATAATTAAAAATCACTAAAATGGCACTCCCCCAACCAGCTTTAACCACAGGGAAGTCCATCAAAGAGATGAAAGGGGTTTCCGTGCTGTGCTCTCTGCAAAAGCCTGACTGAAACTTGGCAAGGATCTCCGCCATCCTTCAGAGAATGCTGGAGGTGTGCAAGCACAGCTTATTCAGTAAGTTTCCCTGGCAATGGAAGGTTAGAAGTAGGGTGATAGTTGCATGGATCAGTAGAATCTAAAGAAGACTTCTTAAGAAAGGAAAAACAGCAGCTCTTTTAAGAGCTGGAGGCAGAAAACCCTCGTTAAGAGATTGATTATTCATGGTGGTAAGGGTCTCAACCAAGGTATTTGTTGATGCCTTTATCAGACTAGCAGGAAACAACTTGAACCCTTCACAACTGACTAAAAGGTTGGATACCTGAGACACTGAAACTGGAAGAAGTTTTTCCCACCTCTCATCAATATCGGAGGGAACTGGTGAGCTGCTCAGTTTCCTGGCCAGGATCTAAAGTGTTACAAGTGATTTAAACTGAAAGTTAAAAAAAAAAAACCCCCAAAAAAAACCAACAGCTAAAGTTTCACAATTAATAGGTAAATCAGGGGTCCCAGAGCTAGACCCTTCGTTCTTTAACAAGAACAAACAGTTCCCGTGGCTGATTCATAGAAACCCAAATCCTTTTTGAAACAAAGGATTTTTTTAACCACATCTAAAGCACTCCTGAACTTAAAGATAATTGATCAGAAATACTTGCCAGAAACTTTGTTTTCCTCCCCCTCTGCTCGGCTTTTTGCAAGAACCTGTTAATAGAATCAGTCTCTGAAGAGAACCAAGGAATCTCTCTCTTCTTAATCACAGGGACAGTTCTCAAAGGAGCAACAGTATATAAGGCTGCTGCCAATGAACTGGTCAAAGATTCAACCAGAGGGGACAAATTATCACTCTTCAAGTGTCCTTCAGATCTTGCCAACAACATTCAAATATAGAGATAGCCATGACTTTTTTATTGCTCTCTTTTCAAACTTATAATAATGGAAGGGGATCAGTCTTAACAATTCATATCAAATCCGATCAACATATGATCTGAACAGGGAGACCAAAATGTTGGAGATGTTGTAGTACAGAGAAGGGCGACCAAAATGATAAGGGGCATGGAAAGGCTCCCTGATGTGGAAAGGCTAAAGAGGTTAGGGCTGTTCAGCTTGGAGAAGAGAAAGCTGAGCAGGGATACAGTAGAGGTCTACAAAATCATGAAAGGATTTGGAACAGGTTAATCTAAATCAGTTATTTACTCTCTCAGGTATTAGAAGGACTAGGGGGCATGCCATGAAGTTAGCAAGTAGTTCACTTAAATCAAGAGAAAATTATTTTTTATTGACTGTATAATTAAGCTCTTGCAGAGGATGTGGTTATGGCAGTTAGTGTAACTGGGTTTAAAAAAGGTTTGGATAAGTTCCCAGAGGAGTAGTCAGTAAACTGCTATTACTCAATAACCCAATAGTAGCTTGGGATCTGTTTAATGTTTGGATACTTGCCTGGTACTTGTGACTTGGATTGGCCACTGTTGAACACATGATATTGGGCTTGATGGACCCTTGGTCTGACCCAGTATAGCATATCTTTTGTTGTTAAACATCACAAAATATATCCAGCAAATGTCCTGCATCATGCATGAGACCAGGGATCAATAAGTTAAGCCCTTAACTTACATAGCACCTATAAAATCATCTCCAAGGGAATAGTCTAGATCATCTACATGTAAATAAGTCTCCCAGAATTACCAAATCATGTTGACACAACATCAGTGGAGCAAAGAATTTCACCACTTCCGTATGATCCCTACTAGAACATCTAGGGAGGTGAATAAAACAAACACAACTTCCAACTATCTATCTGAAGGAGCACTGTTCTGAGAGGCACCCAGAAGAGGCTTGAGTGAGCAATAGAGTGAATCTAAAAATAAGAAAAACCGCTTACCACCACCTGCTCTAGGCTGGTGCTCAAAAGAAATCTGGATGACAAAATTGATTTAAAATAACCAATTCAGTTTTCAACAGCTAGCACTCTGTTATACAAAAAATATCAACTTTGTTATTAGAAAATAAAAAAATAATATGATTCTTATTACAGAGTGAGAAATATTTTAAAAATTTTACAAATAGGCTAGGTCTAATTCCACCAGGTTTAAAAGAATTGCAAGGCATCCGTGCCGAAATAGTTGTGGCTAACGGCCGAAAATGTGGACCCTTTGCCTGAGGAGGAGTTGGCGCTACCTTAGAGGGCGAACCCCGCAGGTCCCTAGCATCAGGAGGTGAGGCCGAGCTGACGCAGGGGCCAGCTGGAGCTCCAATAGCCCCGTTCCCCGCGGGTTGAGCCTTTGGTTGTGTAGGGCCAGCTGGTCTTAGGTGGGCCCCTGCGAAGTGGATTCACAGCCGGAAGAGTCGTCAGAAGTCAGTCCAGGATCAGAAGCTAGAGAGTCATCGATAGCCAGTCCAAGGTCGAAGCCAGAAGAATCACCGTAAGCCAGTCTGAGGTCAAAGCCAGAAGATCTGTCCATCGGGACCAAGAATGAGAGCTGGAGCAGGAGCAGGGCTCGGAAGGCAGGAACAAGGCTCAAGACACTCAAGCAGCTCAGAAGACTCCACAAGTGAAGCAGACTCGTTACCAAGTCGTAGGATGTCCAGGGAAGCCTCCTTAAGTAACCGGTGAAGCCTGACGTCAGCTGGGGGCCGGACCAGGATTTCCTGCAGCGGCCTGTTTAAGAGGCAGAGCCTCGGTGCGCACGAGCTAGGGAAGGCTCGGGCATATTGGGGCTGGAAGCGTCCCAGCTCCTCTGCGCAGGAAGGCCTGGGGAGCGACGGCAGCGGTCTGCTGCCGTGGTGCGGTGCGCTGGGGAGGACCAACGACCGGACCTCGGGTGAGTCACGGGGCCCGCGGCCCGTTAGTATTGGCAGCACTAACAGTACCCCCCTTCTAGGCCTCCTCCCAGGAGGTCTATGCTTCAGGGGATGAATGGCATGGAACTGTGCAAGGAGGTTCTTGTCCAGGATATTGGACGATGGTTCTCAGGAGTTTTCCTCTGGGCCAAACCCCTCCCAGGTGAGTAGATACTCCCATCTTCGGCCTCTCTTCCTACAATCCAAGACCTTGCATACTTGACAGATTGTGTCACCTTCCGAGACAAGCGGCTGAGGCTCTGGAGGTCTCCTGCTGGGCCAGGAGAGTACCAGAGGCTTTAAGAGGGAGACATGGAAGGAGTTATGGATTTTCAATGAAGTGGGTAACCGTAGTTGATAGGTCACCGGCCCTTTGCGACGGAGCACTGAAAAAGGCCCAGTGTAAAGAGGAGCTAGCCTCATGGATGGGAGTCTCAGTCGGATGAAGCGGGTCCAGGATCAGAAGCCAGAGAGTCGTCGATAGCCAGTCTGAGGTCAAAGCCAGAAGAATCACCATAAGCCAGTCCGAGGTCGAAGCCAGAAGGTCCGTCCGTCGGGCCCAAGGATGGGAGCTGGAGCAGGAGCAGGGCTCGGAAGGCAGGATCAAGGCCCAAGACACTCACCCAGCTCAGAAGACTCCCCAAGTGAAGCAGACTTGTTGCCAAGGCGTAGGATGTCCAGGGAAGCCTCCTTAAGTAATTGGTGAAGCCTGACGTCAGCTGGGGGCTGGACCAGGATTTCCCGCCGTGGTACCTTTAAGAGCCTCGGCGCGCGCGCGAGAGCTAGGGAAAGCCCGGGGAGGTCAGGGCCGGCGGCGACCCAACTCCTCATGCACGCAGGAAGGCCCGGGGAGCGACAACAGCAGTCTGCCGCCGTGGCGCGGCGCGCAGGGGAGGACCAAGCGACCGAACCGCGGGTGAGTCACGGGGCCCGCAGCCCGTTAGTACCGGCAGCACTAACAGAAATAATGAGAATAGTTAATCCTTCCTTCAACTCATCTGTATTCCAGCACATGAAACTCAGAAGGTTGGGGGGAGTTCTATATAGAAACCTGGTACATTGGAGGATTCCAGAATCTCAGAGCTACACAAGAACAATATTGAACCTACACTAAATTTTGAAGAAATTGTGACTTTGCCAGTTTTGTCAGTGATTCAGCTGATTGGATTTTCTCACATTAAGATCACAATCCGATAAATGCCACCCATATGTTCTTCCATAACAAATCCCTCAATCTGGCCACCATCTCTGTTTTATCCGTCTCATCTGATTTTACTCATTTAGGTTTCACGGCTTATATTAAAAGTAAGGCAGGAGATTTTTCTCTTTTTTTTGCTTGTTCCCTAGTTTCTACTAATGGGCCTTCTACCTGTTCTGTTTCTTCCTCCCACCTTTAAGGTCCTTCATAAGAATAGAGTTTAATTGTGTTCCCTCAGTATTTATGAAAGAAAATGCAACTTAGAAACATCTAACTTTCCTTTATTAAAACTTGCTAAATAACACAAACTGTTAATGTGGTTCTAAAGTATCAAGCTGTTCAGACAACACTGTAGTGTTTTTGATGGAACCTGTTTATGCAGCTGCCTCTCTGAATGTAGGTAAAACATAGGCAAACTCTCTGTTCATGATTTGGAAGGTGTCCCTCCCTAGGGGTATGACAGTGACTTTTTTTTACTTCTGTTTCGGACACTAGGATGAAGTCCCTGTGGAGACCACCAATCCCCAGAAGAACAAAATGGACAAGCTGATTGAAATTCTGAACAGTATGAGAAACAACAGCAGTGATGTTGACTCAAAACTTACCACCTTTATGGAGGAGGCTCAGAACTCTGCAAACTCAGAGGAGATGCTTAGTGAGATTGTAAAGACAATTTATCAGAAAGCGGTGACAGACAGGAGCTTTGCTGCCACAGCTGCCAAACTCTGTGACAAAATGGCTCTTTTCATGGTGGAAGGGACCAAGTTCAGAAGCCTTCTTCTCAACATGCTGCAGGTAATAAGGTTTTGTATGTTGTTAGTAGTGAAAAATCTGCGATGTCTCATCATTGCCAGACTTTTTTTAAGTTCTGTTCTTATGCAAGTAAGTTATAGAGTGTATTATTGTTTTGAGAGGTGGCGCAATGTTTATAGGAACATTTAAGAGCATAAGAAGTGCCGTACCAGATTATAGCTGCTCATATATCTTTATTTAAAAATGTATCATATATAGTTCTTTTCTTTAAAAGAAAGAGACTTCTTTCATCTGTTAAAGAAATGCTAGTATCCCCTACTCAAGACATACATACTCAGATTATGCCTGCAGTGTTTCAGCTTCACTGAATTCACAGTGTGTGTTGAGCAATTGTGAAGGTCATCTTTGCTTTCTGATTAATAGACTGAGGTTCTCTGGTTTATGGTTGACTGTACTTCCAGTAGCACTCCCATGCCAAGATGTCATTTTTAATAATTATACAGAGGGTCTGCCAATTAGTTGGTCTGTCAGAGAAGTTACTGGAAACAAGCATAGTACCTGCATTCATATTGGCTTCTCTTCTGCAAGCTACAAGGGATATTTGCAAGAAACATGCCAGGAGTAAATTCTCCCTAGGACAGACACAGATATCCCAAGTATCTTCTTTATTTTCACAGCATGAGAAAAGACTAGCTACTGGACTTGCCATATGGCTCAGGAGCTTTACAGAGTAGTGGCTGTATAGGTTAGACACTTTTATAGGGGGAAAAGAATAGAAATGTAATCCTACCCGTTGGGGCATCGTGCCTGTAGAGTAGCATGCTTTGGAGGAAGAGGGCAGTTTGAGCTGTGGATTCCCAGTGGCTTCCGTTATATCTTTTTAGTGTTTCAGTCATAGTTTTGCCAAGCATCTGTGTGCCTTATAAGGTGCCACTAATTTCCCTTTAAAATAGTTAATACATCATTAAATTGCTACTTTAGGAAAAAAGTGTGAAAAGCGGAATATAAGTCTAAATAAATAGGATAGAATTGTATGATTTTCTGTTCCTGTTATGCTAATATTTCATGCTTTGTGATTATTTATTCTCTGTATTTAATTCCCATGTTGATGTTTTATATACTGAATTTAATTATGATTTTAATTACTGCAACCTGCTTTGAGCGCCTTGAGGGTTAAAGCATGAAATAAATTCAGTTTATTGATGCGACACTGTGAACGTGACCGCTTTCAATGGTTAATAGAATTGCAGGAGAGCAGCTTTCAATGATTCCAAAAAGATGGCTTTACCAGTAAACCTTTGAATTTATTTATTTTATTTTATTTATTTAAGATTTTTATATACCGGCATTCATGATACAATCACATCATGCCGGTTTACATATAACAGGGGTGTACAATGAACAACAGTGTAACCTGTGGAAGTGAGCAGTTACAAATAACAAGGGAATTAAAACTTGGGAGAAGAGAAGAAAAAAGGAGAGGATAACTTTAGATAAAGATATTTACATTAGATAAATATATTTACAATATCTATAATATAAGCTATAGATATTACATGGAGAAGGGGTAGGACTGGTTGGATAACGTCTGGTAGGACTGGCTGGATAGCGTTTGGTTGATGGTGTGAGAATTAGTTGGTGTCCGGGAATGCTTGTTTAAACAGCCAGGTCTTAAGAATTGATAAAAATAATGAGTATCCATGCTTCTGATGTAACTTGCCTTGAAGTATCATTGAAAGGCATGAGCTGAATCTGAATAACATTCAAAATAAATAAATATGTAATTTTAAAAAGGACACAGAAGAGTAATGTTGCTCCCATTAGAGTTATCAAATCAACAGATTACATAGTGAGGTTTATGGAATGAGCAGTAACTGCAGTTGTTTTTGTTTTTTTTTATTAATTTGTATGCCTCCCATATTTGGAAAGTCAAATTGATTCTGACTCCCTTGTTGGATCTAGTTGTGGTTTGTTTAGGGGTTTTTTGCCAGTGGGGGGGGGGAGGGGAGAAGAGTAAAAGAAGAAAAGAATCAAGATGTTATCAGACCCTCGATTTAGAAAACGAATTTCAAATACATCATACTTCCCACCGTTCTCATGGAAATATTTTAACAAAACTCGGTGGAACTTTATTTTTAAAAATCCCAAAACAGGAAGTAATGTGATTGATCCCATTGCTGTGATTTTATTTTAATATTCTGGAAAATCCTGTATATATGTGTGCCTAGGAGGTTTAAAATAAGTGAAAAGAAAAAAACTAGGATATTACA
The DNA here is from genome assembly GCF_901001135.1 of Rhinatrema bivittatum. Lineage (NCBI taxonomy): Eukaryota > Metazoa > Chordata > Amphibia > Gymnophiona > Rhinatrematidae > Rhinatrema > Rhinatrema bivittatum. Next base: position 782,016,811 of record NC_042615.1, read on the forward strand.
TTACTTGCACTAATGCTGGAAGTTGATGGTACTGTTTCCAGCAGTCTTTCTCATAGCAATGTGTTTTTCTGCATAGCCTTTCCTCTTTTGGTTGTTTTGCCTTGACTTTAGCCTGAAACAATAAGGTCAAAAGCATATCAAATTTAAGAGGCATCATAAAGTTCACTATAGCTGAACAATAAATTATGGGCAAATACGGCTCTCCAACAGAGCTTTAGGAAGTCAGTATTGGCGATTAAATGATAGCCTATTTACAGGCCGATACAGTACAGTGCACTCCGGTGGAGCGCACTGTTAACCCGCATTTGGACGCACGTTGATGGCCCTATTAGTTATTCCCACGCGATTCACTAAGTAAAATGTGCAACCAAGCCGCACATTTTACTTTCAGAAATTAGCACCTATCCAAAGGTAGGCGTTAATTTCGGCCGGCACCGGGAAAGTGCACATGGCGATATTAAGTCAGAAGTCCCAAAGTAAAAAAATAATTAAAAATTAAAAAAAAGATAATTTAAAATTGGCCCACGGCTCATGGGTTGAAAACCGGACGCTCAATTTTGCCGGTGTCCTGTTTCCGAATCCGTAGCTGTCAGCAGGTTTGAGAACCAATGCCGGCAAAATTGAGCGTTGGCTGTCAAACTCGCTGACAGCTGCCGCTCCTTTCAAAAAAGAGGGGCCCTTATTTATATATTGAATCGCGCGCACAGGAGAGTGGCCTGTGCGCGCGCTGGGACAGCGGGCACTCGCCTTATCTCCCGCGACTTTTACTGAATCGGCCTGTTAATGTCAGCACCTTCATGGAATCCTTGACCAGTGATATTCAGGAGTACATACAATTAAATTCCACTGAGGACGTGTCCCCACGAACTGTTTGAAAGTGGTGGTTAGGGGGAAACTAATTGCTCGGACAAGCTTCCTTAAAAAGGAGAGGAATGCTAAATGACTTAGCCTTATGCAACATATTGCTAAACTATCTCTATGTCATAAGAGGTCCCTGGATCCTAAGACCTTAGAGGCTCTGCAAGCCCCTAAGAGGGAACTGCAGGCACTTGATTTAGAGAAAATAGCATTCCATCTGGATTTGCTATAGCAGGAATATTTTGAATTTGGTAACAAAGCAGGCCGCCTGCTAGCAAGGAAGCTTAAAGGAAGAGCAGCCCAGTCTCTTATAACAAGATCAAGGATTCCACAGGTTCCATGTTATAAGAGGCCAGTGAAATTTGTACCCACTTTACTCGATTTTACAAAGATCTGTATACCTCTAACATTTTGGAGAGTGACTCTATAATTGATGATTACCTACAAAGGGTGGAGTTGACCTCCTTATCGATAGAGGCATGTGAGATTTTAAATGCTGAGATTTCCTAGCGTGTAGCGGACTCAAAACAAATGGGTATAGTGTGCTCATGCTAGCAGTTGGAGACGGATCTGACGTCAGCACGGGTACATATACCCCCACAGGAAGTGCCGCAAATCAGTAATTTCCGTCTCCAAAGCAGCTTGGAGCTACCTCACGCTCGCTGAGCGTGTTTCCAAATTCTAACGACTAAATTCCTAGAAGAAACCTATTGAAGTCAAGCCCCGCACTCCTGCGGTGATACCTGGCGGTCACTCACCCAGTTGAGTTTCCCGAGCTGACTTCCATGGTCCCTCGGAGGTAAGAGCCTCGGTCCAGTGGTCGGTTTGCGGCAGGGACCTAGCCCCCCAGTGAGAAGGGCTCGGGCGTGGCTTGGCCCCCGAGTGAGACAAGTTTGGGCGCTGCCTGGAGGCAGCCTCGGTCCCGGCGTGGACTTGGCCCCCGAGCGAGACGGGTTCGGGAGCGGCCTAGAGGCAGCAGGCGCACTTCCTTATGCACGGCGGTGAAGGTACTCTCCCCCCGCAGCCGGAGACCGCCCAGGTCGAAGCCGGGAAGCGCCGAAGACAAGGTAAGGCGTATATCTTTACTTGGTCTCCGAGGAAGTGTGCCTACCACGGAAGGTTTGAAGAAGTCGGAGGAAGGTCGAATGCTACGCCATCTCGACATCGGCAGACTGCTGTCCAGATACCTGGAAATGTCAGAAGCAGTACGAAAGACGGACCACCTGTTCGTCCTGCACAGCGGGAAGAAGCAAGGGGAAGCGGCCTCACGGCCAACCATCGCCCGCTGGATTAAAGAAGTTATCAAGGCAGCCTACATAGAGGCGGGAAAACCACCGCCTCTACAGGTCAAGGCTCATTCTACCAGAGCTCAATCGGCCTCTTGGGCAGAAGCTAAGCTGCTGTCGCCTGCAGAGATATGTAAAGCGGCGACGTGGTCCTCCCTCCATACCTTCTCCAGATTCTACCGTCTGGACGTCCAGGCCCGGGAGGACACAGCATTTGCGAGGGCAATCCTAAACGGCCCTCGGGCAGCCTCCCGCCCAGTCCGGGAGTAGCTTTTGTACATCCCATTTGTTTTGAGTCCATCTGCTACACGCTAGGAAATGTTGAGATTACTTACCTGATAATCTCCTTTTCCTTAGTGTATGCAGATGGACTCAGCATCCCGCCCGGCTGCCGGCATACATGGGGATTCACCGACTCACGGTAAGCCATGTTTTCTTATAATAGGGCATCCACCCTGCTGGGTGTCGACGCCTTCCGGCTGAGTACACTGGCGGTCTCCAGCTACCATCAATTGGTCAGGGTAATCCTGTTGATTAATCGATTGGTCAGTCACACATATATCCATAATAGCTTTTGCAAGGAAGATTACTGATTTGCGGCACTTCCTGTGGGGGTATATGTACCCGTGCTGACGTCATATCCGTCTCCAACTGCTAGCACGAGCACACTATACCCATTTGTTTTGAGTCCATCTGCATACACTAAGGAAAAGGAGATTATCAGGTAAGTAATCTCAACATTAGACACGCTGAAATTTACCAGGCTATACGGGATTTGAAGCTTGGGAAGGCACCGGGTCTCAACTGGTTTATGGCCAAATTTTATAAAACCTTTGAGGCTGAGGTGATCCCATTATTGCTCCATGCTTTTAATGCCTTGTGGTCTGAGGGGGCCATATCCCCTGAGGCCAACTTAGCTGGTATCACCATTTTGGCCAAGGGGGGATGAGACCCCATGTTGTGTGGATCCTATCGCCCCATCTCCCTGATCAATATTGATTTAAAGATTCTGGCCAAAATATTGGCTACTGATTGGGGAAAGTAGCCCCTCTGTTAATTCATGAGGAGCAAGCAGGGTTTGTTCCAGGCCGCCTGGCCTCTGATAATGTGCACCGAGTGTTAGAACTCATATGGAAGGGTCAAAAGGAGAACCATCATAAACATATCCTTCATCCTTTTTTTCAGGAAAATACATTGTTAGGCAATAAACAAAAATACACATTTCAATCTCCTATAATCATATTCTGTAAGCGGAAACTAGGAGATCCAAGATCTATGAGAACAAACCATTAAAGAAAAAGGAAAAAAAGCAATTAAGGAGGCTTACTTAATAAATTATATTTGCCCTGGACTATCTAGGCTACGTTTACCTTGGTTCTGTAATTATCCAAAAAGAAACATAGCTGCGAGGGCTCAAAAAATATATAACGAGTATTATTTATATTTAACTCACATTTACATGGGTTTCTAATGGTTATTCTAGCACCTAGCTGCCTAGCCTCTTGACACATTTCCAGCAACTTTTTTCTACGGATTTGAGTGGATTTCGTTTTATCAGGGTAAACCCATATCTTTTGTCCTAAAAATAACTTTTCCCTATTACGAATAAAAAGTTTCAAGATATGGTCTCTATCCGCTGAAAACACAAAAGACATCAGAAGTGTTCCACGGTAATCTCTCCTAATCTGCCTTTCCTGTAGAGTGTACATGTTTAGATCTTTAAGTTTATCCCCATATACTTTAGAACAAAGACCACAGACCAATTTAGGAGCCATCCTCTGGACTGACTCTAACCAGTTTATATCCCTTTGAAGGTGTGGTCTCTTGAATTGTATGCAAATTTCCAAATGAAGTCTCACCAGGGGACCATGACAACCACTGTAGACTGCCTCTAGATCCAGGACGTTATATCACATACTGTGAGCATTAGTGTACATAGCTTTCCAGATGTTGCCATTTATTTTACCATTTCTCTACAAGTATTTAATGTTTTGCTTATCTTAGTGTTTTAGTCATCCTTCCCCAATGATCCTAGTTTAAAGCCCTCCCCAGATAGACCCCATTTCTGTCAGCAGTCTTTGAAACATCATCCCATGGTCCAGGAAGCCAAAATGTCTTGTGGACACTATCTACGCAGCCATTCATTCATCTCCACAAAGCAGAGTTGCTTATTTGTAACAGGTATTTTCCTAGGACAGCAGGATATTAATCCTTACATGTGGGCGACATCATCAGATGCCGCTATCTGCACATCCACGCGGGGTCTTTCTTCAGTCTCATAATATAGAATTCACGGGCGAAAAATAAAACAAAACGCAGGAGAACCTAACTCTGCGGGGTGGTGGGCGGGTTTCCTGAGGACTAACATCCTGCTGTCCTAGGAGAACATCTGTTACAGGTATACACAAGGATAAGCAGGATGGTAGTCCTCACATGTGGGTGAATACCAAGCTACAGGCTGCTCCCTAATTCAATAATGACCAGCAGCCAACGGGCACAATAAACTATGGTGCTGTTGGTAATAGAGGGTGGCAGCCTGAACCCTAACAAGGGGCCCTAGGCATGGAGAGTTTGGTTCAAGGCTGGAAGAGATTGTGAAGGACAGATTGGCCGAAGCTACTGTCATTCCAACCATCCTTGTCCAAGCAGTAGTGGGCAGCGAACGTGTGTAAGGAATTCCACGTTGCAGCCCTGCAGATTTCGGCGACAGGAACCAACCACAAGTGGGCTACCGATGCCGCCATAGTCCTCACAGAATGAGCCTTGACATGGCCTCCAAGCTGAAGGCCCACTTGCACATAGCAGAAGGAAATAGAATCCGCCAGCCAGTTGGACAGAGTTTGCTTGCCCACCGCAACTCCCAATCTATTCTTGTCGAAAGATATGAAAAGCTGTGTGGATTGCTCGTGGCCTTCTGTGTGTTCTAGATAGAAAGCTAAGGCCCTTATGCAGTCCAAAGTGTGCAGAGCCCGTTCACCCTGGTGTGAATTTAGGCCTCAGAAAAAAGGTGGGCAGAATGATTTACTGATTAAGATGAAAATCAGTCACCACTTTAGGTAGGAACTTGGGATGTATACGTAAGAACATAAGAAATTGCCATGCAGGGTCAGACCAAGGGTCCATCAAGCCAGCATCCTGTTTCCAACAGAGGTCAAACCAGGCCACAAGAACCTGGCAATTACCCAAACACCAAAAAGATCCCATGCTACTGATGCAATTAATAGCAATGGCTATTCCCTAAGTAAAATTGATTAATAGCAGTTAATGGACTTCTCCTCCAAGAACGTATCCAAACATTTTTTGAACCCAGCTACACTAAATGCACTAACCACATCCTCTGGCAACAAATTCCAGAGCTTAATTGTGCGTTGAGTGAAAAAGAATTTTCTCCGATTAGTCTTAAATGTGCCCCCCAGTCCTTCTATTATCCGAAAGTGTAAATAACCAATTCACATCTACTCGTTCAAGACCTCTCATGATCTTAAAGACCTCTACCATAAACCCCCTCAGCTGTCTCTTCTCCAAGCTGAACAGCCCTAACCTCTTCAGCCTTTCCTCATAAGGGAGCTGTTTCAGCCCCTTTTATCATTTTGGTTGCCCTTCTCTGTACCTTCTCCATCGCAACTCTATCTTTTTTGAGATGTGGCGACCAGAATTGTACACATTATTCAAGGTGCGGTCTTCAAATTAGAGCGATACAGAGGCATTATGATATTTTCTGTTTTATTAACCATTCCCTTCCTAATAATTCCAACACTCTGTTTGCTTTTTTGACTGCTGCAGCACATGGAGCCAACAATTTTAAATTATTATTCACTATGATGCCTAAATCTTTTTCTGTTATGGAACCTAACATCATGTAACTACAGCAAGAGTTATTTTTCCCTATATGCAACACCTTGCACTTGTCCACATTAAATTTCATCTGCCATTTGGATGCCCAATCTTCCAGTCTTAAAGGTCTTCCTGTAATGTATCACAATCTGCTTGTGATTTAACCACTCTGAATAATTTTGTATCATCCACAAATTTGATAACCTCACTCGTCGTATTCCTTTCCAGATTATTTATCATGAAATAATTTTGTGTAGGGCAGATACGTAACCAAAGCCTGAAGCTCACTAACCCTACAAGTCGAAGTGACTTCCACCAGGAAGAGAACCTTACAGATGAGGAACTTCAGATTGTAGGAGCACATAGGCTTGTAAGATCTTGCATGAGCCATGCCAATACCAAGTTGAGGTCCCAGGTCACAACAGGAGGCTGTGGGGGGAGGAGGGGGGGGGCTTCATTTGAAGCAGACCCTGCATAGAGCATGTCACTGGGCTGCACAGAGATGGACGTACCAGCAACCCCTTGATGATAAGCGCTGATGGCACTCAGGTGTAACCTGACCGAAGTGGTTTTTAACCCAGCCTCTGAGAGGTGCCACAGATAGTCTAGTAACTTCGGAGTTGGACAGATGAAGGGATCGAAGCCATGCCTCTTGTACCATATGGAGAACCTCCTCCACTTTAGCCGGTAAGACTACCTGGTGGAAGGCTTCCTGGAAGCTACCAACACCTGAGATACATCACCAGAGAGTTCCAGGACTGCAAGACTAAGCACTCAACATCCAGGCCATCAATACTAATGCCCGGAGGTTTGGATGATGCAGCTTGCCCCGATTCTGCTTAACCAGATCGGGCAAGGTCCCCAGACGGATGGGCTCCCTGATTGACAGGTCCCGAAGGAACAGGAACCAGACCTGTCTGGGCCAGTAAAGGGCCACGAGAATCATGGCCCCCCTCCCCCCCCGGTCCTGCTGGAGCTTCAAGAGAGTCTTCATGACCAGCGGCAGAGGAGGATAAGCATACAGGAAACCTGTGCCCCAATGTTGGGCAAAGGCGTCCGAGGCTGGACGTCCATCTGCCCTAAACAAGGAGCAGAATGTGCTCACCTTGCAGTTGTAGGGGGAGGCAAAGGGATCCACGTCCAGTGTTCCCCACTGGCAGAAGATCCGGACTGCCACTGCTGGACTCAGACAGTTTGCCACTACATTCCCTGCTCTGGCTAGGTACATTGCCCTCAGGAGCATGCCCCTCAACAGAGCCCAGGACCAAATCTGCACCGCCTCCCTGCTTTTTGATGTTCCACATTGCTGCCTGATTGTCCGTCCGGATCAGGATTGCCTTAAGGGGCAAGCAGACTCAAAATGCCCAAAGTGCATAACGAATCACACGAAGCTCCAGGAAGTTGATCTGACATAGAGATTCCTGTGCCGTCCACCAACCCTGTGTGTGGAGGTCGTCCACATGCGCTCCCCAACCGAGGGGGGATGCTACGGTAGTGAGCACCACCTGAGAAGGGGAAGCCTGAAAAGGGACGCCATGCTCCAGGTTGGATAGATTTTCCCACCAGGATAGGGAGAGCTGGAGAGGCGGCGTGAGCTTGCTGCCACTGGGACTGCAAGCTCCATTGCGCTCTGCACATGCACAGGTGGGCCAATGGGGTGACATGGACAGATGCAGCCATGTAACCCAAAAGACAAAGCAGCAGACAAGCAGAAAACTGTTAACGGCTGCGGATCAAGCTCACCAGCAAGGAAAGGGCAAGCGCCCAATCGCAGGGCAGGAACACCTTGGACTGAACTGTGTCCAGTCTGGCACCTATGAAGTCCAGGCAGGGCGAGGAGCAGAAGTGGGACTTGGGGTAATTGATGACAAACCCCAGAGATTGCAGCATCTGGATGGTCATACGCAAGGAGCGAAGCGCTCTCTGCTGAGAGGCGCTTTTGACCAGCCAGTTGTCCAAGTAGGAAAAGACATGCACCCCCTGATGCCAGCATATTACCCTGCTAACACCATTCCTAGAGTTAAACATGGTGGTGGCAGCTAGAAATGGCTATCTCCAGGGCTTGGACGATCTCCAAGAGTCAGAGCAGAGCTGGTCAGTTTATTTTAGCTGAAGTTGGATCAGAGCTGGAATCAGAATAGAGCAGGACTCCAGAGCTTGGAGCTGGAGCTGAGGTTCTGTATATTCTCCATTCCTTGCTACCTTAAAATACTGATAAAGTTGACTAAAAGTAACAATATATTGTAGGTAATTCCTTGTTTGGCACAAACACCTCTGTGTACAACAAGTAATTTTTCTGCACAGAGGAATCAAATTCATTTGTGAAAGACATATCTGTAGTCACTGGAAAATGCCAAGCCACGATTACCCATTTTAAGAAGTGGAAGAAATTTGTGGAAAATACTTTCTCACGTGGAAAATACTTTATTATTATTCACAAGTACTTTAATATTGCATCACTTAAAAATTTAAAAATGACCAATGATTAAACATTGTGGCAACAATTGGATGTGCACAGCACACTGAACAATGTGTATCCATTTAACACATTTTGCCCAAATTTGATGGTCATTGGCAACTTTGTGCTGATATTTTGCGCTGATAATTATGGTATGCTAGTTTCCTCAAGATTCTACTTCTACTACTACCATTACGAGAATACTGATAAAGAGTGACACTATTTTAATTGTGATAAACTATTACAGTGCCATACTTTTTTTTTCACATTTTTCCATAAAACAAGAGCTGGATCCTGCTAAAAGCAACTGGAAGTAGTGCAGCAGTTATTGGAGTTGCTCTGGAGCAGAGGTTCATGGAACAGCCTGGAGCTGGAGCTGACAGTAGCAGGGACAAGGGAGGCTTGCGGAGAACCAGGGAAAGATGGATGCTGCAAAGTACAGGCAGATCCTGGAGGAAAACGTCTTCATCTGCCACAGACCTGGGACTAGGGAAAAGATTCATCTTGCAGCAGGACAATCATCCTAAGCAAAAAGCAGAAGTAACACTGGCACGAGGAAAGTGAATGTCCTCAGTCAAAGCCCAGACCCGAATCCAATAGGAAATCTGTGGCAAGACTTGGAAGATTGCAGTCCACAGATGATTTCCCGATAACCTGAAAGAGCTTGAGCTCTCTCACCAAGGAGAAAGGGCAAAACCTGCACCATCCCACTGTGCAAGCTTCATAGACCCTTACCCTAAATGCCTCATGTCAATGGGTGTGAAGACTTATGCAATCAAGACTTCTTAGATTCTTATTCCTGATTAATTTTGGAATTTTGCTATAATTGTTCTTTCCCAATGAAAGTGTAGAGTGTATCAAATAGAGCCGTGAAACAAACTCTTATTTTTATTTATATTACACACATTCAAGAGCGTGTGTGTAATATATGTATACATATTTTATGATACATGCGATTGGAACTCGGTATAATTATAAACAAGAGCTTCAAGCATTGGCAATCATGGCATCGAAACAAATCTGGAGCAAAACTTGAACATCCATCATCAGTTTAAAGAGGAAAAGCTCTTTTATCCTTACCATGTGCCAGAAGGTCTGAATGTGAAATAGCTTGCTGGCAGTGTTTAAAATACCCTCTTCACCTTAAACAGATGATGGATGCTTGACTTTTGTTCCTGATTCACTGTTAACGCATTAGATCATGTGGGATGATTCATAACCATTGTATTAAAACCTTTATTTGGAAATAAATCTGATAGGGTTCTCACACTTTAACTCAGAGACACAAGAATCAGGAACGTGATCAGAAGAGACCCAGGCCTCAGATAGGAATTTCTGAGACTTAATTTAAAAACTAAATCTCAAATGCATAAAATAAACAGGGTTTTGGATGATCTCCTCTTACCTGGTTGACAGTGTATGCCGAGAACAGCAGATCACCTCTTCTGAGGTGGCAGCAGCCATTAAGAACCTGGTGGATTTAATGTACGTTTTTACAAGTTCATGAAAGATCATTTAGCTCCTTTCTTTTTTTTTTGACTGAATTCTTTTTGGGATTCTTGGAGTCTCAGGTGTTTCCTCCCCCCCCCCCCCCCCCCCCCAACTGTGTACCACACAGCTGTAACTTTCCGTCCACAGGCAATGCAAGCCAGCTGACCTGCGCTCATCGTCCATTTCCCCTCTGAATTTAGATCTCAAAATGTTTACCAAGACACTGGGAGAACGATTGTAGAAGGAGAGAGATCTTAAAGAGATTATATAGGCGTTATGCAGAAGGGAACTCTGCTGCTGATTATCAGATGAATGCTTGGGATAGTGAATGCTGGATACTTTCTGGGCACTTCTTTCTTATTGCCAAAAGGCATGTGATAGAATTGATTGATTGTTTATCTACCAAACTCTCGAAAGGCTTGGGTTGCAAATTAGACTTTATAAACTGGCCAATGACAAGTCCCCAACAAGCATTACTGTTAACGAATGGAATGCGTTGATCTGGCTTTGCTTTATTTTGTAGCATTGACTGCCCTTTATCGCCTCTGTTTACATTAGCGATTGAACTGCTAGCAGCCCAAATTCGCTCCAGCAGACAGATTACAGGACTATCCCTTGAAATTGAGGATCATCGTAATGCCCATGTGCAGCTGATGTTCTGCTATTCTTGTCACATCCCAATCACTCTCTTCTATACCTAATAAAAATACTCAATTCATAAAATTCTTTGATGCTAAGATAATATACACAAAAAGTTAAATTTTGACCATTGACTTCCCTAGGGAGAGGGATCAGAAATTATTTGCGCACTAGTTCTGAATTCAGATGGACTGATACATACAGTATGTTAAATTCCTGGGAGTCAAGATTTTCCCCCATTTTCAGAACTCTTTTCAGTAAAACTTCCCACCTTTCTTGACAGCTTTTCCAAGAGATCAATGACTGGAAAAAGCTCTCTATGAGTTGGCAAGGGTGGTGGAACGCTGAAAAATTAATTGGTTACCTAGACTGCTATATTTATTTTCTATGTTATTGGTCATTGTTTCTTCTATGTTTTATGAAAAAACAAAACAAAACAACTAATGTAACCATATCATTAGTAAATTGATGTGGGCTGATAAAATACGTCAATTAAAATTATCTACACTGTTCATGCTGGTTGGTCTCTCTCTCTCTCTCCTTCCCTCGGGGACCATTAAAAATGGTCCCCCAGTGGTTGAATGCAGGAAATACAACAGGTCTGGCACTTATCGCAATTTGTGATAACTTAGCTCTTCGCACAGGTAATTAGCGCAAATTGCGATAAATGCTATATTAGCATAAAACACGCCCCTTTTGCTATCGCATGCGGTACTTACCGCATGGAGCAGCCATGGTTATAATCCTAGCATCTTGGAGAAACTAAGATCACTTCACCAATTATAAAACAGATACACTACTGAAAAACTATTTGTGAACCATCCTAAAAAAAATATGGAAGGTAGTGGTGAAGGGGATATGCTCATGTAGGCGAATTTTAAAAGCCCGGCACGCTTCACAAGTGGGAGACACACACACAAGTTGGGCCGGCACGTGCTGAGTGGATTTTATAAGCTGCCCATATCTCCTTCTGCGTGCACAAGTGAAAAGATTCTAAAAAGGGGTGGAGCATGGGCGTGGTCTGGGCTTGGGTGTTTTGGGGGAAGGTCCAAGAGACGTGTGCATAAATACTTACCTGCACAGGCACACACTAGGGTCTCCTGCTGCCTAACTTTACTATTGCTATGGATGGCGTGTAAGTAATAAAAAAAAAAAAAAATCTAGGCTAGTCAGTGGGGTTTTGAGGGATAGGGGGTTTGGAAGTCCTATCCCTTATCTGGGTGAACTGGGAAAATGGCGAATGGCGTCAGCACTCGTCTCTTATAAAATTCCCCCTCTTACGCGGTAGAAATGGCATTTGCATGCACATGCGTGTGCCCATTTAAAATTGTGCACACATGTACGCGCATCCAGGCTATTTTATAACATATGCGCTTGTATGTTATAAAATGGATGTGAGCAGGCAAACACACGCACATGTGCACCCGCGCGCCTGATTAGAAGTTACTGTCATAGTCAACAACGGCCACCCATTGGACAGTCTTAGATTTCATCATCACATTCCTTTTCTCACCAGCCCAATTATTTTTTTTTTGGGTTAAATTTTATCTCAAATTATTTCTGGAGCTTTATTCCAGTGGATGCAGTGAGTACCGCCTTTACACATTAGTGACATCAGACGCTAAACGGACCAGCAGAAAATGGTGTCCATGTGGAGAATTCACTCAAAGAAACAAATAAGGAGCCACATTATTCATCAGATTTAGGAAGGATCCACCCCTGAGGAAGGGGAAGAAAAATTCTTGAAGCACAGCCAATGTCAGGTTTGCTCTTAACAATTTTGTGACTCTTAATAACGTTTGACTATGTGGGATTTTCTCCATGTTATACAAAAGCAATGTCAACAGACATCAGATATATATAAAGCAATGTCAACAGACGTCAGATACAAAAATATAGCACTGAATACAGCCATGTCAATGATTGTTTTTAATTGCATTTGTTAAAATTCAAAAAAATAATTGGAGCCAAAATTGAACAAAAAAAAATAATTGGGCTGGTAGGAAAGGGGATGTGATGGTGAAATCTAGCACTGGTAGCATTTATTATCTTAGCATTGATACATATAATCCTACATCCACCACAGCCTCACTAGGTTTGGTGGTTGTTTGGATTATTACAAAGCGTGGAAGTAAGACAGAGCAGAGCGGGTCTGAGCGTTGGATTAAATATGGGATTTTAGGAAACAAGAAAGGGGAGGCAGCAAAGCCTGAAACTGTCCTACTAGCAGAGGCGGAGAAGAAGAGTGCTGCAATAGAACTTAAATATTTTGGGGACAGGGAGTGAGGGGTTGAAAGATTTGGTAAGAAACTTTGTGGTATTTTAAATATGGAAATGTTATATTCTTATCTATCCAAAATAGGTAGAGTACCAGAGAGGAAGACAACTGAGCAGACTGGACAGGCCAATTGGTGCATATCTCCCGTCGTCTGCTGTGTTGTTGCAGTATTACTTTGTGTGTCGGCCAGTTGCACACAGGCTGGCACACGAACTGTTTTGCTGACATATAGCAAAAGATTGTCTCTTCTTGCTTGTGGCATTTTTTATTTACATAATTGTCTTGTGAAAAATAAAACAAAACCCAGTTAAATAAAAATCCTCTTTATATTTATTTATTTATTTAGCATTTTTATATACCGATTTTCCAGTAACAGAATTACTTATATGAGGAATAACCTTCCAAGCAGAGCTTTAAAGCATTGTCCTGAATTGCAAATCAGTGCTGAGATTGCTTATCAAATGAATCGTACGTAATTATTAGAAATGCATCAGCTCAGAATAGGAACGATGGTCAGTGACATCACAGTGTCACTGCAACAGTTAAACCACACCAGGAGTTGGGGTTTTTTTTACATATTATAAAAAGTGCCTTTGACGTGCAATGCTATTAGGAACAGCCCATCAAAAATGACAGGCTGACACTTGTGGGCCTCCCCATCCGGCTCCATCCTTACCTCTTCCGCTGCTCCAGAGTCACCAGCGCTGCATCCGGTTGGGCTGGCTCCACGCGGCTCTCCTGCCACCATGTTTTTCTCTTCTGCTGCACTACATGTAGCACTGTGTTCTGCATGGAGTCTGCACATGCAGTGCATCGGCGGGAACAAACACCAAAACCCTCAAACTGCCTTTTATATGTAGCGACTGACTGAAAACGTATCATAAATGACAGCAATGATCATTTGGGGGCCCCTCATCGTATGCACACACATACACATTTACATGCCTCTTCCCTCACGTTCTCTTGTGCCCCCGCCACGTTCTCTCTGTCCTCACCAAGTTGGATCCCACTACATACAGTCACTCTCTTCTGTCCCCTCTCCTAAACGAGACTCCATCACACACTTTCTTTCCCTCCCACTCCTCTGTAGCCAGACTCCAGCACACTGTCTTCCTCTTCCTTAAGCTGGACCCCCTGCAAGCTCTCTCTCTCTCCCTTTTAGAAACAAAGCAAACGGTGTTGACAGCAGCAAGGTGTGGCCCCAGCACAGGCATCAAGGTGGGTGGAGCCGAGTAAGACTGAAGGGCCCCACTCAGAGAGCCCCCAAGTCGGCACAATAAAGCCGAGAAGCGATGCCGATGGACTCAAAGCCAGCGGGGTAAAGCGGTGCTGGTCATTCGTGCCTTGGGGTGGAGGAGAAGGGAGGAAGCACAAGGTGCCGGCTGTGGCAGTGAGTTGGGCAGGTGTAGCAGCAGCATTGGGTGTTTTCTACAACTGTGGCAGTGCCGGGAGGCTGAGTTAAGAAAGTCGGGGCCTAGTGCAGGAGGTGTTTGCAGGACCCAGAAAATGGCCACTTTAGCAGCTGTGGCGTTGTGGAAGCTGGCTGTCGCTCAGCGGCATCCCTCCTATGCAACCACAGCCCACCTTTCACCTTTCACCAGTCCGGGCTTTCTGGCATGGCCCTCCCTCCCCCCTCAGGTGATTGCAGTCCACCGCACCAAGTGGTCGACATTGCTTGATTCCAAGGGCTCAGCTCCCTTACAGGCACATTATCTTTAGCAGTCCGGCAACACAATCGACAGTGAAATAGGAAACTCAAGGGGCAGGGTGGTAGAGTTTGTGGTAGATGAAAATCGGCTTTAGGATGGAGCATTAACTGAATGCATAATGGTTGCCTTTTAGAGACAAGGTCCATCCTCACATTTTACACGATGTTAGGTTCCATATTAGGAGCTACCATCCAAGAAAAAGATCTAGGTAACATAGTGGATAACACATTGAAATCGTCGGTGCAGTGTGCTGCGGCAGTCAAAAAAGCAAACAGAATGTTTGGAATTATTAGGAAGGGAATGGTTAAAAAAACGGAAAATGTCATAATGCCTCTGTATCGCTCCATGGTGAGACCGTACCTTGAATACTGTGTACAATTTTGGTCGCCGCATCTCAAAAAAGATATAGTTGCGATGAAGAAGGTACAGAGAAGGGCAACCAAAATGATAAAGGGGATGGAACAGCTCCCCTATGAGCAAAGGCTGAAGAAGTTGGGGCTGTTCAGCTTGGAGAAGAGATGGCTGAAGGGGGATATGACAGAGGTCTTAAGATCATGAGAGGTCTTGAACGAGTAGATGTGACTCGGTTATTTACACTTTCAAATAATAGAAGGACTAGGGGGCATTCCATGAAGTTAGCAAGTAGCACATTTAAAAATAATCAGAGAAAATTGTTTTTCACTCAATGCACAATTAAGCTCTGGAATTTATTGACAGAGGATGTGGTTAGTGCAGTTAGTGTAGCTGGGTTTAAAAAAGGTTTGGATAAGTTCATGGAGGAGAAGTCCATTAACTGCTATTAATCTATTACTGGCATCAGTAGCATGGGATCTACTCAGTGTTTGGGTACTTGCCAAATACTTGTTTCCTGGATTTGCCACTGTTGGAAATAGGATGCTGGGCTTGATGGACCCTTGATCTGACCCAGTATGGCAATTTCTTATGTTCTTACTTGTGAGAGAAGGGATTTCCATGGCTAACTCATGGCTTTGCTATTTAAGGGACTCATTTTAAGCTGCTGTAAATCTGTGGATACTTACTTTTTTTTTTTTTTTTTTACCTGCAGCTTTATACTGATTTTCAAAGCCAGAGATCATGCATATTTGGAAAATTATCCCAGGAAGCCCTGTACACAGTTACACCTGCTGAAGTGTGTGGCTCGTTTCCCTGGCGGAATTTACATATGTTTAAAAACTGAAACATATATGTGTGCAGGTGCAACCCCTCCCCCCTACTCCAGCCCCTGGAACACCCAGCTGCTATACGAGGGAGGGAAAATGTGCACATACAAGGTGTATATGTGTATTCCCTGCACATAGGGCGGGCATTTGCCTGCGGTGCCCTACCCACATCAGTGCCTTTTAAAATTGCCCTCTTAAAACTTATTGAAAACCCTTCATCTTGCCCACATGCGGTGAGCGTTAGACCTTGTCTAAATGAGAAACACATTTTCTCTTTGTTTTGTCGGCAAACGCAAGTTTAAAAGAACTTTAATTGGCTCCTAGTAAAACTTGCTTTCCCCCTTTTTCTCCTTGAAGGACAACGTGCCCGTTGAAAATGAATTTTCTGTCAAGGGCTAGGTTGTGAATGAAGACATCGCCGTAGGCACTGCTTGCAGACTGCCTCCCCCCACTGGTTACAGGGGATTGCTCGTCCCGAGGTCTCTAATCTGCTAACATGTGCGTCATCCCAGCTTTAATTCTCCTGCTTGACTTGTTTCCAGAATGGCCAGGGCAGCTGTCGGAGGTAATGTATTCCCAGTCGCTAGCATATGTCAGAGCCTGGCTATGAAACCTGAGGGGATGTGCCCAGACAGGAACTGGCATCACTTTTGTAGGAAATGTTAAGGCAAAACATGGAAAAATATTCCATAGCACTGGGGAGCTTTGTCATCAAGCTCAGTTGACTCAATGGAAACCGGTAACAAACTTCACACTCGTCTTTTTTTTTTTACTTTTTTTTATCACATCTTATGCTGGGACATGCAGTTATGTTTTCGGTTTGCCCATCTGTCATGCTGACATCACAGGTGATGACTGGCAGGTGGATGAACTTGAATACAGAAGCACACTGACCCCCAAGAAAAGGAGGCAGAACTGGAGCTGATGGGGAACCCCAAGGCTCTTCCAGCGTGGGGAATCCCAACAGTTGTATTGGATGTATTGTTTGATTGTGACACACCTTGAGGTCTTAGGTGAGCAGTCGAGCATGAGAAATAAAGCAGAGGGGGGGGGGGGTGTTGGGGGGGGGAAGAGAGCTGGAGCCACAGAACTGGCAGATTTTCTGAGGCAAGCAGAGTGGAAAGAGTTGCAAGAGAGTGGGGAGTGATGGGGAGGGGGGAGGGAAGAGCCTGGTGGGGAGTGGAGTGGGAGAGATGAGAGAATGTAGAGGGAGAGAGGTGGGGGGATGAAGTGGAGAGGGTGCAAGTGTGTGTGGAGAGAGTGTAGTGCAGCGGTGTGAGAGAGTCTGTGGGGAAGAGAGAGCATAAGATGTGCCCTCCTAAGTTGCTAGGCGATGCTGCTCTTGCTGGTAGTGGTCCCTGCCAGCAGCGAGTCCACTTGGCTCGACAGCAACAGCGCCCAATACTTGACCTTTACTCTTTGCTCGGTGTAGGTCTCACCTAAAATTTAAAAAGAAAGTCTGCCTTCCACTGATTTTGCATCCGTATTTATGCTTTAAACGGCTTAAATATTTTAACAGGTGCCCAAACTCTTCCCGTAGTGAGCTCCTTTTATATTCAGTAAAAAGAGTTTATCTTTCTCCCCCTCGGTCTTTGCTCTGTCCTCCTCTCCACGTCTTATTTATAGTCTTAGTGAAGTGAAACCCAGGGGAGTCCCTCTTAAAAAAAAAACGGGTCTCACTTACAGAGACATTCTTGCCTCATAATAGAGTTGTCATATTTAAATATGGTGCCGGTTTCACTCATCTGCCCTTTCCATGCCTTCGCATTTGGGAATGTAGAAAAAACAGAGACGTGGCTTCTTCCGAGTCCTGCTTGCCAGGTTAAAAAAGCTCTTGTATGAAGATCTGGTTTTCTACCTCAGCAAAAACCGAGTGCAGGGTGCAGTGCTGCTGGGTCCTTCTTTTCTGCAACGAGATCAGAGTGACCACCGCTCTCTCATGGCAGCCCCCACCCAGCTGTACCTGTCTCCGGTAGAAAGAGATTGTTGATAATTTTCTCCTCTCTTGTTATCCCAACCTGGACATTAGAATCTATTGCAAATTTGAAATCCGAGCGAGACTGATAAATTGTGAGTTTCATTGGGCACACACTAATGATAGAAGATGGCTAGAACATTATTTTCTAACCGCGAGAGTTTCTTTGGGTGTCTTAGTGGCTTTGTTACAATTTCAGCTGCTATGCAGCCTCACCGTGCCCTGACTCCCTCCCGGCAGAGGCCTCCAGTGAGCTCCTTTCAGAACTGTTCTTACTGTCTCGTCCCTGGTCTCATGACTCAGCCTGTCTTGCAGCTTTCCCTCCATCAGGGGACCTCGACGAGCATACTCTCCAGGCTGGCCAAGCTCCTCCTCCCTGCCTGCACCACACCCAGACTCCAGCCCTCCATAATCCTGCCTTACCAAACCCAAGATGCTTCCACATGGAGTCACCCTTGGCTCCTTGCCCTAACGATTCTCGCCCTGTGGTCTCCCCAGGCCTATCTTTGTCTTTCTTTGTGGCTTTTGGGCCTTCTGACCTCAGCCTTGCCTCACTTTACCTTGCCTCGTGGTCTCCAGGCCTTCTGACCTTTTCCTTGCCTTGCCTTGTGCCCTTTGGGCCTTCTTGCCCCTTGCCCTGCCTTCTGGCCTATATAGGCCTTGCCTTGCTCTGTGACCTATCTGGTCCTCTCCTTGTCTTGCCCCTTGGGACCTTCCTGTATCACTGCCTTCGGGCCTGCATGTTCCATGTTCCATGTTCTGTCTTGTTCTTGTCTCATCCTCTCGTTTCCTATCTTAGTCTGTTCCAGCTTTACCTACACACTGCTCCTGTCTAAGCCTCAGTTCCAGCCTTACCTACATGCTGATATTGTCTAAACCTCAGTCTAGCCTTAACTGCATGCTGTTCCTGTCCAAGCCTCAGACCAGCGTTACCTGCCTGTAGATCCTGTCTAAGCCTCTGTTCCAGTCTTATCTGCACGCCGTTCCAGTCTTACGTGCACACTGCTCCTGTCTAAGCCTCAGTTCCAGTCTTACCTGCACACTGTTCCTGTCCAAGCCTTGCTCCAGCCTTACCTGCATGTTGTTCCTGTCTAAGCTTCAATTCCAGCCTTCCCTGCACACTGTTCCTGTCTAAGCCTCAGTTCCAGCCTTACCTGCATGCTGTTACTGTCTAAGCCTCAGTTCCAGCCTTCCCTGCACGCTGTTCCTGTCTAAGCCTCAGTTCCAGCCTTACCTGCATGCTGTTCCTGTTTAAGCCTCAGTTCCAGCCTTACCTGCATGCTGTTCCTGTCTAAGCCTCAGTTCCAGCCTTCCCTGCACGCTGTTCCTGTCTAAGCCTCAGTTCCAGCCTTACCTGCATGCTGTTCCTGTCTAAGCCTCAGTTCCAGACTTACCTGCATGCTGTTCCTGTTTAAGCCACAGTTCCAGCATTCCCTGCACGCTGTTCCTGTCTAAGCTTCAGTTCCAGCCTTCCCTGCACACTGTTCCTCTCCAAGCCTTGCTCCAGTCTTACCTGCATGCTGTTCCTGTCTAAGCCTCAGTTCCAGCCTTACCTGCATGCTGTTCCTGTCTAAGCCTCAGTTCCAGTCTTACCTGCATGCTGTTCCTGTCTAAGCCTCAGTTCCAGTCTTACCTGCTTGCTGTTCCTGTCTAAGCCTCAGTTTCAGCATTCCCTGCACCCTGTTCCTGTCTAAGCTTCAGTTCCAGTCTTATCTGCACACTGTTCTTGTCTAAGCCTCAGTTTCAGCATTCCCTGCACTCTGTTCCTGTCTAAGCCTCAGTTCCAGTCTTACCTGCACGCTATCCCTGTCCAAGCCTTGCTTCAGCTTTGTCAAGCCATCCTGTGGTGTTCCCTATTTTCCACCTGAACCAGAGTCATAACCGTCTTTGATTTCATTGGTATTGAGACGTATCGGGGATCTAACGATGTGGACTCTGTCCTGGAAAGTTCATGCCTCTGTAAACTGGTGAGTCTATGAGGAGGCCACCCGCCTCGAGTTGTTTTTGCTACACCAGACTAACACGGCTGTCCCTCTGAATATCAGGCTGCTTGGGTTCTCATCATGGTGATTCCCTTTTCAGCTCCAGTGATTTCCTCCTCCTCTGCTGCTTTTTAGGTCCAGTACTACCCCTGTGACTGAGAGAGCAAGGCGCAGCTGACTTAGATGCTTTTGATGAACCTCTGGGTGTTGCCCTAAGAGGACATCTCATCTGTGCCTTCCAGCAGAGGTGGCGACCGCTCTGTCCTCAGTTGTCCCAGCCTAACTAGATGTAACACCCTTGTGCTGCTTGACCTCAGCATGAATTACTTGCAGTGCAGTCTACATAAGACAATTGAGAAACATTTTTCCTTTAAGATTTTGTTCACTAATAGCATGCACGAACTTTATGCAAGTGAATAGATATTGTAGGAAATGTCTCTGTTAACTGTTTAAGTAAAATCCTAGACTAGCACATTTTTCTGGTATGGAAATGTAAAGCTTTTTCTTTTCTTCCCCCGTAACAAATGAATAACATACATTAGTACAATCTAATAGTTGCATCAATTGTTAGGCCCTTGGGTCTAAGGATACTGGTACCAGAGAGTAAAAACTCGGATTTTAGTTGTGCCTGTGACGTATTTTGAGAAGAGTATGGTTTGCATGTGTTAGAGTCCATGTTTATGGACAGGGGAAAGAGAGTTTGATCCCAATGTTTTTGGGGGAACGGACGATACCCTGGGTGGCTGTGCACGCTGCTTTATGTTTCACAGCTTGCATGCTATAAGGAAGACATCAGAGCACTTTTCATCACCTGCCACAAACGCCTCTGGTTGACGCTGTGGATTTTTCTCGGTTCCCCAATTATAAATTCTGTGTGCGCCGGCGGGATTTGTATGTTTATTGCTTCTTGGTCTGCGCTGGAATGTAACGAGCGTGAATGCGCATAACTGGAAAGAGGATATCCATCTTGCCTGTTTGTGCTGTTGTGCATGCCTGTCTGGAAACCAGGGGAAATGTGACATCTGCATCAGCTAATTTCATCTCATGCCTCCCAAGAGGGGTAGAAGCCCGGTGTGGTTGTTAACGATGAAGAAGAGAGAGAGAGAGAGAGTGCGGTAGTGAGGACAGAATGAGCTAGCCAGCTAGTTACAGGATTAGTCCATAATCCAGTTACAGACATTCTTTTTTTTTTTTTGCAAATGCCACCCAAGGACACCAGGTGATAAGTTTCATGTTGTTAACCTTCAGCAGCAGGGTCAGTGAGAACTTCACGGCTGGGAGCTTAGACGGGTAAAGCCTTCCTCAGTGCTGTTTCTTCCATTCATTGTCACTGGGCCAGCCACACACAGACGGACAGGCATATGCAGGCTCTCCTCTCCCACTGCTGGAGGCTGCACTGAGGAAGGCTTGTTTCATCTTTCTTCCCTTTCCATTTTTTTTGTTTTGTTTTGTTTTGCTTTACTAGACAGATTCCTCCTACACCTCTAGCTCAATCAGACCCTGGCCCAGACTTGGCCTGTGGTTCCATGAACCTTCATTTGCAAATACCTAGAGATTTTTTTTTCCCCCTTTTTTCAGTCCCTCTCCTCCTCTCGTCTAGCTCAGCCATTGCACTAACATCAGTCCTCTTGTTGAGAAGTGTGGGCCGTGCTTCCCTTAGTACAGGAATGTCCTCAAGCCAGCCAGTGGGTATCTCTCTTGAATGGTGGTTGAGACTACAGTACCTCCCTCCTGGGGGGGTGGAGGGGGCGTTGCATACATCTACAGCCCCAGCCAACCTAAGGAGCAGAAGCCAGGACTGGGAATCGACTCTGGGGTTCCCATAGTGCAATGCACAGGGCTGCCGATGGCTGCCGGTCATGTCAGCCACCATGTTTATTCTTAATAAAGGCAAGAAGTGGGTGTGGCACTGAAGGGATCTTTGGGAGTTCATTTTTTTTTTGTTTTTTTTTATTTCCCCGTTTCTAGCCTGGCCAGCTGGGTGAACTGCTCTTTTTTTGCCGCTTTTGCTGCTGTTCTTATGGCTGCCAGTGCTCTGAGCACTTTCTCTTCGGTGTCAGTTTCCCGCTGTTCCCTCCCGCCTGCCTCGGCCGAGAGCAGAGCCAGGGAGCTCCGCCCACTCCCGCGACGCCGGCGTCAGAGGGGCGTTGAGCCAGTAAGAGAAGCAGCCTGCAGATGGGGCTGCCAGCAAAGGGCCCCTGTCCCTTTGCTTGGATCTTTGCTTGCTCTCTTATTAGGGCTTTTTTGCTCTGAAATTATAGTATCTTTGCGGCAAAGTATTCCTGCCTTGACAGGGTGGGGCTGGTATAGTCCATGGGTAAAATGCTCTGAGGATTATTTATTAGATTGAACTAGGTTCTTGGCTACCCCACGGTGATTGCCTGTCTTAACAGAAGGTTTGGGAATGATATTAGCTGTTTTTCAATAGCCTATATTAATGTGTGTTCTATCAAAAATAAGACTGATACAATATGTTAGTTACTGATGAATGGTAAATTAGATTTATTCTTTGTTTCTGAAACTTGGCACAAAGATTCAGATGTTTCTCTTTTGTAATTGTGTTGCCCTAGTGATTATATGTTTTTGCATAAAAGTAGACTGGACAGGAAAGGGGAAGAGTGGTTTTCTTTTAAAAATTTAATTTTCAAATACAACTGATTTCAGTGGAATAAGCTGAAGGGAGTGAGAGCTTGGTTGTTAGGTGGAATGATTGGGTAGTTTATTTGCTTTGAGTACTTGAGTACGTTGGGTACTTGAATAGAGATTTGTCACTTAGGAGATTTTTTTTTATTGAGTATGTTATCCCGATCCAATAAAATTCTAGTAATTGGGAATATTAATGTTAATGTGGACATCCTCCTTAAGGATTTATTTCAGGATTTTGAATGCTTATTGCCCTCCCTTAACTTGTGCTCACTGATACTTGCTCCAATACATAAAGGGGGGCATATCTTGGATCAATTGATAGTTTCAGGCTTTATGAACGTTCAGTCTATGGTCAGTAATATTGATATTGAAACGGTGCCATGGACAGCCCATAAGCTGATTGCTTTTTGTCATCTGCCATCTGGACATGGTAAAGGTGACTTATGCGAGTCTTTTGTGAAAAGGACTCGCCCTTTAATGGATAAGGATAGATTTAAGGAGGAAAGGGAAAAGCAACAGAATCTTATTAACGTGGAGTCTGGTGAATCATTTGCCACATCCTTAATGGATGTTTTGACCACAGTGTCAGAAACAGTTGCCCCTGTTCAGGAAAAGGTTATAAAGCATAGACATAGAAGGGTGTCCTGGTTCTCTGCAGAACTTATATGTAAGAAAAGATTAATTTGTGCCGCTAAGCAGAAATGGCATTGGTCTCCTAATCCCAGAGAATTTGGCCCATGTTCAGGAGATTCGTAAGCAGTATGGAGTGCTATTTTCTGAGACAAGTAAGAAATATTATTCCTCCCGACTTCAAAGTTCGGTAAATTGTCCACATGAGATATTTCAAATGATTCAAAAATTAACCGAACCTCAGACACAGAAGGTCTTTCAGGAAGATATTTTGGCCCATGATTTTGCTAATTTCTGTGTAGATAAAGCTGAAAAATGTTGGATAAAGGATTTTGTTGGGAGAGAAGAATGTATTAGTCTTGAAAATAATGTTGGACTCTTTTGAAGGTGTCTTAACAATTGAGGTAGAACAAAAATTAGGAGAGACAAGGAAAGCTTTCTGTCTCGGCCTTCGTTCCCTGTCCATTGTGGGTTTTAAATTCTTTAAAACAGGAATTTTTTTTGGTTAATTATCTCTTATGTTTTTGATTAATTTATCTCTGTCAGAAGGTATTGTACCTGAAGGTTTTAAGAGATCTTTAATTCAGCCAATATTAAAGAAGAGTGAACTTCCTAAAGATCAGCCCAGTAGTTATAGACCTATTTCAAATCTACTATCCTTGGCGAAAATGTTAGAAAAAATTGTTTTCAACAACTAGGATTCCAGACAAATTCTGCAGGACAATCATTGTGGTTTTAGGAAAATACCAAAGTACGGAGAAGGCCTTTGTTTTCTGTCAATGATTATTTGTTACGGACATTAGATGTAGGAGGAGAGGTCAATGCAGTCTATTTCAACATCTCCATGTTTGATTTAGTGTATCATGCTATTTTGTTAGCAAGATTAAGGGAACTAGGAATAGGAAGAAAGGGTCTGATGTGGTTTGAATCTTTTTTTAGCTTTATGGCAGCAACAGGTGGTAGTTGGGTCTTCCAATTCAAATTGGTTTGATACAGTCGTGGGGGTGCCTCAGGTTTCAGTTTTATCTACTTTTTAATATCTTTTTGCGACCATTTTGTATTTTATTGGATACATTTGATGTATTTTTTTAAATGTTATTCAGATGATATATAATTGTATTTTTAGTAAAAGCAGATCCCCCCCGTTACCGCGGGATTCACTATGCCTTACGGCATTAGTGAATCCAGCCCTAAGTCTTTATGGATCTCCAGAAGACCAAGAACTATGTCTTTAAACACCATATTAGTAAATGGGGAGTCGATTACTTTTATGGAGCAGATCAAAATTCTTAGTTTTTGTTTTGACAGCTCCCTGAAGTATATCCCACAGTTAAAATCAGTGCCTTCAAGAGGCTATTGTATGTTTAAAATGCTTTGCCATTTAAGGCAGTTCTTAAATCCAGTGGATTTTCAAACTATTATACAAGCCTTTATTTTAACATCAGTATATTACTATAATTGTATATTGGTTTGCTAAAAAATTGGTTGCATGTGCTTCAATTATTGCAAAACTCTGCAGCCCATTTAGTGTTAAAAACAAGCGTATATGAATATATTACCCTTCAACTTCAAAGTTTACACTGACTGCCAGTTTTTCAGTGATTAAAGTTCAAGATTTTAATTATGGTATTTAAGGTTTTGGGTTATTCCATATCAAGTGGACCAGGGGTCCATGCTCAACCTCCTCCAAATTGAACAAAATTTTGCATGGATGTTCTCTAGGGTCTCAAACAAAACCGTACTACATTTTTCACCTGGATCTCCATTGGTTGGAGAGCTAGAGGCAGTTGAATGCAGGTCACTTCTCAGTACCATGCGCCACGCAACCTAAAATGGCTATTTTGACCAGGTGCTGCAGCCTGACAACACCTCTCAGAGGCCTGAAATTTTGTGAATTAGTACAACCCTTGGTGGTAAGTCCCAGTGCAAAATTTGGAACATAACATGAGCTTGCCTCCCTTTTTATGGGCCAGCAAAATGTTAAAAAAGAACTATAAGGCCTACTTTGACTCCTCATTGCTCCTGACCTATACTTTGATTCAGGCCCTGACTGGACCAGTAGTCATGGCCTATGGCATATACTTATAAGATTTGCACTAACAGGCTTTACAGGCAACTGGAAGGAAAGATATGATTACATAACGCACGATGTCACTTTTTTATGCAAATCTTTTGCCAATTTTCAGGTGCAAATATATCTACTGTGTAGTTTTTAATTCTTTTCGTTTTCATTTGTTTGAAAGAGCATCTTTCTTTCTACGAAAGTTACCCGGTTTCATTTTGGACCTGATCTTGCTTTGGTCAGAATTAAGGACCCAGCTATATGCCTCATTTGATTGCATGGGCGCGCTTATGTTAAAAAGAGGCATATTTGGCACTCTGTTGTGTAACACGCAAATGAGCTAGAGATATGAAATTCTAAAGTACAGCGAAGTTTGTTGTGCTTGTAGCTTATGACACATCTTGCTTCAACATACTTTTATAAATGACCCCTCAAAATGGACATTTTATTGTACTGTGTTATTTGCTGCATGCAAGCCTGAACATGCAAAAGTATCACCTGCACAAGGAACTATGCTAATATCATGTTAGCAGTGTGTTGTGGCAGAGATTTTGGGAACATTCCCTGGCCTGTTACACCATTGTGCTCTTTGTGTCCCTGGTATCAAATTTTTCTTTGTGCCAAAGAAGGACGTTGAAGCAATCAGACCTGTTCAGGATGATAGGTTTAGCAAAGGTCATACAGTTGCTGGCACAAGGAAAAATCATCAATTCAAGCCCATTGATGAAACTAAAATTTACATTAGCAAAATTTCGAATGATGTCACCTCATTCATTGCAAGTATTCTAGAACATGAACAGGAATATTTTCCTGCCCTTCAAGTATCCAGCTTCCAACCTGGTCAGTATTTAGCTTGCATCTATGATACATTCTGATAGATTGGCCATATATGTGAAGTGTCAACTGAGGGTTGTGATGTCTTGGTCAATTTCTCGTACTCCCAGGTCATGTTACTGGCCGCCCCGTAGAGACATCGGTTGGGTTCCAGAAGAGCACATTATTGCTACCCTTGATGCATCCTGTAACAGCTTCATCAGGCAGGCAGTACATTTATTCACAGGCCACTTTGTCACACATTGATGGGACATTCAAAGGCGTGTGCAAGGCAGGAAAAATCAACAAGTGAATTTTTGTGAAATCTGCAGTTTAAGCAGTTATCATATGTAGTGTCTTGCCTTTTCTTGTTTTGTGCTTAAATAAAAGATTGGAAACCTGTGGCTGGTACTATGCCTGGCTCTCTGGAGTGGCCACTAAGCAATGCGGTTGTCAGTTTTGCTGAATTGGCAGTGGCTTCACCACCACTGAGAGATGCAGGGTAACTAATCAGCATACAAAGTTTTGCACTGACTTTGACTAATTTATGAAAATATGTCTAAACAAATTTGTGTCACAATCTAAAAGTGTGGTAAGCACAATAAACTGAGCTGCATTGTAAAATTTCACATCTCTAGCTCATTTGTATGTTTCATTTGCATTCATGCATGCAAATGATGCTTGACTTTGGGACTGTAAGTCTGACCAAAGCAAGTCTGGGTCCAAAACAAAACTGATGTTTGTAGCAAAAAAGGTGCTCTTGCTAATGACATTAGAAAGAAAAAAATGAAAAACCACATAGTAGAGATATTTGCACCCAAAAATGGCGAAAATTTGCATAAAAAAGTGACATCATGTATTTATGTAACTATATCTTTGTTTCCAGTTGGCTACAAAGCCTCCTAGTGCAAATCCTAGATGTACATCATGGGCCATGACTACTGATCCAGTTATGGCCTGAATCAAAGCATAAATCAGGAGCAATGAGGAGTCAAAATAGGCCTTAAATTTCTTTTATAAAATTTTTCACGTACTTTGCTGGCCCATAAAAAGGGTGGCAAGCTCATGTTAGGTTCCAAACTTTGCATAGGAACTTAGCACCAGAGGTTGTAATAATCCACAAAATGTCAGGCCCCTAACATGAGTTGTTTGACTGCAGTGCCCAGATAAAGTGGCCGTTTTGTGTTGCACAGAGCACAGTACTCTAAGAGCGGCCTTCATTCATCTGCCTCTAGCTCTTGAACCAATAGAGATCCAGTCGAAATATTTTGCATAATTTTGAAGGAGGTCAAGCATGGATGATTTTTTTAATTGGTCCATTTGACATGGAATGTTCCCCTTTGCAATCTGATTCTCCTATGTATCTGTCAAAGTTGTTTAAGTTTTATAGTCTAAGAAGTTTATGGTCTTCTGGGCTGCACTTTCTGGAGGTACAATCTGTTAGGGTTGCTCAATTACAAGAGTCAAGAAATCAAGCTTTATCCTTAGTTGGTGTGAATTTGTGGAATGAACTACCTGAGGAGTTGAGAATGGTGCAGGATATAAAAATATTCAGGAAGTTGCTTAAGACCAATCTTTTTATAGAGGCCTATTGATAGCATGATAATAAGCAGATTTTAATAATTTGGAAATAACAGTATTTTAATGTACGTTAGTCCTGTTGATGTTTTTTTTCTGTTTCTCCATAATTTTTTGTATAGGCAGATTATAAGTATTTTTAAATAAAATAGTCTGTATCTGTAATCTCACCTTCTATAAGTAGGGGTGTAGATATAATTTGACACTATCATCCATGGTTTTGACTCTAATGTGTATTGTATTCTGGTTTTACTTGACATAACTGCTGCCTTTGACTCTGGACCATAACATTTTACTTACATGCTTGCAGTCTACTATCACAGGAACTGTTTTAATTGGTTTTCTTGCTACCTATCCAACAGAACCCAACAGGTTAGAATTGACTATTGGTATTCTCCAAGGTTCGTTTTTTTCTGCCACATTATATAACATTTATCTCACTCTCCTCTGTCAACTCCTTAACTGTCTTGGTGTAAATTACAAAATATACGTGGACGACATTCAATTTATTGTCCCCTTAGCCTTTGTCTCATAATGCATAAATTCAGTGAAATGTTGGCTTTCCCATAACAGGCTGAATCTTAATCTTTCCAAAACCAAAATAATACTACTATCAGGCAACAAAGCTCCATCATATGAGATCCTAACTACACTAGATTTTCAAGGACAATTTAGGAGTAATTCTAGATACCAATCTATCCATGCAAATATCATATATCTGCCGTGGTAAAATCTTTATTCTACAAATTAAATCTACTAAAACACATAAAACCGCTCCTTGACACACAAGATTTTCGTACTGTTCTTATGTCTCTAATCTTAAACAATTTAGAGTACTGCAGTTCTCTGTACTTTGGACTATCAGCATGCTCAATTTGACCCCCCACAATGTATTCAAAACTCAGCAGCATGCATTTTAACTGGTTCATGATTAAGAGATTACATTACTCCTGATCTGTATTACTCTCTGCATTGGCTTCCTGTTGCATTCTGCATATAGTATAAGATACTAACATAGATTTTAATTTGCTACATAATGACTCTTCAATATGGTTAAGTACTTCCCTTTGCATCTACTGACCTACCAGGCATTTGCGTTCTGCTAACAAGAACGTGTTGGAAATTCCCAGCATTAAAGTAGCCAGATTGGATATCACTTGAAGCGGTGCTTTTTCAGTTGCAGGACCTAACCCCTGGAGCATGATTCCTGAGACATTGAGAGAAATCTCTGACTTACAGGACTTTAAACAAAGTCTAAAGACCTATCTGTTTTAAAAGGCTTTAAATATTGGAATAACAATGGCTGACAGGCCCTTATTATCCCTAGTACCAAATGGTATTAGTAGTAAATACTGGCATACATGAATCACATCCGTTTTAGTTGCAGAATATGACTGTATTATAATGTTTATTAGTGGTTGTATGTCTCTTACTAATTATTTCTGTTCTTTTAATTTATAAACCACATTGGGTAAACCATGTAGAGAGTGGTATATCAAATGTTATAAATAAATAAGTAAATAGAAGCAGGATACAGAGAAGCAGTGAAGAAACCAAGGCAAAAAAAAATAAAATCCTTAACCAAGCTAGAGAAAATACACCTTTTATATCCAGTCTAGGTATTGGAAAATGATTTAATGAAGTAAGAACTGATTTTATATTCTAACAGGCCGATACAGTACGGTGTGCTTGGCCGAGCGCACCGTTTAACACCCGTTTAGATGCGCTCTTATTACTCCTTGTACTGTAAGGCACCAAAAATAAAAAAAAATCTGCCCGCCAGTCGGCGGGTTTGAAAACAGACACTCAATTTTGCCTGCGTCTGTTTTCTGAACCCGTGGCTGTCAGCGGGTTAGAAAACCAGTGCTGGTAAAATTAAGCGTCGGTTGTCAGACCTGCTGACAGCGGCCGGAGGCGCTAGGGACATGTTATTGTCCCTAGCGCCTCCTTATTAGCGCCCGGCCTCATTTGAATAGAGAATCGCACGCCCAAGAGAAGTGCCTGGAGTGCGCGTCGGGAGAGCGGGTGCTCAACTTAAGAGCGCCGGCTCTCCCGCACGTTTTATTGAATCGGCCTGTATGTGCAATTTATTTGTATTTTTTAAAATTACCTGCGTAAATACTGGCAAATAGCACTGCTGTATTCCAGTTAGCTCCATTTTTTTTGCATTTGGTGCCTATGCCTGAAGTACAACATATATAGGGACCTTCATTTTGAGTTTTTATTTTATTTTTCCACAGAATTCATCAGCGTTTATTACTACATGTTAGGAAAGCTCTGTGTTAGACCTGGGAGTTAGCAATCTGTTATCCTTGGTGTGGACAGACTGCTTGGGAGACAGCAGTCTGTAGGTATTTGTAGGTGGATCCTTGGACCAGTGGCAGATGACCACGCCCTCGAGGGAAGATCCCGAGAGGGACCACCGGTCAAGCTCAGAGTTAGGAGACGGCCACACACTAGTTCTTTTATTAGACAGTATACTGAACCACCAGAGGTGGCAGTAGTGAGCTGGTAAGCCCGGCTGGGCTGTAGTCCCTCAGGTACTGGAACAGCGATCCCTGGAGGCTGAGCTGTAGAGAAACTGAAATATAGTGAGTAGGCAGGGCATGCAGAGTTCATGTACAGAACCTGATGGCAACACTCACACATTGTCTCACAGAAGCCCAGGAGCTGGAAGGTATAGGCCCTCGAGGAGCGAGAACCTGTTCCAGGGAAAGCTCTGAGAGAGCGATGGTGGCTCACTGAAGTAGTTTGGCAGTGAAGACTTCCAGGCAGAAGGGAATTCAGCAACAAGTCCAGGAACATGGGCCCTCGAGGAGCGAGTACCGGTTCCAGACTGACCTGAAAAGAAGAGAGCGAGGCCCCCGAGGAGCGGGTACCCCTGGTAAGTCCGAGGAGGCAGAGTAGCTCAGATAGAACAAATCCTTATCCTGGCTTACTCGATGTGTTAGCAAATACTGAGACCTTAAATATCCGTCGCGGGTGTGACGTCATCTTCGGGGCATGCCCCCGATGTTCGCGTCATTGCCGGTACTTCTGCCTCTCAGGAGTAAGGCGGTTTGCAGCGTGGAACCGATCCGGGGACGCCGGAGGACCTCGGCAAGAAGATGCCGCGGCAGCCAATCTTCCCGCGGACAAAGAGGGAGGCCCCAAAGAGGTATGGAAGGAGGAGAGAGGGCATCGGGCACTGACGGACACACTACAGGAGCAAAAACTATGTTTGCCTGGAAAAATGAGTTATTCCTTTCCACTGATTTCTTTCATTTTTCTTCCTGTTGTAATAAACAGTGATAAATTCTCAGGAAAAATAAAATAAAAACTGAAGGTCCTTAGCCATGTACTATTTTTAGCATATTTTTATGATGTGGGGAAAGGTAAAGTGGACAGGGCAGTACCCACTTATAACATCCCTCAGGCCACCTGCCGGAAGTAAGCAATGTTAACTTGGGCTATTTGGAGTTTCCTCCGATCATCCCCCCCTCCCCCAACTTCAAACCAGCATCAGTTTTTTGGGAGCAGAGAATAAAAAGCACCACAAGAAATGTAACCTCCTGCTGCCTGAGTGTTGCTGGCTCCTACTGATTTTTTATGTATTTATGATTTATTCTATTTATATATGTTTATTTGTAGCCCCTGAGGCAGCCACTGGAATGTGGCGAAACTCTGCCTGAGTCGGGCAATTTTAATTAATACGTCTCCACCCAATAAAGATTTGGCAAAGATTTTTTCGGGCATCTATTTCTTTGTTGTTTCCTCACGGCTTTGTTAGATCGCCTGCCTTGCTGTTTTTTGGGTCCGTCCCAAACCTCATATTAACATGTAAGTAAAAAATGTGCTGTGAATGTTGATAGCAACCTTGGAGGGGGGTGTACACAAGACATCTCAGACGCTTGACAGTGGTCATGAAAGGTTGAAAACCCACTGATATAATGTAAAATCTGAAAATACATTGTAGGGTCTATATTCAAAGGCATTTAGCCGGATACCGTGCGTCAATCTGGCTGAATGCCAACTTTTGAATATATTGGGCACTTCTCCAGTTAGATTTTAATCAGATAACATAGGTGAATTTCACGGCAGAGTTAATTTAAGCCGAGTAACTTAACCACCTAACTCTGATATTTGAAGTGAGCTGGATAACTTATCCAGCTAATTCTGGTCATGCCGTAGAGTAGTCCTAAAGTTAGCCAGATGAAGTTATCCAGCAATCTTTAAAATAGTTGGCTATATTCAGCATCTCTGCCATGACAGTTACCCAGATACATATATCCAGCTAACTTTGTAAGCCGGCCAGCGGCTGAAATTTGCCCCTTATGTCTCTCCAGTTCTTGGAAGACTTATAAATCAGTAATAGGTACATTAGATATATCAGAATTGCTATAAATGAGTTTTGAATGATTGATAGTAAATGAATGTTCGGAGTCCAGAGAGAGAAGATCATTTCAGAATGATGCTGGATTGCAGAAAAGTCATTAATCTGAGGGTAGAGCTGCTTGTGTCTTTAGAGACAAGAGAGATGCATTCTACCGAAAGTTTTTATCTGTCTCTATTTATATATACGGTACTTATGTACACACACAAACACAGCAATGCATTACATTATTACATTTTACACTTTTATACTGCCTTACTCCCAAAATGATTTACAACACAGATAAAAATGCAATAATCAATACAAAATAGTCCCTATCATACAGAATAGCCCCATTGTTGGACTTCATCTGAAATTTGACCCCGATCGGGTCACTCAGGAAATGTATCTTGTCTTCGGATGGTTGTTTCGGATCAATGCATAAACGCTTCTCTACCATGTCCTGAAAGATGATAAAAATAAATGGAGACCAGACCAGTCTTAATAGAAAAATTCACATTGAAATACAAAACATTTTCATATTTAATTGTTATATGGAATACTTCTGACTGGATAGCATTACATTATATTTGATGATAAATGTTTATACATGGAATGTTATTATAATTACAGTTAATATCCTAGGATATTTATAGCATTGATTATGTAACTATATTAACTAATTTATGCAGGAAGAAAGATCCATGAATTGTAAAGCAATGTTATATCTTTTACTATGAATCAATTGTTTGTCTTTTAGTTATTTTTATTTTATTTCTTTAGTGTGATTAAAAATGTTTATATTTTAGATTCAATATCTGCCAGTTGCTTTTAAAAATATTAGGGGGCCAGGGTATAGAGGAATCTGTTTCCGATTCTTGGTTCTGGTCTTCTGCTCCCCGGGCCAGCCGGAGCTGGGCAAGCAGCATTCATAGCCCCTCGGGGGTGGGGGAGAGTCCTGGGTTGTGCATACGTTCTTTGTGCAGAAACGTTTCCAAAATGGCGGTGGCTTGCCTTTGCCCTATCACCTGATAGGGGGTGTCCTGGCCCCCACCAGAGCTTGTTCAGTAAGTCCAGAGGGGGTTTGGGGGGGCTAGGGGAAGTGAGGTGGCCGGTCTCTGGGGAAGGGTTAGGGAGTTGGGGGGATAAGGCCTGCACCTGGAGTGGGGTGGGATTTAAAAATAAAAATGTATTTTTGCTCTTTGGCCGCCTGCAGGGGTGGTGGGAGTATGTGGTGGAGTGAGCTGGGGTCTCTGACACACTTGGGGGGGGGGTGTGGGAGGGGTTAATTGGGGCCAAGTAGCCCTTTTAAGGCACTGCCCCAGGAGCATCAGAAGGTGCATTAGCAACCCGATGGTCCTTGGGGAAAGTTAGCGAGTACTCTGGGGTTGTAGCTAACTTTGGTTCAAATAACAGGGCTTTGCAAATTCTGAGGCAAGCCATGTTATGTGTTTTTCTTGTATTAGGCTGGTAATGAGCTGATTAGTATGCGTTTGCATACTAAGTGACATTTTCTATAAGCAAGTCGATTTATTGAGAGATTCTAGTGGTACAGAACACCGAGAGAGATGTCATCTGTTCTCCATGCCCTTGCTGCTTCAAAATCGAAACTGCACCGCACGCACCAGTGTCCGCAGCTGCTCCCCCTGGAAGTAACTGTACATATGTATATTTATTCATTCATTCATTCATGAAAATTATACAATGAGCACAAGACTCGTGTTTCAGCATGGCAGGGCTGAATCCGGGTATAGTCTTAGCACAGTCACATTTCTAATTCCTGATGCACAATGGGATTTTATCGGTCCCAGTGGCATTGGGAAATTATTTATATATATATATATATATATATATGGTATATATATATTTTTTTTTTCCATATTCCTAGGCTGCTGCACAGAGTAGTAAGGAATGTTGTGTAGATGAAACAAACATCATTGGGCTGACTCTGAATCTCAGGCATCAGTGCTGTAGCACGGGGGATCCGGGTTTGCACTGCCCGTCCCTCAGGGTCATTTGGGCCTGGGGGAGATGGGCAGAGGTGGTTTGCTTGTGACTGGGGAAGGATGGAAGATGGGCTGCCCCTGCCAAGTCAGTGAATGGTGCTGAGGGTACATCTCAAAGGAGGTGCTGCCTCCTGCCCTTGGGCCAGTGAGGGCTCCTTGAGCTCTGCCTAGGCATTGGGGAAGGGAGGGGCAGTGGTGGTGGTGGCGGCAGTGAGCTAGAAAAGCAAAACGTATTTTCATTTTCCACAAAAGAACTTTTGCATGCTGTATTGACCTTTGACTGTGACATACATCAGGCAAATTGGTGTTGACGTTCCTGTAATAAAAATGTTTTTGGTGCGAGCTTGCAATCCTTGGATACCCACATAAATGATAAGCTCTTTGTGGCAGGGAATATTTACAACTATTGTACAGCACTGCACATATACAGTGGCACTATAAGACAAGTAGTAAGTAGTATTATCATGAAATGTTTATACCTGTCTTTTATTTTGTTTCTGCTGTAAAAATTTAAAAACTGTATATACTCTTCCCTTCCCTGGAGCACCACCAACAACATCATCATCATCTCTACAATTAAATTCTGTGGTTGGTTCTACATTTTTAAATGCAGAAACCCCTGCCAGTGAAGTAAAATCAAAGTGAAGAATGGCATAAACTTGGATAGGTTTTGAGTTTTCTGTCTTTCCCCTGGAAGAAAAGATTGAGTTTCTGGTGGAAACCAGAACTGAGCTGAAAGTGATGAAGGAGAGCTGAACTGCCATGGCTTTAGCCTGAGCTGTTGGTCTTTCATTAAAATCTCTGTGATATCTGTGGTATTTGGAGGGCCTCTGTTGTACTGCAAGGAAGCTGTAGCGCTCTCTTCGTCCACCTGTGAAAATAAATTGGAAATGTTGCAAACTACACTTTAGGCTGACCCATGTCTTGGAAGCAGATCCTAGGACATGAAGCCTAAAGTTAGTTGATGTTTTTCCTCATCTTTACCTGTCAAAATATCATATTCCTTTTCACATATATTCTTCCTCCACCCAAAGCAAGCAACTTTGGGTGGAGGAGGAATATGTGAGAAAAGGACGAACAGGGCAAGCACAGTCTGTGCAAGAGGAAAAACCTGGCCCCGAATGTCATGACCCCGAGAGGAGGAAAGGCAGGGCTCTGATAATGGCTGATTTTGACACCACTTTCACTTTCAGTACAGCTGTAACCCCTGGGCTAATAACCTCCCCAAGGAGCTCCAGGGGCAAATTTTCAGAGGGGTATGTGCATAAGATACGCGGTAACCCCCAAAAAGCTGCCCCTTCCACTCCCTGCCCTCGCGAGCGTATGTTGCATAAGCTCGGCGGTGCGCGCAAGCCCCTGGACGCACGTAAGTCCCGGGGCTTTCCTGGGGGGGGGGGGGCATGTTGCGGCCGGCGCATCATCGGGAGCATTCCGGGGGTGGGACCGCGGGCGTAGTTCAGGCCCGGGGGCGTGGACGCGGCCTCCGGACCAGCCCCAGGACTGGAACATGGCGTGCTCAAGTTACGCCTGGCTCGGGCAGGCGTAGCTTTTGAAATAAAGGTAGGGAGGGAATTAGGGCCAGAGGGCAGGTTAGTTAAGGGAAGGAAAGGGAAGGTGGGGGGCGCCGGAAAGAAAGCTCCCTCCGAGGCCGCTCCAATTTCGGAACGGCCTCGGAGGGAACGGAGGTAGGCTGCGCGGCTCGGCGTGCACAAGCTGCCGATTTTGCGCAGCCTTGCGCGCGCTGACTCCGGATTTTAAAAGATACGCGCGGCTACGTGCTTATCTTTTAAAATCCCACGTACTTTTTAAAAATCTGCCCCCCCCCAGAGTTCTCTTTAATTTCGATGGGTTTAGGATATCCCAACTCCGCCTTCAGTTCTGAAGTCCCTCTCTGAGTTCCAAGATTCCCTGTCGGGGAATGGGGGGGAGCCTGGGAGGATTTTTTTCCAAGCCCCTGAACATTGTTTAGACAGTCTTTGAACACAGCAGTAATAATCACGCTGGAAGCTGAAAATGGTTTCCAACTCAACTTTATTGACAACTGATGGTAGAATATTGAAAATGACTATTTAAAACTACCCCTTTAATTGTGATGGGGATGTGGAAACAAAAGAAAGAAAGCATTGAGAGTTATAAAGTCACAGATTTATTGAAGATGTAAACATGTAAATGGATTGGATTACATGCGGAGTTATAAATAGTCATTTTCAATATTCCACCATCAGGTTGGAAATGTTAGACTGGTACAACATGGAGATCAATATAAAATAGCAATTAGTAATCCTCTTTGACAAACTTATATAGAAAGGTCTAAAGAAAAAAAAACGGTAAGCAAGCGTGCATGTATTATTTCTTTAAGCGTGTGTAACAGGACTTTCACTCATTCTGAAAGATAAGTCTGCTAAAACAGTTGAATGTAGAGTAAAAATGACTACAGGCAGAAGATGCTTCTATTTTAAAAGCACGCAACATAGCAGCCCTAATTTCAAATCTTTTATCCAATTGCATTTTGACTGTATTAAGGGCAGTAAATTAACCTACCCAAAGTCGTACAAGGGAATAATCAACAGCCAATATCACAGAAACACATGCACAATAACATTTATTTCGCTGCCTTCATTTGCATTATCTTAAGTCATAGGGCCAGTCTGTTGGTCACAAACACTTATCATAATAGAGTCTTCTGCAGATATTCAAGATAAAGATGCCAACATTGTACAAGAAACCCCAACACGGACCATGATTTGAATTGAAAATTCTGCATCAGGGGATATTCATCGGTGGAGTCCGTTGCCAATAATCTTCACCAAACTTGAAATCCATAAGTCATAGAGACTCTGTTTAATGAAATACAGGCTTCTCTGAAGCAAAGTGATGTGGGTGTTTCAGCATGCACAAAAAGGAGATACTTGAACAAAAATGGGCTGCATGGTAGACTTACCAGAAAAAAGCCATTGGTACACCAACGCCACAAAACAATCCGCTTACAGTACACCAAACAGCACCTAGAGAAGTATCAAAACTTCTGGAACAAAATAATTTGGAGTGATGAGACCAAAATTGAACTTTGTGGTCACAACCATAAACGCTATATTTGGAGAAGAGTCAACAGGGCTTGTGAAGAAAAGCACACCATTCCTACCGTGAAGCATGGAGGTGGATCTCTAATGTTCTGGGGGCGTATGAGCTAGAGCGGCACAGGGAATTTAGTCAAAATTGATGGCAGGATGAATGCAGCTGCTG
Source organism: Rhinatrema bivittatum (assembly GCF_901001135.1). Lineage (NCBI taxonomy): Eukaryota > Metazoa > Chordata > Amphibia > Gymnophiona > Rhinatrematidae > Rhinatrema > Rhinatrema bivittatum. The sequence continues at coordinate 782,053,831 of NC_042615.1, forward strand.
CGTTTGGTGGTTCGCGGGGCAGGCCCGCAGGTCGTCTCCCTTACCTCCAGCCCTGAGCTTGATGCGACTCCTTCCGATGATGGGGAAGGCCCCGAATAGACACGTGGCAGGTTGGCCTCGTTCTACCTGCCTTGGATGTTGCTGCTCCCGCTGATGCTGGCAAAGGCCCTGGAGTGCTCAGCCTGCTTCCCACGCTGCTGCCTCTCTGGGCACCCCTAAGACATGTGTGTGCCTGACCTCACTCCTCTTAAAGGCCCGTGGCAGGAAAAGGCCAGCAGCGCCCAATGATGACATCACTAGCATTGGCCTATAAAAGGCCATTTCAGCAGCTTCTTATTACCTCGGCAATAAGTCGACTTCTTGTGTATAGCAAGTTGCCTCAGAATTTGCTGGTCTTTTTTTCCTGTGCTCGGGGTCTTAATTTCTGTGCTCCTGATCTTCGCTCCTGTGTTCCTGGTCTTTGTCTTGTCAGTCCTTGTCTTCTCCCTGAATTCTTTGTCTTTTGTCCCGTGGTAGTCTTCAGTTCCTTGTCTTTGTCTTGTGGTCAGTCTTCAGTTCTTTAGCGTCTTCTCAGTCTTCCTCGGCAGGTCTGTGTTCCTCGCCTCCAGCCTGCCCAGACCCTGGCCTGTCACCCGGATATCTCCATGAACTTCCAGCTCATCAACAGAGGCCCAAACCTAGGACCTGCCTGCCTCGGCACCAGTGGACTCAACCTAAGGGGAATGAGGGCTGGAATAGGTGAAGCTCCAGTTGGGCCTCTGCCACAGCCAGTGCCACCAGTCGATGGTAGGGATCTGCAGGGCTCCTCCTTGCAGGTTGCATAAATTCCACCTCTGTCCAAGATCCACGCCTACAACAGCAGCATCTTATCAGGAAATATTGGAGGAGAATTTGTATTCATCAGCCAGGAAGCTGCGTAAGGGGTGCACTTGGACTTTCCAACATGATTATGATCTGAAATAGAAGGCCAATTTGAACCTTCAGTGGCCACAGCAAAAGAAAGTGAAGGTTCTGGAATGGTTATCACAGTCTCCTGACCTCAACATCACTGAGACACTTTAGGAAGAACTCAGACGTGCAGTTCATGCTTGACAACCAAAGAATTTGTTACGGGATGTTTTGGGGGGGGAGATTAAATATTTGACAAGAAAGAGTCAGGAAGGTAGGGAAGCCCTGAGGTGTCCCAATTATGTACCAAAAGCCCCTAAAATCCTGGACATTTTTTAAGGCCTCTTTTTCTTTAAAACCTAAAGACTGTATTTTTTTGGGACTTTCCATGCTGAGAGACAATTTTGCAATGATTCCAGTTTTTTTTTTTTAAATTTTTGACTGCAGCTTGTTTGCTGTAAGTGGACACTGTTATTAAAGGCAAACACACAGCCGAGTTGGAACCGGGCAGTCAGCCATTTGGCTGAGATCTTGGATGAATTAATTGCCAGATATTGATTGGCTTGTGATGCTGCAGAACTGTGCTCTAATAAAGAGAGACATCATATGGAAAATGGGCCAATCGAATACAGCCCTATATTGAAACGCCTTGCTACACCCCCATGGGTTGGGAAAAGAAATCAACAAACATGTAATGTCGCAATGAAGCATTTTGGTTTTTGGTTTTTTTACCCAAATAACTTGGAACAAATGGGCACCCTGACATTTAAGGGGACATAGGTTTATGTTCAGGCCCAGCCAATGAATTAAGAGGCACGTAATCGTTGCTGTTCTTTGCCTGGAAAGTATTTTAAAAGGACAAGGGCTGAGTCTAGGTTTTTGGTAGCAAAGCCGTCAGCCCTAATGTTTGAGACTAGAGAAGCAGATTATGCAGAGGAGAGGAGGAGACCCCCAGCATCGGAGAGGCATTTGAGGGGGCCTTAGATCACTGGGCGTGGTACAAGACACCTCATTTCGTAAGTGGGTAATGGGAAGAACCTGGGCAGTTATGTACTAGCTTGGCATATACCACATGAGAAAATAAAGGGCCTCTTTCACAGCCGTCATTGATGCAAAAGGGGGGCAATAAACAAAATTAAGAACTAAGGGTATGCAAATTTTTGAACTGGACCGTTTCATTATTTCTTTATTGCTATGGTTTGTTTAATGATTGTGCTATTCTGTGATGCATAATAGTTCAATTTGAAACACATCAAAAATAGCAGACGTGTTTTGTCTGATCATTCATTTTTCTTAAAATGCTACACATTTTAAAAATTCTGCTAAGTGTATGTAAACTTATGAGCACTACTGTAGATGGTTGAGTAGCGATGCAAACTTAAAAAAAAAAAAAAAAAAAGGCTTGCTAGCCCCATCGCCCACACCAGTGAAACTAATGTTGCTTATTGCATGTGATTCACCCTCTTCTTCAAACCCTTGTCCCTTACCCCCCACACCAAATATTCAAAAAGCACAGAGGGCCTATAGGCACAGGCTTTTAACATTGATATATAAAGTGAGTTTTTGAATGTATCTAGGATCTTAACTTTTAAACCTGATTTAATGTTATATTTTATTTTTTGTGTTTATTTGATGTATTGCTTTGCATTTATTTTATGTTATTTACTATGTATGTTGAGTCTTTCATAGTGACATAGTAAATGATAGCAGAAAAAGACCCAAGTGATCCATCCAGTCTGCCCAGCAAGTTGCTTAGGGTAGTAATTGCCACTCCATGAAGGTAACCCCCATGCTGTCTGTTAAAGGTAGTCACTGCCGCTCCGTGCAGGCTACCCCAGTTAACATAGGTTACCCCTTTCCTTCATTTCCATCCTTTAGCCATTAGAGATCCTCTATGTTTATCCCACATCATTTAGAATTCTATTACTATTCGTGTCTTTACTACCTCTTCAGGGAGGGCATTCCATGCATTCAGCACAATTTCCATGAAGAAATATTTCCTGATATTTTTTCTGAGTCTTCCCCTATTATGATTCACATCATGACTCCTAGTTCTGAGGCTTTCTTTCCATTGAAAAGGATTTGATTCTTGTGAATCATTAATATCGTTCAGGTATTAAAAGTCTGTATCATATTCCCCTGCCCCTCCTCTCCTCCAGGGTATACTATTTAGGTCCTTCAGACTCATCTCTTAAGTCTGCCAGTGCAGACCCTACACCATTTTGGTCACCTTTCTCTGAACTGCTTCCATCCTGTCTCTATTCTTTATGATAATATCACATACACAGAGAGATCAAGTATATTCAAATTTATCAAATTATTTATTTAGAAATCACAAGGTATTTCCCTATCTAGACATTAAAATCTAAACTCACACACTCATTCATCAATCACACCTCATATAAAAACATCCATATACATGAACAATATTCAAAGGTCAATAGTTACAATTAATTGCAATCGGTATAACAGTATCAGATATGTAACATGGTTTTTATATCCAAACCCTTCTCTTATCCGGATAAGACGGATAAGAGAAGGGTTTGGATATAAAAACCATGTTACATATCTGATACTGTTATACCGATTGCAATTAATTGTAACTATTGACCTTTGAATATTGTTCATGTATATGGATGTTTTTATATGAGGTGTGATTGATGAATGAGTGTGTGAGTTTAGATTTTAATGTCTAGATAGGGAAATACCTTGTGATTTCTAAATAAATAATTTGATAAATTTGAATATACTTGATCTCTCTGTGTATGTGATATTATTGTATGTCTTTAGAGAGTTTAGCCAAAAAAATATTTTTCCCTCTGTAATATTACTCTATTCTTTATGAGACAGAGTCTCCTGAACTGAACACAGTACTTCAGGTGAGGCCTCACCAAGGACCTCCTTTTTCCCTGCTGGTCATGCCTCTCTCTCTATGTAGCCTAACATCCCTCAAGTCTTAGCCTCTACCTTGTCACATTACTTTGCATTTTTGGATTTCTGCACCCCAGATGCATGAATCTACTTCTTGGCATTGAATCCCAGCTATATATACAAAATAGCCCCTAAAGAACCTCCAAATCACAATTGTCAACAACCACATACATGGACAGTCACAATAATGATTATCTATCGCAAGCAGCAATTAAAGTTTGGCAAATGCACAGTATTTTAATCATTTATCAGACTTGTATCCTAGGGATATTGCCATTTCTCTTTTTTTTTTTTTCTTTTTTATATTTGCACTTAAAATATTAATAGCTGTGTTCAAGTCCGAGTAAATTATCCTCAAAACAACGTAGTGATATGTCCAATCAATAAGTAAATTCATAGCAACCCCGTGACTGTTACTGCAAACACAGCATTGCAATATGTAATACTTAGCAAGATCTGGCAGTGTCAGGCAGAGGTCCCCATGATTCTGATCGGCTAACAGGATCGTCCAAAACAGACAGCTAAGAAGCTAAGTATTACCTACTAGCGGTACCCGGCCACTCGTTGCAGAGTCAGGTTCTTTACCCTCCCTCCCCCTTCCCCTTCCTCATTTACCTCAGTCACTCATCCTTCTCCCCCTTGGTCACTCACCCCCCCCCTTCCCTCCCCTGTCCCCACTCCAACTCTCTCCCCTCACACTCACCTCTCCCCTCATTCTCCCTCCCCTGACACTCACCTCCCCCTCATTCTCCCTCCCCTCACTGTCACCTCCCCCCACCTACTGCCTATCCTTCAGATCAGAAAACGTTTGTCTTTCTATTTCTGTGGGAACCCCCCCACCCCAAAAAACAACAACCCCAATCCCAACCCTTTAAATCAAATAATAACCCCCCACCCTCCTGCCCCCTCCCAAGACCTGGGAAATTAAAATTGTTGGTGCTACATGTGGTCTGTCCCTGGGCGTCTGTGCGCGTTATGTAGCCAAATAGGGGAGTGCCTAACCAAATTTGCACTTCCAAATTTGTTTTGTGGTCTGGGGAGGGCTATTTTGGTGTGTTCCCAAGATCGTGCAAGTTTAGTGTATGTATTTGTGTGTGAACCTCCCCTTTCCCCCAAAAAACAACCCTATGAGAAAAGTTCTCTTAAACTAACCACCCCACACTCTCCTGCCCCCCCCCCAGCCCTGCGAAAAAGAGTAGCCCACCCCCTGCCCCCCCAGAATTGCTGAATGAATGAAACCTGCCCCTCCCCAAGATGTTCGCAATAAATTCATCACCACCCTCCAGACCCCCCGAGACCTGATAAAAATGTCAGTCGGTGGAGTGGGCGTTCAGGAGCGGTCTGGGAGCGATGTATTGGCGTTGGTCCGTCAGCTGCGAGCACTGAAACGGGTTCCGACGGCCCTTTGCCCTTACTATGTCAGTGGGGTGGAGCAATGGCAGTGGTAGGTCCTCTGACATAGTAAGGGCAAAGGTCCGCTGGCTGCCAGTCCTGAAAATGGCGCCGAGGGGCCCTCGCCCTTACTATGTCACATGGGCTACTGCCGCCATTGGTGTCCCCGAGTGGCATAGTAAGGGAAAGGGCCGTCGGCACCATGTTGATTGCTGGCAGCCGACGGTCGTAGTGTAGGAGATGTGTCCCGGACCAGTCCTGGCCCCCCGCTGGAGCCTCCCGGTCTTCTGTCAGGTTTTGTGTGTGTTGGGAGGCTGTGGGAAGTAAATAAATTTGGCATGTGTGTGGGGGGTGTGAGGAGGGTGGTGGGTGTATTTTATCTGTAAAGGAAATAGTTATCTTCCGGTGAAAAAAGTGCGCGAATGTGTTAAAATGGAAGTGAAACGTGGACCGGCACTGGCGAAATGATTTGTGTAGCGTGTGTTAGTGTAAGGTGTAACAGATGGCGCTTACATCCAGCAGATGTCACTGTTTTCTGGAAAAAAAATTTAAACCTATTTTACCTGTCACAGGTGTGACATATCTGTAATGTAAGTACAGAAGAACCTTCCTGTATGCGAAATGAAGTTGTGTCCAAATTTGAAAGCAATCGGTTCAGTGGTTTCTGAGATTAGCGATTTTGTCCAAACTATTTAACATTTTTATTTATATAGATTACAGTGCTGTGTTTCGATTGTGGATAGTTGACTATCCTTTCTTTCAGCAGTGTCTCCATTAATTTTCCTACCACCAAAGTAAAACTAACTGGCCTGTAGTTTCTAGCCTCTTCTCTGCTCTCACATTTGTGTAGCAGGACCATCACCACCACCCTTGTCCAATCTTGCGGCACCATGCCTAGTTCCAGGGATCTATTAAATAAGTCTTTCAGCAGATCTGCCAGCGCTTTCTCCACTTATCCACCCAGAGCAAGATAGAAACATGATGGCAGAAAAAGACCATACGGCCCATCCAGTCTGCTCATCCACCCAGTTAATTTAGCTTTATAATTCCCATCACTTCCTTAGAGATCCCCTATATTTATCCCATGCTTTCTTGAATTCAGATACTGGTTTTGTCTCCACCACTTCCACTGAGAGACTGTTCCACACATCCACCACCCTATCTGTAAAGAAATATTTCCTAAGATTACTCCTTTAACTATCATCCCATGACCCCTCATTTTAGATCCTCTCTTCCATTGAAAGAGACTCACGTCCTGTGCATGGAAACCTTTGAGATATTTAAATGTCTCTATCGCGTTTGTATCTGCTGTAAGCATTATTTAAAATAAATAAAATGAACAAAGCAATACTCTCACAGCAACATTGGACAACTGCACCAAGCTCCTTGTATTACAGATGGAGCGGGAGTGTTCTGGCTGGGTTTATGGGAGACAGTGGAGGTTCAGCTTCTAGAGGGGGATCCACCCTAAAAAAAATTTTTTTTTTGGAATTCAAAAGTGGGGGGGGGGGGGGGGGGGGGAGGAGAGACTTTTTGGGCCTGTTATGTTTCTTTGAATTTTTTGGAAGACTTGGTATATTGTTTCCTCTTCCTTGTTTGTGTACTAGGTCTGTTTTCCTCTAATGATATAGAGCATTTTGGAAATATAGCATGCTACATAAAAACAATACCAATATATGCCATTGCGCTTTAACAAGCAAAGAAAATTTATTGTAGTGGATCCTTTAAGCATAATTCCACTGTTTTCTTCACTTCTCCTCTCTGTCATGCCAAATTCAAACACTGTTTGAAGCTACAGAGTCTAAGTCTAAGAATATTACTCTAATTTCTTAACATTTAGACAGGTGGATCCAGAACGAGTGGGTTATGCATCTCTACCAGCAGATGGAGACAGAGCAAAGCTAACATCACAGTATATATAACTCCTGCAGTGCAGCCCGCTGGTATTCTCTGTCTCCAGCAGATGGTGGACATGCATCTCCCTACTGGGGATTGCTTAAAGTTTTTAGAAGGAGAAAAGAAAGAAAATTAATTTGCCTCGCTCTCCTGTGGTGATACCATATGAGAATTCGAGGTGATATATATTAGATTCTCCCTCAGATGAGTGCCTTGGTCTGGTAGCTAGTTTTCAGCCGTTGTGGACTTAGCTGTAAAAGACAGCTGAAAAGCAAGAGGGTACAGGAAGCAGAATGCAGCAGTGACGGTATATGCCCTCTCCCCCTGCAGCTGGAGACCAATTCTGTACTCAACCAGGACAGACTGAGCTCAGGAAAAGCAAAAAAAAAAAAAAAAGAACAGAGTAGGAGGGCTTTTTGTAGGGATTCCTCCAGTCTCTGTGCTTGGCTCGCCGATCCAATGTTCATTCCCGCCTCCAGGGCAGCCTGGCAAGTTGAGCAGCCTTTTTGGAAAGGGCCCGCTCTTAGGCTTATCACTGTTTGTCATGTGGTAGGCTGTGGCGGCATTTTCCTGCGCATTAGGCTGCCCTGTTCAGGATCATTGGTTTGTGTGAGTGCATTCGACTGTGCATCCAGTTGTGCACCCAATTTTTGAATGCTTAGTTGAGCACCTGCTTGGGTGTCCAGTTGGTAGCGGCATCTGAGGTGCAATTACCTATATGCACAATCTGAGCAGCCATGAGTGCACTGTTTTTGGGCGCTCATCGAGTCACAGGGTTGTAAGCCTAAATTTTGGACGCCTACAGCTGGACGCACACTTTTCAGTTGTCTGTTAGAGCGTACTGACAGACTGATGGCACCTATAGCAAAGAAACCTAAGCGTCTTACCCTCTGTGCTGCTTGCCCTTTTCGGGCATCTCATCCTGGCATTCCCTCTAACTTGTGTCAGGGCTGCTTGGAAGCTCAGGGGGAATTGCCTTTGTCTGCTTTTACTAAGCCCGGTTCTTCCCAGCCTGATGCAGGTCTGGGTAAAGACATGTCAGAAGGAGCGACTAACTTTGGAATTCCCCTAACTGGTTCATCAGTGGGGGAAGGTGGTTCACAGGACAGGTGCCTCCTGGTTTTTGCATGGATCCTTCTGCCTTTTCTTGGATGTAACTTTTTCAAGGATTTGCAGTCTTTTCTTCAGGTGCCGTCCTTAGCCCCGTCCAATCTTGCTTGGTCAGAGTTACACATGGTGAACTCCCGCACGCCTGGTGCTTTGGCTAAGCGTTGAAGTTCACCTAGATTGGCAACTGGTCTTCCTGATAGGGACCTGGATGGCACGGATAATGAAGCATATCCTTACTCCCTGGAGGATGGGGAAATTCCTCCAGGATTAGAGCCATATAGAACTATTTTGTGGTTCTTTCATAGAGATGAGTTACCAGCTCTGATTTCCCAGACATTAAAGATGCTGGGAGTACCTGGGGCTGATTCCATGTCTGAGCCAAAGAAAGATCCCATTTTTATTTCTTTGCGTAAAGCCTCTTGTGTTTTCCCTGTTATGGAGGCCATTCAAGAACTGATTGATCTTGAGTGGGGCGCCCCAGAAGCTAATTTGAAAGGGAGATGAGTCTTGGAAGGACTGTACCCCCTGGATCCAGCTGCCAAAGAGCAATTATGCTTTCCGAAAGTGGATATGCTTGTGTGTGCCATCACCAAGAGGAAAACTATTTCCGTAACGGGAGGAGTGGCCTTGAAGAATGTGAACGATAGAAGAATTGAGGATCTTTAAGCAAGCATTTCAAGCAGTGGTAATGATTTACAGATAGTTTCTTGTTATTCCCTGGTGGCTTGCTCCTGTTTACTTCTCTCTCAGGAGGTCAATGTATCTGGTATGAATTCTGGGGCAGTGATGGAACTAGTAGCGCCTTTTTGGGCAGATGTGGGCTGCGATTTGGTCCGCACCTCAGCCAGAGGGGTGGCTTCAGTAATAGTGGCCAGACATCAGTTATGGCTGGGAAATTGGTCGGCCGATGCAATCTCCAAGTCTTACCTTACAATGTTACCCTTTAAAGGCTCACTCTTGTTTGGGAGCGAGTTAGAGAAAATGGCCAATAAGTGGGGCAAGTCCCAGGTTCCTCGGTTACCAGAGGATAAGAAGCAGATACTGCGCTCCCTTTATCATAAGAAGTCATGCTGGGGGATCCAAATGTTTTCAACCCTATAGAGGAGCGGCTTTTCAGAGGACTCGACCTTTGGGTAGGTCTCAGTCCTTTCTTCCCAAACAGCCCAGACGAGGCGTAGGCTCGGTTAGTGGAATCCCTCCGAGCTTCCCAATAAAGGTGTGCCGATCTATCCCCGGGATTTAGGGGGTCGCCTCTCTCTCTTTTATCAGAGGTGAGTGAAAATCACGTCAAACTAGTGGGTCCTGGAGGTGATACGAGATGGATATGCACTGGAGTTTCATAGTGTTCCTCAGGATGTGTTCATCGTGTCTCCCTGTCACTCCCTGCAGAAGAGGCAGGCAATGGAGTATACGTTGTAAAGGCTCCTCAGTCTGAGGGCTGTGATTTCAGTGCTCATGTCTCAAGAAAATATGGGCTAAAATTCCATTTATTTCATTGTCCCATCCTGAATCTCAAAAGGTGACTCATTTTCGCATGGAAACCTTGCACTCAGTGATATTGGCCGTACAATTGGAGGCGTTTCTGACATCCTTGGATCTGTCTGAGGCATACCTGCGTATTCATTCAACATTTTTTTGCAATTCACAGTTTTGGGACGTTATTATCAATTTCAAGTACTGCCTTTTGGTTTGGCCACAGCACCCAGAACGTTTTCCAAAGTTATGGTGATGGTGGCAGCAGAGTTGAGAAAGAATAGGATTCTGGTCCACCCATTCTTGGACGACTGGCTGATTTGGGCCAAGACTCTGGAAGAGAACCTGCTGGTGTCGCGCAAGGTCATCTTGTTACAGGAGCTCGGATGGGTGGTGAACCTGGTCAAGAGCAGTCTTCAGCCATCTCAGTCGCTAGAGTATCTTAGAGGTTGGTTTGACATGAAACAGGACAAAATGTTCCAGCTGGAGGATCGTATTTAGAAGCTGATGGCGTAGGTATGTCTGTTAATGAACATAATACGCCTGACAGTGTGGTCCTATCTACAGGTGCTCAGATTGATGGTGGCGACACTGGAAGTGGTGCCATGGGCAAGGGCGCATATGTGTCCTCTTCAGCGCACTCTGCTCTCTCGTTGGAGCCTACAGTCTCAGGACTATTCGATCGGCCACCTGCTGATGGAGGTAGGCACACAACTGCAGAAGTGGTTAGAAGCGGATCATCCCTAAGCTCACTGGAATGGCTAATACTCATGACAGATGCAAGCCTCCAGGGTTGGGGGGGGGGGGGGCTCACTGTTAGGAGGTGACATCGTAAGGGCCTTGGAGTGCAGAGGAGTCTCTCTGGAGTATCAATGGGCTGGAAGCACGTGCAGTCCAGTTGGGATGCTTGCGGTTCGGCAAGCGATTGCAGGGTCGAGTAGTCTGAATAATGTCAGACAATGCAATAAGGCTTACATCAATCAGCAGGGAGGAATGAAGAGCTAGCAAGTGTCACAGGAAATAGCCCAGCTTACGGAATGGGCAGAAGTACAACTTCATGAGATCTCAGCCTCACACATTGCAGGAAAAGACAGTGTAAGAGCAGATTTTCTCAGTAGACAGAGCCTGGATCCTGGAGACAAACAAGGCATTTCAGCTGATAGTGGAATGCTGGGGCCTTCTGTTTTCTGGATCAACTAGCGACTTCTCGCACTACAAAAGTTCCTCGTTTCTACAGTCACAGGAGAGATCCAAAGTCCTTGGACATCGATGTCCTTGTGCAGAAGTGGCCAGAGGGCGAGCTACCGTATGCCTTCCCCCCAAGTAGCCCATGTTGGGCAGTGTTCCAGAAGATCAAGAGTTAAAAGGAGATGGTGCTTCTGGTGGCACCAGATTGGACCAGGAAACCATGTTATGCAGATCTGCGAAGACTCCTGGTAGACTCCCCCCTCTGGCTTCCGGCGCACAGGGATCTCTTGTGGCAGGGGCCTGTTCTTTACTAAAATCCGGCTCAATTTTGTCTTACAAGTATGGCCCTTGAGTGGGCTCGCTTGCTGAAGCATGAATATTCTAATTCGGTGATTGCCATCTTGCTGCAAGCAAGGAAGTTTTCCACTTCCTTAGCTTACGTGTGGGTTTGTTATGAAGATCAAGGGATTGTTCCTCGTTCGGTTAAGATCCTGCTCATTTTGGAATTTTTGTAGGAAGGATTGGCCCTTAATTCCTTAAAGGTACAGGTAGCGGCTCTTGTCTGTTTCATGGTTCAGATAAACCGTGAACCCTTGTTGGTTCATCCAGATGTGGCCTGTTTCTTCAAAGGAGTGAAACACCTTCATCCTTCCTTGCGGTTACCAGTGCTCTTGTGGAGTTTTAATCTGGTTTTAGATTTCTTAGTGGGCCCCACTTTTCAACTGATGCATAACCTTTCCTTGCGGTTACTGCTCTTGAAAGCGGTGTTTCTTGTGGCAATTTGTTCTGCGCATAGAGTATCTGAACTGCATGCTTTGTTTTGCCAGGAGCCATTCCTTCGGGTGACTCTAGGGGGCAATACAGCTGCATACTGTTCTTTCATTTTTGTCAAAAGTGGTTTTGGATTTTCACTCAAATCAGTCTATTTCTCTGTCATCCCTGTCGTCAAGAGACATATCGTGAGGTATCTAGAGGTTTCTAAACCTCTCAGGAATACGGATCGCCTGTTTGTTCTCCACGGTGGAAATAAACAGGGTGAGCCGGCTTCGCGAGCTAGAATAGCTTGCTGGATTAAGGAGGTAGTCACAGCAGCCTATGTGGCTGCTGTGCAGCTGTTGCCCTGTCAGGTTAGGGCTCATTCCACTAGGGCTCAGACAGTGTCATACGCGGAGGTTAGATTATTGTCACCCGTTGGCATTTGCTGAGCGGTGACCTGGTCCTCCTACACACCCTTTCCAGGTATTATCTTCTGGATGTGCAGGCCCGGGAGAATGCAGCCTTCGCACGTGCGGTTCTGACTGGACCACAGACAGCCTCCTGTCCTGTTTGGGAGTAGCTTAGGTACATCCCAATTGTTCTGGATCTAGCTGTCTGAACCCTAAGAAATGAGAAATTACTACTTACCTGATAATTTCCTTTTCTTTAGTATAGACAGGTGAATCCACCTTCCTGCCCTTGGCTGCCGATAAGTTGTGCTGTTGTCCTCCTGTGTGGTGTCTAATTTTGATGTTCCAGGGGTTACTGGTAAGCGTTAATCCAGTCCCTAGACTAGTGTTAATACATTCCTTGTTTGAACTCAGTGTTTTCCTGTTGACTGAGTGCTGGAATGGTTATCTGTTAATAATCGAGGTTTTCTAGTTTGTCCACAGTTAGCTTTTGCAGAGAATACTGGCGGGCTAATGTCGCTGCAAGAGAATATGTACTGTGATGTCAGCTTTGCTCTGACTCCGTTTTCTGGTAGAGGTGCATAACCCACGTGTTCTGGATCCACCTATCTATACTAAAGAAAACGAAATTATCAGGTAAGTAGTAATTTCTCATTTGTGACTTGTGGTGGATGTATTGAACAGTGACAACCCTAGACAAAAATATCTAAAGGGGGCAAATTAGATATGGATGGGCAAGTTGATGTAGCATATGAAGCTATAGTGAGACATGCACAGGGCAAGCTACCAGTTGGCTTCCCCCGGCATGTTTTAAAATAAATATTATTAGAGCTTAATAATATGTTGTACCTTCCCTTCCTTTGCCCTCCATTTCCCCGTCCCTTTAAAGCTCCAGGACAGCAGCTCACCATTGTGCCCCCTGCCTGGCAATGTCTATCTTACTATTTTAGATATATGCATTGAAATGCTTGGACCAGTGGCCTTGACATGGATCCTATTGAATACATTTGGTTGCTATCAACGATTATAGAATCCATAGCTTCAAGGGGGAAGACTCGGTAACAATGTTATGAAATATTTCTTCATGGAGAGGGTGGTGGATGCATAGAAGGCCCTCTCAGAGGAGGTGGTGAAGGCAAGAATAGTAATGGAATTCAAGAGGCATAGGACAAACACGGGGGATCCCTGCTGGCCAGAGAATGGAAATGAAGAAATGGGGTAACCTTTCTATTACACCTAAAGTTTGCACTTCTGTTTGGGGATAGCCTGCAAGGAGTGGCAGTTGCTACTATCCGGAAAAAAACAAAACAGAAAACTTGCTGAGCAGACTAGATAGAACCAAAATGGTCTATCTGCCTCCCACACAAGGTCAAGGCCCATGATCCTGTGTTTCTGAAAATAGGAAGGCCCCTTATCATATCCTCTGAGGAGCAGACATCTGCCACCTAAGAAGGAAAGCTTTATTGTTGCAACTCCATTACTTTCCTGATCCAGACTCCAGCTGAGAATCGAACAGATTAGAAGCTGCATTACCTCAATAAGATAACCTGTGCAGCTTATATTGTTATAAAACTTCTGAGTGATCCTTGTGAGATGAAACAGGTGCAGAAAAGGCAAACAGGTGTTGCTCTGTCTTTTTGAACCTGCCCTTTTATTTTTATCTGTTGACAGCACATGCACAGGTGGGGCACCTGGCTTCATTTCACTTCATTGACTGCACAATTCACAACTGACCTCGTGACGTGGCTTGATCCATAAGTACCTGCCAACTGAACAATGACGCAGTGCAGTCGTGTTTCTCTCTCGAACGGCTTTGGGAACGGTTGTAGTAATCAATGTTTGCAAGGTAGATCATGTGGTTGGTTACAAAGCCCCAGGCCACCTCTCCCCTCTCAAATAGCTTGACAAATTAAAGCCATGCTCTGGACAGGGGCCTAGGTCTTCATGGGTCTCTGTTCTGTGACTTTAATTCAAGGCTGCACTCTCTCTTATGTGAAAGAGCTATTTCAGATATTCATCAACTACATTTATATTAGTAGGGATGCACAAGCAAAATATTTTCAGTTCAGTTGTTAGTTTCAGCTTATTTTGTTGGGGGTTTTTTTGGTTCATTTCTGTAGTTTATGCGTGTACATGCCTTTTTATGTGCTTATAATTGGATTTTATACATGTAAAAAATTGATGCACATAAACTACCGACATTAATTAAAATGAATGCATACCCCTAATATTTACCCTTTTTCTGTCCAATTTGTTTTACTCCTAGGTATTCCTAAGAGAGTGTTTTGGAAGCTTGCCTAATTATCGCTTTCAATGCCAAGGTGTTTGTAGCCTCTATAGCTGCAGGAGGAGTTTGGGATGTGTTTTGCAGTAAAATATTTCACCGCAATAACATATCCATCCTATGAGGATAACTCTAAAACAACTGTGCGTGGTAGCTTTTACACATGCATAAGGCCGTGTGTAGATTTACGATAGTATTTAATAACTCGTACGTATTATAAAATACATGTAACTCTACCCCAGGACATATGCATGTACATATGCTTATGCGTGAATACATGCATTGCATTGAAAATGAGTGTCAATATTTTGAACACGTGTACTTTGCTTACCTATTTTAAAAAAAAAATATATATATATATTTACTGTGCGACAATAAAGGATTTGCATAAATCAGTATAGTTTAAAACAAGCGTGCATAACTGTAATTACCAGTTTTCTAATTACGGCATCAGTTCATTCAGTCCTTCTCCAGGTCATCGAGACCCTCCTGGTTCTTCAGCCTGAACTTCCCCCAGTTCACCCAGACCTCCCACCCGTCCAATAATACGCAATAAACACTTGGGAGGTCCATATTCAAAAGTCTAAATGGTATTCTCGGCTATATTCAGAAACGTGTACTGCACTTCTCTTAATCCCACAGAAACACTTTTAATATCTCTTACAAGTAATAATTAGCAGGTGTAAAATTATGCAAGTAAGTTGGCAAACCTATGTAAATGTCTATTAAAATAGCAACTTACTTGCATAAATGTTGGCCCCCTCCCTGGAATGCCTCTAGATCTGGACTTTTTTACGTGCATACACGTGTGCGCGAAAGCAAAACTATGCACGTATTTTTCAGGTTTATAAAATAGCACATATGCGAGTACATGCTACTCGTGCACACATATGCTAATTTTTCCGTTTGTAGCTCTGTGAAAATTCACCCCGTGTTTGTGTGCACAGGCAAACCATGCATATTTTTCCCTTTTTTTTTATTTATTTAAGGATAGCAAGGACTTTTTCTTTCCATACTACAATGTCTGTGGAGATCTGATCGCGTTTACCCTTAGTCCTGCTGGAGTAAATGTTTTTCTCAGTGATAATATTTAGCTTCCAGAGAGATTATGGGTAGCCTGATATTGCAGATGAAACTATTTTCTTCCATCCTGAACACCCTATTTTGACTAGTTTCAGAGAATAGAGGCAGGGGGGGGGGGGCAGTTTTCATTGTGTCCCCCAGGAGCAGAGTCTGCAGGTTCTTGTAACCCGGACCTTCACCTCATTTTCAAAGGGAAAGTACACACACAAGTTTCCCTTTGTAAACGCGCATGTTATAAAATCCGGGGTCGGCGCACGCAAGGGGGTGCACACTTGTGCATCCCTACGCGTGCCGAGCCCTAGGGGAGCCCCGATGGCTTTCCCTGTTCCTTCCGAGGCCGCTCCGAAATCAGAGCGGCCTCGGAGGGAACTTTCCTTCCGCCCCCCCCCCCTCCTTCCCCTCCCTACCTAACCCGCCAACCAGCCCTATCTAAACCCGCCCCCCCCCCGACCTTTGTTGATGAAGTTGCACCTGCCGGCCGGACCTCTGTGTCAGAGGCCTCGGTCCTGCCCCGCCCCTGGCCCGCCCACTCCCCCCCCATTCTTTCAAGCCCCGGGACATACGTGCATCTCGGGGCTTGCACGCGTCGCCGGGCCTATGCAAAATAGGCTCGGCTCGCGCAGGAGCAGGTTTTCGGGGTTACGCACATAATATATGCACGTGACCCTTTGAAAATCTGCCCCTTTATTTTCTGACCTTGGCTGCAGACTCCCCCCACCAGGAACTGTTCTCATTCTGGCTAAAAGTACACATGCTATGTAAGGCCTTTTTGCCTGGGTAAAGGGCTTTGAAATTTGGCCTCATGGTAGCAGGATGCCTTACTGTTCAGACACTTGTTTCCTAGGGGATACAGGCGGTGGGAAACAGCCTTGATGCAGCCTGTTGTCCACTTTTTCTGTTTTTTTTCTCTGTGTGCTCAGTGTTGAACCATCCAAGCCTACCTTATCTTCTCTGAAATTATACAAAAATACAAATTTCAAAAACAAATAAAATACTTCCCTTCCCAAACTCCTTTTGTTATTGGAACAAAATTGGAGACATGATGTTCCAGTTCAAGGACACTGCGGGTGCAGGGGGAAGAGCTGAGCTCCTTAGTTTGTCTCGTTTCAGGTGATAAAACGTGTGGCCGGGTGCCTTATTGTGCAGACACCATTTTTGCGGAGGATAAGAAGAATTAGGTCCGGCTATGGCGCTTGCTTCGTGGTCTGGAAACCACTGTTGGCCGATGATCTCCCCCCTCTTTTCATTGCTAAATGATGAACCACCCTGCCATGGGCTGCATTTTCTGAAACTGGGCAAGATTAGGATTTGAGAAATGGTGGGGAGAGTTTTTCCTCCTCAGATTTTCTTAGTCAGAAAACCTCTCGACCCGGAGAAAAGGGTGTGACCCTGGTATTTTTCAACAATAACGTGCAGGCCTGAAGGGGGTGATGTGTAATAAACGTTTCAGGGGGGTAAGAGGGGGAAACTTCAGTCCCTTGCACCTCCATTTTGTCTAGTTTTCAGGAAGGACGCTTTCCAGAAGCCCAGAAAAATGAATAACTTATTCGACAAAAGTTAGCAGGATAAGTTATCCTGCATATTCAGTGCGATAAATGTTCCGCTGAATATCCTCGAATAAACTTATCTGGATAAACCTACCCGCCATAACTTTGAAACCAAAGATAAGTTTATATATTCAAAAGAAAAAAAAAGAGAGAAAATAAGTGGAGCAGGTCTGATCACCTAGCCAACCCCACCCAATTGACGCCAAGCTCTGGACCTAGTGGCCTGATCCCCCCCCCCCCTACGCTCCCAAGCCCACCCAAACCAAAGTTCTGTCTGGCTGATCAGGGCCCCCTCTGCCTACTGCCATCCCCACCGCAAGGAGTTAAAATGTACTGAATTCTGGCCCCTCCATCCCCTCCCACGTCCCTGTCAAGCTAAACCTACCCCTCCTGCCCCAGCCTTTAAACATCTGACTTCCAGTGCCACCCATGTTGTTCTGACAGAAAGTTTAATTTGACATCGTTTTGAGTGTTCACGTGCGATTCCGGTTTTTGGAAAGACTTCCTGGCACGTTTTCAGATTTTTGCTAAACGTTTTGAGAATATTTTTTTCAGAAGAGTATTTTCTGATGAATGTGCTGTTAAGCTTTAGCATATCCGGAATATAAATTGTTGAAATAAATATATTTCACGACTGGCAGTCATAGATGCTGTTGAGGTTTTTTGCTATTTTTTGAGAAAGTTTTCGGAAAGTGATGCTCTGTTTTTGGTTTTTTTTTGTTGGCGGTTGGGATTGATTTTTTTTACCTCTGTCGGATTTTGTGAAAGATTTTGACAGTGATTTTGTTATCTTATTTTTCTATTTTTTTCACTGGAAGCTTTTTTTTTTTTTTTTTTAAATCTTTCTTCCTGTTTTCCAACAACGTTTTCTTACCTTGATAAAGGCACCCATAAATACATAAGAAGTGCCAGGCTGGGACAGACCAAGGTCCATCGAGCCCAGCATCCTGTCTCTAGCCCTGGCGGCCACTCCGGATCACAAGCATCTGACAGATCCCAAAAAGCAGATATATCTCTTGTTACTCCAAGGGTTAGCAATGGCTTTCCTAAGTTTACCAGATTAATGTTTTATTGACTTTTCCTCCAGGAACTTTTCCAAATCTCTTTTAAACCCTGCTGTGCTAGTTGCCTTGATCCCTACCCTCTGACAACAGAATCTACAGTCTGATTATACGTTGAGTACAAAAGTACTTCTTTGTGTTAAATCTTCTGGTTATTACTGGTCTGACTGTCCCCTTGTTTTAGTAGCATTTGAAATGGTAAATAACTATCCTTTATTTTACCCATCAGGTCCTCTCTCAGCTATTTCATTTGTAAAATATTACAATTAATTAAGCAAATAAATAATAATAATAACCCCAGCATACCTCTGGGAACCCTACCATCTGCTTCCCATCCTTCTCTAGCATTTGCCCCATTCACCCATCCTTCTCTAGCATTTGCCCCCATGGGGCAAATGCTAGAGAAGGATGGGTGAATGGTGTGGGTCTGTGTGAGACACACGTTCTCTGGGCTTGTGCAAGGATACTGAGCAAACTAAGTGAACCTTACAGTCTTGTGCTCACTCCTTAGCCATCGTCCCCCTCCCCCCCCCCCCCCCCCACACACACACAATTAAAAATTATACATTTGTATTATATTTTACAAGAAAAAGGTCATTCAAAGTACAGTCATCTGGAGGGAAAAACATCACTTACAACATGTATATTATATTTACATGAACTGTTGTGGTGCCAAGCAGAAAATCTTGCAAAAAAAACAAAACAAAAAAAAAAGACACTTGGAACCTATGTGGTATTAGATCTATCGTAAAGTGCGTTAGTGTGAGCTTGGCCCTCAGAAAGCCATGAGTAAACTAAATTACAAAATTACAATATAGTAAACCTCCCATACCAAAACAGAACTAACTGCCACTACTCAAACAGTAATAACCCTATCTATAAAAAGCAACACTGCAATTATTAGAACAGGCTCTAAAACACCAATACACCTCCAATTAGGAAAACAGAACAAGCCAGGCTTCTATAGATCCCTACACAGAAACTACACAGTAGCAGAATACCTCACTGTGCAGAACACAAAAAGACCTTCACCAAGTACAGAATAAGGAGACCATAAAATATAAATGGAAACATGCAGACAAAAACTGAACTGGAAACCATAGCAAGCCAGGCTCTGAATGCAGTGCAGCAAAGGAAAAACAGAAACATCATAACATCAAATAATACAATCAAAAAATATAAAACAATCATAATAGTAAGCATGTTAATAAAACTAATAGTTTAAAACAACTGAAAAATAGCACATTCAATTATTAAACTCATACAAATTTTTAAAAAGTTACCAAAAATTAATAAAATACTTCAAAACAGCAGATACACAAATAACATCCAATAATTAAAACTAATAAGGATAAAAAAAATTTTCCACTCTCCATACTTGGGAATTTGTGATTTCCAGTCATAGATTCATGGGGGAAGTGGGGGGGGGGGGGGGGGGGCTGCACACAGACATTGTCTTCTCTCTCATACCTTCACACTAACAAAAACATGTTCATTATCACACACACACATTCACTCATACTCTCACGTGCTCACACACACACACACACACTTTTCTCCCTCTGGATCATACAAGCTGCAGCAGCCTCCACCTTTCGCCTGCCCATCTGATGGGACTACTGTTTCCTCTTGGTGCATGGACTAATGCTGCCCCTTCTCCTTTCTTCGGCCACACAGGCCAGCATGTTCCTGCTCCTTATGGCTGCAGCAATTGTGCTTCCTCCTTCCTGCCCACGCAGACCAACATGATAGAGGTGTTTAAAATCATGAGAGGTCTAGAACGGGTAGATGTGAATCGGTTATTTACTCTTTCGGATAGTAGAAAGACTAGGGGGCACTCCATGAAGTTAGCATGGGGCACATTTAAAACTAATCGGAGAAAGTTCTTTTTTACTCAACGCACAATTAAACTCTGGAATTTGTTGCCAGAGGATGTGGTTAGTGCAGATAGTATAGCTGTGTTTAAAAAAGGATTGGATAAGTTCTTGGTGGAGAAGTCCATTACCTGCTATTAATTAAGTTGACTTAGATAATAACCACCGCTATTACTATTACTATTACATGGAATAGACTTAGTGTTTGGGTACTTGCTAGATTCTTATGGCCTGGATTGGCCACTGTTGGAAACAGGATGCTGGGCTTGATGGACCCCTGGTCTGACCCAGTACGGCATGTTCTTATGTTCTTATAGAAAAGACGGCAGAAGAAGACTAAATGGCCCATCCAGTTTGCCCAGCAAGCTTTTACACTTTTTTAATTTTTTAAATTTTTTTTTCTCATACTTATCTGTTACTCTTGGCCTTTAGTAACCTTTTGGTTGTATTTCCCTTCCATCCCCGCCATTAATGTAGAGAGCAGTGCTTAATTGGTTAGGGGTAACATAATATGACTTCCTCTCCTGGAGCCCATGCAGGCGGAAAGAGGAGGAAGTCTCAATCGCTGCAGTCCTGGCCGCCATGTTCTTCCGATCCCCCTGCACACAGTCTCGTTCACACATCCCCCTATGCATTCTTGCTCTCTTTCTTCTTCCCCCTTCCTCTTACTCCCCCTCTTACTCTCTCCCCCTCTTCCCTTCTCCACTTCTCACTCAAACCCAATCCCTTTTCTTCCCTCCCACTTCCCACGCACTCCTTCCATTTTCTCCCCTCTTTTCCTTCTCGCACCTCCACCCTTCCCTTTTCTTCTCTCCCACTTCCCCCCCCTTTCCCTTCTCCTTCCCCTTATTATGCTTTAGGACTCTTGAAAATGTACTGACCATCTAGGAGCCTAAGATCTGAAAAACTGTGTTTACTTGGACATGCCAAGCTCCTGGGTGGTTAGAAGTGCGCGCCAGAATACTCTCAGTCGCAGGCCCATGATTACTGAAGCAGATCCCGCTACCTCTAAGAAAGTAGGTGGGCGGATTAATATTTAGGAAACAACTTAAAGCTCATCTATTCAGACAGGCTTTTTATTAAGAGGAAAGGACATTTGATAAATCTTATAACATCCTGAGCTTGTTCTGTACCAAAAGGTCAGCGGTTTTTGATGTTTTAACATCAAGTTAGGACTTTAGGGGCAGATTTTAATGCATGGACGCGCCGATTTTCCAACATGCGTGCGCATGTTATAAAATTGGCAGGCCGCGAGCACATGCACGCCGGATTTTATAATCCGCGTGCGCGTGCGGAACGCGCAATGGGGGGTGGAATTAAGCAATTTTCTCGTGGCGACGCAGCCCGCGCTTCCCCGGTTCCCCTCCCAGTCCGCTCCAATTAAGGAGCGAACTGGGAGGGAACTTCCTTACCCCCTACCCTAAACTTCCTTCCCACCCCCCTAAAGCCTTTCTCCTACCTTTATATTTTTTCTGTTTTGTTGCTTGCTGCTCCAACGGAGCGGTCGCATCTTACGCACGCCAGGATTCCCTTCCCCGGGACAGTGGCCGCTGTACCGGCCGCCTCCAGCCCTGCCTCTCCCTGCCCCTGGACCACCCTTTTATCCGGGCCCGGGCACTTCGGCACGTAACGCATGCCGGGCCCCTTTGAAGATGTGCGCACAAGGCCCAGCCACGCATGTAACCCCCATTCTCCCCACGCACACCTTTCTTAAAATCTTCCCGTTATTGCAGAATAGTTTTTGGTCAGTTGCAATGTTTTATGTGTGTTTATGACTGCTTTGATGTAAGCTGCCTAGAGCACCGGATAGTGCGACATAGAAGCGTTTTAAAATAAATACATTTCCTGCTGACTCCCCATTCTTTCCCCCTCACTCACTCCCCTTTTCTCCCTTTCCTTCTCGCTGACCCTTCCCTCCTCTCTCACTCACCCCTTCCCCTCCTCACTGATCCACCCCTTTCTTCCCCTCAAACTCAATCCCCTTCTTTTTTCTTCCCTTCCACTTCCCACCACACCTCCTCTCTTCCCTTCCGCTGACTCACGCACTCCCCCCCCATTCCCTTCCCTCTCTTCCCTTCTCGTTCTCCCCTCCCCTTTCCACTGAGAGGAGAGAGGAGGGAAGCTAAGATGAGCAGGGAGTTCTCATGCTCTCATATTCCCTGCCACTCCCCTTTCGCTGCTTTGTTTCCTCCTCCTCCTTGTGCAACTCTTCCTGCCTGCGATGGCGGGGGGGGGGGGGGGGGGAGGGGTGTAGGAACTCTGCAGGCAGGTCTCCATTGCTGCTTCCTCCTTGCCTAGATCCGCCAGCCCAGGGGCGGGGGTGGGGTCGGGAACCCCATGGGCACCATCATTCAGGGGTTACCGCCATGGCGTCCTTCCCCAGGGGATGGAGACACCACGGGCATGCAATCAAGCCACGCCGGCGATGATGCTGACGGACCTGATTGCAGGGCGAGTTGGCCATGGTAGGAGTGTTTAGGGCATTTTTTTTTTTTTTTTGCCGCCACAAAATGTTGCCGCCTGAAGCGGCCGCCTCACCCTTCCTCGTGATAGGAACCACCCTTGGATCCATCGTTTTTTGGTTGGGTAAAATACAAGCACACCTGCTGGTGATGTTGAATGCTTGGTGAGTCCTTTTGCCAGATCTTCCTTATGGTACTCTCACATCGTTTCTCGTTTCAGTTCTGACGGAGTGCAGCTGGGACTTTCACACCTGGTTGCATGTCAGTAGAACAGTCATGTTGCCTGTTTGGGGAGCGCGCATATGCTGCTCCTTTATCTTAAAAGTCTTAAAATGTCCCCTCCAGCGTCTCTCTGACCAATTGCTTTAAGCAGTTTTCCCCCCTTCCCTTGTAATTCCTTGTGTCCAGGGCTCTGGCTGTTCAGCCTTCCGCAGACAGCTCTCTTGACAGACATTTGAAGAACGTGTGATTATCCGTTCCCTCCAGCTAATCCGAGGATGGTGCTGCTGCTTCCATTTTATACCGCAGCGGATGCCGTTGGGCGTTCGGGCTGATGCAAACTGTCGGGGTTCGACGGAGCGGTAGGCGTTTTCAGGTCAATGTCTCCATGTGCCTGGCATGTACAAAGTGACTTCAGGTCTCAGGTCCAGCGGAAGCAGGGTAGCTGGGAGGATGGTAGGGCGGGGCACAGCTGTCAACAGGCCAGAAGTGCAGTATCGGGGACCAGGCACAAAAGTCCAGGAGTGAGGTACCAGGCCTGTCTTTTCCTTTTGGCCTTGCGTCCCGCTCCTTCTTAGGACTCCACCCCTTCTTGTTCCTGTCACTGATTGCTGGGGGTATTGTATGTCTTAGAGCTCTCTTGTAGACGCTATGTATTTAGCGGGGTTTCCGGTATCCCTGTGCCTCCTGCCTCCGATGCTGGCATCTGCCAGTTTAAGTCTCATGGATCCTGGCACACAATTTTATATTGCCTGAAATTGGTCTAAATGCCATAGAGAGAAGGCGGCAAGTACCCATTTCTTACCCAAAATATTGTTAATCCTGTTCGGTTGAAGCAAATGTGCTGTGATCGGTACATCATCTGCAGTTCAAGGACAGCTATGGATAAAGAAATTCAGCGTCGTCCAGCCCTCTGTACATCATTTTGTCCAGTTTCGGTGTAACCTCTCTGCTGTGTCCTCACTACAGAAGTGGCGGGCTCATTAGAGGACACTGGATCACAGTCCCAGGTCCTTTTTGAACAGGGAGAAATAACATATAGATTGCCCTCAGTGTAATCTGTTGTTTGCAGCTCAAAGGTCATTGGCTCTTCCCTATAAATAAATATTACTTTTTCTCTCCAAATCTTCAGATGTTGGCATATGTCTGGGTGCAGGATCACAGAGTGGGTACTGGGCATGGGATTGGAACTGGAGTCACCCGGTTTCAAAGCCACGTCTGCTATCTGCTGTGTTATACTTCTGGCTCCATTAACCATGGATAGATATTTAAATGAAAAATTGTTGTAAAAGATATTTGAACAGAATAATCCATGTGTGCTTTGTTCCTCGCCTTGCTTCCCACCAGGACGTGGAGCCAGCAGGGTCTAACAGGGACATGACAGCTGTTGTCTGATTGGCCCCTATTGACGTGTAGAAGGGAGCAGCAATAGAGGAACAGACTATGCATGTGTCTCTCTCTTAATTTACTGGGGTTTAATGGCATCTGCTTGAGCTGTTCCTGAAATATTATTAAACAGTTTCAGAAAACATCATTAAGCATTAAATGTATTTCCAGCTTTCGCGGATGGCTGCTAGAAAGTATCCCTCTGCTGAACTCTGTGGGCTCTATTTAAGAGAGAGGCGTCTGTGTGCAAGTTATGCATAGCAAAGTATTATTAGAGTGGACATCACTGTGGTTGTAATTGCACACTTCTTTTCCCTAGCAACCGTTCCTAACAACATAGCAAACTTAAGGATGTGATATACATATGTACACCCAGATAAACACAGTTGCGCTGTTATGAAAACGATACGTTGACCCAGACAGAATCAAATCTGGTATGTCACTAGCAGTAGAAATAGTCACATTAGCTGCAACAGAAGCCTTTATAGATAATTCCGGGGTGGCAGGTTTCTTGGGACGATTAATGTGAAGATGAAAGGGTCAAGATTGCTTAACTGCACTCCCCTGCTCTCCTCCTTCCTGACCCCCACAAAAATATCAGTGCATATTTTGAGCATTTGAAATACTGTTCTCAATTCTGTTGTCCTCTTTATTTTTATTTTTTTTTTTGGGCCTAGCAGTTTCTTCCTGTTCCTTGGGGCTGTGGCATTTTACATCTTCATTTGCAACTACTGCCCTCTCCCCACCCCCTCCTCCCTGAAATGCCATGTTTTCCTATCCGCTCCCTCTCCACACCGCTCCCACCTCTGAACCGTCTCGGAACCTAGCTGACACGGACTTCAAGTCCAGCCACTAAAGTTTTGCCATTGAGTGTGACGACCAGGATGCCTCCCCACACCCTCCAGGGGCTGTGAGTGCTGCCTCCGCAGCATCCCTGGCTGGTCAAGAGGGTAAAAGACCTGGGATGGAAATCAAATTAGGGTCCCCCTGGCAGTGTTTAGAACTGCCACTGACCCTCCAGGCCACCCCAAATCCCAGTGTGTCTAAATATTCTCCAAGACCAGCTTCGTAAATGGTCACGCTGCCAAGCCATGTGACTTTCTAGGTGACTATCCAGAGCGAGATTTTCCAAAGCTCTAGAACTTTAATGATTTCTGCAGTTCATCTGTTGCTTTTCTAAATTTTAATGTTGTAACAGGAGCCCCTCTTCAGACCCAGCCTCTCCTCTGTTCCTGTGCCTTTTTTCTACCATTGTCACCACATCACCCAATTTTTCTGTTTCTTCTGTGCTAGGATTTGCGCCTCATTTCAGGTTGATATTGAGATGCTCCATGGGCTCACTTGCTTCAGACTGGTTTGCTTTTTGTTTTGTTGATGAAATTGTATTTCCCTCAAAAATTGCTTTCAATCTCGCGTTAGCCGTTTTCATGAGACATCCCTGGACGAGATTACTCCTGCTTTGGAGGCAAGGTACCCCTCGTGGAGACCAGAAAATCTGCTTTGGATACCTGGGAATAGAGCACTGTGTACGTGATGCAGTATCTGCCTAGCATGTCACCTTGAACGGCCAGGAGAAACGTCTTTCTTCCTGGAAAGAAAACCAAAGCAATAGTCTAGCTCCAGATAACTAGGGACCTTCATTTTCGGTTTTATTGTTCTTTATTTTTCCCAGAAACTTATCAGGGTTTATTATGACAAGAACAAAAACAGGAGAAAATCAAGTGAAAATATTGGAGTTTATTTTGGAAGACAGAAGCCAGGACAGTAAAATGATATTAAGCAGATTCTCTCAGTCACCCATTCAGGAGCATCCTCATCTCTACCCTCATCCCCTGCCTAGCATGTCCCTATGTCTCTTTCCACACATATAGGCCGATACAGAACAGTGCGCTCCGACGGAGCACACTGTTAGCCTGCCCTTGGATGCGCGTTTTCCCTTACCCCTTATTCAGTAAGGGGCGAAAAACGCACGTCCAACCCGAGGCACCTAATAGTGCCCTCAACATGCAAATGCATGTTGATGGCCCTATTAGGTATGCCTCTGGGATACAGTAAGTAAAATGTGCAGCCAAGCCGCACATTTTACTCTAAGAAATTAGCGCCTACCCAAAGGTAGGCACTAGTTTCTGCCAGCACCGGGAAAGTGCACAGAAAAGCAGTAAAAACTGCTTTTCTGTGCACCCTC
This sequence comes from Rhinatrema bivittatum, assembly GCF_901001135.1. Lineage (NCBI taxonomy): Eukaryota > Metazoa > Chordata > Amphibia > Gymnophiona > Rhinatrematidae > Rhinatrema > Rhinatrema bivittatum. Next base: position 782,079,976 of record NC_042615.1, read on the forward strand.
CAACTTAATATCATAGTGATATTGTTGGAGGTCCCAAAGGGTGTAAAAAGTAAAAAAAAAAAAAAAAAATTTAAATTGGGCCGGCGGCTGTCGGGCCAAAAACCGGACGCTCAATTTTGCCGGCGTCCGGTTTCCGAGCCCATGGCTGTCAGCGAGCTCGAGAACCGACGCCAGCAAAATTGAGCGTCGGCTGTCAAACCCGCGATTCAGTAAGTAAAATGTGCGGCCAAGCCGCACATTTTACTTTAAGAAATTAGCGCCTACCCAAAGGTAGGCGCTAATTTCTGCCGGCGCTGGGGAAGTGCACAGAAAAGCAGTAAAAACTACCTTTCTGTGCACCCTCCAACTTAATATGGTGATATTAAGTCGGAGGTCCCGAAGGGTAAAAAAAGTTAAAAAAAAATAAGAAAAGAAAAAAAACTTCGAAGTAGGCCCGTGGCTCACGGGTTGAAAACCGGACACTCAATTTTGCCGGCGTCCGGTTTCCAAACCCGTAGCTGTCAGTGGGCTCGAGAACCGACGCTGGCAAAATTGAGTGTCGGCCGTTAAACCCGCTGACAGCTGCCGCTTCTGTCCCTAGAGTGGTGCTAGGGACGCGCTAGTATCCCTAGCGCCTCTTTTTACTTGTTTCTACCGCCGGACCTAATTTGCATACTGTATTGCGCGCACAGGAGAGTATCCTTTGCGCGAGCTGGGAGAGCGGGCTTTCGCCCACTCTCCCACGGACTTTACTGTATTGGCCCGTATGAAAATAAGTTTATCCAGCTAACTTTAGGACAGGTCTGTGGCCCAACCAGAGTTAGCTGAATAAGTTACCCAGATAATTCTGAATATCAGAGTTAACCAGATAACTTATCCAGCTAACTCAGCTCCTCCCCAATCCACCCATCACCTTCTCCTGAGTTATACAGCTAAATACTTAGCTGAAGAAGTGACTTATCTGGCTAAATGGTGCCCACTGACTGTAGCCAGATTTTCAGCAGTGCCAGCTTATCTGGCTAAATACCTTTTTGAATATTGGCCTCTACATATCTACACAGAAAGGTTAACTGAGAGTAAACAGTCGTCATGTAACTCCATTTTTATCGTTCTAGTCTTCATGGGGATAATTTTTTAGTTTACTTGGATTTAACTCCAAAACATAATGGCCCCAATATTAGTCACTTTTGGAAACAGCGTACAGGTTTCCCCTTGCGACTTGCAGAACCACTGTCAGGAATTATTTGTAAGTGTGTCTTTAAAGAGATGTTGTAATTCAGTCACAGCGTGTTTATCATAGGGCAGAGACTGGTAATAAGGGTACAAATGTAACCTTTCCAGCAATCTTCATGCTTTGGGTGTGGGGAGGCATATTTCTGGCCTCCTGCCTGAGCCAGCAGGTGACATTGAGTGGTAAAATGAGTTAATGTTGTCTCAAGGGGCTGGAGTGTAAAGAACCCAACTGTCTGGCTAGGCCTCAATTTTCACATTTTTTTTTTATTTGCTAATAGTTTTAACACTTGATAGACTTGTATCGGTTAATTCCACAGGAGAGCGACGTCCTTAAGCTTTGGATTTGTCCGGCCCCGCACAGAACTCCCCCCCCCCTTATTAAATTTCAGATGTATGTTTTAAATCCATGTTTTGTAAGTGGAGACAGGCAGCACCTCTCAGGCTCCAGAAACTGTGTCTAATCACTGATCCTGCTTATGAACTGCAGAGATGGGTGGATACGATTCCCTCACCCTCCGTCAGGCGGAAGGAAGCTGAAATCTGCCTACTAAAGTGCTGGGGGGAGGGGCACTCTTTGGATTCCTTGTTTCCCCTCACCTCCCTTAACAGACAGAGAAGGGGGAGTTGTTGGAGTGCACACACATATCTGTGGGGGTCAGTGAAAGGAAACTGGCAAAGTTTAACTGGGTGGAAGCCTTCTAAAAGCTAAAAAATCTCAAGGGAGTCCGGGGATGCATGTGAGCGTGCAGGGGACCCGCTGTAAATTGAAGGGAAGAAAAGGCCTAAAAACGCAAGATATATTTACTATGTTTTCTTGAATTTTGCTACTGCTTTGTCCCTCCCTTTTCCAAAGAGCTGGTCAAGCTTTGAAAGGTCTGAGCCAACTTCTTGAGCCAGTTTCACCTTGTCCTTACAGAGGATGAGCTAAAAATGAACCAAGGTAAGTCTCTACTCCCACCTCTGTCTGCTGAACAACAGTCGTGTCCCTACTCCAAGCTAAACTGCTGCCAGCAACTCCTCATCCCCTTCTCCCCCTCTCCGTTCTTTTCCCCATGGCCATTTTTCCATTGTGGCTCTGTTGATTCAGTCTTAAGCTATGTTAGGCAAGCAACTCCTTTCTGTTCAAATGGTACCTCAGAAATGTTGTCAAATCATATAAGAGCATAAGGCTTGCCATACTGGTTCAGACCAAGATCCATCAAGCCCAGTATCCTGTTTCCAACAGTGGCCAATTCAGGTCACAAGTACCTGGCAGGATCACAAGGGGTAGACAGATTCCAAGCTGCTTATCCCAGGGATAAGAAGTGGATTTCTGCAACTCCACCTTAATAATGGTTTATGAACGTTTCTTCCAGGAACTTGTCCAAACCTTTTTTAAACACAGCTACATTAATAGCTTTCACCACATCCTCTGATAATGAATTCCAGAGTTTAATTATGCTTTGGGTAAACAAAATATTTTCTCTTATTAATTTTAAATGTATCACCTAATAACTTCATTGTGTGTCCCGTAGACTTTGGACCCTTTGAAAGAGTAAACAACCGATTAACGTTTACTTGTTCCACTGCACTTATTATTTTATAGACCTCTGTTATATGTCTCTCATCTGTCTCTTCGCCAAGCTGGAGACCTAACCTCTTAGTCTTTCCTCAAAGAGGAATCATTCCATCCACTTTATCATTTTGGTTGACCTTCTCTCTTTCTTTTCTAATTCTGCTATACCTTTTTTGAAATGTGGTGACCAGAACCACACACAGTACTCAAGATGAGGTCACACCATAGAGCGATACAGAGGCATTAAGATATTTATTTATTTATTTATTTAAGAATTTTTTTATACCGGTATTAGTCGAAACATCATATCGGTTTACAGCGGAACTATAGAATGGAAATACAATAAACAGGGGATAGGGGAGGGGGTACAAGAACTGATAGGCGTAGCATAGAAAGAGCAATAACAAATGCAAAAGCAACTTGAAACAAAGTGCTATCCACAAACATAGCACAGAACTGCGGAGTCCTTGTGACTCAGATTTCATGACCGGTGCTACACGGGGCATGAGAGGAATGGGAGGAGAATGGTGGGACGAGGACATGGCAGAAAGGACATGGAGAGTGGAAGAGGACAGAAGAGAGAGAAGGAGTGAGGATATGGAGAAAGGGGGCAAGAATACAGGGAAATACACAGTGGTTGGTTAAGAGAACACAGGGAGAAGTAGAGGACACAGGGCTAAGACAAGGGAAAGGGAAAAGATGGAGGTGAGGGATCACAGGAGGGAGTGACGATTCAAAGAAAATGTGAAGGTCATTGAAATGACTTGGAGTGGGGTATAAGAGAACAATAGGAAGAGCGGGTTGGGAGGATGAAGATAGACATACTGGGTTGATGAGAGTGGGGAAAAAGATGAGAGAAATATGTTGGGATAGCGAGGAGGAGAATATGTAGAGATTGTAGATCGAATGGTGAGAAAGAGGATGAAGATAGACATACTGGGTTGATGAGAGAAATATGTTGGGATAGCGAGGAGGAGAATATGTAGAGATTGTAGATCAAACGGTGAGAAAGAGGGAGCAAATTGGTGAGATACAAGAGGATGGAAAAGTTAGCATAGAAAGAGAGAGAATGAAAGAGGAAAAGAATAGGATTAAGGAGAGCCTTATACTACTCACTGAGGTAAAGAAAACAAAAAGTTTGAGGAAGAGAGCTTCATGAGAGGAAGGCAAGAAAATGAGAACGGAATGAAGAAAAAAATGAGATGCAAGCGAAGAAGATAATTTAAACGGACAAACAGAAACAAAGGAGAACTCAAAAGCACAAACATTTTATTGCTTTGGAAGATGAAAAGGTGGCAGCAAGAGAGTTGTATATTAGCCACCTCAGCAAGTATAGTCACCTAGTCGTACAAGTAATCATTTTCCAAAGGTGGTGTCCATCATGGAGTCACGTTATGGGTCACTTTCCAGTATGTGGGCAGTAAGAGATGCTTTTCCAAACAGAATTCTACAATTTTGAACTTTGCCGTGCTGAAGGAAGCACACCAGCTGTCAGTGAGCATGGATAAAAGGCTGCTGTATTTCCTGCTTGTCAAACCTGCACACCAAACCCTTACTGGAAACCCAGGCTGGGAAGTTGTGCAGGACTGGGGCTGGCATTTTCAGGTTTACTGATGTAATTCTGGTTCTTTGGCAGTTCTTCTGCTTTTGCTTTCGGTGTCCATAAGAATGCATGGGTGCCCCGCAGATTGCAGCATAGCAGGAACTGCCGCTGGTAGCCTGAACAGCACCGTGGGTGAGAGGAAATGCTGCTGGCTGCAGTCGCTGAAGCCATTGGTGACTGATGAGCGGGAAGGGGAGGAGTAAGGGAAGGATAAGATGGGAGATGGTGAGCGAGAGGAGAAGGGGAGGCAGAGAGTATGAAGAGAAGAAAGGAAATGGAATACCAGAAGGATGGAGAGAGGAGTTGTGCGGGAAGAAGGGGAGGGAAAGAGTGAGAAAAAAACTTTTCGGGGACTGATTAGAAATATTGGATAAGACAGAGCAACCGTATAGCATTAGTTGTCCTATAGCAGGGTTCAGGGGTCTCATACTATTGTGCAATATTTGCTCTTCTCACTTTAAAATTTAAGGTAATACTGTTTTGACTTTCCAAAACACTAAATTTCTTCCAGATTTAGGGACTTTTTAAATATTGCAGCTTCCTTTTGCTCCTCTGGGCTTGAAGCTTAGTTGGAACCAGCTCCATGGGCCTTCATTTGCAGCTACTTGGGTTTCGCACCCTATCTTAATCCTCTGTCTCCCCATGTAGCCTACCCATCACAGTGGCAATCCTTGGGCAGGAGTGACAGATCATGGTGCATGTGCAATCTAAGCATGGCCAGTAGGTGTCACTGTTGCATGATGGCTAGGACATCTTCCCGGGGTCTGTGAACCCTGCCTCCCCCAGTCCCTGCCAGGCCCAGAAATCAAACTGGGGCCTCTTGCCCAGCTGCTTCACAGCACAACTGCCAAGCTATCAGCCAGCACTGAAAAACGAAATGTTTTAACTTCCAAAAATGTTAATTCAAATGAACCCCTGCTGCTGGAATTCTTTTTATTCCTTTTTACCAAGTTATCTGAAGTGGAATATAAGTTGAGCAGGTGAAGATGACCTTCCTCACTGAATTGAAAACCATAGGTTAACTGAAAGCAGATCAATGAAAGATCCCTGCCCTCCCAAAATATTTGTGACCTATATTTCACCAGACTAGAAAGGGAGTGAGATTCCATTTAAAGGAATTTTTATTTATAGGGGCCAGGGAGGGGAACAGAACCTGATGTTTCTTTTATTGGCATCGCTAAGGCCAGACCTGTCCGGAACATAATCTTCAAGAAGTTCACAGCAAGCACGTTATTCATCCTCTCTTTTCCACGCCTTACATAACAAGTTTTTACAGGATTGTGTCTTTGCAACCATCTTTTATCTTTATCTTTTATTTACATTTATTAATCACCTAAAAAAAAAAACCTAGGCGATATACAACATAAAACATACATAAAATAATAATTATACATTAGATACATGTATCAACAAATATACTTGAACATGGGCAGACAATGGCCAAATCAGGAGATTTTTGCAATAGTGCTATAGCTTAATAAAAAGCCTGCTTAAACAGCCATGTTTTTAATAAGGATTTGAAAGTTTTTAGACTGTCTGCTAAGCGCATTTCCAATGGAAAGACATTCCACAGAATAGGGACCGCAACAGAAAAAGCACTGTCCCTGCTTGTACACAGCCTGGCATGGGATGGTGAAGGCCTTTTTGTGAAGAGTGAAGTTGTCGGGTAGGGCAATATAGGTGTAATAAAGCATTGCCCCGTGAAATAACAGAGTCCGAAATCAATTTATAAGTAAGGACTGAGATTTTGTACTTAATACGTTCACTGATGGGTAACCATTGTAAATCCATCAGGACAGGAGTGATATGATCCCATCTTTTGGTTCCAAAAATGAGACCACATGTCTGCATTGAGCAGTAGTTGTAAGGGTTTTAGAGTTACTGCAGGTAGACCTAGAAAAACAGAGTTACAATAATCTACTGTAGGGAGAATCGAAGCTTGAACTATCATTCGAAAATCAGCTTTTTCCAAAAGATGTTTAAGACTACACAAGATTGTTAGTTTGAAGAAACCAGACTTTATGATATTTTTAACATGAGGGTGGAAAGATAGCAGAGGATCAATTAGCATACCAAGGTTGCGTATTGAAGTGTTTAATGAAAATGAAGCATTTTCGAAGGAAATTGAAGATAGCGAAATCATGGAATGGATATGTTGAATCCAAATACATTGTGTTTTAGAGATGTTCAAAGATAGTTTATTGAAAAACACCCAACGTTTGATGGAAGATAGGCATAGATTAACCAGTTCCACAGTATCATTCCAAGAAGGGCAGACTCGAATAAAAAATTGAATGCCATCCAAGATTCTGACAAGTCTTGTCAGAATCTTACAAAGGGGTGCTAAATAGATGTTAAAAAGGATCACTGAAAGAGCCGCCCCTTGAGGCAAACCAGTGGAAACTTCAGACCAAGAAGAATGTTTATGATCATATTCAACATGTTGAAAGCGGTCTGATAAGTAGGAACGAAACCATTTAAGAACTAAGCCATCAGTACCATATTCATGTAAACAATGAGCAAGATGGAGTGGTCGACTGTATCAAAGACTGCAGTGATGTCCAGAGAAAGGCCTCTTCTGAATGTATTGGAAACGTGGCCCCTTGAGCCGGCTCGAGGATGGAAGAGCCACTGGAAGAAGGATTCACAGTGGTACTCGAAGCCGGGAGGCAGAACAGGACCAGAAGACCTGACAAGATCTTCACCTATAACAACCCTCATTCCCCGCAGGTTGAGCCCTTGGGTGCCGGGGCCGAAGATCTCCTGACAGAGGAAGTCCGTAGAGCAGTCCGGGTTGAGGCAAGCTGAAGACACAAAGAAACGGAGTTGGTCCAGGTGGGCAGCGGAGGTGCAAGACAAGGAAGCAGGCCAGAGGTCGGGGCAGGCAGCAGACTAGCAGAGCCGAGGAACATGCCAAAGGTCAGGACGGGCAGCAGATAGAAGAATCCAGGAACCAGGCTGAAGTCAAAACTGAAGAATCAAGCAGAAGCTGGAGCGGAAGCAGGAGCGGGACCATGGAGACAGGAGCAGAGCAGGAACAAGCAGGAACTCAGGAGCGGAATCAGGAACAAGCAGGAACACTGGAGCAAGATCAGGAACACACAGGAAGGGCAACTAGTTACTCACATGAGTCGACCTGTTGCCAAGGCAAGGCAAGGGAGCAGGAAGATGGGCTTAAATAGCCCAGAGCTGTGATGTCATCGCTGGGGGTCAGGCCAAGGTTTCCCGCTGCAGCCCCTTTAAAGGTGGAGCTAGGCTGCGCACGCGCCTAGGGGGGAGGAGCCCAAGTGGCAGTTGGCGGCATCTCCCTTGTGGGGAGAACACCATGGGGGGACCCGGCCGCGGCAGTCTGCAGTTGGGTTCACAACAGTACCCCCCTGTATGCCCCCTCCAGGAAGGGGCTGGCTTGTCCAGGTGCTCACGATGGGACTGTAGTAGGAGGGATTTATCTAAGATGTTGCAGGCTGGCTCCCAAGAGTTCTCCGAGCCAAAGTCATGCCAGGAGATCAAATATTCCCAGCGCCTTCGGTAGTGTCTGACATCCAATATATCCTGGACTTGGTAAATGGGATCCTCATCAGCGGCCACATCCAAGGGTACAGGAGGTCTCTGGTGGAAGGCTGACAGGACTAGAGGCTTCAATAGCGACACATGAAAAGTATTATGAATCTTTAAACTGGAGGACAAGTACAACCGATATGTGACTGGTCCCAAGTGCTCCTTTATGGTGAAGGGTCTGATATACCTGGGTGCCATAGAGGGTACTCTTAAGCGGATGTGACGAGTGCTTAACCAGACTCTGTCCCCAGGTCGGAAGAGTGGAGCTTGCCGACGGTGTTTGTCCGCATTTTTCTTAGCAGACTCAGCCGCTTGCTGAAAATGGGTTTGGGTGGAGTTCCATAAGGCATGAAGCTGCTGAGCTGTGAGCTGGGCCGCTGGTGATGGTACGGCCAGAGGTAAGGGCAAGGGAGGAGTCGGTTGTTTCCCGGAGACAGCCTGGAAGGGGGATGTTCCGGTGGCTGAGTAGACGTGGTGATTGTACGAAAACTCTGCCCAAGGCAAGAGGGAAGCCCAGTCGTCTTGTCGGTGACCCACAAATGAGCAGAGATAACCCTTCAAGGTGCGATTAGTCCGCTCAGCTTGCCTGTTTCCTTGTGGGTGGAATACAGATGTAAAGTCTAGCTTGACTCCGAATTTCTTGCGCAGCACACGCCAATACTTGGCGGTAAACTGTGAGCCCCGATCCGAGGCAATGTGTCGAGGTAGGCCATGCAAACGAAAAATGTGTTTGGTGAAGAGTTGAGCAAGTTCAGGTGCCAAAGGCAGTTTTGGGAGAGCCACAAAATGGGCCATCTTAGAAAATCTATCGATGGTTATCCAAAAAGTTTTAGTTGCGATGGAGAAGGTACAGAGAAGGGCAACCAAAATGATGAAGGGGATGGAACAGCTCCCCTATGAGGAAAGGCTGAAGAGGGTAGGGCTGTTCAGCTTGGAGAAGAGACGGCTGAGGGGAGATATGATAGAGGCCTTTAAGATCATGAGAGGTCTTGAACGAGTAGATGTGACTCGGTTATTTGCACTTTCAAATAATAGAAAGACTAGGGGGCATTCCATGAAGTTAGCAAGTAATACATTTAAGACTAATTGGAGAAAATTTTTTTTCACTCAATGCACAATAAAGCTCTGGAATTTGTTGCCAGAGGATGTGGTTAGTGCAGTTAGTGTAGCCGGGTTCAAAAAAGATTTGGATAAGTTCTTAGAGGAAGTTTTTTTACAGGAAGGTAAATGAAAATAAAGGACAGATTACACATGCATATAAGATAAGCATCTCAATAATTGAATTGCATCATTAATAAAAGCTTTACGTTTGCTTCACACTTTAACTCTACAAGGACAGGTCCATTAACGGCTATTAATCAAGTTTACTTAGGGAATAGCCACTGTTATTAATTGCATCAGTAGCATGGGATCTTCTTAGTATTTGGGTAATTGCCAGGTTCTTGTGGCCTGGTTTGGCCTCTGTTGGAAACAGGATGTTGGGCTTGATGGACCCTTGGTCTGACCCAGCATGGCAATTTCTTATGTTCTTAACTTGTTTCCCTTCAGATACAGGTAAATCCACCGCGAAGTCTGTGGCAATATGGGTCCACTGTTCCTCAGGAATAGCTAGTGGCTGAAGCAGGCCCCAAGGGCGTCCAGGAAGCGGCTTTTGCTGGGCGCACGTTGGACAGAAGAGACAGAGTTGGTCCAGGGGTCGAGGCAGGCAGCAGAGGTGCAAGACGAGGAAGCAGGCCAGAGGTCGGGGTAGACTAGCAGAGCCGAGGAACATGCCAAAGGTCAGGACGGGCAGAAGACAGAAGAATCCAGGAACCAGGCTGAAGTCAAAAGCAGAAGATGAAGTGGAAGCAGGAGCGGGACCACGGGGACAGGAGCGGAGCAGGAACAAGCAGGAACTCAGGAGCGGAATCAGGAACAAGCAGGAACTCAGGAGTGGAATCAGGAACAAGCAGGAACTCAGGAGCAGAATCAGGAACAAGCAGGAACACTGGAGCAGGATCAGGAACACACAACTAGTTACTCACAGGAGAACTGTTGCCAAGGCAAGGCAAGGGAGCAGGAAGTGGGCTTAAATAGTCCAGAGCTGTGATGTCATCGATGGGGGCCGGGCCGAGGTTTCCTGCCGCGGCCCCTTTAAAGGTGGAGCTAGGCTGCGTACGCACGCATAAGGGGAGAGGAGCCCAAGCAGCAGTCGGCGGTGTCTACCTCGTGGGGAGAATGCCGCGTGGAGGCTCGGTGCGGCCTACCCGCTAGCACCGCGGGGAGCGTCGGAGGCTGGCGTCTGCCGGGTAAATTGGGGGTACTGGTTTGCGGCGGTCCACGGCCAGGGTTCACAACAGAAAGTATCTATTAAAGACAGTAAAAGAGTTTTTGAAATACTGAATGAAGAAATGAGGGAGCAGAAACTTAAAAACAATTCAGTTATGTTTCCCCAGCTAATAATCAGGTTACTCTTTAAATTTTGAAGTTAACTGCAAAAGTATGGTTAAACATGGGGTATGAGAGTGGATTGGTAGAGGAGAGCCGGAAGTCATAATCTGTCTCGATAGGCAGAACATGTTGAAAGTCTTATTACGTCCACTGTTGCTAAAAATTAATATCTGTGTACATGAATTACTTGTGGCTATCTGAAACTTTATGATCAGCAGGATATTTTCTTGCTTGTTTTTGCCAAACAAATGAAAAAAAAAAATTTCAGTCAGAAACAGGTACCACAAATCCCTGATGTCAGGTTTTTTTTTAGCACATATAAAGTTTCACAAATAATTACTATTTATTTATTTTGACTTTTTATATACAGTCGTTCCAACGGTTTAGATCACAACGGTTTATAAGATGACATTCATACTTAAAAATTCAACAGACAAACATAAATTTAAAAAAAATCAATTGGTTGCGATTTTGGTATTCGTATGTAGGTATTAATTTCCATATATCTAAAGATGGTTTCTGGGACATATGGAATTCAACTAGTACATAAGGCAAAGTGTGGGTAATCACAAATAAAATAAATTGGTAATCATGCACTCTCTCATTTGATTTCTTCTTCATGATGTGATTATCATTTGTCCTTCTTGTCTGTGTAGCTCCATACAGTCTGAGTTTTTAAGTTAAATTTTTAATTCACTTTTAAATTTCTTTCTATCTCTCTTTTTCCAGTAGAGAATTCCAGAGCTTTGGACCCACTATGGAGAATACTCAATCTCTTATTTGTGTCAAATGTGTGTTCTGTATTGTGGGAATATTTTGTAGTCCTTTATTTTGGGATCTTAATATTCATTTAGGATTGTAGGGCTGTAGTGTCACTCCTAACAGTCAGATGTTATTGGAATGAATGATGTTTATTATTTTCGTTATTACTTTATAGTAGATTCTGGATTGTATTGGTAACCAATGCAGTACCATCAGCGAGGGTGTAATGTGATCATATTTCTGGGATCCGGTTAATAGTCTTGCTGTGGCATTCTGTAATAGCTGTAGTGGTTTTAAGTGACTTGCTGGAAGACCTAGAAGTAAGGAATTACAGTAGTCAAGGTTAGAGAATATTAGAGATTGTAGTACTGTACGAAAGTCTGCCTTTGTAGTATACACAGCTTAGTGTATCCTGTCTTAATCAATTTCCTGATCTGCATTTTCATAGTGAGTCCGTTAATGAGAGGAATAATGTCTCTGTTGAATGATGTTTCCTAAATCCGAATTGATTTGGGTATAGGATATTATGATCATCCAGGTGGTGACCAAATTGGGATAACACTGCTTTCTCAAGAACTTTTGCTACAAATGGCAAGTTAGATATTGGATGATAATTGTCCCAATCGTCTGTTCTATCAGTCTTATTTGTTAATATCAGTTTTATCACTGATTGTTTTAGGCCTTGAGGTATGAGTCCTTCTGATTGTGAATGGGTAATCAAGGATGTGATTGTTGGAGTGATAACTTGGTGTACTTGTTTTAATGAACTGGCCGGTATTGGGTCACATGGGTGAATATTAGGCTTAATTTTATTAATGATTTAACTAATTGTCAACTTTGATACTCTGTCAAATGCGAACCATTTGACAGTGTCATTTGATTCTTCAGGTGCTTTTATTGGGTAACAGACATTGAATTGTTTTTTTAACTTATTGATTTTGTCTATAATGCGGTGGCATACTCATTGCAAGAGGCTTTTGTGAAGTTGTAATTTCTTGATATATAAGATGGCGGATCTTTTATTAGATGTTTAACTATCTCAAAGAGAAGTTTAGAATTAAATATAGGCCTATGAATTTGTTTAGCATAGTAGTCTTTTTTTGCTTTATTGGTTAGTGTACAATATTTTGTGAGGCAGGATTTGTATTTTCCTAGGGATTCAGCTGAACGGCATTTCCGCCATTGTTTCTCTAGTTTCCTAAGGTTCTGTTTCTTGTTTTTAAGTTCTTCATTGTACCAGGGTTTCTTATGCTTGGAGTTGTTCTTTTCTTTTCTTTGTTAATAGTTTTTTTCTGAATAGGGCTAAGGGTTTCAGCTATGTCACTGACTATGTTGTCCCAGGAGTCAAAAGCTGTTGTTGTGTTGGTTAAATTTCATTCATGTATCTTAAGTTTCTATTGCTTCCACCAGTACTTTTATCTCAAATCTTTTTTCTGAAGGTAAATGTATGCTTATTATCCATCCTATTGTGGATATGGTTGATGAGGGCTATTTCTGCTTTTATTAATTGGTGATCGGACCAGGGCACTATTGTGTGCAAGGTATTGATTAAGCACTTATTAGTGTTAGCAAATATTAGGTTCTAGAGTGTGGCCTGCTTTGTGCATTGCATTCGAGACAAGTTGTGACTATCCCATTGCTTCCATTGCTTCTTGAAACATTTAGCATACTAAGGTTCTTGGTATTTTGTCTACTTGTAGGTTAAAGTCTCCTACAATTATTGTAAATTCTGGTGAAGGAAATACTTTAGTGAATTATTTTGTAGTGAACCTGGAAGGCAATAGAGCAGTCCTATGTTTAGCTGATGAGATTTTAGTATTGTCATTTCATAGACTGGGATAATGTCTACTTTGCAAGGTACTAGTTTCAGTACTTTTTTTTTTAACGATTATTAATAAACCCCCACCTTTACGTTTCGGTCTAAGAATGTGAAATACCTCATAGTTAGGGTGGGAAATTTGGTTTAAGATTACATTATCTTTGTCAGCCAGCCAGGTTTCTGATATGCAGAAGATAGTGGGCTGTATATCTTCCAACAGGTCATTTAATCAATGGGATTTTTTTTTTCATAGATTGAACATTTAATAGTAACAGAGTAGACATTAAGCAAGAGGAGATAGTGGAAGGTTAGTACTTATCGTTGGGAAGACCAAGTTTGTTGTCCTTTAATTCATGCTTGCAGTTCTCCTTAGGTCTCCGTATATGCCTTGTCCTTCAATATAGTACAACTGGTCGATGATTGTAAGGTTCAGTTCTGGGATTAAATTAGTGGTCGCTGAAGTAATTTAGTAATGCACCTCGGGCGCACACAAAGGGGCAAGCTCCTTTGTCGTGCTTCTTCATGTGCAAAGGGCATGCACTTCACAGCACAAGTGCCTTTGACGTCGCCGCCACAGTCTTCAGGTGTTGATGGGTGGGCAAGGATGGGCAAGGGTGATCTCCGCCTCCTCAGCACCAGCTTCCTTCTCCTCTGCTTCCTGCCTTTCACTCAGAGGGTAGGGGGAGGACCTGCGCCGCTGCCGCCACCACTGCTGATCCCGGTGCATCTGGAGAGTGGTAGAGGGAGGTCGGGTAGGCCTCACCTCGTCGACCTCACCACTGCAGTCTTCAGGTGTTGGTGGGCGGGCAATGGGCAGTGTCCGCCTCCTCGGCACCAGCTTCCCTCTTCCTTACTTCCTGCCTCTCAGAGGGTGGGGATGAGGCCCTGTGCCGCTGCGACCACTGCCGCCACTGCTGATCCCGGTGCTTCTGGAGAGTGGTGGAGGGATGTCGGGTAGGCCTCACCTCGTCGGTGTTGCCACCGCGGTCTTCAGGTGTCGGTATCAATCCCTCCAAATGCGCATACCAAAAATCAACTATAACAGGAAAGATGAATAAGTTGTTAGTTATAGCAGCATGATATGGCATCGAAGTACCATTTGGGCACTCCTACCCTAGGTCTCCTAGAGTTACCCACTCTCCCACTTTCTTGTAACCTATAACCATTTTTCTACCACTGTCTTAAAAATTCTCTTCCCCCATTTCCTTTTAATGGGAGATTAAGGGTATCTTTCTCTTTCACTATCTTTCCTGTGTGATCCTCCCTGCCTGTGCGTCCTAGACATCCTGTGCCACACTTGAATAAATTGGAAGTGCTCATGGTGCTGGGAACTGTTGGCCTCGCAGACCTTACTGATCCATCTCATCAGATCCCAACTTCAGGAAAGGAATTTAGTAGTGCCAAAAATCTTGCTGCTTTAACCATATGGTTAACCTTATTAAAGTTTCATCTCTGCTCAACTATTGTGCTGCGTTTCTTTCAATTAATTTTAATTTTGATGGGCTAACAGAACGGAAAGGAGCACACTTAGGCAATCTTATTCATGGTTCGGGCATCAAGTTGAGCCCTAAACGTTTTGGGGGGAAATGTTTTCAATAAAGAAGACATTTTCAGGCAGTTTTTGTAATACTGTAGGTAGCTCTTGTAACTCTGAAGTTAGGAGATGGTAGGTAGTTAGTGACGATACTTAACAGCGTTGATCCATTGTTATTGAACAGGCTAAAATCATACTACTATATTAGCATATTCTTACCAGCTCAGAGAGTTAGCCAGGATATTGCGTGAGCCTGTTAGACCAGAGCACTAACGTTTAAATACTGATCATCCTGACACAGCTAGTACAGCAGATGAAATTAAAGGTTTTCTCTCATTGACTCACTGGAGGTCAGGATTTTCTAAAGCTTTGTTGCTGTGGTGTTGAGCAGTCCTGAGGGCTAATACTTCTATTACTACTGTAAGGAAAGACTTGTCTGTGTTGAGAAAAGTAGGCTGACAAGATATTAATCTCCCCAAATAACTTTCACTAAAGAATTAAAAAGGATTTTCTAAAAATATCTGCAGTATTTTTTTTTTTTGAAGATTTCTCTTTTTGACTCTTGACAGGCATGTGGGGTGTTGGCCTCTGTAGGCACCATCATGAATAGCTTTCTTGAGCCTGTCATGGTTTGGAAGTAGTGATGGAACAGGCCTCTCTGTGCCAGAGGTGGTAGTAGACATGCTTATCAGAAAATCCAGGTCGGTATGGGAAACTTCACATACAGCTATCTTAAAAGAGCAGTTAGAGTGCACTGCAAAGTACTGTAAACAGAGTGATTGTAGGGCTTAAAAATTCCATAGTCTTAATTGCTATGGGGGAGATAGGCCATGGTTCACAGTTTTATACAAAACATCTTTAACAGAGGTCATAATGATTAGCATAGTATTGCTGAGTACAGTAGAGTTCACGGAGTCTATAAGCTCCTTAGTGCATGGTACAATCATTAGGAAATTATTCCTTACAAAGAAAATATATTGTATAAATAACTGGATAGAATAAGATGTAGGTGGCAGTCCCATGAGCAGATATCCTCATATCTCTTGTATTTATTTATTTATTTATTTATTTAGCATTTTTATATACCGACGTTCTCGATACAAATATCAAATCAGGTCGGTTTACATAAAACAAAACAATCGCGGTGAGGCGTTACAATAAACGGAGTTTCAGAACATGAGAATAAATATTAAATAAACAACAGTGACTCATCAAATGACGAGAATCTATATAGTAAATAACATGTAATAAAATAGATAATGGTGTAAATAACTAACTTGAAATAAAATAAATAAAATAAATAATAAATAGAATAGTAAAAAATATATATGTAAAGACAACAGTAACTCGTTATGATACGTGAAACATGTAGAGAATAACTAAGAATAAATGATGTGTTAATTTGGGATATACAGGTATCAGGGACCAATGTTTATGTGCCTGGTTATGAGTAATGCATGGGCTAAAGAATTAATGCATCCACAAGTGGAACAATCAAACAGGTGGGCTGTCAAATAACGTGGATTCATGTGGAGATAACTAAAAATAAATGATGAGCTGAACAGTGACCAATGTTTATGTGTTTAGATATCAGTAATGCATGAACTAAAGAATTAGTGCATCCACGCGGGAGGCTTTCCCTACAGGTGTGTTGTAAGTGGGTTGTCCAGATGAGGTGGCTTTCACTACAAGTGGGTTGTAAGTGGGTTGTCCAGATGAGGTGTAATCGGGCCTTGAAGAGGTGTGGGCGGTCGTGGAACTTGAGGTGTGGTCATGGAACTTGTAGTGAACTAATTTTACTCTTTTGCTCTTTGGCCCGTGTCAGAGTGCACAATGTCTTGTCTTGTGCACAAGACATTGTGCACAATGTCTTGTGCACAATGTCTTGTGCATTCTTCACACTGAAGCTCTTAGAGTGCAAGGGTCAAAAATACTTAGCCCAGTGATCTGCTGGGATGAGAGGCTGACAATTTGTGGTTTCAGCCATTAGGGAACTCTATTATAAGTATAAGGTTGGCAGTCTGATGCTAAGACCTATAATCCCATCCCTGAGGAGCCAAACTGGTCCTCAGTCCCTACAAAAGGGATCTCTCAGAAAATGACTTTGTTCCTAGCAATTAGAGCCAAGGAGGAGAACCCAGAGAAAGATCAGTGATTTTTTTTGTTATTTGAGGTAAGTTGTATTTATGCTTGTTGAAGCGAAGGAACTGAGTATCTGGAGAGTGTGACCTCGGACCAGACCTGAATCTGTTTATGCCTGTTTGAAACTGAAACATATGTGTGTGAAGTTCTTTGAAGTAATTGGTCTTATGTTTATGTTGAAAGCTGATACATGTAAACCAGGACATTACTGTTAAGTTGCCATTTTGAATAAAGCCAAGCTTTAAATCCTAAAAGACTGTAGCTTGCATTAGTAGAGGCTCAGAGCCTGACACAGAGTCAAAGAAGTCCCTTACCCATGTACCTATATGATTATTTTACCCATTAATTGTATCCTTTTATTGATGTTTCCCCGCCAATCAACATTCTGACTGGCATCATAGTGGTAGTCACATGACTTGTTGCATGCCAATGCCTCTTCTAGAATTTACCACAGTCTTCCATACTGCAAATGGTGTTGAAGCCGTTTGACCAATCACATCATTTATTTTTACTGCTTTGCTGAGAATGACCACCTTCTGGGGCCTCTGCCTTTTTCTAATTATGCTGAATTTTTCTTTGCTGGTTATAGTTTACATTTCATATCTGAAGGTCAGAATCCTGAATTTATACAGAGTCATGTGACCTGTCATGCCAAGTCTGAGAAGCTTCTTCCAAGTTCTAGAACTTTTATTAAGTTCATACATCTCTGGGTGGCATTAAAAATTTTGGAAACTAGCTCTGTTTCTTTCTTACCCTTGACACTTCAGTTTCAAACACATGCTTAGTGGACCTCTTTCCTCATATTCGTCCTTTCTGCAGAGGACCTGATCCTTTTCTTCCTTCAAGCTTTTTTCCTTTTTTTGTCAGGCAGGCTTTTTTTTTTTTTTTTGCTGTTTATAGTTGACATCAACGAGTGTTGTGTGAAGGTTAACATTTATTTTTTTTTCAGTGTTTTAATTTGCCTTACAGTGTCTTTTGATCATTCTTCAGAGACTAGCTGTCAATGAAGCAGACCAGTAGCATCAAGAATTGCTCCTCGTGCAGATATAAGATCCCCTTCCTTTACGGTTTTGTTACTCACTGTTGGTATCCGGGAGAAGTCTTTGCAATATTGGGATGCAAGATTTGCTCAGTGGTATGACTTTGAACCATCAGGCCTTAGTAGGAAAGGTTTGATTTTTCCTGGTTGACCAAGAAACCTAGCAAAATGAATTTATGAAAATTTGTTGATTGGGGCAAGTAGATTATAACAAAAGACATGCTTTGAACCAAATCCTGAAATTGCACATGGAACTGGTTAAAAATAAAGCAGAGAATTATAGGAGATGGCAACAGATAAGAACCACTTGGTCCACCCAGTCTGCTCATTTGTACCTTCCTACCGTGCTGCCACAGATCCTAGGCAAGCACAAATGGACAGACTAAGTGGACTAAGTGATTCTTATCCACCTACATTTTCTATATTTCTGTTGAACAATTATATCATGGCAATGCATACATAAAAACCAAACAATCCACTGTTAATCAGGTTCTGTTGTTGCTGTTCTTTCATTGCTTTAACTTTTCAACACAAGGATAAAGCCAAGAATACCGAGACCACCTCATTCTAAGCTTTTACCTTCCATGGAGCTCTTAACAGAAACCAAGGTGCTGACTGAGTCTTCGTAAAATGGTGCTCTGTACATACATAAGAACATAAGATCTTCCATACTGGGTCAGGCCAAGGGTCCATCAAGCCCAGCATCCTGTTTCAAGCAGTGGCCAGGCCAAGTCACAAGTACCTGGCAAGTACCCAAACATTAAATAAATCTCAAGCTACTATTGCTTATTAATTAATAGCAGTTTAATTCATACCAATCATCAATTCAAAAATAAAGAGACAGGAACTGAAACACAAAAAAATTAATTCATCTGAAGTGGGATGTTATTGAAAAGGTTCCAGCAATGTTGACTGTGAGAGCGAGGTCCGGAAGGGAGCATGAACATCACAGATAAGTTGTTGTTTGAATTTCCCCCTGAAATTCATGGAATGTCAGCTGATGCTGGGGTTATCTTTATTTCCTATTTGCTTTTTCCTAGCACGTTTTTGGGACTTGTAGGCCACTATAGTATTCTAAATTAAAAAACTAAAAAAATTAATTTGCCAGTGGTTCAGCAAACCGTCTTCTGAAGAGTATCCAGACTGTGAAGTGTGTTTTTTGTCACTATAGGGATTTGCTTATTTCAAAGAGAATGATGGCTTGCTCAGCTTTTGTGAAAGGCCTGAACGCCCCAGTTTGTACTATTCATGTTTGGCATACAAAAGTTTCTTTAATCGTTACAGTTTAAATGTGTTGATTGACTATGGTGAAGCCCACTCAACATGGAGATTCACGACCCGTTCCAATGATTGCATGCATCCCCGGTAACCTGGAGTTGCGGTTCGGCCCTGCTTTACATCAAGGTTGAGCTCAGCGTCTACCATATCAGCTGATGTGCAGGGCCTGACATGGATCTTGGCTTCCTGCTTTATTTGAAGAGTATGCAACCGCCCTCTTTATTGCATTTGTCTACAACACTTATTACCTACAAAGTGAATGATGGCTTAGACCGGATGGTGGATATTTCATCCATACACCGTCTGGCTTGTATGTTTTTTTCAATAATATCTCACTTTTCAATAATATCTCACTTCAAATTCAATACCTTATTTATTATTTTTTTTCGTGTTTTAGTTCCTGTCTTTTTATTTTTGAATTTTTTTCAATGCAACATGCATTATGCAACCTCCTTGTACTACACCATGTGCAACTTGCTCACAGCTTACACAGAGACATCTGTTAACTGCCCCAGTTCAGATTCCCACCTGGATACTGGACATGTTCAGTTCAATCTTAACACCTGCACGTCAATATTGGTAGCATTTGTGCATGCCTGCCCATGTGACTCCTGCTTTGAAGCAGAGACTATAATAGCAGAATTGTAAAATCCATCTAGGCTGCCCAATTTGCTTCCTTTTGCAATGCCATCAACCACAGTTGATCTTCACAATTAAGGATTTTTTTTGTGCTCATCTCATTCTGGGTTAAATTTTATTACAGGTGCATGCATCCAATACCCTTTCTATGACGAAATATTTTCTAATCTTACTCCTACGTATACCTCGTTTCTTTGAGTCTTGTATTATGACCTCTTGCTGTATTTATTATTTATTTCTCTTTGAGCTTTTGAATGTCTCTCTTGGATCCCTTCTTTTCTCTTCTACCAGGTCTATATTCTTTTGAAGGTACAGGCTCCGGAGCTGGGCAGTACCGCAGTAGAGGTCACCCAGTTTGTCTTCTGATTATGCCTCTCCCCTCTGCACCCTAGTATTCCTCTGACTCTGGCCACCATCTGGCCACCATCATTTTTTGTGGGGTTTTGCTAGCTTAGATCATCAGAAATGATCACGTCAAGGCGCTCTCCTGATGCAAATAAGTATCTCACCCCAGTATCACATATTGCTGTCTAAGATTTCTGCACCTCAAATACATAGAAACATAGAAATGACGGCAGAAGAAACCAAACGGCCCATCCAGTCTGCCCAGCAAGCTTTCACATGTAAATAATACTCTGTGCTTAGGGCCAGGGACACAAGAACACTTAGACTCAGTAAAAGGTATAAAGTATTTTTATTCGGCAATATGTGTTCTTGGGAGATGCTGGATACTGGGTGCCCTTTGTCTTACAATCTGACCAGCATCTCGTTGGATACAGGAAGTGACCCTTCTTTTTTGCAAAATGTTCCTTAATATATGCCATTATAGTGATTTGTATGTTAGGGACAAAGGTAAAGGAGCTGATGATTTGACTAAAATCCAAACTAAAGTATGCTCTATGCAAATTAAACAGCTAAATAAACAAAAAGAGGGGGAGACAAATAAGGTGACTGGGACAGAAGGAGTTAAAGCATGTCCAGATAAGGACTTTGAGTCAGAAATACAACATGGACAGGATGGGTGTAATGCAGGTTACCTCCAGAATCAATTAATAGGTGCAGTAAGTACACCTAGTGGAAATAATATCTGTGGTAGAGGACCTTAAGGAGATTTCAAAGTTTGTATGTGAACATCCTTACAGGGGGCAAGTTTGAAAGTTATAATTAGTTTGATGAGGAAAAGTTTGGTCACTTGTTTTTTTTTACAGGAAGGTGACAATGGCTTTATTGTGCTAAAGCAGGCTAACATGCTCATTAGATTTCTGTGTTCCTTTTTGCTTCAGTTGCTTAATAATTATAAACACACATGACTCTGTATTTCTTTTACTGAAACATAACTGACTAGGACTTGCTCTTTTTTGATCTTTCTTTGATCACTTCTCTTTGTCTTCTCTCTCAAAGGTGTTCACTTTGATGAGATCTTAGCATCATCTGCAGAAAAGACAAAACTTTCCTATAATTCCTCTGCAATTCATGGGACAGATCCCTGAGGCAGTCTCTTCTCTATGAACTCCATTTACCACGATCCTCTGTTATCTGCCTTTCAACCAGATCAAATCAAGCTTCTACTTGGATGGGGTTTATCCACAGTGCCACTGTGAAGAATACAAGATTAGTAATTTTCTGAGCCTTCTCCAGAAGGAAAGGATAGAAGGCCTTGCTGAGGAGAAATATTTGCTTTCCTTTTGTTCGAAACAAAGTAGAAACTGTCCATTTTCAATTAGAAAGCAGCAAGGTTTGCAGTGCTGATGCGACTGAGCTTTCACAGGCCCATTAGCCCAGGATTTGGTGAGAGTGCATGTCTGCTCCGTCCTTGGGGCCGACGCAGTACCGTGCGCACACTTTAAAATGAGATTGGACACATGTTTTGGACAGATGTCCATAACCGCGGATGCAATACAGGGATTAGCACGTCCAACTCACTGCGTAGCAAATAGCGTTCATCACATGTAAATTCTATGTAGGTGAGGCTATTAGCTAATCCCCAACATGCAAAACATTTCCCCCCACGGCCAATGCGCCAACTGCAACATGGCAAATTTTACGCCAGCTCAAGGGCGCATTAAAAAAAGAAAAATCCTGCTTTCTGTAATTCCTCCTAATAGTATCGTAGCAATACTAATCAGAAGGAATCAAATAAAAGCAAAGTTAGTTAATTTAAAAAATATATATATATATATATTTAAAAAAAGAATTCTCGACGGCCAATATACACACACAAGATACATAGTCCAGGCCATGTATCTTGTACGTGTCTATGCTGGTGGTGAGAGAAAATGGATGCTTGTAGATTGAGCGTCCGTTTTACATATAGAAACATAGAAGAAGACCAGACAGCCCATCCAGTCTGCCCAGCAAGCTTCGCACTTTTGTTTTGGTTTTTTTTCTCATACTTATCTGTTTCTCTTGGCTCTTAGTAACCTTTTGGTTCTAACCCACACTGACAGCCACCTCTCCTATACACCCCGATGGCAAGGAGGTGCTAGGGATGCACACGTTTTCCCTAGCGCCTCCTTTTTAGCACAACTTCTATTGGAACGTAAATTCATGGGAAGAGATATTCCACCTATTTGCCTTAAAATAATTCTAAGATAAAGCCATGTGCTTTTGTTAGGGACCTCGGTATAACTGTAGATACAGAATTAGGATTAAAAAAGCATATTGCACTAAAAATAAAAGAGGGCTACTTTAAACTTCTCACTCTTAGAAAGCTTAAACCCCTTCTGGCCCCAAAGGAGTTTAGAACTGTACTACAATCCTTGATATTGTCAAACATAGACTACTGTAACGCACTACTGCTTGGCCTTCCTCACAGCACCATAAGGCCTTTGCAAGTTCTACAAAATGCGGCAGCACGAGTTTTAACTGTAACAAAAAAGTGTGAGCATATCACCCCTGTACTTATCTCTTTACATTGGTTGCCCATAACATTCCGGGTGCAATATAAGGTAGCATGCATCCTACATAAGATAATATACGGAAATAACACGGAATGGCTAAACTATTCCATACACTTACATGTACCACAAAGAGACCTTCGATCTAGTAACAAGGATCTCCTTTCTATCCCAACGATTATATCAGCAAGACTCAGTGAGGTCCGGGAGAGTATAATTTCCATCGCAGGCCCTAAGTTCTGGAACACATTGCCAACCCACTTAAGACTGCAAACAGACATCAAGAAATATAAAACCGATTTAAAGACATGGCTATTTACATGTGCGTACACGGAGTCATGACAGTTAAACCAGCAAGTCTTACATTGTAAACTCTTTTTCCCTACAAATTTCTTTTATACTATTTTAATGAAACTTTAGTCTATTTTACTGAATGTGTGCTTAATTTAATGATTTAATAATGTTTTAGTGTTATTTTAGAATCATTTTAATGTTACCTACACTTTTATGGTTATTAAGTTATCTGTATTTATGATATTATTGTATTTCCATTTTTTAGCTGTACACCCTTGTGATGGTTTTATTACTGATGTGACGGTAAACCCAAATAAACTATAAACAACCCCTAATTTAAATATTGCACCGTGCCCAGATATTGCATCGGCGCCCTTGTCGGCAGCGCAGAGGAGATTTTGGAGCCCCTTGCACTGCAGACAGGCAGTGCTTTCTCTGAAAAGCTCCCAGCTTTTAATGCCAGCTAGACTTTCACCTCATGGCACAAATTTGTAGAACTTGAGTGCCCATCAGTGCGGGGGCATTCAACAGATACCTTTGCAGAGCAGAGGAAAATTATCCGGCCACACAAGCCCAAATAACTTTGGGGCTACTCTGAAGTTGCCCTAAAGTTATCCGGTTAACTTAGCTGCCTATAGTTGAAAATTGTCTAAGTTAGCCGAATAACTTTACTCTGCCTCAGTACACTACCTTTTTTTTTAATCTGGCTAAATCTAGCAGGATAAATGATTTAATATTCAAAAAGTTACCATTTAGCCAGATAACTTGTAAGTTATCTGACTAAAAGCCTTTGAATATTGACCCCCAGATCGAGATTTTCGAACAGCTATCCCAGGGATTGTCTCAGAGGCAAACTTTAGGGCCGATGGAAAACATTCAGGTCGATACAGTAACCTGCAGTTAAAGATTCCCCGTCTGTAACGTGCTGGGAGCGCACAATACAGACGAGTAAGGCCATCCAGCGATACAGTCTCCAGTTTCACGCATCCTTAGCGCTTCCTAAAATAAACACCTAACCCTTTCCACACCCAGCATGTAAATACTGTAACGGGCGCTGATATTATCTCCTTAGGAACGCGCTGTTTTGCCGCGGCCTTAACCTGTTAGTTTACCGCCTCCCCCTAGTAGGAGTTAGGACTGTGTAACAAATCCATCGACACCGCTTAAGATTCTCAAACACAATAAAACAATAAGCCTGGCACCTTCCTTGATGTAGTACGTCCCGGATGCCCCCCCCCCCTCCCCAGCGCGCCCGCCACTACCCCTTTCATCAGCTGCATCCACCCATTATGCCCCTCACGGGCATGTCCCGCTTCACAGAGCGCTCCCACTCAAATCCTTTCATGGGTATATACCCTTTCGCCCCCCTCACAGCGCCATGCTACCACTGCGACCCGGAGGAGGTGAGGCACAGCGGCGAAGACAGACGGGAGAGGAGAAAAAGCAGAACCGAGCAAAGCAAAAGCGTGCGAGCAAAGCGAAAGCGTGCAGCAAGCCGGCGAAATAGACCTGCGAGCAGAGGCAATAGCAGCGGTTCGGTAAGCCTGGCACCCTCCTTGATGTAGTACGTCCCGGATGCCCCCCCCCCTCCCCAGCGCGCCCGCCACTACCCCTTTCATCAGCTGCATCCACTGCGACCCGGCAGTCCCATGAGGCCTACAAAAAAAAAAAATCCCCGGCTCCCGCGCCCCCGCACTGGCCCGCCGACTCTACCCCCCCCCCCCCCCCTCCTCCCGATCGGGCAGGTAGGCGGCGGCGAAAAGCAAAAAAAAAACAAAATCAATTTTTTTTTTTCAAAAAGCGGCATCACACAATGCATAAAATAATTTCTCCAGCCTTAAAGCGACAATTTTGGGTTTTTCCAAAAGCGACTTACTTTTGGGATCTGTCAAGATCCCAAAAGTAAGTCGCAAAAGTAACTTACTTTTCTGAAGCCATCATGAACACTATCTTAGCTCCTCCGGACGAAGACGAAGATGGCCGCCTGCACGGGGAAAGCGTGCAATTGGCCGCTGAAGACGTGACATCACTTCTTCAGCGGCCAATTGCACGCTTTCCCCCGTGCAGGCGGCCATCTTCGTCTTGAGCTACGATCGTGATGGCTTCAGAAAAGTAAGTTACTTTTGCGACTTACTTGACAGATCCCAAAAGTAAGTCGCTTTAAGGCTGGAGAAATTATTTTATGCATTGTGTGATGTCGCTTTTTGAAAAAAAAAAAAATTGCTTTGGTTTTCGCCTCGCCTACCTGCCCGATCGGGAGGAGGAGGGGGGGGGGGTAGAGTCGGCGGGCCAGTGCGGGGGCGCGGGAGCCGGGGATTTTTTTTTTTTTTTGTAGGCCTCACAGGACTGCCGGGTCGCAGTGGATGCAGCTGATGAAAGGGGGTAGTGGCGGGCGCGCTGGGGAGGTGGGGGCATCCGGGACGTACTACATCAAGGAGGGTGCCAGGCTTACCGAACTGCTGCTATTGCCTCTGCTCGCAGGTCTATTTCGCCGGCTTGCTGCACGCTTTCGCTTTGCTCGCATCTTTTGCTTTGCTCGGCTCTGCTTTTTCTCCTCTCCCGTCTGTCTTCGCCGCTGTGCCTCACCTCCTCCCGGAGCAAGGCTGCTTTCGCGCCCTGCTCCGGGAGGAGAGACACAGCGACGAAGCAACAAAGACTTTTCGTGTTTTTTTACACTTCCTGGTGCCTGTCATTCCAAATGCCATTTGAAATGACAGGTACCAGCGCACCCAGGTTACTGTATAGGCGCTGTATTAAGCGCCTATACAGTAAAATGGGTTGCGCGGGCATAACCCTTCCCTAACGCTTTAAAGCCGCGGCATGCATTTGCATGCAATTAGAAGAGAGTATCGGGGAGTTAGTGAAGAGAACTGTGCGTGCGGGGAGGAAGGGTGCGCCTGACACTGCCGCACTGTTTCTACCGCGGCCTTACTGTATCGACCCGATTGTGGGCTCAGCCGAGCGCACTGTTTAACCCGCGGTTGGATGCACGTTGTGTAGGCGTGTCCACAGCCCCTTATGCTATAAGGGGAGATTAGCACCTCCACAACTCGTGTCCAACACGCCGCAAAACTAATAGCACTCATCACATGCAAATGCATATCGATGAGGCTATTAATTATTCACCCCACATGCAAAAAAAAAAAAAAATGTGCGTCCAGTCCGCACATTTTTATGCTCAGAAATTAACGCCTGCCCAGAGGAGGCGTTAATTTCTGAGCACCCCAAAAGTTGTAGAGAAAAGTAGAAAATACTGCTTTTCTGTACATCCTCCGACTTAATATTGTGGCGAAATTAAGTCGGAGGAACGAAAAGTTTAAAAGATTAAAAAAAAAAAAAAAAAGAGTGCTGGCGGTCAGGTTAGAGAAAACGATACTCAGTTAACCAGCATCTGTTTTCTTAACCCACAGACAGCCGGCCTCTCCTGGTGGCCTGCTGCCAAGGAGGCGCTAGGCACGCACAATCAACCCTAGTGTCTCCTTGGCAGCATGACCCCTAATTTTAATATTGCATGGCACCCTCAGGAGAAGTACCTGGGCGCTTGTTAGGAAAGCGGGCACTCAACATCCAGCACCCGTGTTCGGCGCATTTTTATTGCATCGGCCCCTTTGTTTAAGTGGACTGGTTTTCTTTAGTTTTGAGACTTAACTCTTGCGTTTTACTTTATTTTACAATCTTTCTCTTGGCTTTCTGTTTATATATAATCATTCATATTACTATTAAAACACCATGGCTCTGCTCATCTTAGCTGGTTAGTATATTAGTCTTACAAATAACCTATAATTTTAGAGAAAAAAAACCAACCCTGTTTTTAATTTGATTACGTAGATGAAGTTGCTTTCCCCAGCACATATGATTACAGTCAGAAATGGAGGCAGTTCTCCTTTAAAATCTAACACCTACTAAATCTTCGTGCCAGTGGCATGGGAGAGCAAACCTTTATCTTAGTTAGAAAAGGTCTTTAATTTCTCTCTTCTCTCGCCCTCCCCCTTTGCTTTCCTTGTGAATGGGAGCAGCAGTAATAATAGTGTGCAATCTAAAGTGCCTTTCATCTAATCAGGATCCCAGTGCCGGGCATAATAACAGCCTTCCCAAAACTTGCATGCAGCTATTCTTGGGGGTAGATGGCTATCCACCCTGCAATAGACCTTCTTCCCGAGAGAAGAAAATAAAAATCAGTGCTAGTATTATTTTCAAAATGCAATTGGGTAATTTGAGGTGGGGGAGGTGAAAGCAACTTGTTTGGATTCGTCCAAGGCACAGGTAGCAGAAGGCAGTCTACATGGCTAGGGTATACTGTGTTGGCTGTCCAACATAGTACCCACTACACCACACCTCCTACAGAGAAGCACGATATAGCTTATTACAGGCTTCAGCTGTGTCAGACGTAAGCATTCACTTTCGAGTTTCCTTACTTAAAAGTGGCACCTCAACCCAGGGGTCTCAGAAGTCATGTAAGGTTGCATTGCTTCCCCTTAATTAAGAGATGACCAGTGGAGGCATGTCTAAAGGGCCAGGTAATAAATTCACAGCCATGCAGTCCTGGCAGAATTGGTCAGGGAAAAGGTTGCTTGTTAGAAGAAGGTGAATCCATAGATAGATTGGCTGAAAAGTAAGGTGGGAAGACAGTAAAGGTGGATGGGAGACAGAAACTGGGCGAAGAGGGAGGAAAGACTGAAAGAAGCCTTTTTTGCATTTTAAAGGGCCTTTTTTACTAAATTGCATATTGACAAGCTTTTTTCAATGCACATGCTTTAATATGGCATTCACCAAAGTTCAACAACTCTTACTTAGAAACATAGAAATGACAACAGAAAAGGACCAACAGTCCATCCAGTCTACCCAGCAAGCTTATGGTAGTCTCTGCCATGCCATTTAAGTCACCCCCATAGCACGGCAGAGACTATATTGTTGTCTATTAGTTATATCTCTTGTTTTAATTATTTGTTTATGATTGCATATTGTGAATGTTATGTTGTTATCCGCTGAGTTTTGTAGATCAGTGAGCTACAAGTGTATTAAATAAATAAAGTGTATTAGGGAAATACTGTAGTTTAGTGAATACATTAAAATATGCTTGGGAAAAGAAACTGTGCATGTAACACCCCCCAGCTCCCTTCCCAGCAAGGGTTCACTTGATGCAGTGTCTGGAAGATGCACAGATTTGTGGTAGTAGCACCAGCAAGGCCCAGGGGATCAGCCATATAGAACCAGTCCACGCCAAGTCTTGTATTCCAAAACAAAATAGTTTACTAGAAACAAATCAAAGTCCTATGAAAAACACAAAATAGGGCTTTCAACAGCAGCAGATACCAAAAATAGGAAGACGATCTTTACGCAGTCTATAACCGAAATGCAAATCCTCCAGCACTGTTGAAGAAATTAAATAGGGAAAACTTAGACCTTCCCAGAGCTCCTGAAAGGTTCTTCTTCGCCAGATACCCTTCAGCGCTAAGGAATCATCTTCTCCCTCTTCAGTAATGTTTTTCAAATACCTTGCTGGTAAAAAAAAAAAAAATCTGGACAAGCTCCCAAACCCAAGTCTTGGAGATAGCAACCCTCTTAAATCATTTCTGAGACCCTCCTGGAACTCATTTCCAGCAACCAAGTGAATGGAAGAGACACTCTGTCCCGATGGAAGGGAAAGGCAGCTGTCATTTCCTTCACTGGAGCTCTGGAAGAACACAGCCTCTCTGCTGCCTCTCCTAAACTCTCTCGTCAACAACTCTCCCTCAAAGCTCTGAAAAATTCCCTTTATAACGTTCTGCTCACCGACCCACCCTCTGGGGAATGGATTCTCCTGCCACTCAAACACTTGTACCCTCTGAACTTCCTGTTGATGGAATGTTCTCTCTTTTAAAGAATAATAGGACCTAGTTGGCCCTACATGCGCACTAAGAAAAAACCGTTAACCATACCTGTAGAGATGTAGTTAAAATTCTGGGCATATGGCCGTATTAACGAGGTTTTGGGTGTTAAAATGATCTGCATTATTTTGAAATCCACAGATTTGCCTGATTTATGCATATTAATAAGCTCATTAAATCAATAATGCAGAAATCTGTGCTGTTCACGTGCATTTTCTGCGTTGCCTTTAGCATGAATTAGTTTATGTATGTAATACTCGTTTTCACGTGCTATTTTGGTATTAACACACATTGGCATGGTGTAGTAAATAGGCCTCTAAGTCACATACATTATATGTAAATGTTCCACGGTAACATGGCAAAATCTGGAAGACTGTGTTGCAGAATTTTCTAACCCTTGCCACAGAATCTATCCTTGAGCTGCCCTGGGAGCCTTGATGCAGTTTCATAGATACGGTGACATTAAAACCATACAGCATAGAGCAATCTGACTACCTTAACCATATACAATAGAAGTCAATTTTCAAAAAGCCCTAAAATGATTAATTTATCCAGCCATAATCCTGGATATTCAGTGTAATAAACAGCCTGCTAAATATCCCCAAATAAAGTTATCACATTAGCCTTAACTGGATAACGTTAAACCTAATCTGCTATCTTTGAATATCACTGATTAGGGCAAAGTCATGATGGCTGACATGTAACCAACTGTGCTCAGGAGCCCTGGAGGAGATACTCTAAGTCATTGTTGCTATAATTGTCAAAAAGAAGGGCAAATGTCACTCTTATCCCAATGTCTCTTCATCTGTCATCAGTCTTAATTGATTCCTTTGAAGAATGGGGAATGAGCTTGGAGCTCAGACAGAGGCACAGACAGTAATGATGATGTGTGGTCTGGTTTCTCTGGTTGCTTTGTTGAGCTCCACCAGAAAGAGACCCTCCTCCCCCTCTTCTTTGTCCTCCACACTGGAGTGCAACCACTGGTGACTTCCCAGGAACAGCGTTTCAGACTGATAATGACATGGCACCAATGTCAGCCCTGGGGGAGACTCAAGAAAATGCCGATAGAAGGCAAGCCTGTGAGGCCATGGTGAACCTCTGGAGTCAACTTGTTGCTGTATGAACACATTTTATCTAGTCTGAGATAGGAGGGAGAAAACTGACCAATGGATTGGTCAGTTATGATGGGCATAGTTAATTGTTTGATACTTGCCCTGGTTAAATTTATAATTACCCCTTTGCCTAATGCTCCACAGGATGTTTCCTTGGGAGAAGTCTGAGCATTAGTTTCACATATGGAGATATCTTTAATGGGCTGTGTTTCTTAACTTTGAGAGTTCACATTGGGTGTGTCTTCTAAGTTTTTCTTTGAAGACCTTTTATTGTCAAAGCAAGCTGAAACTCTTATGAACGTGTGAGAAGGCAATTTCTGCTCTCCATGGCATGAATTTAATTTTGGCTCTGGGCAATCAAAATTTTCAAAACAAAATTGAGATCTTGGAGAATGAAGATAGAAGAATATATGCTATATGAATTTTCCAAAATCTTCCATGATCTCATCACTTGGAATGTTGAAGAAATATTTGTTTGAAATTTTGCAATATCTTAAAGAGGTTTTCCCACTTATGATCTAACTTTACTACTTCCCATCTGGGAAGAAACCTCCAGAGGCAAATGATGGTTCTTTACTTAAGAATTTATCCTTTGATAAATTGGAACTGTCCGCCATACTGGAATCTTTGCAGAAAGAGATGATTATAAGATCAATATTAGCATCCTTTGCATTGAAGCTAAATAGGGAATGGGCTCTTAAATCCTTTTTTCATAAGGATGCAATGTTTTATGGGCCTAAAATTAGGATTTATCCTGATTTTAGAAGACATACCCAGGAGAGGCAGAAGACCTTTCTTATTTACAAACAGCGATTTGATTGAGTTAGGAGCAGAATTTTTCCTTAAATTTCCTGCTGTGTTTAATTAAATGTATGAGGAGTACTTATATTTTCTTGACCCTGCACAAGTTCAGAGATTCATTGAAGGGAAATTGAATAGCGGGATTAAAGATTAGTCACCACTGCTGGAAGGGTTGAGGATTTTTGATGTGTGTGTGGGTATATATATATATATATGTCAGCCATTGTTAAGGCATCCTGATAAGAGAGGCTCCAATAAAAGCAATAGGAGCCCATGTGCCTGTAATTAAAGATCTACTTGAGTTAAAAGATTACAAAATACCCCTGTCAAGTGATAAACAGATTGTTAATACCAACAAAAAATAAACTTTGACATGTCTGTATGCTAATGCCAGAAGTCTAAAAAGTAAGATGGGAGTGTTAGAATGTACAGCACTGAATTAAGAGGTAGACGTACTTGGCATCTTAGAGATCTGGTAGAAGGAGGATAACCAATGAGACAGTGTAAAACTTGGTTGGGAGTGGCACTTTATGTTAGGGATGGCATAGAGTTCAACAGATTAAGATCCTGCAGGAGACTTAGGGCCAGATTTTAAAAGGTACGCCCGATTTTATAACATGCACGCACAGCCGCATGCATGTTATAAAATCCAGGGTCGGCGCGCGCAAGGGGGTGCACAATTGTGTTACTTGTGCGCGTCACACCGCGCAGCCTTCCTCCATTCCCTCCGAGGCCGCTCCGAAATCGGAGCGGCCTCGGAGGGAACTTTCCTTCTGCCCCCCCACCTTCCCCTCCCTTCCCCTACCTAACCCGCCCCCCAGCCCTACCTTAAAACCCCCCCTTACCTTTATCCTATAAGTTGCGCGCCGGCCAACTGCCAGTCCGTGATCCCAGGCACAGCGCCAAATGGAGAAGAGTGTAGCAGTGAGGGTATACTACCGTCCACCTGGACAAAATGAACAAACAGATGATAAAATGCTTAAAGAGATTAGGGAAGCTAATAAATTTGGCAGCACATTAATAACAGATTTAAATGACCCCAATATTGACTGAGTAAATGTAACATCAGGACATATTATGGAGGTACATTTTCTATATGGAATAATTGACCTCTACATGGAGCAGTTGGTCAGGGAATTGATGAGAGGTGGTTTTAGACCTAATTTTTAATGGAATGAAGGATTTGGTGCGAGAGGTAACGGTGGTGGAACCAGTCGGCAACAGTGATCATAATGCAATCAAGTTTGACTTAATGACTGGAAATGACATTAAGTAAATCTACAGCTCTAACATTAGAGCTGCAAGGTTAAAAGTTTACATCAGATGTGGTCATTGTGTACAAATACCATTTTAGAAGCCCATTCCAGATGTATTCCATGCATTAAAAATGTAGAAGGAAGGCCAAACAACTGCCGGCATAGTTAAAAGGTGAGGTGAAAGAGGTTATTTTAGTCAAAAGAACTTCTTTCAAAAATTGGAAAAAAGATCCATCTGAGAAAAATAGGAAAAGGCATAAACATTGGCAAGTTAGATATAAAACATTGATAAGTTGGGCTAAAAGAGAATTTGAAAAGAAATTGGCTGTAGAGGCAAACACTCATAATTAAAACTTTTTAAAATATATCTGAAGCAGGAAGCCTGTGTAGAAGTTGGTTCAGCTATTAGATGATCAAGGAGTTAAAGAGGCACTTAGAGAAGATAAGGCCATCACGGAAAGACTGAATTAATTATTTGCTTTGCTATTTACCGAAGAGAATGTTGGGGAGATACCTGTGTTGGAACCTGTATTCAGTGGTGATGATTCAGAAGAACTGATACAAATCAGTGTGAAACTGGAAGATGTAATAAGGCAGATTGACAAACTAAAGAGTAGCAAATTGCCCAGACCAGATTGTATATACCCCAAAGTTCTGAAAGAACTCAAAAATAAAATTGCAGATAGGTTACTGGAGGGTGACCACTGTAACCCCAGTCTTTAGAAAGCTCTCCAGGGGTGATCCGAGAAACTATAGATCGATGAGTCTAACTTCAGTGCTGGGAAAAATCATGGAAACTATTCTAAAGAACAAAGTCCCAGGACAAGGTTTAATGGGACACAACCAATATGAATTTACACAAGGGAAAATCTTGCCTTATCAGTCTGCTATATTTTTTAAGGGTTTAATAAACATGTAGATAATGGTGGTTAATAAACATGTGGATAATGGTGATATACTGTATTTAGATTTTCAGAAGGTGTTTGACAAAATGCCTCATGGTTGACTCCTGAGAAAATTTAAAAGTCACAGGATAGGAGACAATGTCCTTTTGTGTATTGCAAACTGGTTAAAATATAGGAATTGGAGAGCAGGACTAAATGGTCAGTTTTCTCAGTAGAGAAGGGTAAACAGTTGAGTGCTTTTTAATATATAAATGATCTGGAAAGGGGAACAATGAGTAAAGTGATCGAATTTTCAGACACAAAATTATTCTGAATTGTGATGAAATTTAATGTGGACAAGTGCAAAGTGATGCACATGGGAAAAAGTAACCTACACTGTAGTTACACAATATTAGGATCCATATTGGAAGTTGCCACCCAGAAAAAGGACTTGGGCATCATAGTGGACAATAATTTGAAATACTCAGTACAGTGTGTGGCGGCAGTCAAAAACAGTTAGGAATTATTAGGAAAGAAATGGAGAATAAAACGGAGAATGTCATAATGCCTCTGTATCACTCCATGGTGAGACTGCACCTAGAATATTGTGTGCAATTCTGGTCAGTACAGCTCAAAAAAGATATAGTTGTATTGGAAAAGGTACAAAGAACAGCAACCAAAATGATAAAGAGGATGGAACGGCTCCCCTACAAGGAAAGACTAAAGGGGTTGGGGCTGTTCAGTTTGAAGAGACACCTGAGGGGGGGATATGATAGAGGTCTATAAATTCATTAATGGAATAGAAAGGGAAGTGTAAATTGGTTATTTACTCTTTCAAAAAATACAAAGACTAAGTGGCACTCCATGAAGTTAGTAAGTAGCACATTCAAAACAAATTGGAGAAAATTATTTTTATTTATTTATTTTAGATTTAGCTCACACCTTTTTATTGGTAGATCAAGGTGAGTTACATTCAGGTATTTCCCTGTTCCCAGAGGATTCATAATCTACATCTGTACCTGAGGCAATAGAGAGTGAAGTGACTTGCCCAAGGTCACAAAGATTGTCATCAGGATTTGAACTCAGGCTTCCATGGTTCTCAGACCATGGCTGTAACCACTAGGCTACTCTTTCACAGTTAAGTTCTGGAATTCCTTACTGGAAGATGTGGTTAAGGCAGTTAGCGTAGCTGAGTTTAAAATGATTTGAACAAGCTCCTGGAGGAGAGGTTAGCAAACTGTTATTAACCAAGTTGTCTTAAGAATCAGCCATGGATTGGCTACAGGTGGAAACAGGATATTGGGCTTGATGTACCCTTAGACCAACAATGGGGGCGGGGTAGGTGGGGAACTTCACAGAACCCCCCCCCCCCCAGGAGGGAGTTTTACACTTTGCAAGGAGGAGGGTGTGACATTTTGGGGCTGCATGAACTTTTTAAAAAAAATGGTGGCCCCATGTGAAGTGGGCTGCCATCATATGTTTCTGTGGCCTCTGCCACGTTCTTTTTATCTCAGAGTTTTTCCACGGTAACGCAGCGATATTGCCACAATATTTTGTTGGGGACGCAGCTTGATAAATCTCCCCCTAAGTTTGTACCTGAGGCAATGGTAGATGAAGTGACTTGCCTAAGGTCACAAGGAGCCACAGTGGGACTGGAACCACAGTGAGACTGGAAGGAGCCACAGTGGGATTGGAACCAAGGCTTCTCTGGTTCGCCGCCCACCTCTCTAACCTCCAGATAGAGGGAGCACGGTCACTGTTAGAAAGGAGCTTCCTGGGAGGGTTCTGTGCTGACAGGAAGAGAGGACACATTTGAGAAAAGCCTCCTGGGATGTGCATTTCTCAAGCATTTTGAGCTGAGAAGTCAGAAGGAGAGCCATCTGAAGTCAATCAGGGAAGTTTCAGCAGGAGTAAAAGCCCAAACTGCTCCTGCACAGGCAGAGGAGGAAAGAGATTTAAGACGTCAGGAGTGCAAGGCCTCGGAGGTGGCTGGGATCTTGAAGATAGATAGGTGGACTATCTGTTTGTTTGATTTTTAGGGGGCAGTCAGTTGTTAGAGAGCTAGCAAGGGACAGGTTAAAGTGCAGGGGCTGAGTCCGGCAGTGTGAAGATCCAGAGTAGCCTAGAACAGCGTCTCTAGATGGCAGACAAGCACCCTAACTAGAAGCGAGTTGAGAAGTATGCACTAGTGACTTGAAATAAAGCATGTAAAATGGTGCGAAGTGACCTGCCTCCTCTCTGGGAAGGGGGGAGTGATCCTGAGTTCCTTCCCTAAAGAGCTGACTTGGGGGGAAGACCAACCCGTGACATCTTGATTATGTCACATCCCTCCTGCCGACGCATGCGAGGTAGCCGCGCTGCTGATTTAAAATGAAAGAGGTAGGAATTCAGGTGCCAGCCAAGGTATTGAGACCTCAAGCTGGAAAGCCCAGCACTGCTGACTCTGCGTCGCTCGTCAGCTCTGTGGCACACCATCAGCAAGAAGTGTTTGAACCGTGTCTACGCAGTTTAACTGAAGTTTCAATTTGTTTATAAGAAAAATGCACACACAAGAAAAAAATGGGAATGTCATTGCTTTTCTGTGCGGCAGGGAATCCCTTTGCTATTATATGGGATGGGTGGTGCTTCTGGTGCAAGGTTGACAGCCGCACCAGCTGCAAGTTTCCTTGGAGTTATTTCTGTTTTCACAGTTCAGTGTCCATTTTTAATGAAATAGTTGTCTATATACATATTTTTGTTTGGAATTGTTTCTTCTTCCAGTCTACACTGCCTGTGAGTATTTATATTACATTTGTCTCAATTACTGGTTCATGTTTTCAGAAGATGTACTCTACATTATATTTCCAGCCTACACTGTATGTGTGACAGTAAGAACCTGCAGGAGATGGGTTTGGTCAAAAAATGTAAACAGACTATGTGTATTCTCTCCAGTGACAGAGAAAAATTATTATATGAAAATCTCTATAAAAAGCACCAGTTCTGTGAATTTTGGGCTTTAATTATTCATACTTTGGTGCAATGCACTAATTACCGGCTTCTCACACTTTCTAATTTGGTCTTATAGCCTCTTCAAAACTAGACCCAAGTCTCCATCTGTTGTCTTCAAACCTGTCTCCATTTTTCAGAGAGAACAGGACTGGCTAGAAGCTGGGCTCCCACCACAGCTGGTGACACTTGGAAGCTGCTCACTGCAACAAGCCTGGAAGTTTACCTGCTCCCTCCTCCTGGGAGTCTTTCCAGGGGTTGTGTTCCTGCTGCAGACAAGTTGGGGAGGGGGGCAGGTTCCTGCTGGTGCAGGCAGCCTCTGGCTTGCTCTACTGCCCAGCTCTCCTTGGCAATTGCATTCCCTTGCTTTCCCCAAAAGATGATGATAGAACAAGAGGAAGTGCCCCCCACTAGACAGAACTTAAAACTATCGAGGTCATTACAAAACGCGCGTGCGTGCGCCCATACACCCGTGGATCGGCACACAAGTGAGGACACACTGGAATTTTTAATTGAGCATGCACTTACATGCATATGTTTTAAAATGGACCAACTGTGCATAAGAGGTTACTCAAGCACGGCTAGTGCACGAGGTCTTCCATAGGACTTTATCAGCTTTTATGTGTGTATGTCAGCGAATTTTAAAACATGCTCGCGTGTTTCCCAATTAGTCCGTCAGTTTGTTCACTTAATAGCAAGGTCTTTCAGATCCCTCTGGTTCTTCATTCTGCACGCTGCCCAGTTGACCCGGACCCCTCGCCCTGCCCTCTAAGCCCTAAAACCCGAGATCTACAGTCTTGCTTCTCAGCAAGTAAACTTACGCAGATAGATTGCGTGCGCTTGCTGTAGATTTTGTTTTCAAATTCGGAATTACGTGCATAAGTCAGGGCCCTGACCTGGAATGCCCTGGCCCCGCCCTTTTCCCCACCCCCCTTATTCGACACGCATACACAGGTATATATATATACAAGCCGTTAAGCCCGTTAAAACGGGCTACATCCCTCTGTCTCTCACCTCCCCCTCTTTCTCTCTCCCCTCACTCTTCACCACCCCCTCCCTCACCCACTCCTCCCCACCCTCCCTCTCCTATCACTCAGTCCCTCCCTCCCACTCAGTCTCACTCACTCCCTCCCCCCTCTCTCCCTCCCTCTCACTCACTCAGTCCCACTCACTCTCACTCAGTCCCCACTCCCTCCGTCCTCTCTCTCAGTCCCACTCCCTCCCTCAGTCCCTCCCCCTCACTCAATCCCTCCCTCCCACTCAGTCACTCCCTCCCCCCTCCCTCTCACTCACTCAGTCCCACTCACTCTCCCTCAGTCCCACTCCCTCAGTCCCCCCTCTCCCTCTCACTCAGTCCCACTCCCTCCCTCTCACTCAATCCCTCCCCCTCACTCAATCCCTCCCTCTCACTCAGTCACTCCCTCCCACTCTCTCTCTCCGTCCCTCCCTCCCACTCAGTCCGTCCCTCCCTCTCTCTCTCTTCTCCCTCCCTCGCTACCGCCCGCTACCGCCGTCGCCGCCCGCTACCGCCGTCGCCACCGCCGTCGCCGCTACCGCCGTCGCTCGCTACCTTCGTCGCCGCCCGCTGCCGGTACCGCCGCTGCTGCCACTGGACGCCGCCATTTTTTTTTCTTTCTGAAGCTGCCTCAGAGCGACGTGCTCGCCCGCACATGCGCGGTAGAGCTGGTCTCTACTGCGCATTTGCGGGCCGTCGGTCACAGGCCATTTATAAGGTAGATGCAGGTATTTTGCGACTTTATAAAATCCAAGTTTCCTGCGCATGCCCTACATGCACACGTATGTGGTCATTTTTTGCGCCAATAAAGCTTTTAAAATCGACCTAATAGCTTTAAAGCACGGCGCCAGAGCAACACGGGATGAAGCAGGGCCTGAGGTTTACTGAATTCCCCAACAACAAGGTCAGAGTTCTATTTTCAAAATGGTCCTGTGAATGGCAAACAACAAAAATTCTTATACATTTTGGGAAGGTAAGCTTAAAAAGATGCTTGTTGGTGGGAACCATGATCATTTTGAGTTCCTCACATCCAGCTAAATTATAGAAAACATTAGTACTGCTGCTGTAAGTACACAAAAAACCCCCTAAGGTTATTACGTACAATGTCAAATTTGAGACAGGAATTTTTTTTTTAAACCCTTTGTTTGTGAAATAATAAAGTAAGGTTAATATACCTGGCTATGTGCCCATCTATATGTATATTTGTGTGAATCAGAACAATGTATATTTACTTTGGAAGGAAAGTGGCACTCCTCCAGCTATATTATATATTATATGGGGACAGCTTTGTCTTTTGTAACAAATCCTTCAGTTATCTCATCTCCTGTCAAGAACCTAACAATTTAATCAGTGGGTGAATGTCAGCTACATTGTTGGCATTCCCCAGGTAAACTATCTCTTGGAACACACACACACACATGGCCAGGGAACTCGTGGGGGTCATAATTTCAAATCCTGCTCTCCCACTTTCTTGGCGGCATTAAGCAAGTTAATTAGAGGCCAGATGAACTAAGCTGCAATAAAAGTGGGCATTAATGCACATTAATGGCCATTTTTACTGTAGATGGTATCTTTCAAAGAAATAAAACAGCATTTAAAGGTCATTAAACTCAGTGTTTTGGGGGGAGATGCTTCTGATGCATTATTGCCAGTGGCTTTTGCAAGGCCCACTGTGGGTCAGGAGAACTCCCTGCCTGCCTCACCACAGCTCCCACAACATTCAAGCATGTTTCCCCCCCCCCGCCCCAGCCGATCCTGGACCATCCGAAACCACCTCCCTCAACACCTTTCCCTCAGGCCTGTAGCCTCAGTGCTCCCCTTTCTCTTTTCATCTTCTCTGCAGTCGCTCATAAGAGGCCTGGGGGAGGGAGGGAGGGAGGGTTAAGGCAGCCTGGATAGCCTTGCCTGGAAGTTGGCAGGAACACTGGTGCAAGGGTGTGGGGGACACTATGGCCCAGAGCAGGCCTTATGGAGCTAATGTAAAATCTTAACTACACCTCAGAGAGATGTAGTTAAGATTTTGCAGTACATCTGGTCCTCAAAGTCAACAGTTTTTCTCTGGGAGATATTGGATTCTGTGTTTTATTTTGATTAGGAAGAATAAACTAATTTGCCAAGCACCTATCCCACATCTCTGTTTAGTATTGGGTGTAGAAACCTCTGTTACTGCTGCTCCTGCGTTCCAAATATCCTGATTCACAGTAAGGGAACCATTTTGATGTGGAAGATGTCTGCAGGTCGATTTCTTCAAGGGAACAGGTTGTGGAACTAAGAGAGGAGGTGGCAAGGTTGAGAAACAGATGGGAGAATGAGGACAACAATAAAATGCTTATTGAGGCATCAAAGATGGAAAACTCAAGCAAGAGAGGAAGGTGATGCTGGACCACAAGATGATAGTTAGACCCAGATTATCCCAGCTGCTATACCCTACACCCCAACTCTGGTATTTCTTGAGCTGAAGAACTAGTACGCAGCCCTGGATGTGAAGGAGGAGAAACCATCCCAGAAAGAGGAGGAACAGGAAGAGGTGAAACCATGCCAGGAAGAGGACTGAAACTCATAAATCCCAAAGCTGCAGGCTCAACAACCACTGTACCTAGGAAGCGGAAGGTAACTGTGGTTGGTGACTTGTTTCTGAGAGGCATGGGGATATCCATCTGCCGTCCAGACATTTTGTCCTAGGAGGTATGTGTTCTGCCAGGTGCCAAGATCTGAGAAATTACATAACCACATAATATCTCTACCCAACCTCTTATACAGGCATGCGCAAGGCTTGGACCTTTCTTTGTACACAAACTCGTATGCCTTCCAGATTGTCAGTTTTTTTAAGTATATGTGACCACGCAGTGTTTTCTCCTGCAACATCTAAATCTAGATTTCACAACTGGAAGGATAAAGGGCTGTTATGGTTCTTTCAATGTTTTTCTAAGGATTCGAACCAAGTCCTTTCCTTCTCAGAGCTCCAGCAAAGATATTCACTCCCTGACTCTGATCATTACTCCTATTTACAACTACAACATTTCCTTCAAGGCACTAAGTTTCTACAGGAGATTCCCCCCTCAGTTCTGGCTCATTCATACAATTGTGATGACCAAGTCCACCAGGCAACCAACTATTGCAATCTACTGTACCCTGTTGCAAGATTCTATACCGCATGACTCCACACAAGATGTTTTTACCAGCTGGACCAAATGGCCAGAGTTTACACTTAGTCGGCAGGAATTCCTGCAATGCTTCCAAAACATACCGGAATGGTCAGAAAGTGTACTGTTTCATGAATTGCAATATAAATTTTTGAGGCAATTCTATATGACCCCAGACAAAGCTCACAAGGCACGAATCATAGATTCCCCACTGTGCGCTAAGTGCCGACAAATGGAGGATTCTTTCCCCCACAGCTTTTGGTCTTCCATACATATCCAATTATTCTGGCAACAGGTTCATACTAGATGCTGTGGGATGTTGGGAGCAGACCTGCCACAAGACCCGATGCTGTGGCTATTTGGGACTTTCCCCTTCTCTCGTAGTGGGGTGGGGATGAGCGGCCTGAAATTTCTCCATAAAGCTAGCCTGGTTGGAAAGAAGGTGATCCTTACTGGCTGGGTCTCTGAAGCGCCTCCACACATTGAACACTGGTTCCGTCTTTTAATAAAATTATACCCTCTGAGTATGTTAGTGCCAAAGCCTCATTGACTGGAAGCTTTACAGATATAGAACAGAACTGGGCACCACTGAACACTTACTTAACACCCCTCACTAGTTAGACGATACTTAGACGATAATTAGCAGAGGTTACTATACGGACTGAAAAGGGAGGGAGGGGAGGGAGGGAGGGGACACTGGGGGAAAGAGGTAGAGGCGGAGGGGTTGGGAGGGCTATTTACGACATTCTGAGATAAAGATCTTACATGACACTTATACATGTTTCTGCTATCCTACCTACCAAGAGGTAGACGTTGGGTTTGGTTTAATAACAGCTAATTGATTACGTTATGTTACGGTAGGGGATAACCTGTACTAGTAGAGAGGCATGGTTTATCTCATGTATGTGTTCACTCATTGCTTTAAATCAATAAAAAAGAAGTTACAAAAAAACCCCAAACATATAAACATAGAAATGATGGCAGAAAGGACCACAAGGTCCATCCAGTCTGCCCAGAAAGCTTATGGTAGTATCTGTTGCGCCATGTAGATTTCGCTCATGCTTATCAGTTTCCCAGATCGTAAAAGTCAGGATCTTCGGTTTCTGTTTGCATCCAGTTCCACATTACACCTTGCCATTGAAGCAGAGAGCAATGTTGGAGTTGCATTAAAGTATCAGACTTATTGGTTAAGGTTAGTAACCATCGCATGAACAAGTTACCCCGATACCTGTTTGTTTCCCCAGACTGTAAAAGTCGGGGCCCTCATTGGTTGGTGTTCGAATCCAATTCCCCTTTTCCTCCCTGCGTTGAAACAGAGAGCCATGATGGAATTGTATCAAGAGTATGGTTAAGGGTAGTAACTGCCACGCCAGCAAGCTACCCCCAGAGCCTTCTTTTCTTCATTTCCATCCTCAGCTCAGAGCTTTCCAAACTTTTCATGTTGGTGACACACTTTTTAGACAAACATAATTTCGGGACACAGTAATTCAGTCTACTAGCAAACCAGAGGTTAAAGGTTAAACGAACGAAATGTATTTCGACAATTTATGTACGTTTCCTTAAATATATACATAAATAAAATGTTTCATGACACAACCTATCTTGTGAAAACCTTTCATTTATATTAAAAATATATAATATTCCAAGATTAATGTTATTGTTATAATTTATGAGTAACAATAATAAAACAAAGTTATTGTGTTATTCAATTTACCTCTTTAATGAGATATATGAGCTTGATGGGATGAACACAGCTTTTGAATATTTGGTGTTAATAAAAAAAGTCCAAAGGGTCTTCTGCGTAATTTTAAAAAGCTGGCCAGTCTCACACTATAAAATTATTTGATAGCCTCATTCAACTAATTCTATATGGCTATGAGAGTGAAGTCTGGAATATATAGGAAGGGACAGAATGTCAATATAAATCCTGCACCTCCAGTTCTCTAACTCTGTGCATCCACTGAAATTCCCCCAAACAATGGAGCTTGGATGTTTCCCTTACAGCTCATCATACTAAAAGATATTTTCAAATTCTGTTGTCACCTCACAGTAACAGCAGCACAAACACCTTCCACTGCCAGGCACATTGTGAACTAACACAAAACCTCGCAAAAAAGACACTCAAATACTGTAATCCCATTGTAACATAACAGTAATAACACCAAGGACTCAAACAACAATAACCCTACCTGTGAAAAAGCAAGGGTAAATATTACACTGGGTCCTAGAATACCAATACACCACCTACTGAGGAAACAAAACAAACCAGATTGCTATAGATCCCTATGCTAGCAGAATCTCTCATCATGGTCACACACACAGAGCAGAGACAGACCCTCACCAAATAAAGAATACAAAATAAAGGAGCACAAATTAGACAAAAACTGAAATGGAAACCCCAAGAAGCCAGACTCTGTGTATTAACAATGGAAAAACAGAACCACCATTCCTCATAAAACAAATAAAATCAAGAAACATCAGTTATAATAGTAAAACCATACTAATAAAAGAATATTTTAAAACTATTGATAAATAGAATTTCTATTAATTAAAATCATTTACATTTTTTACAATTTCCAAAACACCAATAAAATGTTTCAAAACAGCACATATATCAAATATGCAAAAACTCTTTTCATATGTATCTCAAATAACAAAGTCTCTACTACCGTCAATACCTGACAAACAAGCTCAATCCAAGGCAATTGAGCTAGCCCTATTCTTTCAGCAGAAGATTGCAAACACACTTGCTCTCCTTCCTACCAAGACTGACCACATCACCTCATTCGATAACACCTACATGCTTAAGGG
This sequence comes from Rhinatrema bivittatum, assembly GCF_901001135.1. Taxonomy (NCBI): domain Eukaryota; kingdom Metazoa; phylum Chordata; class Amphibia; order Gymnophiona; family Rhinatrematidae; genus Rhinatrema; species Rhinatrema bivittatum. Next base: position 782,122,612 of record NC_042615.1, read on the forward strand.
AGTCAAATTCGACAAATTTGAATTAACATCTACCAAAGAGATCGAATCCATTCTTAAAAGGCAGAAACCTTCCAGCCACCCATCAGACAACATACCCTCCAAGCTACTGCTACTTATCCCAAACATAATCTCCGGACCCTTAACCAACATCATAAACTGCTGCTTAACACAAGGATTCTACCCAAATAGTCTAAAAAACGCATCACTTAAACCTCTCCTCAAGAAACATAATCTAGACCCTGGTGTTCTAGCTAATTTCCGCCCCATCTCGAATCTTCCATTTTTAGCCAAAATCACAGAGAAATTGGTCAACATCCAGCTTTCGGATTATTTAGAAGATCACAATCTACTTTTCCCTTCCCAATATGGGTTCCGCAAATCTCGCAGCACAGAATCACTACTCATATCTCTAACAGACCACATTATCATGGGTCTAGACAAAGGACATTCCTTTCTCTTAATCCTTTTAGACATCTCGGCGGCCTTCGACACCGTCAACCACTCCATCCTCCTGAATCGCCTTTTAGACATAGGCATTTCAGGAACAGTCCACAATTGGTTCAAGTCTTTCCTCAGTAACAGAAGTTTTAAAGTAAAAATCAACAATAAAGAATCACCATCTACAAATTCCTCTCTTGGCGTACCACAAGGTTCTTCCCTATCACCCACGCTTTTCAATATTTACCTCCTCCCCCTTTGCCATCTGTTAACAAGGCTTAACCTCATCCACTACATTTATGCGGACGATGTTCAAATTCTGAATCCCATAACAGAATCTATTAACAAATCCCTTTCACTCTGGAACAACAGCCTACAAGCCATCACAAATCTCCTCAACAGTCTAAATTTGGTCCTCAATGCTTCTAAGACTGAACTCCTATTCATTTCCTCCAACCAAGATAACCTCCCATCTCAGACACATCACAACCACCTTCTAACCCACACTCACGTAAGAGACCTTGGAGTAATTATCGACAACCGCCTTAACCTAAAGAATATGATCAAAACCACAACCAAAGATTGCTTCTACAGACTACAGGTGTTAAAAAGACTCAAACCTCTCCTATATTTCCATGACTTCAGAACTGTCCTTCAATCCTTGATATTTGCCAAAATAGACTACTGCAGCGCTCTCTACACAGGCCTACCCAGCTCAACAACCAAGCCCTTACAGATGATACAGAACGCCGCAGCTAGAATTCTGACAAGCACCAAACGGAGAGACCATATTACGCCCATCCTCCGAAACCTACATTGGTTACCAGTCAATCACAGGGTTCTACACAAATCTCTAACTTTAATCCACAAATCTATTCATAATCTCCTCCAACTCGACCTCGAATTCCCATTCAAACTCCATACTTCAATCAGACCAATGAGAGAAACTTACAAAGGATCATTACAAGCCCTGCCAACTAAAGCCACACGACTCATCTTGACCAGGGACCGAGCTTTTTCTACAGCAGGACCAGCCATCTGGAACAACCTCCCCGCAGAACTCAGACTGGAACCTTGCCTGCCAACATTTAAGAAAAAACTCAAAACTTGGCTGTTCATACAAGCCTTCCCAGATCCATCAGACTCTCACTAGTTAACCAATCCGTTCATGAAAATGGAACTTCGCTCCCCCAATATGCTCCTCTTTCACTAGTTATCTACACTAATAAGTTAACTGGCTCTAGACCAGACTCGGACATGAATCACTGTAATTAATTTATTTACCCCCTTAGGGCCTTTCTTCTTCCAGCTGACTCAGCTTCCAAGTTCATGGTCCTTGTTTTATGTAACTTTTACTTTTTCACTTTGGTACTTTTTTGCTTCCTCTGATTATAAAGAGTTGTTACTATGTTATATTTATCTATCCCCTGTTCGATGTAAACCGACCTGATATGGTATTCTTCCTTGAAGGTCGGTATAGAAAAATGTTAAATAAATAAATAAATAACAAACACCCAATAATTAAAACTAATAAGGATTTTAAAAAGCCCCTGCTGTCCATACATGGGAGCTCTTAATTTCCAGTCACCCTGATATTGTCAAGGATTAGGAGGTTATCCTCTCTCTCTCACACATACTCACATGTCCATTCTCTCTCACACATACACTGTCACATACATACACATTCATGCTCTTATACCCACCATAACCTCTCGCTCTCACAGACACTGACACACTCTCATGCTCTAAGACACTCTCTCCCCCTCCACACACCCCCCCCACACAAACTCTTACTCCCCTGGATTTTCTCATACACACTCATGCTCTCAAAAACACACACACCCAGGCAAGCTCCCAGTCATTCTCACACACTGAAACTAACCCCCAGGCAGGCACTCATTCATTTTCACACCACTCCCTCACCATCCCCCAGGCATGCACCCATTCATTCTCACACACACAGACCCCCAGGCAGGCACCAATTCATTCTCACACACACACACACACACATACACCACACACAGGCAGGCACCTATTCTCACACATACAAACCCTAGGAAGACACCCATTCATTCTCATACACAGACACACCCTCAGGCAGGTACCCATGCATTCACACACATACACCCCCAGGCAGACTCCCATTCATACACATGTACACACTAAAGGCAGACCCTCTCTCTTTCTTTTGCCAGCAACCTCGGAGCCTCTCTCATTCCTCTGCTGCCATTGTCACTGATGCCGCATGGCTATTGGGGAGGCGCTGATTGCTGCTATTGGCACTGAAGCCCATTCTGCTGCCTCCTCTGTGCAGGCCCCGTGGGTTTCCACTTCCTCCATGTTGATCTCGTACATTGTGAGATCAGCATAGAGAAAGTGCTACTCTTGCACATTACCAAAGATTACTTGTGCCAATCAGTAAAAAGTAATTTTTTTTTTTTTTTTACCTTTGCTGTCTGATCTTAGTTTTCTAATCGGTTGGTCACAGGCTTTTTTGTTCCACCTCCCCTTTCTTATTTTTTTGCCAATTCCTTTCATATTGTCTTTTTTTCTATTTCTTTTCTCTCCATCTATCTTCTTCCCTCAAACATACAGTCAGGTTCTCATTCTCACATGCTTTCTCTCTCTCTCACACACACACACACAGTCTCTCACTCTCACATGCTCTCTCTCATACAATCATTCATACACAGTCTCTGTCTTGGACATGCTGTCTGACTCTCACAAACCCAGGCTCTCTCTCACTCCCACATGCTGTCTTGCTCAAGCACAGGCTCTCACTGTCACATGCTCTCTCTCATACAATCATTCATACACACAGGCTCTCACTGTCACATGCTGTCTCTCTCACACACACACAGGCTCTCACATGCTGTCTCTGCAAACATTCAGGTCCTCACTCCCAAACACAATTTCTCAACTCATCTCATACACACACACAATCTCAACTCATCTCATACAAAAACTCTACGGGCCCTCAGCCTCTTTCTTACCTCTGAGCCTCCTCTTCACGGGTCGCTGCAGGATGGGCTCTGCAGCTTTGATCTTCTCGGGTCGATCCGCGGCGGCCCTGATCTTCTCGGACCAATCCGCGGTGGGGACCCTGCTACCGGGCCTCCTCCTCTTCTCAGCCCGCTGCAACAATGCTGTTCCTCTTCTGCACGCGGCTGATGCGCCTCCTCCTTTCTGCCCGTGCGGCTCCGGCAACATTTTTCTTCCAGGGACGTGTAGGCAGGAAGGAGGAGGAGCATCTGCACGTTTAGACGTGACCTTTTTCTTCGGGCCATGGTGATGTGAGCTCCACCACGTCCCTGCCGATCTTCCTGCTGTGTGTCTCTGGCACACAGCACAGCGATACTTCACTGCTCAGCCGCCAGTGAGATAAGTTTCACCGGTGGCCGCATTGGCTCCCACTTGCCGGTGTGTCACGTGCACCGGGCTTGCGCAACACACCGGCACACTGCAGGCGACACACTAAAGTGTCGCGACACACACTTTGGAAAACTCTGCACTAAAGTGTCGCAACACACACTTTGGAAAGCCCTGCTCTAGCTTTTAGGGATCCACAGTATTTATCCTATGCCCCTTTGAATTCTTTCACAGTTTTTGTCTTCACCACCTTCTCTGGAAAGGCATTCCAGGCATCCACCACACTCTCTGTGAAGAAATATTTCCTGAAGTTGATTCTGAGTCATCCTCCCTGGAGTTTCATTTTGTAACTTCTTGTTCTACTGATTTCTTTCCAATGGAAAAGGTTTGTCGAATGTGCATCACTAAAACCTTTCAGGTATCTGAAGATCTGTATCATATCTTCCCTGCACCTCCTTTCTTCCAGGGTATACATATTCAGATCCTTCAGCCTCACCTCACAGGTCTTCTCATCTAGACCCCACATCATTTCGGTTGCTCTTCTCTACACTTCCTCCATCCTTACTTTGTCCTTCTTGAGATATGGACTCCAGAAATGAGCACAGTACTCTAAGTGATGCCTCACCAAGGACCTGTACAAGGGCATTATTACCTCCTTTTTCTTACTGGTTATTACTCTTTCTATGCAGCCCAGCATTTTTTCTGGCTTTAGCTATCGCCTTGTCACATTGCCTTGCCATCTTCAGATCTCCAGACACTATTACCCCCAAATCCTTCTCTTGGTCCATGTACATCAGTTTTTCACCCCCTATCACATACAGCTCTTTTGGATTACCGCACCTCAGATGCATGACTCTGCACTTCTTGGCATTGAATCCTAGCTGCCAAATCTTTGACCACTCTTCCAGCTTTCTTAAATCCCTTTTTACTCTCTCTACTCCTTCAGGCATGTCCACTCTATTGCAGAGCTTAGTATCCGCAAATAGACAAATTTTATTTTCTATCCCTTCCGCAATTTCGCTCACAAAGATATTGAACAGAACCAGTCCCAAAACTGAACCCTGTAGCACTTCACTTAACAAGGTTTTCTCTTCAGAGTAGGTTACATTCACTCCGTCTCCTATCAGTCAACCAGTTTGTAATCCATGCCTCCACCTTGGCACTCACTTCCAAGCTTCTCATTTTATTTATAAACCTCCTGTGGGACCATATCAAAAGCTTTGCTGAAATTCAAGTAGATCACATCGAGCCCTCTTCCTCGATCCAATTCTCTAGTCACCCGATCAAAAAAATCAATCAGATTTGTCTGACAGGCCCTTCCCTTGGTGAATGCATGCTGCCTCGGGTCCAGCAACCCACCAGATTGTAGATAGTTCACTATCCTTTCCTTCAGCAGAGTCTCCATTAATTTTCCCACCACTAGGTGATGCTAATCAGTCTGTAGTTTCCAGCCTCCTCTCTTCTACTACTCTTGTGAAGCGAGACCTCCACCGCTCTTCTTCAGTCCCACGGCACCATTCCTGTTTCCAGGGATCTATTTAGCAGGTCCTTCAGTGGACCCGCCAGCACATCTCTGAGCTCTCATAGTATCCTGGGTTGTATCTCATCTGGCCCCATGGCCTTGTCCACATTGTTTGTCTATCTCCTCTCATACATTCTCTTCTGTAAATAGAGTTTCGTCTTCTCCGTCCCCATCTACAGTCTTGTTAACCAGCAAAGGTCCTTCTCCAGGGTCTTCTTTAGTGAATACCGAACTGAAGTATTTGTTTAATATTTCTGCCATTTCTTTGTAGCTCTATGCACATTGTTCTTTGTCACCTTTCAGTTTCACTATACCACTTCTTACCTCCCTTCTTTCACTGATATATCTGAAAAATGTTTTGTCTACTCACTTTACCTCTTTGGCCATCCTTTCTTCCACTTGACCTTTTGCTTTCCTTATTTCTTTCTTCGTCTCCCTCATTTTTCACAGATAATCTTCCCTGTGTTCCTTTTTTGAGGATCATTTATACTTCTTGAATGATATTCTTTTTGCTTTTATTTTTTCAGCCACCTCCTTAGAGAACCAGATTGGTTTCTTTTTCCTCTTACTCTTGTTTACTTTTCTAATATATAAGATTGGCAAGAATCAGCAAACCTACTGACTATCTGAAGTTGTACACTTGTGTTGGCATGAATAATACTGCTAGGAACCACGCAGAGCACCTTTCCTAAAGCAACTGGTGGTCAACCAGGTCAAAAGCACTCGATAGATCTAACAGGATCAAGAGTAATGACTGACCATTGTTTAACTGACAAATAATGTCATCAGCCAAAATGTCCAGGTGGATATATGAAACCTCATAAGGAAGGTATAATTCCAAGGAGAAAAGGTCATAAAAAGTCCCAGTTATTCAAGTTAGCTTATATTTATTCCAATAGAATAAAAATGCTCCAGAACAGTTCGTATCAACAATTCTATATCAGAAAATTATTATTCCACTCCCTATTAGCAAATTTCCAAAGTATATCACAGTCCTCAAAAACCATTTTGACAGTTGTACTGAGATTTTCTGTTTTCTCCTACATGGCTCCGTCTATGTCCCCCCGAAGAAGCCTTCCAGTGGGGGACTTAATCTGAACATCTCAACTTTTATGTGGACTGTGATATAGTTTGGACATTTGCTAATGTAGAGTAGAGTAAGAACTGATATTGAATTGTTGATATTGAACTGTTCTGGAGCACCTTTACTCTGTTGGAATAAATTTAAGCTAACTTGAATAACTGGGAATTTTTTGTACTTTTCCTCACACTCTTCGCTCCTTGCATAACAAGAGTAGTCAAGGATAACAAGACTGACTTGTGCTATGTCCCGGCTAAAGCCTGATTGAATATCAGGCAAAGTGCCCCTATGTTCCAAGTAAGTTAATTGTCCAAGCACAGCTTTTTCTACACTTTTTTACACTTAGTCACATCTAATCAGGCTTCTTTAGAATTGGTCCTACTACCAAGGTTTTCAAACAGGTAGACATTCCACTTGCATCAAGGCATTTAGAATGTCCTCCAACCATTCCAAGAGAAATGCTCGTTCAAGTATGGCAAGCAGGGACCCGAGGGCAACCTGATGGGAACATACCATAACCTAGGTGATGTCTCTGCAGTGACCTTATACAGAGGCATTTTTGCGTCCTCTTTTTTTTGGGGGGGGGGGGGGGGGGGGGTTGGTAATGCCTTTCACTATGCAGCCTGGCATAACTTTATTGCCACCTGCTCTCTTCATCCTGTGAGAATTTCCTACCCATATGGAGAAGCGACTCAGATTGACATTTTAAGTAGGAAAAGCCCTTGAGATGTTGGAGACGAAGTTTACTGTTCTTATATACTGTACATGGACTAAATTATATTTTGTTCACTTCTGTTTCAAAGGGATAGCATCCAATCCATTTAAGCTGGTAAAAAAATATTTATATACTGTATATTTGAGCATGATTGTAGCTGGTTGAATCATTATTGGCAGGTTTAACTATCTTCCTGCAATAGAATCCTAAAATATTAAATGTATTTACTTTGGTGTGGGTAGGGAAGCCTATAATGGCAGCTCTACTCACATTTTACATTGATTTTTTGGAGATGCTGTCTTGAAATTGTGCTTTTTTTTTTCTGCTATCCTTTTACAGTCTTACAAAGATAAGGCTAAAGACTCTGTCAGCTTGCACATGCTTAGGGGCAGATACAGAGGGGCAAGGGAGGGAGACAACTGAAGACAGGGGCAGTGACATGGCGGACAGGGGCAACTGGGTAAACTCTGTGGCCAAGAGGGTTTTATCTTCTGACAGTTAATGTTGCCTTGCAAATTTTATTCCAGAGGGAGATTTCTAGCCTGCAAATAAAATGCAAGCAACACTGTAGTATTCCTCCCCTCAGCATTAAAAATGATAATCTTTATGATATGCTCAATATTAGAAATTGTGAATAATTATTCTTCTATTCATAAAAATCAAGTTGTGGCAAAAAGAATATTCTCTTTTACTTTTCTCCTAACATGAGTCTGAATGGGTCTTTTTAACATGGAATGCGAACTTATCAAGAGTTACCATAAGTTAGTAAACATTGGACTTGTTCTTTAATTTTTGTAAGCAACGAGTAATCACATGCTCAGGATTTTAGTTATTCTCTCTTGCAAACTAAGGGGGTCATTTATCAAAGTGCTATATGGCGTTTTCGCATGCGTTAAGGCGTTTTCGCATGCGAAAAACACCTTTAACGCATGCGAAAATGCCTTAACGCATGGTGCAATGCAAATGAGAAAAAGGGGAGGATATTGGGGCAGGATTTTTGGCCAAGTGGGCTAGGCTCACAGTTTTGTGAAGCCGTATCTCATGACTTTAATGTGAATTTTAACTACACCTTTTTCATTTGCATAAAGCTGTGCGATAGGACTTTATTGCACATTGCGATGTTTTTGCACATGCTGTTTTAAGCTCCTGGAGAGCCAGCCTAGCTATCAGGGCCCTCCTACCACCACTGGGGGGGAGGGGGGAAGAGAGAGAGAGAGAGAGAGCGAGAGAGCCTAGCTGTAATGCCCTCACACCATATAGGTATTTATATCTTTATGGGAGGCCCACCTAGTCACGCGAGGTGAGGTTTAGGTATTAGTGTAGGGGTTAGGGGCCACTTTGATATTCAAAGTGAGATGTATGAACAGAACAGTGCACTCTTGTGAAGATTTGATGACCTTCAGAGTGAGGAAACTCACCCAAAGATGAGATTTGTGCAGTGTTCTTTCAACCTAGCTTGATCTTACCCAGGTAGAGAGTCCATCAAGCTAGGTTGAGAGAACATTACACAAATCTCATCTTTGGGTGAGTTTCCTCATTCCGAAGGTCCCCCCAGTGGTTGTATGTAGGAAATTAAACAATTCTGACACATCACAAAATACGAAAAAGTTATCACAATTTGCGCTAAGATAGCTTCGTATAGGTATTAGCGCAAATTGCGATAAACTACCTATTACCATAAAACACACCCCTTTTCCTATCACATGCGATATTTAGTGCATTTTGATAAATCCAGGCCTAAGGGCCTTATTCAAGAAAGAGCTTTTTCACATTTTGTGCTTATGAAAAGAAAAATACAATGAATAAAGTTCCTAAATTGTTAATTTTATAACTCCCCATATAGCAGGAAAGTCTGCCTGTACATTTAGTGGCAGACTTTACTGAGGATTTTGACAAGAGGACAGATGGGGGTGGGGTAGATACCACCACATTTACAGAAGACTGAGTTTGGTGCAACTCACAAAATTGAAAGTGGACAAGGCCATGGGGCCAGATAAAATACATCCCAGGATACTAAGGGGGCAAAGAGACTGCTGATGGTTCCACAGAAGGACCTGTTCAATAGATCCTTGGAGATGGAAATGGTGCCACAAGATTGGAACATGGTGGATGTGGCCCCACTTCACAGAAGTGGTAGCAGAGAGGAGATTGGATACTGCAAGCTGTTTAGCCTTACCTTGGTGGTGGGAAAATGATTGGAGATGCTGCTGAAGAAAAGGAATCCAAAGCAATATGGTTTTACCAGAGGAAGGTTGTGCCAAATGAACCTGCTATTTTTTTATTAAGCGACTAGAAAATTAGGTCAGGGAAGTGCACTTGATGTGGTTTACTTATATTTCAGCAAAACTTTTGATACTTTCCCGCATAGGAGGATCATGAATAAAACGAGAAGCCTGGGAGTGGGTCCCAAGGTGGTGGAATAAATTGCAAATTGATTGACAGACAACAGCTTGTAATGATAAATGGAACCTGCTCAAAAGAGAGAATGGTGATACGTGCAGTGCCTCAAGAGTCTAATCTGGGACATGTTGTATTTTTGGGGGTTTTTTTCTTTTTTTCAAATATTTAACATACATCCAAGAATAATCTTGTACAATAATTGAGGCAATACAAAGAAAACAAAATTTAGGCAATTCTCACATTCGATACATAATGTACCCCTTAATCCAAGGAAATCAGAGAGGTCACAAGAGAAAAAGCGAAATTTTCCAAGGCAATCAGTAAGAAAAAACAACTGAGAGATGTAGCCATTTACTTCATGCACCGTTAACCATTACTTCCTTGAGCATGAGAATCTAGAAAGGTGCGGAGCTGAGATGGTTCGAAAAATATATAAGTAGCATTTTGAATTTTCAAGTAACATTTACAGGGATATCTTAATATGAAATGCCCCCCTTTAGCAACCACTTCATTATGCATAGCTAAACATTTCTTACGGCATTATTGAGTGTTTCTAGTAAGATCTGGATATATCCATATCTTTTGACCGTAAAACATAGATAAATGGTTAAGGAAATAACACTTCAATACATTTTTCTGTCAGCTTGAAATGCAAAGTTCACCTAAAGGGAACCTCTCTTTTTTATTCCCAAAGATTGAGATAGTTCCAAAATAGTAGAAATATCCAATATTTGATCTTGATCTTAAACTTGAATTTCTTCTTCTCTTTCTTCAGTGAAAGATGGCAAATAGTAAGCCTTTACTATTAGTGGTAGAGCCTCCTTAGGAATCTTCAATACTTGAGTAGTATAATTTTTAAAGAATTCTATAGGTGAAATTATCCTTATAATGGGGAAATTTAGAACTCTTAAGTTCAGGCTTCTAGACAGATTTTCCAAATTCTCCAATTTTTTCTCATGAACTTGCTCTGCTTGAAGAAGAGAAGTTTAAACTTTTTCCACATCCGCAATCCGGGTTCCAAACGCTTCCAATTCTGATGAAATCTTGTTTATAGAAACAGCATTTACTTGTGTTTGAGTGTTAGTGACCAAAAAAGCTTTTGTTAAAGTCGATATGGACGCCTTTAATGTAACCAAGGCCTGGAGGTTTTTTTAAGGGGAGGTTTAATCGATAAGGCAATATCTTCCCTCAGCTTACTCGCAACCCTGAACCTTCTGCTCTTTCAGGCACTGAAGAATAAAGACCTAAGGCTGGGTTAATAATAGCTGAATCCACATGCCCATTGGACAAAATTGCATCACAAACTGCCCTGATCCGTACTACTTCAGCCTCTCCAGTCAATTTTTCTCTCCCTTCTCTTCCTTCCCGCTCTAAATTCGCTTCCCCCCCCCCCCCGAAATACCTCTTGGGGGGGTTGAAGAGCCTTCCGGTGTCGAAAGAAGGATTTGTGAGGGAGGAATTGGTGTGCTCGGTGCGCTGGTGGTTAGTGAGATGGCCTCAGCCAGCAGGGATGGCGTTCGCTCCCCGCCCTCCTCCGCAGCGGCTTGCACTCCCGGTGCTTCAATTTGCGTTCCTGTAAAAAAGTTGTCAATCCGAGGTTGGTTACCTCCACAGAGGGAGCGTTTGCTATACTGTCCCTCAGCTTCATCTTCCGCTTCGTATGAGGCATAGGAAATCAATTTAAAGAACAAAGTTGTAGGAAAACTCAGCGGAGCGTCTTACAGGAGCTCTCAATCGGTGGCCATCTTGTGTCCACATGTTGTGTTTAATATCGTTGTGATCAATATTGCGTAGGAGTTAGAAAGTACATTTTGTCTTTTGTGGATGTCACTAAGATCTACAACAGGGTAGACACTCCTGAAAGAGAGAGAGAATTTGAAGCAATCTAAGAAAACTGACTGGTTGAAAGTTTGGCAGTTAGGATTCAATGTCAAAAAGTGCAGAGTCATGCAGTTGGGGTACAGTAACACAAAGAAGCTATACGTGATGGGGAAGGGGTCCCAAAGATTGATGTGTACAGACTGGAAAAGAGACTGTAGGGTTACAGTGTTTGATGATCTGAAGGTGACAAGGCAGTGACTCAGGCCAGAGGGATTCTAGGGTGCATAGATAGAGGCATAACCAGCAGGAAAAAGGAGGTGATAATGCATCTATACAGATCTTTGGTGAGGCCTCTCCTGTATTCAGTTTGGAGACTTTATTTCAAAAAGGAGAGAGACAGGATGGAAATGGTGCAGAGAAATTCAACCAAAATGGTATAGGGTCTGCATCAAAAGACTTATCAGATGAGACTGAAGGATCTAAATATGTATACCTTGGAGGGGAGGAGAAACAGGAGAGATATGATGCAGATGCACTAGAATCAAATTTTACTGATGGAAAGGAAATTGTAGAACCAGGAGTCATGATATGAAACTCCAAGGGAGTAGACTCAGGAACAACGCCGGGAAATATTTATTCATGGAAGAGGGGTGGTGGATGCATGGATTGCCCTCCCGGAAAGAGATGATGAAGACAAGAATGGTAATGGAATTCCAAAGAGTGAGGGATAAACCCAGAGGATCCCTAATGACTGGAGGATGGAATGAAGACAGGATAGCCTTTGTTAACTTTAGGTGTAACACTTCTGTACGATGGATAACCTGCATGGAGTGCCAGTTCCTACTCTTTACAACTTGCTGGACAGACTGCATTGACCATTTGGGTATTTATATGCTGTCATATACTTTGTTACTATGAGTTTCAAAGTGAACTTTTGCACATAAGTTCACTTTGAAAATGTGCTTGCAAGTGGCCAGGTAGATACAGAGATTCACCTCTTCCTCAGGTGGGAATTTGCATGCATGTAAGTGCCAACTCTGCCCCCTCACCCTCCGCCCACAGAATGCCTCATGCCAGTTCGCATAAACAGTACATGCAAAACCAGGTTGCACATTTACTTTTATGTGAACCGAGCCCTGCTCTATTTTGTAAGCTCCATTTGCATATATAAAACCAAGTTTTATGTGAATAAATGGCTTTAAAAATTCAGGCCTAAATGTATAGGATGGAGAATCTCTGCCATGCTGACCCTCAGATTGATGACTGTTAGAAAAATCCATGATTGGAACAGGACACTTGGAGAAAGGTTATGAAAACTGTCATGTTGAAGTCATGAAAAAGTGATATGTACCAACGGGCATGTCTAATGCAAAATGTACTAAACATACAGGATCCCAAAAATAATGATGAGAATTACAAGTTCTTATCATGATCACTTGTTTAAGAAACCAGTCTCTTCTTAGGTAGAGCCTGCCCCAACTTCTCGCATAAGCTCACATGGGAGGTCATGGGCCAACTCTTCACCATGCTCCTGGGTTCTTCCTAGGGGTGGGCAAGGAACAGTCTTTTATCGCTCTTAGAGTAATTCTGGAGCTCCTCTGTAAACAGCCCGCTGGAAAGAAAAAAAAACAACAACACATGCCACCACTGTTGTCCAAAAATAGAATCCTTTATTTGACTGCAGATAAAAACAAAAATCACAGTTGGTGCAATCAGATTTAATGTACATTCAATACAGAAGGAAAAGCTGCATTGCATCACAGGCTCGGTCAGTAGGAATTCTGCACACCCCTAGCAGCAGCTACTCTGCCAAGAAAAAAGCTCTCCTTTGCACTTCCCCTGGTACCGTCACTTCTGGATGCAGCACTCTTAGATCCAGTAGATGGATGCTTTCCTTAGTCAACAACTGTGGGGACCTTTCCCCCTGTTAGACAGTCTTCCCTCTTTGTCCAGCCTCTGAAGAAATCCCTCTCAGACAGAACAAGGAGTATGAGCTTAAGCCCCTTCTTCTTAGAGGCCTCTTCCTTTTCAGAATATCTCAGGTACCCACTTGTGGACCCCAAGACAAAGAGCTCCCTAGCCTGGCCAGCAAACTGCATTGGGTGTGCTTCATTTTTACAGGTTATTGATATCCATGGAAGCATGGCATGCGATCACAGTCCCCCATCTCTACAGGTCTCCTTCCATTATCCTGCCTCATCTTGCTTGCCTTGAGCTGTGTGTTTTGCATTTGTGTATGTGCAACCATTTCTGAGTCCCCGGTTATGCAAAGGGTTTCCCGGAATGGCTAGAGAAG